>NC_081182.1:81891959-82521346 GCF_029867415.1 Vicia villosa
TTCAGAAATTCTTTCCTGAAATTCTGAGAAAGGCAGTTGGATCAGAAGTGAACATGTATTGTGTGTATGACAGTCAAGTGTTGACGTTATTTACGTCTTCTCTGTATCTAGCTGGATTGGTTTCATCGCTTGCGGCTAGCAAAGTCACGACGATGTTTGGCCGGAGAAACGTTATAATATTGGGTGGTAGTGTGTTTCTTGCCGGTGGTGCTATTAACGGAGGTTCTGAAAATATTCCTATGCTTATATTGGGTCGTATTTTTCTTGGATTAGGGGTCGGTTTCACTAATCAAGTAAGTCACTGGATTTTATTTTTGAGTTATGATATAATTATTAATTAGTTTATATAATATTTTTTCATTGATGTTTATTTATTCTTTAATTTGTTTTTTTAATGAAATATTTCATGTAAATTTTTAATACTCAAAATTATTAAATTGGAGAGTAAATATTAGTAAATAATTTGTAATGTCTAAGTTAAATAAAACAAAAATTAAGAAATAAAATATTTTATTTTTCCTTAAAGTAAACATATTTTTTAGGATAAAACTTAGGTACAATTATTTAAGTGTGGTTCTTATTATTTTTAATGAAAATATGAAAAGTGTATAATTTTCTCTTACACATGTAAATTTTTCACGTTTTCACTCACTACATAATGGAAAATACTTACATAGACACAACCCGAACACCTGTACTTACACACAACCAATCACATTTTTTTATTAATTAAAAATTAAAAATAAAATTGTCTCTCTCCTCTTTTATCTCAACCACCCCCATGATGCCAATTAAAAACTAAATTAAAATTTTAAAAAATTTATATTCTCTCTCTTTTCATTAGTTGTTCCTAAAATTTTGGGTTTAGGTTCATATTCATGCAAGTATTTCTCCTAAATAATAATTAAGTTATTTGTCATATTTTTATTGAAAAATAGTAAGAACCACAAAAATCTACTTTAGTTTTGTCCTATTTTTTATTAGTGGCTGATGTGGAACCAATTTAATAAAATGTTTCGTCATAATTTGTAAAATTTAGTAAATTGTTATATTTTATAAATGAATTTTATTATACTTTTTTTACTAATTTTTAAGCTATATTTTAATGATTTATATTAAATTGACTCGGTGTTTGGTAAACAATATATTTGGAGTGTGTTTGTTTCGGTGCTAGAAAATTTCTTGAGAATTTGAGGTTGGAAATAATTATTACTTTGATCCATAGATGGGATACCCATGAATATAAGTTCCTCATGAAATTTCAACAATTTATTTTCATGTCAAAGGGTAAGAATTATATACTCTCATGAGAATAAAAAATAACCAACTCAAACTACCCACTTTCATATTATTTCAACACATTATTTTATATTTTAAAATTTTAAAATTATAAATAAAATAAAATTAAAAAATATTCCTTGGAACCTTAATTATTTACCAAACAAATTGATCGGAATAAAACTCTTGACATTAACATTTCAAAGAATAAGATTCTTGGAATTGTAATTTAAATCTGTCAAACAAACGCACCCTTGTTAATGGATGAGTTGAAGGACTGAGATTGTGGTCCAACCTATTTATGACTCGTTGTATATATTTAATAAATTTATTTATTTTAATAAGCTATATTTAAAATTTATAAAATACATTAGGTTTAGTTAGACTGATATATAATAATAATAATAATAATAATAATAATAATAATAATAATAATAATAATAATAATAATAATAATAATAATAATAATAATAATTATAAGTTGATAATAAAAACAAAGTTTTAACACAAAAATTATTTTATTAATTTTTTGTTAATCTTATAAAAAATAAATAATTCTTTTTTAGAACATAACTTTTAGTAGCTTGAAGCAGTAAGGTTGGTTTTAAAAATAAATTTTTTACAAGTTTAAAATGAGAGAAACTTCAAATGTTAGGGGAATTTTTGCAACTTTTATTTGGCAGGGCATTTTTCAAACCAACTCCATATGACAGGGGTGAAAATATGTATTCTTTTAAATAATTTTTATAAAATTTGTTTTTGAGGATAATATATATTATTAAATTTGAAACTCTGTATTAATTGAAGAACATTTTACGACTAATATAATTATATGAGGAGTTTAATTTATATGTAGTAAAATCATTTTACACTATCATCCAATAGAAAACTAACAAAGTGTCTTGTCATTAAAAGAATTTTTAATTTAAAGTATGATTTATTCTGATACAAGATTGTGATTGGTTGACAGTGTAAAATAATTTTACACTATCGGTGTATGAATCTTTTTCTTGATAAAAATATTTTTTAATTCTCTTGTATATTTGATTATGTTGACTTGAACCTTTCTATTTAACAGCTCTCATTTGCAAATTACTTCCTCTCTATTCGAGTCCCTATGACCATTACCATACTGTATTTGCTATGGTGATGAACATAGTCCTATAACACCTACATCTCTCCCCATACTCAAAAGTTTTAAAAAGTTCTAGTAGTCAAAGTCATACCTGTATGGATATTAATATTTGGACCCGCAATAATAAATATTTATATCCGTTATTAATGAAAATAAATTAATCAATGTTATAATTTCATATTAATATAAGTTTTTAAGAATATTTAATATATTTTTCATGATTTTATTGTTGAGTTATAAAATAAATTGAATATTATATTAAAATATATAATAGTTTAATAGTGATTAATTTTTTAAAAGATTAATAAACTTTTATATATATATATATATATATATATATATATATATATATATATATATATATATATATATATATATATATAGAGAGAGAGAGAGAGAGAGAGAGAGAGAGAGAGATAGAGAGACAGGTTGTATATTAATATATATTATAGAAATGTGTATACGGAAATTGAGGCTTTTTAGTTGATAATTACTCTAAACACATGCATGTAATCATTTTCGAGTTTTTTCTTATATATTATGGTTTTTTTTTGTGAGAATCCACTAAATATGAACTTGACTGTCCCTAGTTGACTACGTCCCACTAAATTGACAAGAGATTGAAATTTAATAATAATATTTTAAATAATTATTTTTATATATATTTATATTATAAATTAATTATTGAAAAAGAATATTATCATCACATAGATAATATCTACAAATTTAATATTTACGCATCCCATAAAACTATCATATAAATCATGTCACCCATTGAATACTCAGAAAAATTAAACTATGTTATCACCTAACAAAAAGAAAAGTCAAATGAGAAAAATAAATGACAACTCATTAAATGCATTCACTTTCATTGAAAATATAGATGAGTTTAGTTTTTTAGATGAAAAGAATAAATGCCAACCCATTAAACTCATCCATTTTCATTGAAAACTAGTAGGAAACCCGTGCTATCGCACGGGTCAGGTCGAGGTTTCACATTACATGTATCCAAATATCACTTGTAAAGTTCTTCTATATAAATCAACCATATATATTTAACCAAAATGCAAACAAATTTTAGTCAATGTTATTCCCAATGAAAGAGCTAATAATACATCAAATTTTTTAGCTCTTTAAATATAAACAATAAACATATGTATTCATATTACACATATCAATGATATTTTCAGTTAGATAACATTAATATATTTATACATTATAATCATTTATCAAAATTTAATTCATGTGTTTGGAATATCAAACATAATATAACAGTTCATAAATATTCACGTAATTTCAATCAATAAATGATATCTCATAGATACATTCACATCTACCCGTCAATTAATTTTATAACTTCAATATATATAAAACAGTAACAAAAGAAATAGTTAAAAGATAGACATTAAAATGATCCTTCAATCACTGGTATCTCATAGATGTGTTCACATCTACCCGTCAATTCAGATGAGTCAAGAAACGTCAGTCACTGGTATCTCATAGATACGTTCACATCTACCCGTCAATTCAGATGAGTTAAGAAACCCCAGTTGAATCCAAATGAGTTAATTCTAAAAATTCATTAAACCTATTTGAGATATTAGCCCATTTTCCCGAACGTAAAATGTATAACAACTCCAATTAAATGCTTAAGAGTTTCTACGTATATTATTATAATATAAAAAATATATAATTTTATAAGTTAAAAAAATATATTTGTAATTAAGAAATTAAATATAGTTAGAGAATAAAATTTATTAAATCTATTTGAGATATTAGCTCATTTTTTTCAAACCTAAAATGTATGACATCTCCCGTCAAATATTAAAAGTTTCTACGTTTAATGTATACTTAAAATATTTAAAAATTAAATAAATAATAAAAATATGAATATGTTAATAGAGTAATTAGATCTTGAATATTACAATTATAAAAAAAAAAATAGAAATTTAAAACCTATGTATGGTAAATAATATATATATTTTCTTATATATCTAAAATAGTCAGATTAAGGAGTCTTCATTGGATAGTGTAATAAATATAAAATCTCAAATTTAAAATGCAAAAACGATCGTAGTTTGTTCAATTTATAATATTGACTATATTAATAAATTTTTATCATTTATCATTATTTTTTGTGATTACCATTTATCATTGAATTTTCATGACTACCCATTAACATATTTTTAACACGATTAAATGATGAAGTTAATTTGAATTTTTTTGAGAAGTTTTAGTTATTTCATAAGTTTACAAAAATTACAAAATCTCAATTAAATTTATTTTGTTTTATTAACCTTTCTTTAAAAGTCTAAATAATTTAAAAATAAATTTTATCTCAAATAAGGATCTAAATAATTACAAAATAATTTTATTCTTATATTTTTATAATGGAAAACTAAATATTTAACTTTGGAATAAAAAAAGTTATAAGTTGTAGTAAAAAGTTATAAATTTTATCTCTATTGATTTAGATTTGTTTTTATTAACCTTTTCTAATAATCTAAATGATTACAAAATATATTTTATTTAAAGTTAGAACTTTTAATGTTAATAAAAAAATTAAATAAAATAACAAAATAGTAGTATAAACAAATTAGTTATATTATAAATAAATTTTAAATTAATAATTATGAGAAATTATTTAGTTTTCAATTCAATAATAATAATTTCATTTAATATTATAATTATCATTTAATTGAATTTAAGATTTAAAAAAGTCTACCTTTTGAATGAAAAACTAAAAAATTTGAGTTGTCGTATCTGCATTAAGAAACTTTTCATCTGACCTTTCAAATTAATTGCATTGAGCAACGAAAAATTGATTTTACATGAAAAATTAAAAACATGACTTTTAATCTAAAGTACTATCATTACCCATAGTCCAATATAGTTATGGCATTAGTAATTAAAAACTGACTTTTAATTATTTCTTCCTATAATTATAACAATATTAAAAAAAAAAATCTGATAATTATGTTTTCTAGGTAAAATTGGCATATAGAGGGTAATATTTTTTTTGACAAATAGAGAGTGACATATAATTTAGAGGGTAATATTTTTTTTTGACAAATAGAGAGTGACATATAATCTAAATAAAAAATTACACTTTATTCTATTGAAAATTGACTATTACACTTTACATCTTCTATTTTATAACGTTAACCAAGACAATCAAATAACGTATATAATCTAAATAAAAAGTTACACTTTATTTTATTGAAAATTGACTATTACACTTTACATCTTCTATTTTATAACGTTAACCAAGAAAATTGACTATTACACTTTACATCTTCTATTTTATAACGTTAACCAAGACAATCAAATAACGTTAACCACATAGGCATTTAAAAGCTATAGTTTAGGGTTTATATATGGTTAGGTATTAATAGTAGATGCTTCTTTCAATACAAAATATAATAAAAATAATAATACAAATAATAACAATAATATATAACAAAATCAAAAACAACCAATAAAGAGTTGACATACCATCCTAATATTAATTTATTTTACAATATAATCAAGAGACATAAAGTGATTGAACATTTCAAATTCAATAATAATAATAAAATATCATAAAGTCTGATTTGTGTCATAATAATGATTAAACATTTCGATTTTCAAAATTAAAACAGTTCATATTTTTGGAATTATAATTTATTGGATAATTATTGTTTATTTAAATTTAATATAATTTATTTTATATTATTTTATTACAATAATGCTAATAATGTCATGAACGTTTCAATTTTTAAATTTTGTTCTATTTATTAAATAATTGTTATCTATTTAAATTTTACTTATTGAAATTATTATAATTTTTAAAATATAATAACTTTACAGAGAAACCCGTATATCATTATTAAAAGATATAGTAACTTATTTTAATTTAACAAATAATAATTAATTATAATATAAAATCAAAAAAATATGATTAATTTATTTGGAACGGATACGTTTCATCACATAATTAATTTTTTTATTGAATCAAATCTACTATCAATGGAAATTAAAGCATTTTATATCTTTTGAATGTGCAACTTTAATGACACACCTAATGTCTTTTAATTTTCCTAAAAAAAAAATCAA
Organism: Vicia villosa; assembly: GCF_029867415.1. NCBI lineage: Eukaryota > Viridiplantae > Streptophyta > Magnoliopsida > Fabales > Fabaceae > Vicia > Vicia villosa. Next base: position 81,898,468 of record NC_081182.1, read on the forward strand.
TTTTCCAAAAAACTGAATCATTTTATACCTTTTAATTATTCAATTTAAAAAAGAATCTACTATTATTTATTTAAATTTAAATAGATTATGTGTGTCTCTAAACGTCACACATCTTTTGAACCATATTTAATCTACAACAAACTCAAATAAGTTGTATAGTCTCACCTACAAAGGTGAAAAGCCAATAACAATAATGCAAAACAAACAGGTCCAACATATGCAATATAAATTGTGCGAAGAATATAGAAGCAATTAACAATTTCAAGCCTCATACTAAGAAAAAATGACTGGTATATGAGGCTCTCAAAGCAATATAGTCAGAACCGAACTGTATTCCAGAGTGTAATGGATAACTGTTTATTTCCGCCAATAAGTATAAATGGGCAATCCTTCTTCAAGTCTTCGAAGTTCCCGAACAGTGACATCAAAGCAATGGAACTTCTACTGCAGGTTCCAATCTATCTAATCTTCTCTTTCCCACTGATTTTATTAGCAGTTTTCCTAATCTTCTCACAATAACTGCAAACAATAAAAAAATCTTTTCAAGTGAGTTAAGTTTTGGTCCTATCTATACAACGTTCACAACTATTGCTATCCATACTCACACTACTTCATTGGAACAATAGCCTGCCAATAAGTATAAATGGGCAATCCTTCTTCAGAGTGTAATGGATAACTGTTTATTTCTGCCAATAAGTATAAATGGGCAATCCTTCTTCAAGTCTTCGAAGTTCCCGAACAGTGACATCAAAGCAATGGAACTTCTACTGCAGGTTCCAATCTATCTAATCTTCTCCTTCCCACTGATTTTATTAGCAGTTTTCCTAATCTTCTCACAATAACTGCAAACTATAAAAAAAACCTTTTCAAGTGAGTTAAGTTTTGGTCCTATCTATACATAAGTTCACAACTATTGCTATCCATACTCACACTACTTCATTGGAACAATAGCCTGGATCAAAATGTTCTTCTCAAGCACATAAAGCATCTTATTAATATTAATCCTGTCAACAATCTATACAGTATGTGGTACTCTTAGAAAGTGGATGTCATACATACCAGGTCCAATTCCAACACCATATACAACTCCTTCACAGAAGATTGACAAAAGCTTGTCGTAAGAATATGAGTTCTCAATGGTGATTCATATCAATGATGGAGTGAATGATGTCGTTGAAGTATGAGTAGTACATGTGAGTGTGGATCTGTAAACATGAACGCTTATTATAACAATGTATGAAAATAGACAGTGGAAAAATGGGAATATAATACTGGAAAGGTAAACATACATGAGTGGAATACTGAACACCAACATTGGGGAATGGTGATCCTGAAGGAATGGATATCCCAGTCCAAGTAGTGAGCATGTTCTGACTTCCTCAATGGAAGCACCTCTCTCAAGGAAGCCTCATCAATCTGGATAACTCTAATACCACCCTTTTCAAGGTCTTCTCCTCCACTCTAATAACTCTAATAGCCAGAGCGATTTGATAGCAGGTTGGATTGAAGATCTAATGCAATATGTCTAACCGTGTAACTTCTCATTGTATAGCCTCCAAGTTAAACAAAATCAAATAGAACTGTGAACAAAAAAATAAATTGCAGACCAAGAATTAGAGGAATAAACATAAAAAATTGAACAAAAATAAGAGTGAGAGAAGGAACGGTAGGAAGAAAGATACATCAAAGAATAACAAAAATATATCAAAAAAGCTCATTGATGACCAAGAATTGAAAATAAATAGAAGCTGATTCAACTTCTGCCGCGCCGACACGATTCACTCTTCCGCCTTAGGTTCATATTTCAAGTAAATAGTATTTGCAAATTCAGATGCAGATTCAACTAAATTGAAGTTTCAATAAAGTTTATAAACATAGGGTTTCCAAAATGCATACCTGATGAAGAACAAAAAGCAGTTACTTGGATTTTTAGTAATCGGTGAACTCAATCGGAACTTGCGAACACAAATAATGAATACGTTCAGTGTTATCGAGACATGTTTCAGCTTCAAACACTGCAAGAATAGTAGTGATATCAGTTAATTAGCAAAGATGAATCAAATGGAGATGAAGGTACACAGTATGAAACAGAAGTTAGAGACAGAGGTGATGGAGACAAAGACGACATTAGCCAACAGTAGCAATACGAAGGTTTTGTCTTGAGATGGAGAAATTGAAGCTTGAAGATGAGAAATTGTGATTTTCATTGGCATAGCTTCAAGATGAGAAGTTTTAATTGTTAGGATTTTTATGGTAGATACCAAGCATAGAAAACGAAAATCTGCAATAATGGTATTGAAATAAGAAATTGTGTGGATTATCGTGTGCGTGAAGTTCAAAGAATTTCGGCTGGCTTTTTCATTCCCAAATGCAACTTTGTGCTTTTTCATTCCCAAATGCAACTTTGTGTATTATATAAATGCTTGGAATGATTAGGTTTATTAATTATTATGCAATTAAAAAAATATAAAATACAACAAATAGTTGGGTGTAATAAAATAGAGTTACTCAACAGAAAATCAATGATTTTGCTTTTGGGAATGATTTTGGTCTTGGGAAAGGACGCTTTGGTTTGGCAAACGTGAAAGGTTTGAGAATGCATCCAAATTTGACCGACTGCTCATATTCTACCGCCAGCATTAATGTTGTATAATTATTTAACGTGTAATATATAATCAGGGTTTATTGGAACATTTATAGAATTAAAATAATGTAAAAATCAACAAAAATTAGGGTTGTGCCACATCACCAGTAATAAATGTCAAATAAATAATATTGAGTTATTTTGCTAAAAGTCTTTTTTACCCATGGAATAAGAAAAGTTTTAGTAATTTTATCAGAGGGCTTATAGTGTAATTTCCAGGTACTTTTGCTTTTATATATTAATAATAGATTTAGGTGAGTTTCTAGTTTTTAGGTAATTTTCTAGTTAACATAAATAAAAAAATTCATCAATTAATAATTTTGAAAACTTGTCAATATTTCTTAAAGTTTTTCAATTATATTATTATTATTATTATTATTATTATTATTATTATTATTATTATTATTATTATTATTATTAGGATTATTATTATTATTATTATTATTATTATTATTATTATTACTACTACTATTATTATTATTTTTATTTTTAGTATTATTTTTATTATTATTATTATTATTATTATTATTATTATTATTATTATTATTATTATTATTATTATTATTATTAGAGTTAAAAGATAGTGCACTGACAGTGTAAAATAGTTTTACCATCCAATAGAAAATCATAAATGTGCCATGTTATTAAGTTTTTTTTAAATAAAAAAATGATTTAATTGGATACATGGCTGGTGATTGGTTGACAGTGTAAAAATATTTTACACCGTCAGTGCATCACCCCTTTTCTCTTATTATTATTATTATTATTATTATTATTATTATTATTATTATTATTATTATTATTATTATTATTATTATTATTATTATTATTATTATTATTATTATTATTATTATTATTATTATTATTATTATTATTATTATTATTATTATTATTATTATTATTATTATTATTATTATTATTATTATTATTATTATTATTATTATTATTATTATTATTATTATTATTATTATTATTATTATTATTATTATTATTATTATTATTATTATTATTATTATTATTATTATTATTATTATTATTATTATTATTATTATTATTATTATTATTATTATTATTATTATTATTATTATTATTATTATTATTATTATTATTATTATTATTATTATTATTATTATTATTATTATTATTATTATTATTATTATTATTATTAGAGTTTAAAGATAGTGCACTGTCAGTGTAAATCAGTTTTACACATACAACCAATCAAAATGCTTTAATTTGCCATGTAATTACAGTTTTTTAAAATTAAAAATGGGTTTTATTCTGATGCATGTCTCTCATTGGTTGACAGTGTAAAAATACTTTACACTGTCAGTGCATTTCCTTTTTTTTCTTATTATTATTATTATTATTATTATTATTATTATTATTATTATTATTATTATTATTATTATTATTATTATTATTATTATTATTATTATTATTATTATTATTATTATTATTATTATTATTATTATTATTATTATTATTATTATTATTATTATTATTATTATTATTATTATTATTATTATTATTATTATTATTATTATTATTATTCATCTTAAAATGACATGTTTCATTTGAAAAAGGCTGCACCACTGTACCTATCAGAAATCGCTCCTCCAAAATGGCGAGGCGCTTTCAGCACAGGCTTTCAATTCTTCTTAGGAGTAGGCGTCGTCGCCGCCGGCTGCATCAACTTTGCCACCGCCAAACACACATGGGGATGGAGACTATCTCTCGGCCTCGCCGTCGTCCCTGCCGCCGTCATGACAATCGGCGCCTTTCTAATAACAGACACACCCAGCAGCTTGGTCGAGCGCGGCAAAATCGACCAAGCCAGAAAATCCTTACAAAAAATCAGAGGTTCCTCCGTCGATATCGAACCCGAGTTAGACGAACTTATTAAGTGGAACGAGATCGCAAAATTTTGGTCATTTAAAACCATATTGAAAAGAGAGTATCGACCACATTTGGTCATGGCGTTCGCAATCCCGTTTTTTCAACAGCTTACCGGGATTAACATTGTTGCTTTCTATGCACCTAACCTCTTTCAGTCCGTTGGGTTGGGACACGATGCTGCTTTGCTTTCTGCTATTATACTCGGTGTTGTTAATCTCGCTTCTATCCTTGTGTCTACTGGTGTTGTTGATCGATTCGGTAGAAGATTCTTGTTCATAACCGGTGGGATTATGATGTTTGTCTGCTTGGTAAGTAAATATATTCATAATTGGTGGTATTTTTTTTGTCTGCATTGCATCTGATGTCTCTGCATAACTACATTCATTTATATATTTTTATGTATAGATACTAATTAAGTAATTTGTATGAACATTTTGTGAAGATGGCGGTGTCAATTGTGCTGGCAGTGGTGACTGGTGTTCATGGTACAAAGGTCATATCAAAGGGAAACTCAATATTGGTATTGGTGCTATTGTGTTTCTATGCTGCTGGTTTTGGTTGGTCATGGGGTCCTTTAACATGGTTAATTCCAAGTGAAATTTTTCCTTTAAATATAAGAAGCACTGGACAAAGCATAGCTGTGGCTGTGCAATTCATAATAGTATTTGTGTTATCGCAAACATTCTTGAGCATGTTATGTCACTTTAAATTTGCAGCTTTTTTGTTTTATGGGGGTTGGGTTGTTGTGATGACTCTATTTATTATCTTCTTCTTGCCTGAGACTAAAGGAATTCCTTTGGAGTCAATGTATACTATATGGGGTAAACACTGGTTTTGGTCTCGGTTTGTTAAAAGAGAAGATGGCCAAGAAAATCACCCATGAAGTTTGTATAGAAAATGATGGAAAGATATTGATGTTTAATCTTGCACATGTGAAACGGGAATTCATTTTGAAACAGTATTTGTTACTAGTTGTTAGTGATATAGTAGGTTTTTTTTTGTTTGTTTATAGTCAATGTATATGTATCATATTGTTAAGTGAATTGGTATTGACTTTATATAAACTAATCAATAAATTGAAAGTGTTTGATGGTCCGAAAAAGAATGTAGGATTATTTTTTCTTTTTAAGCAAGTTATATATATTAACAATGAAAGTTCTACAAACACGGTTACAAAAGGCGATAAAACGCCGAAAACAGAAAAAAAATTAATCACCAAATTGAAACTAACTTAAGTAATACAATGGGTTGTTGCAAAACTCATGGAAGTTACAATTGGGATGATTAATTTTCCCAACAAGGGACCATCTCCACACAAGCAATTTGCAAGACCAAACCAAATCATTTAAATTGCAAGAGGAATATTTGAAGATGATATCATTCCTATTAAGCCAAAGACTCCAACCAATAGCCAACCAAATGCTTCCCTCTTTACCTCTCCTTACCTTTTGTTTATGGCAAAAACTACTCCAAACCCAAAAACTCTCCATAAATTCAACCGGTTTTTCGTAATTCATTCCTAACCATAGCGCCATATTTTGCCAAACCGCTTCGGCCATCCTACAATCCAACAACAAATGCTTAGGACTTTCGTTAGTTTCTTCACAAAACACACAAACTAGGTTCGAAGAAGCTAAAGGAACACCACGATTCAAAAGCAAATTTCTTGTCGGAATCTTATTCTTGAAACATCTCCACGCAAAGGCTTTAACTTTAAGGGGAACCTCCACCTTCCAAATATTGGAATAAATGAAATCGTAACGGTTTACTGGGCCAAACGGACAAGCTATCTTGCAAATATCGCGAAAACAAGAAGAAACTGAGAAGGTACCGTCTTCCGCCGGAAGCCACTTAGGCGAATCCGGCCCTGTGCCAATGGGAAGCGCTGCTGGCAGCAGTGGTAAGAGGATGAGCAGCGCTGCTGTCTCTTCCGAAACAGCCCCGGTATGCACTCCTAAATCACCCCACTTCCATTCGCCTAGAACCCATCCGCCCATACCGGAAATAGCAACGTCCTGCAAAAGAGAAGCATGAAACAAAGCCGGAAAGACATGTTTAAGAATTCCTACGTCTAGCCAAGCGGCGTGCCAAAAAGGAATCGAGTGCCCACACCCCACTTCTAACTTAATATTGTTAGCGAAAAAATCTTCCGGAAGATGATTTCCTAAGGACATAATATCCGACCACCACACGGATCTTTTAGCTCGAGAATTGTGATTCAAATCTCCAACCAAAGCCTTCACTTTAACATCCACATATCTAGCCTTTAAAATCCGATACCACAAAGAATTAGAAGCTTTCAAAATCCTCCATTTCTATCTAGCCTTTAAATTCTTCAAGGCTCTTCAAACCAAACCCACCTTTCTCTAAAGACAAACAAACCTCTTTCCAACTAATGTAGGTTTACTTTGTTTGTGTAGTGCATAAATAGTGATAATATTTATGTGATTGTGATTTTGAAAGAAAAATTCTCATGGAATATATGAATATCATTAATCAATAATAATAAAGTTGTTAACTATTTTTTTTAAATGGAACCTTTAATTATTCTGATTTTGCACTATAATGGTTATTTTAAAAGACACGAATAATTATTTGTTTGAGAGATTTTCTAAATTAATCATCTTAGCAAGTTTATTATAGAAGAAATGGTGAAGATTTGAGGAAAATTATAAAATAAAAAAATTGACATCATATAGTGGTTGGTTTTTGACAATTGGTAGATTTTTCTAATTTTTAGAGTTTCTATACGAAAGTTCTTATGATCATATTTTTTCTAAATTCTTTTAATGAATTTGAGATGTAAAATGGAGAAAAAATGTAGAAAGTAAATAATGCAATGATGTATACTAGTTCTTTTTATCAACCAAGAATATATCTAGTCCCCTCACATCAGGGCGGATCCACGTGCAAGTGAGGGGGTGCAGCTGCATACCCTGAGTTTCTGAAAATTACATTGGTACTTATAATTTGTCCCCTAATATTTATGTTTGCACCCTCTGGATTATCGTGTTTGCACCCCAAAAAAACCAATGTTCAGTGCTTATATTTAACTGTCTAATATAGATGCCCCCGTCTTTTCATTATATTATTTTATTAATTTATTATTTACTTGATTTATTATTGCCAAACACTTTACTGCTTTTTTTACAATATATGACTCAATTAAAACCGCAAGACATAATATGTACACCATAAATTCATCCATATAAGGTTTAACATTAAAGTTCATTTAATTCTTTAATTTAAAAAAGATTTATACTGATTCCTTAATTTTTTTAGGAAAATTCTTTGGCCACCTCCCAACCTTCTAGCTCACCTCTGGTGAAAAACCCAGAATACCCCTGACTTCGGAAATGAACTTCCGAAATGCAAGGAAAAGGTGTTTTCGGAGATGCATCTCCGAAAGCGTCTTTTTTTTTTAAATTTGACTTATTTCGGAAATACACTTCCGAAAACACCATTTCGGAAGTTCATTTCCGAAATATTCTGCGTTTTTCAGATTAAGCAAAACAGCCCCCTCCCCCAAATCATTTACCCTAAACTTCTTCCAAACTCACACCCCAAGAGATTTTTGTGCAAACCAGTTCCAAGCTACCTCAAAGCCTCCATCTACTTGCTCTATTACATTCAAAAGTCCTCCAATCCATTCAATTGGTAAGCATTTTGATTTTTAGATCTATGATTAAAATGTATATTAGGGTGTTTACAAATAGCAAAAATTGTATTAGGTTAGGTTTATACTGATATTTAGGATGTTTAGAATGTGTAGAAATAAGTTTGATGTTTGGTTTAGGGGTCTGCCATTGGAGGCTGCAGAGAAGTTCTGCGAAGGGGTGTTTCGGAAGTTCATTTCCGAAAACACCTCCATCCCAGTTTTCGGAAATGAACTTCCGAAATGTATCAGAAGTTCAATTTTTTTTGTTTTTTTATTTTGTCTCGCATATTAATCGATTTCAATTGTTTACAGGAACATGTCAGGCAACCAACCAGCACGAATCAGACAGGGAAATTCAAGTTTGTGCTAATCATATTCAGTTGCGAGTGGCTGATAAGGATCTACACCACTTTTATCTTCCCAATTGACCGTAACTGAAAATGATTAGCACGAACTTGAATTTTCCTTCCCAATTCGTAACTTCGGCAGTAAGGCTCTCGATGAAGATCAGAGCCGAACTCAAAGAGAACAGAAATAAAATGTGTGAGTATAGAAAAAGAGTAAAGATGGAGAATGATTCGGATGTGATTGAAAAAAAATGGCAACCAACCAGCACGAATCAGACAGGGAAATTCAAGTTTGTGCTAATCATATTCAGTTGCGAGTGGCTGATAAGGATCTACACCACTTTTATCTTCCCAATTGACCGTAACTGAAAATGATTAGCACGAACTTGAATTTTCCTTCCCAATTCGTAACTTCGGCAGTAAGGCTCTCGATGAAGATCAGGGCCGAACTCAAAGAGAACAGAAATAAAATGTGTGAGTATAGAAAAAGAGTAAAGATGGAAAATGATTCGGATGTGATTGAAAAAAATGGCAACCAAATTATATGTCGCATATTTTATTTGGCGTTTGCGTTTAATTAAAATGCGAGACTGTTTAAGAAAAAACATAAAAAAAAAAACACAGCATAATTCGGAAATGAGCTTCCGAATTCACCCCCCATGAGGTGTTTTCGGATGTTCATCTCCGAACGCACCCCCCATGAGGTGTTTTCGGAGATGAACTTCCGAATAAAGGAAATTTTTTTAAAAAAAAAAGCGCTTCGGAAGTTCATTTCCGAAGCAGGGGTAGTTTGGGTTTTTCGCTGGGGGTGACCCCCCATAGGGAGGTGGGTAAAGAAAAAATCTTTTTTTAAATGTGCTATATTAATCATTTTTATCTAATTATCAATAAATTGAATCATGAACTCTTAAAATTTTCCGTATCTAATTCGACTAACCTGATAATATATAATTTTTTAAGTTAAAGAAGCAAAATAAACCCAAAAGTTAATATATATATATATATATATATATATATATATATATATATATATATATATATATATATATATATATATAAATAATTTTATTCGATATGATTATTTTGAAATTGAGTGTAAGTCTTTTAAATTTAGATTTGATATCAATGAATCCTAACTATATATATTCGAAAATAAAAAATTGCACCCCCTGAGTCCGGGTCTTGGCTCCGCCACTGCCTCACATCACATGAGGGATTTCAACTATTGTTAGATCTTTGTATAAGTCTAACACTGAGACATCTACTACAATATCCTAACAACAACAAAGAAACAAACCACTTTCTTAATTTTCAACAACTATGATGAACTTTGAATCACTCTGGCTCAAACTTTTCCAACAAATAGAAAGAGAATCCTTCCTATTTATAATCACCTGTAGAAAGTACAACCATTTTTCTTATAGATAAAATCACCACGCACTTGTTGAAATATACAACAAACATATGAAATATTATATAGACAGACTTTATAGCAAACTTGATCAAATTTAGATTTTACTAGTTATCTTCTCCTTTAATGAACAAATCAATATGATATAAAGATTTAAGGGCTCAAGTGTTTTCACTAAAAAAAATTATATATGATTGAAAATTATATATGCAGGAAAAAATTTCTCTAGTTGTCAAAATATTACTAACACTTAAAACAGAAGAAAATTATTCATGAAAAAGGTGATTTTAAATTTGTAAAACCCTTCTATTTATAATGAACCAAATGCCTCTTAGAAAATCAGAAATAATGGTTGAAAAATACTCTTGATCATGTGCAATGTGATGAAAAGGTTCTATGATCATTAGAGATGAAGAGGCGATGCATTGGTTCAAAAAATTTCACTTTGGTATAGAGGTTAATCAAATGACCTTCTCAGGGTAATCCATTATCCTTGTTTCAACTATAAAAAATTTGCAAGTTTTTGAATGAATAATCGATTGACCTTCTATTGACGCAAAAAAGCGGCAAGCAAAAGATTGGAAGTATTACTCTAGGGTTTATCGTGTCCACAGAGAATGGTGAGATTAAAGTGTCATTCAATGATTTCCGCATTTATGAGGTTGGTTTAAATGAACTAAAAGTAAAAACTATAAACAGGAAAATAAATACATTCTTCGGAGAGAATAACTTATCAAGCATGAATATACACTACTTGTCACAAACTTAAACCTATCGATCAGTTGCACTCAACCTACGGTACTCATCAAAATCATCATGTATCTCTCACATTTGTGTCCATTTTTGCAACACCGACGAGACGTATCACAACCAAGGTTATGTCTAACGCAAAGTTGCGAGAACATCTGTATTCTCACGTCGGCGATCTCTCGCGCGAAACTCAAACATGAAAGTATTAAGCTTCGATGCAAAAGTGATTGTTAGCTCTAAACCTATCTCTAGGGGCAACAAAAACCTGCCTAAACCTAAAGGAGTGATCAATCCACAAAGTTTAAAACAAGAAAATCTCAATTAAACTTCTTCTTTATTCCCAAGTTGTCGCACCAATCATACTACTTATTTGCACAATTATATACTTCTTTTTCTTTTTCTTTTTCTAAGCTTTTCTCTCTTTTTTTCTTTCTTTCTTTTTATTTTATTTTCTTTTTCACATATGTTTTTCGTTTTCTTTTCTTTTTCTCAACCTCTTAGCAACAACCCAATATGTAGCAAACATTTATCTCCCCAATTTAAATTCAACCAACATCAAAGTGTGAATACTCCTTGCTTTCTAAGGCTAATTAAGTAAAAATTCAAACCAAAAATTAATCAGGATGAACTTGGGTTCAAGCCCAATTTTATATTTTGCGTATTAATTCAAATTTAAAAGAAAAAAACCTATCTTTAATCTTACAAACTTCAAGTATTAAGTGAATAGACGATGGTTAGGTTACACCCGCATTTTCAAAAATATAGTTGAAAGTTAATAGGTTACAAATGTAAACAAAATTCTAGAATCTATGAATTCTAGAATCTAAGAATACGCGTAAAAGCCGCGATATTTACCCTCTTTAAGAAATGATTTTTAAGTCGTTGCCTATTATTCTGTTGCCTAAAGTAAAACATTACGTAGTGTTCATACTTTGATTTTCCTACTTAGATTTGCATATGTACTTTGGTCATGTTATAATATAATGAATTTTAGATCATAGAAATTAAATGTATTTTATATTGTGTTGTATAAGAAGAATATGTGAATTGACCGAAACAAATGACACAAATTGATTATGATGTCATTGATCAGACTCAAGTGAATGGATCTGAAAGACTTCATATTTGGATAGAGGTTGTTAGGGCTATATCTCGAGGGGGTTTTATGAAACCCGACAAATGGAAATGAACGTTAGATGTGGAATGTCATGCTTAACCTATGGGGAAATGGCACACCACAACAGGGAATTCTAGATCCAAGCAATTAAGGCTGCTAGAGTTGACGTTGCTACAACTTGTGTAGAGGTTGTAGTAACTAATGAGCGATCGTCGATGTTGCAAAGAAATTTTGAAGAATTTCAAAGACGCTTGATGACTTTTGAGGCAGGTTCTTCTAGTCCCCGTCTTAATATTCATCATAATTAATTATAGGGTTAATAGTACTTTACCCCCCTGTAATATGAGCGTGTTTCGGTTTACCCCCCTACCGTTGCCAAAGGCAGGTTTTGGCAACGGTTTTTTTGAAAAAACTGTTGCCAAAAGGTAGGGAAGGGGGAAAAGCAAAATTCGCTAACATTACAGGGGGTGAAGTACTATTAACCCTTAATTATATGATTAATTTGATGAACAGTCGGTGGACGAAGACGAATATGAGTAATGAATACGATCTTCTATTTTACCTTTTGATATATTTTGATGGTTTATTTGACTATAGTGTTGTAAATAATATTTTGATGTATTAGTTAAATACCTTATTTATTTTTATAGGATTTTATAAATTTTCTTATCTGAATACATAAATACCTTATCTTAATTATTTTCCTAACATCTTTAAATCTTTACATTTAATGTGGTGGATCAAAATAATTAAGAAATAAAGAATCAAGAACCTACAATAAAGTACAATTCGAAGGTACAAATAATATTTTTTCTGAAAAAATCGACCAAGGGTCTGTTTGGTAAAAATAGCGGTTGACTGATAAAGTTAGCTGACAATTTATAATTTATAGCTGATGGCTGATGACTGATAGCTTATAACTTATGTCTGATGGTTGAGACTGATAACTGATAAGATAATTGAAGTGTTTGGAAAAATTAGCTGTTCAAATAACTTATAAATGTAAAATGACATAAAAGATATTTAATACATAATTATTTAATTCGAAATTAAAATAAATTATAAAGGATAAAATTGAGTTTATGCTAAATTATAATAAGGGTAAAAAAAGAAGAAAAAAATGATAAGCTATAAGTTAAAACGTTATTTGAAATAGCGTCTGAAAAATAAGCTATAAGTTAGAAAAATAAATTATAAGCTAGTGATGAAAAGACACTTACCAAACAGGTCTAAATTGTCATATGAGTTTATAAGCTATAAGACATAAGCTCAAAATTATGCCTTACCAAACAGAGCCTAAACAGAATCTGAAGCTCTGTTTGTTAACACCAGAAAAAGAGCTTTTAACTTTTCAGCTCATACTAGCAAAAAAACTATGTTTGGTAACTGTCATTTAGCTTTTAGTTTGTAGTATTTTTACCAGCTTTTAATTTGTAGCTTTTTTTTTACTAGCTTTTACCTTTTTTCTCAAAAGCTATTTAAAGTAGTTTTTGAGCTTTTAGCTTGTGGCTTTCATTTATACCCTTATTATTTAAAAATAAAAATATAATTTTACTCCTATATATATATATATATATATATATATATATATATATATATATATATATATATATATATATTTGCGTTGTATAGTTATATTTGCGTCGATTAACAAAAAAATGCAATATTTAATATTTCTTTTATCGACATTAAAATTACATATCTTGTAATGAATTTAGAGATAGTGGTGCTAATTTTTAAATTTCTGAAACATTAAAAAATTATTAAGACGACGAAGATTCGTAATAATATTAGAATTTTATTGTAAAATAAACAGTAAAAATATTTTAATTATTATTTTAGATTAATATAATTGAATTCAAAATCGTAATGATATTATTTTGTATAATTCATTAAATTTATATATAAATGTTATTATATAAGTTCATTTAAAAATTATATATAATTGTTTGATATATTTTTATGTTATTTTTAATTTTAATATATATTAGTTTTTTTTTTCATGTGTTTGCTAATGTATATATTTATTTTATTTTTATTTTATATCATTAGTTTGCTATTGATAATTTTCATAGTTATCCACAAATTGCTATGTATTACATGTGCATTGACTTTTCAAAAGTATGTACTAATAACAAGTGGTAAATAATGTTATATAACTAGCCCTCTTTACACATGTGCACAAATTAAACTTCAAAGTTTTCTCATTAATATTTTGTGTATACAAACTTCATAGACTATTTTCTTCTCCATCTTCTCCTTTAACAAACCGACACCAAAACCAATGTTTACCGCATATAGTATACATTGAATCCAAAGAAATTCCCTTAGTCTCAGGCAAGAAGAATATGACAAATAGAGTCATCACCGCAACCCAAAAAGCATAAAACAAGAAGACCCCAAATTTAAAGTGGCATAACATCGTCAAAAATGTTTGAGACAACACAAATATTATTATAAAACTCAATCCAGCAGTTATGTTTTGGCCAGTGGTTCTTATATTTATTGGAAAAATCTCACTTGGAATTAGCCATGCTAGAGGGCCCCACGACCAACCAAAACCAGCTGTATAGAGACATAATAGCACCAATAGCAATATTGCATTGCCTTTGGATATGTTGTTTGTACCATCAACTCCGGTCACCACTGCCAGTAAAATAGACACCCCAATCTACACTCAATTTTTTTACTAATAATTAGTTGCTGCAAATAAAAAATATTAATTCAAATATATATAGATTCTAGTAATTCACTTACCAAGCATACAAACATCACAATACCTCCCGTTATGAACAAGAATCTTCTACCAAAACGATCAACAATACCGGCAGAGACAAGGTTAGAAGTAAGGTTAGCGACTCCAAGTATAATGGCAGAAAGCAAAGCACCATCGTGTCCCAACCCGACAGATTGAAAGAGGTTAGGCGAATAAAATGCAACAATGTTAATCCCTGTAAGCTGGTTGAAAAACGGTATTGCGAATGCCATGACCAAATGAGGTCGATACTCTCTCTTGAATATGGTTTTAAAGGGTTTTTGTTTTACTGATTCTGCAATCGCTGTCCACTTAATAAGTTCGTCTAACTCGGGTTCGATATTGACAGAGGATCCTCTTATTTTGTGTAAGGATTTTCTGGCTTGGTCTATCTGGCCACGTTCCACCAAGCTGTTGGGTGTATCGGAAATGAGGAAGGAACCAATTGTCATGATGGCTGCAGGCACGACTGCAAGTCCAAGAGAAAGTCTCCATCCCCATGTGTGCATGGCGATGCCATAGTTTATGCAGTTGGCAGCAACTATGCCGATTCCTAAGAAGAATGAAAGTGATATGCCGATAGCGCCTCGCCATTTTGGGGGAGCAATTTCAGCCAGGTATAATGGTGCAGCCTTTTCAAATTATAAAATATAATAATAATAATAATAATAATAATAATAATAATAATAATAATAATAATAATAATAATAATAATAATAATAATAATAATAATAATAATAATAATAATAATAATAATAATAATAATAATTATAATGATGCAGCCTTTTCAAATTGTAAAATAATAATAATAATAATAATAATAATAATAATAATAATAATAATAATAATAATAATAATAATAATAATAATAATAATAATAATAATAATAATAATAATAATAATAATCTATAATAATACATAAACAAAATACTTTGTTTTGTTTTTGTTGTAGCTTATTTTTCTACCACTTTTATGCTTATAATATTGTGTAATTTATGTATAACAATCTTTAAAGAGAATACTTTGTTTTTGTGTAGTCTATTTTTCTATCAATTTTACTCTTATATTATTGTGTAATTGGCATAATAACTTTCATTAAAATAATTATTATTAACTTCCACATAACTTTTCTCCTACTATTAACTTTCACGTGTTGTGTTTTTTAAATTAAATTTAAATATAAAAAGGTCGTTTATATTTTCACAAATGCGCAATAAAAAAGCAGACGGACACATGAATGTTGATACGGACGCTAGTAATAATAATGCTAAATACTCTTTTTATATGTTATTTTTTATTCGGAGTCCATTTTAGTCTTTTAACTTAAAAAAATATATTTTGTCCACTAATTCTGCAAACCAATCTACGTTAGTGATTTTCGTCCACTTTATTAGCAAAGTCAATCATTCAAGCTATGTGGTACTGACATGGAAAGACATGGAATATCAGGTGGCATATACTAATTTTGTGAGTCATTTATCTGTCACTAAAATATATTCAAGGGTTTTGATTATTGTTGTTTATCTTCTCCATAAATTCAGAAATCAGTCACTACAACGGTCATAAATTTTGAAGATGATGAAGATTATAAACTCAAATCCATCATCCTATCACAAATGGAAATAATTTCACCTGAGGGGACACATCTTATTATCCTTGACAACTTTAGGTAAATGTTTGCTTTCAACATTTTTTATGATATTATTGATTATGGATCGAAGAGATGCTAAATTTTTGTTTCATTTTAAATATGGATTTGTTTTAAATGCAAGGAGAAAGAACGGTTATCACGGTTTGTAGATACTAAATCAACTAGAATCATATTGACGGGAAAGCTCAAGAAATTAATTGACAACTGGTTAATCAAGGGTAAATAACACTTTTCGTAATACAAACACATTAGTTTCATTAGTCATGTTTATCTTGGCTAAAGTTTTGTGGAACAATGTTTTGCAATCTACTTTTAGGTGACATGCATTTAATAAAAAAAAACAACTTTTGATGATGACAACTAGTGTCTAAAGATGATAACTAATGATGACAACTAAATGTCCAATAACGAAAAGCCGAGCATAAGCGGTTAAAGATGCAAACTAAAGTATTAAGGTTTGATGGACTTGACTCTCTGATGATGGCAACCAGATGAAATCCAACTTAAGTCTTATCTTAAGTTAACTTAAGAAAATGTCTACAAAAAATGAAGATTTGACAAGTCTTGAAGTATATGGAAGTATGTAAAAGTCTGTCTCGATTCATGTAAAGCATAAGGAAATTCTCAAAAAATTACATGGCTAAATCACACACACACAAGATTGTTTTCAAACTTATTTTGCTCAAGCAAACCTTTTTCAAAATGTCTTGAAGCCATGCCAAATTAGTTAGGAGTTGTCAAAAAAGCTCTAGGGGAATTTTTGTCATTATCAATCGATTGACATTTTTCCAATCTATTGGAACAATTCAAAAATGTACCCTAAGCGATTATGACAACTTCTTAATGATGTTCAACGGTTAAATATCATTCCTTTCTATTTTTGGCTTTATAATCAATTAACTTAGGGTACCCAATTGATTGACAACATGTATTAATCGATTGGCAAATCTTGAAAAGCATTAAAATCATTTTCTTTTTTGTGTCAACCTCTAGCCTATAAATAAAGACTCCTTTCCATTCTTTTTCACATCCATAAACGTGATTTTCACTTCTCTCTCTCTCTCTCTCTCTCTCTCTCTCTCTCTCTCTCTCTCTCTCTCTCTCTCTCTCTCTCTCTCTCTCTCTCTCTCTCTCTCTCTCTCTCTCTCTCTCCTTCCTTAAAAATATTTTTGTTTACTTTTTCACACTAAAAGTTTAGCTGGAGTGTTTTTCGAGAATTATTTTCTGTTCTTTTGACCAAACCTCTTTAATTTTCGGTGTCTTCTCTCTTCCCTTAACTTTATATATTCCCGCATTTTACTTTCCACGTTTCTTTATTTTCCTCAATATAAAATCTAAAATTTTCTAAATTGTTTTTAAACTCTGATTTTAATCCTAAAAATTTTCAAAACCAAATTTTTATGAAACACGCAATTCAACCCTCCCTCTTGTATGTGAAGTCATATGTCCAACAAGTTCTTTACTATTCTCTATCTATCTAGTTTGAATTGGCAACATCAACTATGCATGTTTCCCAGGCCAAGTCCGAAGATCAAAACTTTGTTGATCGACCTTGCTTATTCGACACCTTGAAAAAATGAACCTCGCTCGCCTACTTTGACTGTGCTACAAATGGTGGAAATCAACAACGTTTTAAACTTTAAGATATCCGAGATTTGGATGGAAAATGAATCAATTTGGGGCAGACCTGGTTTTAGATTGAAGGTGAAGATTTAAGGGAAAAGAAAAGTTGAAGAAACAAATACACGGTTATGGTTTTGTTATAGGGAAATGGAATATTTAGAGAAATAGAAGTAAAAAGGGTGTTATTGTGTTTGTGAAGAAGATGGAGAATATTTCAAAACCTAGAAAATTAGTTTTAGGGACTTTTTTTTTCGTCGCTAAATCGATCATTAAATGTCAATATTACACGTCATTTTTCACGTAAGTAAAAATAAACGTTGTTATTGTTGTTTGGATGGAAAAGACTAATTTAGTATGTTTTAAAGATTTGAAGGATTATAATTTTTATTTTAAAGTTAAGGAACTAAACTAAACAATGAATATACATTAAAAGACAAAAAAAAAATTTAACCTAATAATAATAATAATAATAATAATAATTATAATAGTAATAATAATAATAATTTGTTTGATCTAACTCAATACTTGTTAAAATTTCTCATATGATATACCCTCTATATTACTTTTAACATTTATTAGGTTAAATATATGTATATTTATTAGGTTCAGATTCATTCTCATATATATATATATATATATATATATATATATATATATATATATATATATATATATATATATATATATATATATATATATATATATATATATATTGATTTGATGAATATTTTAAATTTCACTTAACTACTTATGTTATGTAACTCTTATTCATTACATCATTTTTTATAAAATTAAAACTACGATATTATATGGGTCGGGCAGGTCCATCGAACTTCACATGCATTTGCAAAACGGGCTAAATTTATTTTTATAGTCCATTAAAAAACGGCCGGGTCGGGCCGAACCATCTCATTTAAACATTTTGGCCCACCGA
Source organism: Vicia villosa (assembly GCF_029867415.1). NCBI lineage: Eukaryota > Viridiplantae > Streptophyta > Magnoliopsida > Fabales > Fabaceae > Vicia > Vicia villosa. The sequence continues at coordinate 81,917,257 of NC_081182.1, forward strand.
ACCGAAACAAGCTGAACCGACTGCTCTAATTGTATATAAAGCATGCACACAAGAAGCATTTTATAATAGGAAAAAAAAAAAAAAAAGAGGGAGCATGTTGGTATTCATTTTCCTTGAAATTGTTTTACATCTACAGACTTACTTGATTAGCGAAACCAACTCCTAAGCCGAGAAGAACTCGACCTATAATGAGCATGGGAATATTTTCAGCACCACCATTAATGGCACCACCTGCAAGGAAGAGAATACCACCATATAAGATGGTGTTTCTCCGACCATACGCTGTAGTGACCTTGCTAGCGGCGAGCGATGAAACTAATCCAGCTAGATACAAAGAAGACGTAAATAATGTCAACACTTGACTGTCATACACACAATACAGGTTCGCTTCGGTTTCAGCTGCCTTTCTTAGAATATCAGGAAAGAATTTTTGAAGAAACGGCACCATCGTCGTCACGCCTCCTAAATAAATTTCGACAATAATTTTGATGGTTAACGGAATTCATTAATCATTTACAGAACTGGTTAACGGAATAAGAAACAAACAAACCAGAAATTCCAATGTCATAACCGAAAAGAAGGCCACTAGATGCAGCAACTATGCATGAAATGATGATTGTGAGTGTTAACTTGCCACCAACGCTGATGGCAGTAACTGGTGTACTATCCACAGAGAATCTTCCCCCAGCCATTTTCGATTTACCTATTTTTGTCAATGGATTTATATGTATGAATCCAGTTAGTTTAATTTTATGTTGACTTTATGACACTCATAATTAGAAGTGGGGAAACTAATTTATAGGTTAAGGGGTTTCGTGTACGTTTATTTTGCTTTAATTGGGCCTATTTGGATGAAAATTTTACCAGACTATTTGGCGATTTTCTGATTAATCATAAATACCAACATGATAGTATTTATTTGCTTGTTATGGTGATTTGTTTTATTCAGTTAATTTGAATGAATGATAATAAATTAATATAAGATCATTAGTTCGAATCGCGCTGAGTGCAAATAATTAATGTGGGGTCAGTTCATACAGAGTCTTACTCTGGCTTTAAACGGGCCTCCTGCAAGTGGATGGTGGAATTGGTTCATTGAATTAGTCGGTCACAAGGCCGGATACCAAGTTTTCAAAAAAAAAATCATTGACTAATTTTAGGTAAGATGTTAAGCAAGTGTTATGAGAGTCTTTCATATATATATTTTAGAAGAATAATATATTTGGTCTGAAATTGTGATTTGGATCACGCCACATATAATTATTTTCTTGCAAACACTTGAGAGAGTATTTGAGTGAAAGTGAGAAGAACATAGATTCAGGGGGAGTCCGATTAAAATTTATGGATAGTATTAAAAAAATGACACTCAACTAGGAGAGTTCAGATCACCAGTGCAAAATGAACAATATAATTTTAACATTTACACCCAATATAATAAAAACGGGTGTAATTAAAAAATGCGGTGGCAATTTTGTAAATAAAATAACAATTTAAGGATTAGCAGTTGACAATTTACATCTTATTTTTTAAAAACGGGTGTAAACAAAAAATATTATTATAATCAGATCTCAATTACTCCCTTTTAAATTTAAATCGGGTATAAATTTAAATGGACTAAAACATTATTTAATTTTATAACTCAAAATATTAATCTATTTCATCGTAACCTTCTTATTATATAACATGTATTATGATATATGAAATATATGAAATATACTATGAAATATATGAAAAAGAAACAGAGAATAATAAGTTACCAATACGCAGTTTCAACGTACGTGAAAACGGAAAAGCAATTCTTGTTCCTCTTAAAAGTGCTTATCTAACATGTTTTTCAATCTCTCCCTCGACCAAATCCAATCTGTGGCAGAGCATGGTGATTATTGGAACAAGCAAATGAGAATGAAGTTAAGAGAAACGAAAGATACATGAAGATGATGCCGACACAGATTCATGATGGAATTCGGTACATGCGTTTTTTTCAAGTGAATTTCAGTTTCAATCTTCTTCATCTCTCTTCTTCAATTGTGTTATGTGATTGTTGTTCAATTATGGTTTATTAACGAATTAGTCATTTCGTAACATGCACACCAAATGTTCGGTGAAATGCCTGAACTGAATTCTTTCTCTTTTTTGTTTGATGCGGCGGGTTCCTATTAATCAACTGATTGATCATTGGAGGGTTCCTATTAATAGGAAAACTAGAATTCTGTCATGGAATTAAGTTGAATTTATTCAAACAAGGTCTGTTTGGATTGATTTATATGAGATTATCTACTCGCATAAGGACTTGTGAGGTTGTTTGAAAGAGCTTACGAAAAATGCTCATGAGTCGTGACATATCTGTAATATGTTTTCAGCTTATTTCCATTAACTCTCTAGGATTACTTATGAAAACGGCTTATTGCTTATATAAAAGAAGTTGACTTTATTTTATCTGTTAGTATAGAAATAGCTTATACATAAGTATTTATATGATAATAAACTCTTATGCGATAGGCTTGATTATGTGGTTTAACCAAGCGGGGCCTAAGTATTTGAAAAGCAGCTTTCTTATTAATTAATTGGTCTTCTATATTGCAGGTTTCTAAGATTCTTAAATACTGTAACTCCAGAAACCTGGCTGTCCTACATTAAAAGTTGTATTAATTAAGTGGTCCAAAAGTAAACAATTGTACTGCAGTTTTGCCAGAGCCACTTTCGTTCGCACCGGAAGCTTTAGAAGGTGTTAATGACATATATCTTTGTAATCGACTTAAATTTTTTTCCTCATAATTTTAAACTCTTCATGACATGATTAGAAGTATTACTTCAATTTTCAGCCAATCCAGACAATGGTAAAAAAGGTCATCATGTAGCACTTGCTTTCGGTGCAAGTTTTGGTGCTGCATTTGTTATTGTTACTATAGTTGGGCTTCTTGTTTGGTTTTTGGTATAGATAAATACCCCCAACCAAACTCTAGGTACATAACTGTTCATAAACGAGTTAGCCGCGTCTTTTACATCTTTTGAGTGAGTCGTATTGAATTCAACTCGCTTTTGAGTGAGTCGCATCGAATTCAACTCGCCGGAAAACTCCGTCGGCATCATTCGTTGGCCGCTAGAAACACTGAGAAACTCCGTTCAGGTTCCCTCTTTTACTTTTTCCCGATTTTATCTTCTCTTTTCGTGTTGTGCATCATGCGATTCGGTCGCAATTTGTGGCTGCGATTACCGCTCCCGCAAGAAACGCACCAGTGATTGGATTGAATTGAATCGTACAGTAAGCAATAGGTTGAAGGAGAGAACTCAGTTGTTGTTTTCTTTCCTATATCGTTCTGTTCATATTCCCCATGCGTCCTATTTGATAATAGCATTACATAATAATATAGTAAACAATTATTAGATTATGGATTTGATCTTAGTATCTAGTAATGCAGTGCAATATAGTTATTCAAATCATATGAAAATTATTTATACTAGTAATGTGAAGTTCTTATTCTTTGATTTAGATAACTTTATTAAAATATACTACTGGTAAGGTATACATTTCTATCACTGACTAACCTACAATAATACTACATAACAAAGTTATCTGTTGTAACAACTGATAAATAGTGATAATTGCCCAAACATGTAGCTGTAACTTAGGTTTGGAAATGATCATTTAGATATATTTTCTTTGAATTTTGTTTGGTGTCGCTTGCTTCTCCAAACATGTAGCTGTAACTTAGGTTTGGAAATGATCCTTTAGATTCATCAGCACATGAGTATGAATGTATGGCTGTTTGTTATTATAGCGACCACGGGAATCTCATAGCTCCTAAGCTGTTATGTACATATTTACAATATGTTTATCTGACCAACCCAAGACTTGGTGTTGCAACCTTTACAACTAAAGGACTGGTGATTTTGTAGAAGCTCCAAAAATAGATTTTGTTTAAATCAACATGGTCCAATGCTATTCCGCCAAATTCACCGCTAAATACCGTCAATATAACGAGCATCTATATTTACTATGATGATAGAATATGGTAAGATGGTATAGGAATGATTTGTGTAATTACTTTTTACAGGCATAATATGGGAGATGTTGTGTTGCCTGATGCAGCAGCTTTGGGAGTTCTTAAACGGTATCCCTGTCTTCCGAGGCACCCTTTTGTCCGTGGAATAACTTCAACTTTGTCAAGAAGAAACAGGTGTGCATGGCATAATTGAACTTATGTTGTATTTTGAAGAATAACATCAACCATTTTTAGATTTCATACTTTATGTTCAAATATTGAGGTTAAAGACGTTCATTCGAAGTAGGTAGCCCACTTTGCGGTCTAAGAAAAATCAATTATTAACATTTGTTTATAATTTGTTTGATAAATGCTTAAGTTCAATAAGCTGTTTGCATTTGGATATGTACGTTAGTAAACTAGTATTTGTATTCTCAATATTTGTTTTTTTTTTTAAATTATAAATGCCGAACTTGGGGTGGATGGGAGTCGAATAGGGGATATGGGATAAATTTCTTATAAAATGTTTATATAAGCTATCTTGCTGTTCCGATTAAATAAGTTGAAAATAGCTTGTAAGTACTATAAGCTATTTTTAAACACTTTTGCAGGTGCTTATATCATTAAGTAAGTCCAAATAAGTTGTTAAAAACACCCCTTAATCTTCTGTGTTCATCTTAATGCAGAAAATTTTCCTTTGCTGAGAAGAGGATCTTCAAATCAGTACACACAGTTTTTTCACACAATGTAAGGAATTCCCTGTGTACATTTCTTAGAATGGATGGAGTGGTCCTTGAACAAGTATTGAAGTGGACGCTTTCGTGTTACATCTAAGAAAAAAATTATTGAATATTTATTAACACGGAGAAGAGTTAACAATCACATAAAAGCAGTTCTTACAGAAAATCTTTCTAGTCTAGGAACAATTGACATTGACATTTACATTAACTGCTCTTTGAATACTATTAACTTTTTGAGTAGTTTAGGACATTTTTGTTTTGAGAAAACATTTTCTGTCTTCACTTTGAGCTACAACAAATATATTCACTTTATTTCTTGTTTCTAATGATTTGTACAGAGACGGTGAAAACACTTTATTTATTTTTTTACTTTTTCCTTTTTAGGTATTTGCATAGAAGTGTTGAGAACTTGATTAAACTAAATTCTCCCAGAGCTTCAGTTGACTCCCAGAGATTCATTAATGGTTTTGATAAGCTGTTCTGGAACATTTTTGTTGACATGTCATAAGCTGTTTTGTTAATGCTTGGAATGGAAAACTCATGGCTTTAATAATTAGATTCATTAAATTTGTATGTGATTAATGAACAATGCTATTGAATATGAGGTGACTTTTATGGAATTATTCTTGTGATTTTTATGCTTAGAGTGTTTCAAGATTGTGTGTTTTACTCAGGATGCAATTGAATATGATATGACAATGCTTATTTCTTGCAAAAGCTATTCTGTATCGACTTCGTAATACTGATATAGATGTTGGTTTTTTTGTTTCAGGGATTCTGATTGGAATCAAGCCTTTAATTTTTCGTCGGGTTTGGGATTTTTGTCTTCTTGCATTAAAAAGACTAATGGTATGAACAATGACATGCAGAAACAAACATTACATCCTTTTGCTATTTGCTTCTAGGAAAATGTAGGAACAGATGAGACACTTTCTATTGCTTTAGATTCTTTTTTTCTTTTTTCTAAGAAGTCCATTAGACTTGACTTGTTCATTTTTCGGTTAGAAATCTTCAGGAGCTCATATTCAATTTTACGCGCACTTCGTTTTCCATTTGATGTTATAAACATGTCACCTGCACAACTCTTCTTATGCTTTTGTTTCTGATGAATTTGACAGGAGATATTACAAACCGCTTGTGTACAGCCGCAGAAGTGAAGTTTTACTTAAATAGTTTAATGGATAGATCTACAAGTGCCAATTATTTAAAGCCTAATAAGAACTGCAATTTAACCTCGTGGGTTCCTGGTTGCGAGCCCGGATGGGCATTTAGTGTTCCCCCAAGCCAGAAGATTGACCTTAGAGATTCAAAGGATGTGCCCGCTAGGACTTCAAATTGTCGAGCATGTTGCGAAGGCTTCTTTTGTCCTCACGGTATCACATGCATGATACGTAAGTATAACGATTATAGATATGTATGCTGGAATCTGTGTCCGGCATGAATTTAGTGTGCCTTTATAGTTCTTCTTAAACATAATAATTATGAATTGTTTGGTAAAACTTGGTGCTGACATTTGATAATAGTAAAGATAGTGGTTATGGTTTTAGATAGATTAATTGAAGACTCAGTCATTATTATTAGATTAATTGATAATGTGATACGGTGGTGACGTCATAAGGCAAACTTGAATGGTTATCTCTCCTATCAAGCTGGCCAAAGCTTAGATAAGATAATTGTTTTCTTGGTTCTAGTTTTTTTGTGCCATAAAGTTTGAAAAGAATTAGTGAATTTCTACTTTTAATTGAACAATGATTACATTGTTAAACAGGAATCAAATGGATGGTCTCTGCAACTTCTATCATTTGCATGTTTATCTTTAGCAGCAAATATGGAGGAACCCCTTGTTCCTTCTCTCTTGGACCTTCAGGTATAAACTAATAAATGATTAGAATTTAGAACCCATGTTCATTTGGCACTTAACAGCCTAGAACTGAAACTACAATTATTATGAAGGACGGTTTTGAAATTACTACTCAATATTTGTTATATTTTCCATGTAGTCCACCTCTCAATTTGATTCTTTACTATTAACAATCTCTGCATTTTAATTTTAGGTTTCAACGTGGTTTGAGCAGCAAGCCTATGGCACTCATCAAGAAGCTCCGCAAGGCGGTGAGTTTTCTATTTATTCACGTATTGTTTCATTTCGTTTGTTAATTCTTTTTGATACTTGATTTCAACTTAGAGGTTGGAGTTGGAATAAATTTGAAAATAGGAGGATTTTGACCAACCATCACAGTGAACCGACTGCGTTACTACGTCAAATACCTGAAGTCAACCATTATACTATGTAAGGCAACAATCAATATTTTCTTGAAATATATATTAAAAATGCGAGTAGCGTTGTGAATTTTGTTTTTTTCCCTTCATTTTTGCAGCTTGTGGTCACATATGTTGTTTCTTGTGTGTGTATAAGTCGATGAATTGTCGGCGTGAGTCTCAGTGTCCAACATGTAGGCATCAATACTATCACTTCCCAACAGTCTGTCAATCACTTCATTTTTTGCTTCTTAAGATGTATCATGTTGCTTACAATAGAAGGATCAATCAAACTCTTGGTATGTATCTTTCTCTAACTGTATGCATAAGCATATTTAGACTATGAAGCACATACACATATACCGACACCGGACATGACACCGACACTGACATGCTAACATCAGTAATAATTTGAAAAAATGAATAAACCTTCATATTTGTTGCAAAGCATTAGCGTGTTAAAATGCACATCTGAGCTATATACCATTGATACATGTGACTTTTTTTATTGTAATAACACTTTCTTGTAATAATTTTTTGTGTCTTGTTTTTTTGCATACAGAAAACAATTGCTTCTCCAGGGCGTGGTATTTTGGCCATGGATGAATCCAATGCTACATGTGGAAAGCGGTTGGATTCAATTGAACTAGAAAACACCGAAACTAACCGTCAAGCATGGCGTAAAATTATATATGAAGAAAGTGTTATGACTTAGTTAAAATATAATTTTTATGTGTATGATTTTATAATACTTGAAATATTATGACTGTACATGATTTTGTATATTTTTTTGGTTAATATGAAAAATATTGACTTAGTTAAAATATGATTTTTATGTGTATGATTTTTATAGTATTTGCAATATTATGACTGAAAATGAAATATAACTAAATGGTGTATATGAAATAGGGTGTAAATAGATATAATTGTTCATTCATAAATGGCGTATTTACACCCGATTTTTATTAAAATATGGTGTAATTAAGAACATATTTACACCCGATTTTTATTAAAATAGGGTGTAATTAAAATGTAATTACGCCCAGTTACACCCGATTTTTATTAAAATGGGTGTAGTTAAAACGTAATTACGCCCAATTACACCCGATTTTTATTAAAACAGGGTGTAATTAAAATGTAATTACGCCAAATTACACCCGATTTTTATTAAAATAGGGTGTAATTAAAAACGTAATTACGCCCAATTACACCCAATTTTTTTTAAAACAGGGTGTAATTAAAAACGTAATTACGCCCAATTACACCCGATTTTTATTAAAACAGGGTGTAATTAAAAATGTAATTACGCCCAATTACACCCGATATTTTTAAAATAAAACGGGTGTAAATTCGTTAGACATTTCTCACCCTGTGGATATACACCCGATTTTTATTAAAAATAATGGGTGTAAATTTAATAAAAAACGGGTGTAAATTAACATTTTTGTACTAGTGGATGAAACTGTTGTGTACTATTGACTATTAAAATCAGTAAATTTTCTTTCATTGGATTGTAGCCCTTTAGACGTAGGTGATGTTGCACCAAATTAGGTTACCAATTATTTGTGGTATTTAATTTTCTTATTTGTTCTTCGCTCTTTTCAAATCATATTGTCTCACACATTGTCTTAACATTGTGTGTGACATCTTTTTGTCGACTAAGCATTTTAATTGACATTAGAGCAGTCATCCTGTTTTGATTGGGTGCACTCCAGAGTTTTTAATTTTTTTTTATTCAAGACGGAAAATACCAAAGAAAGGGGATATGTTAATCGTCCTTCAATTCTTGATGGTACTAATTATGACTATTGAAAGATTCACGTGGTTTCTTTTCTTACGTCAATGGACAACAAAACTTGGAAAGCAAACATATATGAATGGACTCCACCAAAGATCCTAGTTGAAGACAACATTGAATTTTTAAAGCCTGGAAAGATTGGAAAACTGTTGAAGATGAAGTTGAACTTGGAAACTCTCGTTCTCTTAATGCCATATATAATGTAGTCGATACAAATATCTTCAAGATCGTTAATACATGCAATAGTGCCAAGGAGGCTTGAAAGTTTCTTGAAGTTGCTCATGAATGTATATCCAAAGTTCATATTTCAATACTACGATTGACACCAAGCACGAGGGGGGATGGGCGAATTATGGTATTCAAAATTCATAATTACTTTAAGATTAATTACTAAAATTAGTAGTTTGTGTTAGTATAGTTAAAAATAGATAACATCAGAAAATAGGAAGTTAGAAATGTAAAGGAAAGTAAATAACTGAAAGTAGAGAGAGAGCTAAGATAGATTTCCCTAAGAACTTTAAAGATTCGGACGATATCTTGGCCTACTCCTCTCCCAAAAAAACTTCTTGAGAGCTCCACTAATAAAATCTTTTAGGATTTTACCAGGTTACACCTATGAAGCTTATTACAATTGATTAGGAGATTTTCACAAGCAAATTCCTCAAACCAAGTGGATCTTTTCACATGATAAGCTTATGAACCAAGAATGAGATTTTGACTGGTTGATCTTGAAAACCAAATAGAGATTTTATCTAGATAACCTTGTGGATTTGTGTGCTTTCGGGAATGAAGTCCATAGAAACTTGTTGATTTGGTTTTGATGTTGACAACCCTCTTAAGACAAGTTTTCATAAGTCTTGCTATTTAAGACCTATTTGGCTAAGATGATATCATCCAATATGTTGATCCAACTATGGTTGTTGATGTGTTGATCAAATGATGGTTATTGACCTGTTTCTAATCAAGTGATGATGCTTGATATGGGGATCAAGTGTTGGTGTTTGATATATTGATAGAGTGATGGTGCTTGATATGTAGATCAAGTGATGGTGCTTGACATGTTGACCAAGTGATTATGCGTGAAAATCAATATGCGTTGATCAAGATGAAGCCTGAAGATCATTTAATGCAATGATCAAGTGGATGTACTTGAATATTAAGTTGTGTTGATCAAGTTATGTTGATCAAGCTATATTGATCAAGTTGTGGTGATTCAATATTGTTATACTTAAAGATCGAGTTATTTGTGTCTATCTGTTGACACAACACCTTATGTCAAACAGTATTCGATGAAGTCAGCAAATAATTATTTGTAAAAACTCGTAGAGTCAGTGTCGAGTGATCATTATTTGTAAAGGTGTAAGACTAACTCTCGAATTTACTAAGACAAATAACACACACTTAAATCTCTTGAAAAACCTATATTGATTTTTTAAAATCACTTAAAAATGTTTTATAAGCCTAGCTAGTTGATTATGAAATTGTCTGACTGATTAGAAGCACCTCTGACCACTTAAAAATGATTATCCACTTGGGATAATCAATCATGAGCATTGAAAAACCCATGGATTGTTTCAATATTTGAGCAATTGTTTGTCCTAAAATTAGAAGGACCCTTTCTCAATTGACAAAATACCTTTTTTGGTCCCTTATGTTAACCTCAGGGTTCATTTTGGTCCCTTAACTTCAAAAAGTGTCATATTGGTCCCTTAACTCTTCAAAATGTGTCATTGTAGTCCCTTTTGTCACATTAGTGACGGAAAAACTCAAAAATCGGTCGCTAAATCAGTCACTAATATGACAAAAGGGACTAAAATGACATCGTTTGAAGAGTTAAGGAAGCAATATGACACTTTTTGAAGTTAAGGGATCAAAATGAACCTCGAGGTTAACATAAGGGACCAAAAAGGGTATTTTTCCTTCTCAATTCTAAAACACCAAAAAATGTACTTGAGATACCTTTATTACACTCTCTTCTATTCTCTTCTCTCTCTCTCTCTCTCTCTCTCTCTCTCTCTCTCTCTCTCTCTCTCTTTCTCTCTCTTATTTTCTCACACTTGTCTTAGTATTTTTGAGAGTGAAACCTTTATACTTTTGCGATAGTATGATCTGGTATAATGAAATATTTTTAATATCTCATTGGGAGAAAAAATTTGGTTGTGAGCTAATCTAAGTGAAAAGCTCTTGTTTGGTTGTTGAGGTAATCCAAGTAAAACCTTTGTTTGGTTTGGGAGATCTTTGTTATTAAAACTCTCAGTCTGTTCGTGAGCATTGTTATTTGTTAAAATATATGAGTCAGTTTGTGAGCTTAGCATGTTGTTAAAATCTTTCAATTGGTTGTGAAGATATTCGTCTTTAAAACTCCAATTTTATGGTTAAAGTCTGTCAAAAGCTCACATCATAGTGGAAATTCTCAAGAATGAATTCTCTATTGTTTTTGTGGGGAGAATAGTATATCACTTCATTAGACCGAACCTCTATAATTTGGGTACATTTTTCTCATCCCTTAACTCTTTGCATTCCAATTATTTATTTTGATGCAATTTCATTTTATTATTTTTGTTGCTTTTACTTTGTTTGTTTTACAAAATATTTTTAAATATTGTTTTTGTAAAATATTTATTAAAAAAAAAAGATTTTCAATCTCGCACAATTCACCCCCTCTTATGTTTGGAGTCTCATGTTCAACAAATGGTATCATATTCTAACTTATGTTTAAAGATTATTCGTTTAAGATGCTTTGATAACATGGAACACTCTAATCTATTTCATATCCGATTATACCCAAATCTATTATGTGAAGCGAAAATTTGAATTTTGAAATTCAAATATGCTCTAATCGATTACAACCATGCCTAATAGATTATTTAGGCATTTTCACCTCCTTTTGATCCTTTTGGGCCTTGTCAAGAGATGTAGCTCGAATTATTGCTTTTTGCACCCCCAAACTTGTGAAATGCACCCCTTTTGCCTAGATTTTTCAAATTTTGCTTTGCATTCTTGATTTAGGCACGATCAACTCAAACCCAAAAATTTTAGTGAGAAAAATAAATTCAGTAAGCATGAAAAAGACCGATTGTCATGTAATTTCCTCGATGTTTTCCAATCCAATTTCCTACCAAGTGTTTTACCTCAAAATCTCAAGATATTTTGAGAAAACTTCCCGTCGGTGAAATTTTTTTAATGGTCATATCACTCTTAAGAAATTTGAGCTCAACTTTCGTAATTCCATATTGTGATGTCGTTTCCTCCAAATGAGGGAGTTTCTCATGATATCTTGAGACATTTTGAGGTAAAATACTTGATAGAATTCAAATCAGAAAACTCTGATTAAATCCTCTATCAAGTGGTCTTTCATGTGCTTATTAAATTTATGTTATTATTATTAATATTTTAGTTTTGAGATAAATTTGAGTTTAAAGCAAAGGTTGCTAAGCCAAAAGGAGAAATTAAGAAAAAGGTGCAATCTTGTTGAGAAAGGTGAAGAAAGAAGAAGTAGCTAAGTCAAATACTATCTAAGGCCAAAAAGACCAAGGCAGGTAAAAAATATCATATAGTCGATTGACCTTAAAGGTCTAATTAGAGATGAAAAAAACCCGTACCTGCGGGTATGCGCGAATAAAATCAGTCTCGGGTACGGAGTGAGTACCTTATTGGATATCCACGAATAAAACAAATGGATATTTAAATACCCATTTTTACTTGATACATATGCAGATTTAATGATGCATGTTCCCACAGATATATCTGTATTTAAATATCATTAATTTATTAGACTTTGTCTTTTCATCTTCTAAAAAATTAGTCTTCTCATTTTTTTTTGAAGTTTTATTTAAAGAAAACATTTCACATTCCATTTACATCCTTAGGTCTAATTGATTAGGTGCTTTTTTAATTTCAAAATTTTCTCCCTATAATCGATTAATCCCAATTCATTATCGATTATAACATTAAAACATGTGGGAATCCATCAATCAATCATTAGTATTAATTGTATTAATTACTTTAATTGATTAGAAGTCATACAATTGCTTAGAAGGTTATATAATCAATTAGACGTGGCCTATAAAAGGTAATTCGCTCTTGACCCTCTTATTCTCACCCCTTACTCGTTTCTTCTCTGATTTGCGTTAGTTTCTAGTATTTTTTGAGAGCCTAGGATCACAACCTTAGTGTACAAAATCATAATTACTATGCCTTCTAAAAGAATTATAACCACTAGATGTTCATTTGCTTCAGTATTTTTCTCTGAAGACTTCTCAGCTCTAAAGAAAGAGAATGGATTCAAGATGGATTATGCTACCACATAATCTTTCCATCATACTACTTTGATGTGAGTGACATTAAAAACTGTGAGTTCTTCAAGATGCCAGATGAGGAAAATTAGAAAAGCTTCATCAAAAACGCATCAGGTGAGATTTTCCCAACTTTCAATAAGGATGTTTTTCTGTAACCTCAGATATACAGGTGGAATCCTTACTTTTGAAATTCAAAAGCATTAAATATCTCTATCTCTGAATAAGTTTGCCGAGATGTGCAATATTCTATGCATCATATCCCTCTACAATGAATTAGAACCAGATGGAGATTTTTTTTACACCGGTTCCCGCTCTTCTGTTAGATCTGAATGACAGTGTTACTTCTCCTTGACATATGTGCTTTAATTTTTTTTATCTATTTGTTTATTATTTTCTCCATTTTGATAATGGTAAAGGGGGAGAAATATACTCTCATGGAGAGTGAAGTATAGTCTCTTTATTAATCAAGAGGAGTTCAACAACTCTAATCCTTTATCTATGTTTTCCTATTTATTTCACATCCCTGAGAATGAGGGGGATGTGGATTTATGTGTTTGCATGTATAGTGTCTACAACATCTAGATGTTCATAATGGTTTTGATGATGACAACACTAAAGTGTGTAGTCTTTATAAGACAAGCAATGAACATAGATGAGGAGGTTAATGAAGGTGTTTCCATGAATTCTGGTGAAGAGGGATTGATCAAATGCAGATTTCTTTTAATTTAAGGAAAATAGTAAGGAAGAGAGTTTAGAAAACCACTGTCTGCTAGCCTGCTTCAAGCCTATAAGAGACTTTTGAACCTTTCAAACATGGTCAGGATTGGATGGGACAAGGACAGAAGGTGGTGTCATTTAAACCTCTTCATTAAGATCCCCATGAAGGAAAACGTTATTGACATCGAGTTAAATCAAATTCCAATTTTGTGAAGCAGCAATGGCGAAGAGTAACCTGATGGTGGTCATTTTAGGAATTAGAGAAAAAGTGTCCATGTAGTTGATACATACAGTTTGTGTGTATCCTTTAGCAACCAAATGAGCTTTGTATCTCTCAATTAAGCCATCAACTTTTCACTTTATTTTGTAGACCATTTGAAATCGATGGGTTTCTTATGAGTTAGTAAGGCAGACATGAGCCAACTGTTGTTTTGTTGTAGGGCTTGAAGATCATGTAACATATCTTGATTTCAACAATTGTATTGAGCAGCTTGTTTAAAGGTAGTAGGCTCATTTTGAGAGGTTATGATAATAATGTATTGGTTAGAAGTAGAAGGAATGTAGAGGTTAATGAGATAAGGTAGATAGTATGATGTGACAAAGAAAGGTTATTTCACACAAAGTTAGCATAACGTTTAGGAATTTGAATGACTCTGTTGGAAATTTTGGAAACAATAAGTTTGGGGTTAGGTGAAGTGTTGGTGGAAGGATTGTCTTGAGATGTGGCTGGGGATGGTGTAAGTTAAGGTGAAGGTTGAAAAGGAGTGATGTTAAAAGGAAAATGAGTTGTAGGTGGTGAATTGGAGGGTTGTGGAGTAGGAGATGTTTTTGGTGGAGATGAAGTTTCTTGAAGCGTGTCAAGTATTGGCCGAATATAATCAAGTATTTTATGAGTGTGTGAGGTCTGTATGGAGGAAGGAGTTTGGAAGGGGAAACAATATTCATACAAAGAGACATTTCTTGTGATAAATATTTCCCTAGTAGTAAGGTACATGACAACATAACCTTTGATTCCCTGTTTGTAACTAAATAATACACATTTGGAGGCACGAGCATCAAGTTTGTGGCGCCCTTGAGTGATGGTTGAGGAAAATATGAGCCCCCAAGAGTCGCGCACCTAAGCCAGATACACCTCTGGGCCCCTATCCGCCGTAAGCCGGTTACGCATATGGCTCTCTGTCTGCAACAAAGCCAGTTACGCCTCCGGAGCTCTATCCGCTACTCACTGCAACTTAATAGCAGTCACCTTAGTTGTGTGGTATAACACTTTTTGGAAACAAATTCACAACCACTGTAACTCTTTAGCTAAGCATTTCACCTTGGTACGCATGCTTCTTGCTTGGGGGAAATCATATATCATGTAAACCTGGTTATGCACTTAGAAAGAATTTTTTTTTTCTAAAACCCACAAGGGGCTCAAATCATGTTCTATAAAGCCATCTAGGGGCTAAAAACATATTACATAAAAAGCCCATAAAGGGCTAGAAACACTATTCGTTTCCATAAATGCTTAAAGTGGTACAAAATGCAAACATTACAAAAAAACATCTTCATAGATGTCTAATAGAAGTCACAAAAAGGGAATCACATAAAATCACACGCCGAGTTGTTAAAGATGGGGATGGTCATCAAGAGTCTAGCTATTCTCACGATTAATCTCTGATGGCTCCTTTTCAGCTCCACCTTCTGCTTCAGCCTCCGGGTTTTCGGCATCCATATCCACTAGCCAGTCGTCCAAGATGACTTTGAAGAAGTCCATCTCGGCAACATTAACGTCCGGCTAGAGAAACAAAGCTTGAGCTTTGGCCCTTTCAAAATCTTAATCCCCAACAGCTAACAGGTCAACCCGGGCATCTCTCAAAGAATGCTTTAATTGCTCGTTGGACTCTCTGAGCTGCAGAGCTTCCTGGACCAAGCTATCCAAGCTGGCCTTGACATTCTCTTTCTTTTTTGTCACTTCGGCCAACTGCTTTGCGGCCTCCTCCACCTTAAAGGTTTGATCTTTGAGATAATTTTTCAGCTAGGCTACCTATTTGGATAGCCGATGCTCAACTTGCTCAAACTCATCCCCAACTTCAAATAGAAATTGGGTCATCATAGAACATCCATCAGGTAAGAGCTCCCATTGGCAGCCAATTGTTGAGCCCCAATGGATTTGGACTTAGCAACATCTTCATTGGAGTTCAGATGGCCATAAAGGAACTTCATGCCGTCAAAGCTGTTGTCCCAGAATTTGAATTGAGTGGAGGGACACGACTGCTGAATGCTACTACTGTTCTCCCGCATTAAAGCCAAGATCGCTGGGTTGGATATTCTTACGGGGTCACTCGTCACGGTCTTTGCCTTTTTTACAAGGTTATATTGAGATGGATCGAGGATATCACTCCGAGGGACCGAGATCACCTGGGTTTCTTTGTCGGTATCCGGTTTCTTCCTCCTAAGGTTCCGAGTTTGGATACTGGAGGGGGTTAACTTTAAAGCATACTGATCAATTCGCTTGGCTCTGGCCTCGGTCATCAACTTCCTCTGTTCCTTAATGTTGGCAGTTGTCATTTTGCTGCAAAACAGATAAAAGCAAACAAAACATAAGGGGAGATACAAAATAAAAGGCATACAGTATGAGGCTCGTAGAATCCTTAGGCAAATATTCCAAGAGTTTCTCTTGCTCACCGAACATTTCCATTATGTTCTTTACTTTCATCATTTGGAAATAGTTCAGTACGGAAAACGCCTGGATTTCGTATACCTTTAGCTTGTCATATTAAAACAGAAAATAGGTTTTGGATTCTGTCCATTAAAAAAGGAAGCACTAACTTCCACCCATTGCATACAAAACATCGAGACATCTGTTTCCGCTCTTTACTCGGACAAACCGATCTTTGAACCCTTTATAGTTTAAGGTATAAGCTCGGAGGAAACTCCTTCTAGGAGCTCTGTTAAGGGTGACCCAACTTCCCTTGTCGGCACTTTTCAACTCGAAGAAGGAAAAGAAGAGGCCTAGAGTAGGGTTAATGTTCAAAGCTTCACATACAACCTCGAAATCAAAGTCGGAGAAAGGAATTTGAATTTCGAAGTCCTCGAAAACTCCAATATAAAAATAAAAGCATTCTTCACCTATGCTTTTTGGATGAAAGAGACAAACTCTCTCACCATCCTCATTGATTTGTAGTATAACAATCTCCTTGTTCCCGGTGGATGAAAGGTTTCTACTAGTGTAGAGTTTTCCTATGTCACTGTAGTTGACAGTACTGCATTTGTAGCTTAGAAATTTTGAATCTACTAAGGAGCCATCCGTCTCCATTAGAACTTTTATATAACCAGAAGATATAAATTTTGAGTTAGAATCACTAAAGGATTCATTAAGGTCTCCATAAACCTCTTTGATGATTTGGGAAAATTAGTTTCGCCCTAAATGTCCTTCATGTGATTTCATATATTGCGCCCAGAGAGCCTTTCTCTCTTGAGCGTTTTGGGGAACAAACACATTCCCCGATTCATCACACATTACAAGAAAATTTACAGATTGCGACGATTATTTTGGAAGATTACAACATTTACAGTACCGTCGCGGAATCGTGTGTCCCCAATGTATTTCGCGACAGTTGCAAAAAATGTCACACCAACCGTCGCGCAAGTTCACGAAGGTATGTAACTGACTTAAACTATAAATTGCGACATTTAAAAATCGTCGTGAATTTTTGCAGGATTTTTTTCATAGTTATTCGCGAAGGTTAAAAATTGTCGTGAATGTGATATCCTGACAGTTGGAACTGTCGTAAATATGATTTATGTATTCCTTGTTGCTCGCTACGGTCTAGAACGGTCGTGAATACGATATCTTGACGGTGAAAACCGTCTTAATTTGATTTATTAATTTTTAAAATAATTTATTTGGTAACGGTTTAAAGTGCTACTAATTATTTAATTTTATATTTAGCAACAGCTTAAACCATTATTAATTTTTTTATCTATTATATTATATTTTTATAATATTTTTTATTTAAATTTTTTATACTAAAATATTTTTAAATATAGTATTATTTTTTTAATATTTTTCAGTATTATTTTTTATTTTCTATCACTTTTTGACGTAATAGAATTAATTCAAATCAGAAACATTTAATATCAAATAAGCATCATAATATAAAATATGAGTTCCATAGTTATGTAGTACAAAAAATAGAAAAAACATATCAAATCCTAATCTTATAATAATAAGTATCATTATGTCAAAAATACATAAGAAAGTTCATAATCTAGTTATTTTTTTAGTTTTCATTAGTCATCCATGAGGATGCATTTTGTAATATTTTTGTACCACCTTTAAGCCCTTTGTGGCAACACGGTGTATTTCTAGCCTTTTGTAGGCTTTTTACGTAATATATTTCTAGCCCCGACTAGGTCTTTTATAACATGGTTTAATCCCCTTGCGGGTTTTCAGAAAGAAATTTCCTTTTTAAGTGCGTAACTAGGTTTACGCAATATATCATTTCCCCTAGTAAGAAGCTTACGTAGCGGGGTTAAATTATTTGATGAAGAGTTATCCTGGTTGAGAACTTACTTCTGAGAAGTGATATACCACACAATGAGGTTGAGTGCAACCAAGTTGTAGCAAACAGAGGCCTGGAAGCCCAAATTGACTTAGGATGGAAAGAGGCCCGAAGACGTAATCGGCTTAGGGCAGAAAGAGGCCGAGAGGCGTAACTGGCTTAGGGAAAACAGAGGCCCAGAGGCGTAACCGGTTTAGATGCCGACAGAGGTTTGGAGGCGTAACCGGCTTCAATGCAGACAGAGGCCCAGAGACGTAACCAACTTTAGTATGGACAAAGGTGCGGAGGCGTAATCACCTTTGGTACTCGACTTCCGTAGAAGAAGTGTTAACTTGACTCGGTGGTGTAGTTGATTATTACGCTACTCTCACAAGCTTGGATTTAACCCTATTTAGGGATAATCCCAAGACCATTTCCCTTGCAAAGGAAAAGAGTGCTACAAATCAATCTTCTTTTATTCAAAAACTTATTACAATGTTCAACTTGTAATAACAAGATTGGTTCTGCAGTTGACCTTGAATTTTGATGATAACTTTACATGGTATCTAAGAGAACAATTGTGTACTCTAATGGTTTCTGTCTAGTGTGTAGCTTTATCTCAACAAGTTCCGACTCTGGTAAGAAGGCGTGTGACGTCGTCAGGTTCTGAACTCAACACTCTGAAAAAATACCTTTGGTGTGTTACAAAGTTAAGTCAAGATTCTGGAATGCTTCTGATGCAACAGTTCTAAGGAATGTTAGTAGAAGAGCTTCAGATCATGACTTTGCAAGGAAGCTTTGTAGGCTTTCTAAAGCTTTGCTTCTTTTGTCCCAAGTTTTGAAGATGCTGAAGACAAGGTTCTGCTGAACAAGTTATAAAGATCTGAAGACACTGCATCTAAAGACCAAGTGTTGAAGACTCTAAAGACAAGGTTCTGCTAAACAAGTTCTGAAGACTCCAAAGACTTAGGTTACGAAGACTTAAGTTCTGATCCTTCTATAACATGCTTAAATCAACATACATCAGACTTAGGTTACAACTGTATTGTGTAAGACTGAGAGGGTGATTGGGTGGATTAAGGGATTCTAGTTGTACGATAGTAGTATGCATGAACTCAAGAGTGAATGTCTTGCTTATCCTTCAGATGGGAGCCCTTATTTATACCTCTGTACTGGTAAACTAAATCAATCATGGAGTGACTCTTGGAGACCTCCAATAATGGTAGCACTCGTAACTTCCATCGTCATCTTTATGGAGCTTAAAGTTCTGCATAACAGCTATGGCGTCCCTTCGCATCTGTAACGGTCGCAACCGACTAGGGATAGCTAGCGACCGAGGTATTGATTCGCATGCCCATTCCAACTTGGCCAGTGCCCCGAGTAGGGTTGACACTCAGGCCTACTCGGCTGAGTGCTACAGTCCGGTTTCCTTGCTATAGCTACTAATCTTAGTTTCCGAGTTTCTAAATCGGCCTTAGTAATTTTGATATATATATATATATATACTACCTCCGGCCATAAATATATGTGAAGATTTTTTTTTTAGGTTAATTGAATAATGAATGTATTTGATCTACATAAAAGACCAGATACATTCATTATTCAATGAATCTAAAAAAAAAATATTTGCTTATAATTATGGCCGAAGGAAATATATAATATATATATATATATATATATATATATATATATATATTATATATATATATATATATATATATATATATATATATATATATATATATATATATATATATATATATATATATATATATATATATAATATCTGGCCATAATTTATCTGTATTTAGATTTCTCATTCATCTTTATATATTTATTTTATATTTCCATTTATTATTGGTTTTTAATGGAATATTGTTAAATTTCATGTTTTTAGACTATTTCTTGGAAACTGAATATTGGAATAGTTTTTTTTCTCTGTTTTTCTTTTGATTTATTTCTATTTTATCAAGTTTTCCCATTTATTCACTATGTTTTCTTTATTTATTTATTTTGGTTTTTCATTAATTATTTTTCTATATATATTATTTTTCTTTATTTTTCTTATTTATCTACGCATATAAAACTACTGCTATATTTCAAAACCTGAGAAGTAGAAAAATCCATAGAAAAAACACAGGTAGTTTGAGAATGGCTGGTGGAGGATTCACAGTGGATAGTACACCAGTTACTTCCATCAATATTGGTGGCAAGTTAACATTCTCAATCTTCATATCATGCATAGTTGTTGCATCCAGCGGCATTCTTTTTGGATATGACCTCGGAGTTTCAGGTTTTCACTTCTTCTCCTTTTTTATTCCGTTAAACAATTTATCTATTTAGAAGATTCTTTCTCGATATGAATATTATTATTGATATCGAATTTCAGGAGGTGTTACAACGATGGTGCCATTTCTCCAAAAATTCTTTCCTGATATTCTAAAAAAGGTTGCTGGTACCGAAGCAAATCTGTACTGTGTGTATGATAGTCAAGTGTTGACATTATTCACATCTTCTCTGTATCTAGCTGGATTAGTATCATCCCTCGCCGCTAGCAAGGTCTCGGCTGCGTTCGGTCGGAGAAACACCATCTTCTTTGGTGGTATTCTCTTCCTTGCAGGTGGTGCTATTAATGGTGGTGCTGCAAATATTGTCATGCTCATTTTGGGTCGTGTTCTTCTCGGATTCGGGGTTGGCTTTACTAATCAAGTAAGTTTTTAGATGTAAACATTTTTTTTAATAAGTATTTATATAAAAAAATAATATTCAAGTATCTGATGTCTGTGCACAGCTACAAAATTATTTTGGTTTAGTAGTTATCTGCTAATGTATATTTCTTATTCTTATTATAACATTTTTCTATTGTAAAAGGCTGCACCATTGTATCTATCTGAAATTGCACCTCCCAAATGGCGAGGCATTATCGGCACAAGCTTTCAACTCTTCTTAGGAATTGGCGTAGTAGCTGCAAGTTGCATAAACTACGCCGCTTCCACACACACATGGGGATGGAGACTCTCACTTGGACTTGCAGTGTTCCCTGCGGCCATTATGACAATCGGTGCCTTACTCATCACTGACACGCCAAGCAGCTTGGTGGAACGCGGCAAGATTGAGCAAGCAAGAAAAGCCTTACGCAAAGTTAGAGGATCCTCCATTGATATTGAACTTGAGTTAGAAGAACTTGTTAAATCCACAGAAGTCGCAAAATCAGTGAAACAAGAGCCTTTTAAGACTATATTCAAACGAAAGTATCGACCTCAGTTGGTTATGGCATTCGCAATCCCTATTTTCCAACAGCTTTCAGGGATCAACATTGTTGCTTTTTATTCACCTAACCTCTTTCATTCTGTGGGTTTGGGGCACGAAGGTGCTTTACTTTCCGCCATTATACTTGGAGTTGTTAACCTTATTTCTATCTTTATCTCCGCGAGTGTTATTGATCGATTTGGTAGAAGATTCTTGTTCATAACCGGGGGTATTATGATGTTTGTTTGCTTGGTAAGTGAATTACTAAAACCTATCTATCTTTGAATTGATTTATATATTTTTCCGCTACTAATTATTAAATATTTTGCATGAACAATGTGAAGATCGCAGTGTCGATTCTGCTAGCAGTGGTGACTGGTGTTAATGGCACAACCGGCGTAACGAAGGGTCATGCAATATTGGTATTGGTGCTTTTGTGTTTCTACTCTGCCGGTTTTGGTTGGTCATGGGGTCCTTTAACATGGTTAATTCCAAGTGAGATTTTCCCAGTAAATATCAGAAACACTGGACAAAGCATAGCTATTGGTGTGCAATTCATACTAACATTTGTGTTATCACAAACGTTTTTGTCAATGCTATGCCACTTCAAATTTGGGGCATTTGTGTTCTATGCTTTTTGGGTTGCGGTGATGACTCTATTTATTATCTTCTTCTTGCCTGAGACTAAAGGAATTTCTTTGGAGTCAATGTATACTATATGGGGAAAACACTGGTTTTGGTCCCGGTTTGTTAAAGGAGAAGAAGATCAAGAAAATAAACCATGAAGTTTGTAGGCAAAATAATGGAAAAATATTGGTGTTCACTAAGAGGTGTTTGTCTCATGGATTTAAAATTTATTTATTGCTAGGATTAAGTTTGCCCAAGAACTAAGAAGAGAGTCTTAATCTATTGTATTTTTTTTTTATAAAATGTGTTTGGTGAATTTTTTTTTAGAAAGCAAAATATCATTAACGGAAGAACTAGGAGTTCCTCAATCCATTTACAAAAGCCGGAAATAGCCTACCAAAGAAAATATTACCAACCAAATAACAATTATGATAAGAAGAACATAGGGTCCTTAATAAACTCATAAAAAGAGTATTTGGAATCGGTAATATTCCCACAAAAAGACCATCTCCAAATAAGCAACTTAATATTTCAAACGGCATTATTAACGCTCCACTTTTCTTTCCTAAAACACACCCCATTCCTTAAAATTCACAAATGCCACGTTGTCGCAAGCCACACAGCACCCTCCTTTCTATGTTTCACCTTCATACAATCGAAATAATCATGCCATTCCATGAAGTTGGCTAAGCAATCTTCCTCCCTATTTTCCTCTTTACCAACCCAAATTGCTACCTCCCTCCAAATCCTTTTCACCACCGAACACCTAAAAAAGAAATGATTTCTATCCTCCAAACAACTACCACACAAAGAGCATGATAAATTATCAATAGAGAAAGACAAACCTCTAAAAGCCAAAAGATCTTTAGTTGGAAGCTTATTGAGAAAAAGTCTCCAACCAAAAGCTTTTATTTTAGAAGGTACCTCCAATTTCCATATCAAACCAAAAGCATCATCACTTTTATTTTTTGGACCAAACGGGATACGCAATTTTTCATAAAAATTGTAGCACGAAGCTACCGAAAAATCCGCATCCGAATTGACTAGCCACGCTACTTCATCCTTTCCCTCCGACCAACCCTCAAAAATCTCCAACCGCTCCTTTAAAGCACAAAAAGTCTCCAATAACCCGTTACTTTCCAATAAACCATTCGAAATACCAAGATTACTCCAATGCCATCTACCTTCTCTCCATCCTCCCATTGCCGTCACCGAAACATTTTTCAAGCAAGAAGCCTTGAATAATTCCGGAAAATACTCTTTCAACACCATATCCTCCAACCATCTAGCTTCCCAAAATGGAGTTTTAAAACCATCATGAATGGAAAACCTACAATTCTCAACCAATGGGTCCAACAAAAAACAACCACTTATCTTTAATAAATCCTTCCACCAAACAAATTATTTATGAAAATTATTTGAGTTTTATTTCCAATTTTTTATTGTTTTGAAAAAAACAAATTATATATAAAAATAAAAAAATGTGAATCCAATAAGCACAAAGTGTGCTCAAACAAGATCCAAAATATTGGTTCGATGAGGTCACACAAAAAAGAAAATAGAAACAATAAACATTATATTACAAAATGAAATACATTTTTTCAAGCACAAAAAAAATGTTAGTGCCACGTGGCATCTAGCTCAACATCTTTGCTATGTTGGCATTGTCATATGTCAGTGCCAAGTGAGCTCGACTTTTAGTAGTAGAAAATTTAAATTGTAGATGAAAATTTTTTTAAAAAAAATTATTCTTTAAATTTTTTTTTAAAGAGACTAAAATTAAAAAATATTATATTTAAAGGACGAATAACATATTTAAACCTTAAAATTATTTCTAACTATTTCTTTACTCGTATACATCATAATTGTTTTAATAAAATAAAGGCTAAATTACAGTTTTGGTCCCCCTATTTTGCCTAACTCATCACGATATGAGGTCCTTTATTTATTTTTTAAACAGTTTTAGTACCCCATGCCGATTTGTCAACCAAAAAGCGTTGAGTTGTACATTTCTTTTATTACGTGACATTAAAACACTTGCCATGTCATAGAAAATAACTTAAAACAAATTAAAATTAAATTAAAAACACTTAACTCTAATTAAAAACAATATATTGAAAAGTAATGTTAAGTTAAAAAGCAAAATCACTTTTCTGGAAAACAAAAGTGTGAAACGAGGAAGAGGAAGTTCCATTTTTCTACAGAAGACGATACGAGGAAGACGATCGAACATCTCCATTGCAGGGGTCGCATCGAAGGTATGTGTCTGATTATGTAATAGTTGCGAAAGGCATTTCTTCTATTTTGAAACTGAAACCCTAATTCTTGCCTCTTTTCATTTGTTGTGAATCTATAACAGTTGCAAAATGTCTTTCACTTATGGGAAACCATCGTCCATTACTAAGGAAGACCCAAAATTTGTCGCGAGATATGTTGATTACTGCACTGAATGTTGTTACCATGAACTGAAATATTGATTTGTTAAAACAAATGCTTTCACTGAATGTTTTTAACCTTACTGAATGTTGAAAAAAACAATTTAATGTTCGTGTATTTTTTTTGTTATTTTGTTCTAGACCATCTCAGACTAATTCAGTAAGGTTGACAATTAATCATGAGGGGTACATTACTTCAATATCCTTGCAAGCTTTATGTAAATGGAAAGGTTGAAGATATGAACTGGAAACGAGATATTGATATAATGTCATATATGGAAATTGAAGAAGTTATCAAGAATTTGGGCTATGTAACATTCAAATGTCTCTGGTATCATGATCCTAAATATTCATTTGAGCATGGTCTTAAACCTCTAAATAATGACAAATATGTTTTGAAATTTGGGGAAGTTATGTTTGGTTATGAAAGTGCAAATATATATGTTGAGCATGTAGTAGATGAACCAGACGTTATAACGGAAGATGAATTAAGGGCTTATGTTGAACCTATTCAAGAACCAATCATTATTGACTCTGACGAGACCGAAAGGGAAGAAGTGCAAGCTAAGGAAAAGGAAGATGTGTAGGTAGAGGAAAGGGAGGAAGTGCCGGTAGAGGAAAGGGAAGATGTGCAGGTAGAGGAAAGGGAAGAAGTGCAAACTGAGGAAAGGGGGGAAGTGCATGCTGAGGAAATGGATGAAAGTGGATATGTTAGCGAAGAGGATTCAGATTTTATCCAGGAAGATGATGATGACTTGGGTGATATTGAATTCAATGACTTAGAGGAAGAAGATTGGGATTGGACACATGAAGTACCTAGTTATACCTTTGTGCAAGAAGAGAATGATGGAAACCAAGTGTCTTCAAACCAAGAACCAACAATAGCAGCTGATTTTAATGAAGGAAAACAAATTGATTCAGATGACCTTGATACTCCCCTAGGAAGTGAAGATGAAGGTGATAAACTTAGGTATCCCAAATTTAAAATGTCTAATTCTGGGTAAGAAGTGAGATTTGAGCTAGGAATGACTTTTGCAACAAAGAATCTTGTTAAAGATGCAGTTTCGTCGTATGCATTGGAAAGGAAGAAAAACTTGCACTTCATAAAAATGATAGCAAAAGAATAGTTGCTAAGTGTGAAAAGGAGTGTCCATTTTATATGAGATTTAGTAAAAGAGTAGGAAACCAATTTTGGCAGTTAGTAAGTCTGAAGGAAGATCACACTTGTCATAGGACAACGAAGAATAGACAGGCTAAAACCGAGTTGCTAGCTAAGAAATTCATGCATATCTTGAGACATACACCAGAAATGAGGCCAAAGGGATTGATACACAAGCATTTGAGAAATGGGGAGCGAAAGTGTCATTTGCACAAGCATACAGGGCCAAAACATGATCATTGGAACTAATTCAAGGAGCTTTGACTGAGCAATATTCTCATTTGAGGAATTATGCTGAGGAGATAAGGCGATCTAATCCTGGAAGTACAGTTATAATTAAGTGTGACATGTCTCACATTGGACCTGTTTTTGAGAGAATATATGTATTCTAAGAGCGTGTAAAACTACATTTGCAAATACATGTAGGCCTTTAATTGGACTTGATGCATGTTTCTTGAAAGGTGAGTATGGGAACAATCAAAATTATTCTATAGCATATGCTGTGGTGGAAGCGGAGACACAAGACTCTTGGCAATGGTTTGGGGATCTATTACTCGAGGATTTGAATGGTGTACTGAATAATATGGAGTCAACTTCTTGTTTCTAAATAATATGGAATCAACTTCTTGTTTCTATTCATTAAAAAAGACGTGAATGATATTTTTTAGGATGGGATAAAAAAAATTGTTTTGTTTATATTTCATGTGCAAGTACTGTGTTGTTAATTTAGTCGCTACCAAACAAATTATTTATCAATAAAAGATGTTGAACAATTGCGATCATATACAATCAAAGTGATCACATATGCACTATTAAGAGTAAGGCAAGTATTAGTGGCACTAAATTAAGAGTAATGTAAGTATTAGTGGTACTAAATTAAAGAATGAATCATTAAGAGTATGCCAACTATTAGTGGTACTAAATTAAAAGGATTTATTGAAGGGGACAACTTCATTACCCACTTTAAAAAATGGGTGAAATAAATTTTCGGTCCTTATAAATATTACCGTTGCCTAAAGGGAGGACTAAAAATAAAAACTGTAATATTTATTGAGCGCAAAAACTTATTTAACCATTAAAAATATTGGTCTAAACATTTCTGCATGGCATGTTATAAAAATTATTAAAAAAAATTCATTTAAACAACAATAATTTTAATAAGGGTCATGCTAATATGTGCCCTTAGGGCACATGTTAAGAGCTAAATGTAGAAATTTTTATAGAATAATTGTGCATTGTTTTCATAAAAAGTTTATAATTAATATATTTTTTACGTTTTCCAATATAAATTTACTATATTTAGGTTTCTTAACATGTGCCCTTGGGGCACATGTTAGCTTTATCCTTTTAATAATTATAAATCAGCCACAATCATTAAAAATATGATAGTTCCCATACAAATTTATTTCACCCCATCATTAAAAACATATGACTAGTCATTGGTAATTTGGTTTATATCACGTTTAACAATAAGAATAATGATACTGTATGTAGCAATTTTTTATTTTTTATATTTATTTTGTTTACTATAATTTGTATTTTTTTTTCAAAATACTAATTAACATTCTTTCAAAATATTAATAATAAATTAATCAAAAAATTAATACGTTTAACATAGTTAATATGTATATACTCTAACTTTTTTTCTTATATATATTCTTGAATTATTATAATTTATCCATTTTGTGAATGATGGAGATCCCCCATAATAGAACAGCTATTGGTCATGGTGGAGGCCCTCAAGCAACAAAATGAAACTTTGCAGGACAGTGTAACGATCCTGCAGTTGCAAAGTCAAAGGGACGAAAACCCTGAGATGGTACATGAGCCTAACGGCCCAGGAAGTTCAACGAATCCCTGGCACAAAAGTCAGCGTCTAACATGGACGAAATCATCACCCGAACTGAGTGCTACATAAAAGGCAAAGAGAGTAACCATGAGAAGCGCTCTCGGGATACTAATGAGAGGCCGAAGACCAAAAAGGAAAGGTAGGGTTAAAGAAAGGAGCAACCTAAGTCCACAACACGCGGCCGTCCACCTCTGAGGCCATTCAGACGACCTTTTAACTCAGAGGATGACTTGACGCCATTGACCACTCTGAGAGGAGATATCCTCCATGAGGTAGGCCATCTGAATCTAATACTCAAGAAGAGATATTCTCCTGCATGTCTCTAAGGAACCATCCCAGAGCCAGGAGGAGGATCCGCACCCAATTAGCTTTTTAAAGCATGATGTTGTGGGAATTCTCGCTCACGAAAATGATCTGATGGTAATAAAGGTACAAATCCGAGACTAGAGCGTAAAACGAGTATTAGTGGACCGTGAAATCTCTATTGACGTACTCTATTGGGATTCCTTTAAAGGAATGAATTTTGACACAACCGAGTTTTTCCTTCCAGCGGAACCCTGGTTGGATTCTCCGGGGAACAAGTACAAGTATTGGGGCACCTCCTGGTGCTGACCACCTTTGGAAGCAGAGTCAATGCAAAAACAGTCAGGGTCAGGTACCTAATTGTCAATGTCGCCTCCCCCTACAACCTCATCATAGGCAGGCCATATTTCAACGCCTTAGAAGCTACCTTCTCAACCCTGTACCTCACAATGAAGTAACCGTTGGGAGAATGTCAGGTTGGGGTGGTTAAAGGAGATCAAGGGCTTACAAGGAAATGTTACAAGGATAGTTTGAAGCTAAAGAAGAAAACCCAACCAGGGGAGGAAGGACATGCAAGCGCCCTTAAAGTTAACCTGGTTGACATAGATCCCCGAGATGACCCTCCTGAGGACAATCTATCTCCACGCGAGGAAACCAAGGCAATCCAGATCATGCAACTACTGTCAGAAACTACATACATCGGTGTCAAGCTATCTCCAAGGGAGAAGAAGGAGATCGTGGAAATATTGAAAAATAACGTAGGGTTGTTTGCCTGGAAACCTTCAAACATGCACTACTAAAAAATTCGCTTTTAGTGACCAATTTAGTGACCGAAAAATTTTGGTCACTGTAGTGACCGAATTAGCCACCAAAATTTTATATTCATGAGCAAATTTTAAGAGGTCACTAAATCGGTCACTAAAATAAATCAGCCACCAATTTAGAGACCAATATTTTGTGACTGGAATTTTGGTCACTATAGTGACCGAATTAGCCACCAAAAATTAATATTCATGAGCCAATTTTAAGTGGTCACTAAATCGGTCACAAAAAATATTTTTATATACAATTTAATTTTTATATATAAATTAGAGACCGAAATTTCGGTCAATAATATTTTTTGTTTTCTTTTTCTATTTTTAATCCTCTTTATTATTTTACAATTTCCTTTCCATTTTTTTAAAGATTTTAATTCTCTTTCAAATTTAAATTTTTACTAAAATTTTCATATTTTTATTGTTTTAACATATAATATGTTTATAAAAAACTATATGTATGTATATATGTTTAAATATAAAATATAACAATTGTTGTTAAGTGGTGTAGTGGAGGTCACAAGTTCGATTCCTAGGTATTATAATTTTTAATTATATTTTATGAAAAAGAACCCTAAAATCGGTCTCTAAAATCGGTCACTGAATTCGGTCACAAATTCGGTCTCTAAATTTCGGTCACTAAATTCGTCGCAAAAGCTTAGCGACTAGCATTTTTTCAACCGAAAAGTAATGGTCGCTGAATCGGTCTCTAAACGTATTAGTGACCGATTTTTAAGCTTTTTCGGTCTCTAATTCGGTCACTAAAAGCGAATTTTCTAGTAGTGATGCCAGGAATAGATCTGAATGTCATGTGTCATCACCTGGCACTAAATCCTGAGACAAAGCCATTATCGCATAGAAAACGAAAAAGGGGGTGAGGAGAAAAGGAAGGCCGTGAAGTAAGAAGTCAGGAAGTTGATAGACGTCGGGTTCATCAAAGAAATTAAGTACCCTACTTGATTATCCAATGTGGTGTTGGTAAAAAAGAAATCCGGGAAGTGGCGCATGTACGTTGACTTCACTGATCTCAACAAAGCATGTCTCAAGGACCCATACCCACTACCACAAATAAATCGACTTATCGACGTGGCTTTGGGGTACAAGTTCTACTCTAACTCCCAATTTCATAATTGTCCAACTTTTACACGTATCTCCCAAAAGTTCCTCACATTAACTATATATTCAACTATAAAAATCTCAATTGATTCTCTCACTCCTCTAAGCTACTCACACCCCCCTAATATTTGATTTGATTTAAAAATTTCTAATATCATATTAAATAAAATATCACCAATATTTATTTTATAAACAAATATAGTTTCTAATTAATTAACAAATAATACTCTAAAATGATTATTTTATTTTTAATTCAACTAATTTTCTAATTAACTCAGATATCTAATTATTTCTATCAAACTAATTAATTCAATTTTTTTCCACTCTAAAATTCTTCTACTTTTCTATTATTAATTCAACTAATAATATAACAATAATTCAAGAAAGACACATATATTTACTTAATTAAATCAAATACATAAATTAAAAAATAATTAACTAAAGTTGGGGTGTTACGGTGGACTTTCAGAGGTTCGATTGCTTAAATTTAGAATTTTTTATTTCTTAGTCTCATTTACACGATATGGATGGTTCGATAGTGAAAATTCTAGTTGGTGATCTTCCATTCAAGAAAATAGTCAGTTGAGAATGACACTTTCTAGTGGAAGCCTTGTGAATTGTGATATCGGAAGGTGATGGTGGACATCCGGGAATCTAAGAGATGGAATTTCAATTTTTTTTGGTTTTTTAGTCCAATTTATTATGTGGACTGTTTGATATTGTAAATTCTAATCGATTTTCTCCTAATGAAGGAAATAGTCATTCGAGAAGGGTCATTTCTAGTGGAAGTGTTGCTAATTTCAGGCTCCTTACCCCTACTGACTTGTTCAATCTCTTTAGCATGAATCTAAATATCATAAAATTAGTTAGGTGAAGTATAAGATCAAGAATTAACATTTTCTATGCATAAATATCATTTAATTGTGTTATACCTCTTTTTTTGATGCAACTGACTCGGTTTGCCGCGGAATCCCCTTATCTTTTGATTTGGGTTTTGTAGGAGTCTAACATTACCATGAAAAAAATGTGCGTAAAATGCTCGTAAAAACTTTGAATACCCAAATGTTCATAATGGTTTTAAGCATACCTCATCATCTACGCGAATGAGGCTTAACGACCATGCAACATACACGCCTATTGCCTCTCCCACCAATGTTGCATCAGAAACATTGTCTGGTATTGGTAATAACGCACCTCCTTCTAAAGCAATATCAATTGATACTTTCAAATATCCAGCAAGCAGCGGTTGGTGGTGAAGTACTTCTCCCAAAGTATTATGCACTTTTCCCTTGGCAACCATCCGATAAGTCGGCGACGATAAATACAGTTGATAGGGTGAAATGCCCTAAAACCAATAATAAATATTCCATTGTTAATGTGTGTATATATATGTCAATTAAATAAATTACACTAATTTAATTTCATAATAATATATATATATATATATATATATATATATATATATAATTACCTCAGGAATATTCGATTGAACATTATAATTGATACTAGAAGAAGAGAAGTAGAGGAATATAAAATTATAAGAAGAAGAAGAAGGTCACAGTAGAAGTTTGAGAAGCAACGCATACATAACTGGAATTATAACTCGGTCCTCAACAGAGGCTTCACTGTCGCCGACCTGGAAAACAATGTTAAACAAACACAAGCATGAAAAAATTGAATCATACAAACAACCCTACATAAAGCAAAACTAACCAAGAAGAAACAAGTAGAAACATACCTCTAATACCGAAGAAGATATAACCCAGAAGCGATTTTTGTGCGATTTCGTGAGAGAAGAAGCGATTTCGTGAGAGAAGAAGCCATTCAGAAGCGATTTTCGTGAGAGAGGAAGCGATTTCTTGATTTATGTAGGGTTCAGAAGCGATTTCGTGAGAAGCTAGTGTTTATCGTTTGGGAGAAGAAGAAGCGATTATTGTGATTTATATAGAAAGTAAAAATACTGATTGTTACTATTTTTTTAATTTCAATTTTATTCAGTTTAGGTAGCGCTTCTGTAAAGCGCTTTCTAAAGTATAGATTTAGCAGCACTTTCACTTTACAGTTGGGCTTTAGCAGCACTTTCCTAAAGGAACCTTCTTTGGACCCTTATAATTTTCTCTCAAACCCAAACATGAATTTTTAGAAAAGACAAGGAGAAGATAAGGATATCATTAAGGACCGATTTAAGTAAGATCACCAGACCCTCGTGCTAACATACTAATGTCTCCACGAACTTAAAAGACTAGAAATCAAACTAACTAGAGGTTCTCACGTAGACACACTGTGAGGTTTTCCCCGACCATTAACCCTAGTTACTGGAAGGGAATGGACGCTTTCTTACAATAGAAAAAAAAATCACCAATTAAATTCATGAAGGAAGGATCCAATTTAAACCTAGCGAGACTGCTCTTTAAAAAATTAACTCGAAGACCCGTAGCAGGCTCAAAACCCTTGAAGAATATCTTTTATTGACCAAATGTTATCTACTGAAGACTCCGCAAAGATAATTTTGTCGTTCACATACTATAGATGGGAGACACTGATATTCGAGGAGCTAACTCTAAAACAAAATAAGAGACCGAGACCTACAACTCTAAAATACAACCCAAACACGCCTTTTGCCGTAAACATGGAAAAGAAATGAAGTATGGGGTCGCCCTGCTTCTAAGCGCTTTGGAATCTGATTTCTTAGGTCAGACAACCATTGATCAAATTTACAAGATTTCCATAGAAAACACAAGCACGCGTCTATGATCTTCAATTAAGATTAAACCCGAACTTAACAAGCATATACTTCAAAAATTTCAACTTACTGAATCATACGACTTTTCAAAGTCCTCCTTAAAAATGAGACAAACGTTTTTATTTTCTTAGCAAGTCCACTAGTTTATTCAAAACCAACTATCAACTAGTAATCTATCTTTAAAAAATATCGATTGGATCGAGAAAATAAGTTGTCTATAACCTCAACAAGTCTGGATACCAATACTTTGGCAACAAGTTTATAGATACCAATACTTTGGCAACAAGTTTATAGAGAGATCCCAAGAAGGAGATAGGCCAACTAGAAAGAAGAATTAACTTTTGAAATAAGAATGACAAAATAGGACGTGAAATAATGCAGAAGAAAGACAAATTGGTGAAATTGATTAAACATCACACCTATATCCACTCTTAGAAGAAGCCAAAACTTTCTTTAAAAAAAAAGGAAATTATGCCTATCTAGTCTATCTCAGAAAAATAGACAAGGAGAAGTGAGAGCAACACTAGCCCCTCTCTGAAATTGTGTGTATTTTTAACTAAAAATATCTCAGAATTCATTCCAATTAACAATTCATTATATTGGGAGACTTTGGATACTATCGTAAATTGTGAAAATTTTCAAGCTAATGCCACCAACATATTTTTTATTTTAAATAAAAAAAACCATGATTAACTTTATTGAATACTACAAAATTTATTTAAAATTTATAAATTTTGATTGAAAACCATAATTTTTTTTTATCATAATCAAAACTGTCTAATGTTAAATTTAAATTTAATTGACCAAGTTGATGTCTTTGATAGCAAGATTTAGTATCTCCCAATATAATAATAATAAAATTTATAATAATTCATCCTTGTCTGTTTCATCATGAATAGCCCATTTTGCACAAGACAAACATGCATGCAATCAGCATAGAGTTAAACTAAACAAGATTCATACCTATAAGTTTGCTGCTATATTTTAGAACCAAAGCAGTAGATAAGTCCATAGACAAAAAAACAGGATTTCGAAAATGGCTGGTGGGGTATTCCCAGTGGATAACAGTCCAGTTACTGCCATCAACGTCGGTGGCAAGTTAACACTCTCAATCATCATTTCATGCATAGTTGCTGCATCTAGCGGCCTTCTTTATGGATATGACCTCGGAATTTCAGGTTTTCATTTCTTCTCGTTCATTATTCAGTTAATTAATCTATCTATTTATTTGTTTTTCGAAGATTCTTTCTCGATATAAATATTATATATAGCGTCTAGTTTGTTGTCTGTTTATCTGCTATTTCTGTATAATTTTAATAATATAGTAAAATTGATATCGAATTTCAGGAGGTGTTACGACGATGGTGCCGTTTCTTCAAAAATTCTTCCCAGATATTCTAAGAAAGGCTGCTGGTACAGAAGTAAATCTGTATTGTGTGTATGATAGTCAAGTGTTGACATTATTTACGTCTTCTCTGTATCTAGCTGGATTAGTTTCATCACTTGCGGCGAGTAAAGTCACGGCGTTATACGGTCGGAGAAACACCATCTTATTTGGTGGTATGCTCTTCCTGGCCGGTGGTTCAATTAATGGTGGTGCTGAAAATATTCCCATGCTCATTTTGGGTCGTGTTCTTCTTGGTTTGGGAGTTGGTTTCACTAATCAAGTAAGTCATGAATGAAACGTTTTTATATTTCATAAATAAATAATCATTTCATTTATTTTCACTAACTATAACAAATAAACCACAACCGTCTTTAAGGACGTGCAAAGCCGAATTACCGTACAAAATTTTAAATTTAATAGAGTTTAACTATAATTAAATAGGATTTCATATAAATATGTCATATTAATTTGTGCTTAAATAAGTCCCGTATTTATTTTATGAGGTGTGCTAGACACCACCCATTACATCCCAATTTAACACCGCATGCACTATTCACCATATTTATACGGTGAATACGGTGAACAGTATTTTTATTGAATTTTTTAATTAATTGTTGTGAACAATATACGTGAACAATATAGATGTAGTCATTTTTATTAGTAATATAAAATTGGTTAATGAAATATAAAAACTTGATTAATAAAGTGATGAAGTTGTTTAATAAACAATCAGATATTCAAAATAATTTAATAGTAAAATAAAATTGGTTAATGAAAAGTAAAATATTGGTTAATTAAATGATGAAGTAGGTTAATAAACGTTAGATATTAAAAATAATTTATAGTTATAAAATAAAGTTGGTTAATGAAAAGTAAAATTTTGATAATGACGATATGAAGTTGGTTATTTTATTCCTTAAAATAATTTATGTCTTGATGTCAGTACACTCAATAACCAAGTTCTAAATTACATTAACCAACTTTTCACACTCTATTAACTAATTTTATTTTGCGACTGAATAATATTTTTTGATATCAGAATATATATATATATATTAACTAAATATAAATTGTAATTAACCAAATTTTTATATACTATTAATCAAAGTTGTTTTAATGTAAAAATCAAAAAAAAAAAGTCAAAATAAAAAAAAATTACGGTTTATTGTATTTACGAACAATAATTATGGTGTAGATGTAATGTTTGTATTATGGTGTAGATGTAATGTTTGTGTCAATAACATTACTCTTATTTTATAAAACTCTGAGACGGCTAAAAAACTAATTTGTCTCTTATAAAACTTTCAAAGATCAATGATGTTAAGACAAGACAAAGTACATGTCATGCTATACTATATTTTTTTCTTCACCAATCTATTTATATTTATGTTGCGTCATTTTCTGCAATTTGTTATTCACTTTTCATTGAATAATATTTCTCTTTTAGGTAAAGCCAAAAAAAAAATATATATATTTCTCTTTTAGGTAAAATTAATCATTAGGAAGTACAAAGTAACCGTTAAACCTAAAATAGATTTGGCAATTGTTTAGAGCAACGATAATAAATATTTTTATTTATTCGAAACCACCACTAAATAGATCCATTGAAAATAAAAATAGTGGGTGGATATTAGGAAGAGATGTTCCCTTTCTGTCCATTTTTTTTGTAAATTTTGTATTAAAATTAATTAATATTATACAAATATAATTGTATAAACGTATTAAAAATTATCCTAAAATATAAAAGTTATATTCGATTTCTTTATACTACACCCGTCTAAAATATAATTTAATTTATTTTACAATTATCTTCATTGTTAAAAGAAGTCTTTTACTAATAAGAAATTAGTGACATCTCTTGTTTTGTTTTTTATCTCACTTTCACTCTCTTGACTTATAAAGGCCATGAAATATAAACCCGTCCTAATCAATATGAGCATTGTGTACAATATACAGAATAAATTAAATTACTCACTATAAATAAATAAAAGTCAACAAAAAAAATTAATGATGATAAAAATACATTATTTATTCTATATTGCAAGTCACAAGTTCAACTCCTCACAAAGACAAAAAATTCTCTATTGAAAGTCTTAAGTTCAACTTTCACTGAGATACAAATATTTGTGAATCTAAATATTAAAATTGAAAATTATTAAATAAATTATTATTATATATTAAAATTATGTTTCAAACTATTTTGTTGACAATTTATTCTCTTACATATCAAATATATATTTTTTATACCCAAACATATATTTTTAACTAAACCCTAATATTTATCACAAATTACAATTACAATTTAATTAATTAAAATTATATATATATATATATATATATATATATATATATATATATATATATATATATATATATATATATATTACAAATGATAACTTTTATGAACAAACCTACATTAGAGATACGCCTCTAAACATTTTAAAAGAAATAGTTGTTTTTTTTTTTATGAAGCTTTATAGTGGTCGAAACTGAAGATTAGTAGATTTTCACTTATGACGTTTAACAAGCGAGTTTTTCATTAATTTTTTTAAGAAAAAAACACAATTTTGATTACAATGAATTGAAACTAACTTAGATTTTAATATAATTTTTTTTTTGATATTTTCAATTTTACTTTCATTTTTAATTTTTATTTATTAATAACTTATATTTTTTTAATCCAAGAAATATTTTATAAAGAAATATTTATTTGAGCTAATAAATAATTATATAATTTTTTTGGGTGTCTATATATAAAAACTATAAAGTAATTAAAATAGATATTGGTCTTTTATTTAAATAAAAAAACTTGTTTAACTTACAATAAAAGATAATTTTTAGTTCACCATGATAACCCAATAAATATAGCGCGCTTATAATTAAAATATTTTTATTTTCACATTTTACAGTCATCTTCTTTTATTCCTCTAATAATATTCTTTATTTTCTTTGCTTCTCCATTTCATATATATAAAATTTCATACATATACAAATTATACATTCACATTACATCTTGACACATATTATTATAAATTACATACATGTACAATTAATATATTCAACCTACTGCAAACTCAAACTATTAAAATTTGATTTTATTTTCTATTACATACACTTATTTTAATAAAAATTGAATTAATAAATTTTCAAATAATTTGATAAAAACCTATAAGAACTTATTCAATCCCCCAAAAATTAAATTAATCAACTTTTATGTAATTCAATAAAAAATTATAAGAGCTAATTTAATTCATATAAAAATGAAAACAATTTTTATTCTGTCAATATAACTGATAACATTATCACTACTTAAATCGTTCACAAATAAGAGATAATCGACTGTGTATAAACAATTATAGAAATGCAATTTATTATATTTTTCCATTATCATTATTTTTCCTATCTATATTTTTTTCCTATCAATATTTTAAAAAAATAATATTCTTTTTAAAATATAAATTTTAATGATAAATACTGTTATATGTTCCAAAATTTTAACTTCAAATATTAAATCTCATATCAATGATAAAAAAGTTATCAAATAATTCTTTCAAATTTAACTTATAATTGTGAAATAGATAAATAAATACTTTAAATTGTTTCTAAAATATTATTTTACATTATAATTGCAGATACATATCACAAAATTAAATTATAATTTTCAAAAATCATTTATAATTTATTACATAAAAATGTCCAATAATGTATTGTTAAATTATTCATTACCCTTTAAATTGAGGAGAGTAATTGTTGCAAATGAATTACTCTCCTCAAGGAGAAAAAAAAGTTAATTGTCCTGAGGCCTGTTACGATTTTCAGGTTGTGATTCCATACCATAAATCACTTGTTCATACACCACATAAACTGCAGATATCAGATTCATTTGCCCAAGTATTACTAATTACTTTGCAATTCGAGCAACTAATGAAAGGGGGAGAATTGAGAAAGAAGAATTGTATTGAGATTGATAGTCACTAATACAATAGAGAATGTGGTTTTGTAGTTTAATTACAACTTTCTAATTGGTTTACTTGTTAAGCAATTTAACCAATAAACTCAATTATTCTTGGCTAACTTTCAAACCACCTAATTTACCAACTAATAACAAACAAACACAACTAATTAGTTAGGTTGTAGAATGAACTTTGATGTAGTTCTATAATAAAATTTATCAAGAAATACTTTGATAAAATTATTTTTATAAAAATATTATGGAACATCTGTGATGAAATGTTTATGGAACCTATTTGAGTTTCACACACTTCTAACAAGTTGTCCTACAGTGCTATGGTCAACACATTTATTAATACTATTGAAAACATTGTTTTATGTATATTTCTCATTCTTATAACATTCTACTATTGTAAAAGGCTGCACCATTGTACCTATCTGAAATTGCACCTCCAAAATGGCGAGGCACAATAGGCACAAGCTTTCAATTCTTCTTAGGAATCGGTGTAGTAGCTGCCGGTTGCATAAACTTCGGCACTGCCAAACACACATGGGGATGGAGACTCTCTCTTGGACTTGCAGTCTTCCCTGCAATAATCATGACATTTGGTGCCTTCTTGATCACCGATACACCCAACAGCTTAGTAGAACGTGGCAAGATAGACCAAGCCAGAAAAGCCCTAAGCAAAGTTAGAGGATCATCCATTGATATTGAACTTGAGTTAGAAGAACTTATTAAGTGGACCGAAGTCGCAAAATCGGTGAAACAAGAGCCGTTTAAGACTTTATTGAAAAGAAAGTATCGACCTCAGTTGGTTATGGCATTCGCAATCCCGTTTTTTCAGCAACTTACGGGAATCAGCGTTGTTGCTTTTTATTCACCTAACCTCTTTCAATCTGTGGGGTTGGGACATGATGGTGCGTTGATTTCTGCTATTGTACTTGGTGTTGTTAGCTTTGTATCTGTCATTGTCTCTGCCGGTATTGTTGATTGTTTTGGTAGAAGATTCTTGTTCATAACTGGTGGTATTGTTATGTTTGTGTGCTTGGTAAGTGAATTACTATAACAAGTTTATCTTTGAATTATAATTATATTTTTGATATACTAATTTGCATGAACAATGTGCAGATTGCGGTGTCCATTGTGTTGGCAGTGGTGACTGGTGTTCATGGTACAAAGGACATATCAAAGGGAAACTCAATATTGGTATTGGTGCTATTGTGTTTCTATGCTGCTGGTTTTGGTTGGTCTTGGGGTCCTCTAACATGGTTAATTCCAAGTGAAATTTTTCCAGTGAATATCAGAACCGCGGGACAAAGCATAGCTGTTGCTGTGCAATTCATAGTGATATTTGTGTTATCACAAACATTTTTGACAATGCTATGCCACTTCAAATTTGGGGCCTTTGTGTTCTATGCTTTTTGGGTTGCAGTGATGACTCTATTTATTATCTTCTTCTTGCCTGAGACTAAAGGAATTCCTTTGGAGTCTATGTATACTATATGGGAAAAACACTGGTTTTGGTCTCGGTTTGTTGAAGGAGAAGATGGTGAAGGAAATCATGCATAAAATTTGTACACAAAATGGTTGTAAAATATTGATGTTTAGCTTATGCACATTGTAATGAAGACTCATTTTGAAACACAGTTTACTACTGTTATTAGTGATACTCCCTCAATCCCTTAGTATAATAACATCTATGCCAACTATGATCGTATGATGAGTAAACTGTGTATTAATTTTATAAAACTTCATCAATAATATAAATATTATTAAAAAGTGTCTTAAAAGTCAATGCACATATCTATAATTAACAGTGCACATATTTCAGGTACATGTGTAATGAAAGGGAATTCAGGTACGCTAATAAGTAATTTTAGTTCATAGGTGAGGGCTTCATTGATATTTAAGTTGTTTGGAAGGGTAGTGTCATTTATCTAGTGAATGTTTATTCGTCCTGTCAATTGAATTTGGAGTGATTGTTATGGAAGGAGTTATTGGCTCGTAAGGCTAAGTTTGATGTAGGGGAGTGATATATTGGTGGTGATTTCAACGCAATTAAGAGGTTGGAGGAGAGGAAGGTAACTAGTTTGGTCAGCAATAGGGTGGAGTTAAGGGAATTCAGGAAGATTATATTAAGCTTGACCTTGTGGATCTGCCTATATTTGGGGGCAAATTTATGTGGTATAAGACTGATGGTTCTGGTATGAGTCGTTTGGACATATTTCCCGTTTCTGATGGTTTGATTGCTAGTTGGAAGGTAGGAGCTCAAGAGGTGGGGTGGCGAATATTTGAGACCACAATCCTATTTGGATTAGAATAAGGAGTTTAATTGGGATCCTAACATGGTAGTAGGTAAAAGGGCTTCTTTGTTGAAGTAGAAGTTGAAACTTCTCAAAGTTCAGTTGAGATTTTGGAATAGGACAGTGTTTTGTTCTTTGGATTTGTAGGTTGATGATGCAGTAAAAAAATTAACGAATCGGACAAAGCATCGGTTGCAGGCGAAGGGGAAATATGTAAGCAGTTAATGGAGGATTGTTTGCTTGCTTCGAGTTCCGTTTGGAATGAGCTATAGCGAAGGGAGAAGGATATTTTACAAAAATTGAGGTATGAGTAGGTCTTCGACGAGGACAGGAACTCTAAGTATTTTCACAATTCTTTGATGGAGAGGTATAAAAGAAACTCAGTTGTGGGTTTAGAATATAGATATGAGTCGGGGGAGAATTGAGAAGGTGGAGAACATCAAGCTGAAAGCTTATTCTTTTTTCAAGAAGAGATTCACTTAAAGGAAGTATAGTAGACCCAAGCTGGATAGTGTTTAGTTCGGTATACTGTCTAGTGCTGAGTGCTCTTCGTTAGAGGCACCTTTTTGGTTGGAAGAGATCAAACAGGTAGTATGGAACAAAGAGAGGGATAAAAGTCTTGGTCCAAATGGGTATAATATGAGTTTTTAAGAGTTGTTGAAACATCATGCAAGAGGATGTAGTGGGTTTCGTTAATGATTTCTATAGTAACAGAGAATGCCTAAAGCAGTGACTTCCATCTTCATTGCTTTGTTACCACCACCAATCTGCAATGCTAGGAGGAATTCAGGCCCATTTACCTTGTGGGGTCCTTGTATCGGATTGTGTTGAAGTTGTTGTTGTCCTATAGAGTGAAAAAAATGGTGGGTAAGTTGATTTCTACTCAACATACTGCTTTTATTTCAGGAAGAGCTATGATGGATGGAGTGTTAGTTCTTAACGAAATCATGGACTATGTTGTTAGAAATAAAAGTGAGTGTAATTTAGTGAAAGTGGATTTCGCTACAGTATATGATTATGTTTCGTGGGAATATTTGAAGTACATGATAGGTAGAATGAATTTTGGATCGAGATGGCTTAGGTGGATGGATATGTTGGTCTTTTCAAGTTCTAAGTTTGTTCTTACTAACGGCACTCCTCGGCGAACTTTGAATGGGGGAAAGGTTTGTGCCAAGGGGATCTTTTATCTCCTTTCTTATCTTTTATACCGGCTGAAGGTCTTGCAGGGTTAATGAAGAATGTTATTTGGCTTGAGAATTTTTTTAGTGTTATATTTGAAAATAATCTTGCCTAGGGCAACACTTTGGGACCGTCTTAGGAAAGGGCGACAATGTGAGGCCGCTTAAAGGGAGGTATCGTCTCACCCCTATGTTTTCCTCGCCCATAGGGAGAAGAAACGTGGGATAAGATATGTCTTGGATAAAGAGAATGTCGTAGTAGTTACTGACCCATGTTTCTCTTGGGAATAGGGATTTAATAGTTCACCTCTTGACTATGTGGGTGACGATCTTTCCCAAGAAAACCCTAAGAATTAGAAACTCTTATAAATACATTATCCCTCAAACGGATAAGTGGACTCTCATATTCACTCAATACTACACAGAGAGAACTTCGCTCATAGTAGCCCTAACAGCGTCAATCTAACTGTCTGCCTGCAGCCTTGCAAAACCGGCCGCCAACAGAGTCTCTCACCTCACATGAGCTAGTCCCTTAAATAGCCTCAAAGACCACCATATAGAGCTACCCGATGCCTTGAGCTAGCCCTCACCCCTAAATGTGTAATATACCTACTAGGGCCTTTGAGTCTCCATGCCCTTGCAGGGAGAACACGCACACACACCTGTACTTTTTAGACAGTACAGTGGCGCTCATCGTGGGTCCCAGTAAAACTAACCTAGGCCACACCACTATCTCATTTTCCTCTCAGGAGATGACTGATAGGGTCCTACATCACGTAACAAGCACAATCGCTAGGGGTATCTCTGGGAGGGGCCTCTCCAGGGCTGCTCGACAAGGATACATGAGGAATGTGCTCGGAGTAAACATCATATCCCCCGGTTTTCCTAAGGGCACCATAGGAATCACCGGGGTCAACATCACTTTTTCTGAAGAAGCCCTTAGTCATCACTGTCCAGCATGGCAACTAGAATATCTTGTGTGTCCAGATATACCCATGTAGTTCAACTAATGTCTTATTCTAGAATGCCTTCCATAAGTTACAACTGAATATGGACAACGTGTAAGGATCCATGGGCTCTCTAATAGGATTATCGGAGGAACATATACAGATTATGAGTCATGGGGCCCTGGAATCCACCTGCGACGAGGGAGCTGATGCTAAAACCATTAAAGTTAGCTACCTTATTATGGACACCATGTCGCCTTACAACATTACCCTGGGGTTCCCGACCATCAATGCACTAGGAGCGGTAGTATCCACCGAATATTTAACCTTAAAATATCTGCTCCTAAATGCCAAAGTTGGAACCATCCAAGGAGATCAACAAGTGGCGCATGAGTGTTATCTGAGCAGCCCAGAGACAGCCAGAGAATAGCTTGCCCTTATTGATAACCACTCTTCCGAATTTCAAAATATTGATTCCGAGGGTTGGGACCCCAAATTGGGCGTAGAGGCGTGGCGACCGACGCCCATAGAGGACCTGAAGGAAGTTCAAATAAAACCTCA
This sequence comes from Vicia villosa, assembly GCF_029867415.1. NCBI lineage: Eukaryota > Viridiplantae > Streptophyta > Magnoliopsida > Fabales > Fabaceae > Vicia > Vicia villosa. Next base: position 81,960,205 of record NC_081182.1, read on the forward strand.
TATCCATTAGGTCACAAAGATAGATATCTCCTTGTTTTTAGGGGAGGAGAAGGAGCTAGTTGACCGACTCAAAAGAAACGCCGACCTGTTTTCCTGGGACCCCTCAAACATTCCAGGTATAGATGCCTAAGTCGTGAGCCATCTCCTTGCCATCCATCCATCCGCCAAACCAGTGGCGCAAAGGAAGCAGAAGGTGGGAGAAGTGAAGAGGGTTGCCATTGATGAAGAGGTGGAAAAGTTATCCAGCGCTAGATTCATCACTGAGACGAAGTACCCCACCTAGCTAGTCAATATAGTCTTGGAACAAAAGGTCAACAACAAATGGCGCATGTGCGCAGACTTCACAAATCTGAATGTCGCCTCCCCCAAGGACCTTTACCCATTGTCGGATATCGACCTCCTAATCGACAGGTCCTCAGGCTACTATGTACTGAGTTTCATGGACGCCTACTTAGGAAACAAACAAATCAAGATTGACCGCCTTCATATCGAACTAAGGAAACTACTACTATAATTGCATGCCCTTAGGCCTCAAAAACTATGGCTCCATATATCAGCGTGTCATACCCCAAAATTTGCCCATCATATCCCAAGATATTTTGAATCACCTGACTCTCAATTGCTCAAAATAATATATGAACAGAGCACATTTACTCCCTCCTAAGCAACAAGACCCAAAATTAGGGTTTCTGATTTAATTAGGGAAAATCAACCTCTGATGCCTCAAGTGAATCCCATGGCTTCTCATATGATTCAAAGTATCCTCATGCCAAGTTTCAAGCCCTGATTCAAAAGATTGCTCACTCAATGGCCCAAACGATCAATAATCGACTAGTTGACCTAAAAGTCAAACTATGGTCAAACCACAGTCAAAACTTCTAATTTTTTGTCAACATCCTCATTATGAAGCATCATTCATCATTTGATCGAGGATTGATCATGATGCGTCAAAGAAAACTCCAAAATCATCAAAAACCTAAGTTTCTAAATTAGGGGTTTTAAGGAGAAAGTCAACCCAACTTTGACCAGCCATAACATTCACATGGAACATCAGAAATTTCCCATCCAAAGCTTATTTTGAAGGAAATTGAATTCTCTACAACTTTGTGTCTCACATGCCAAGTCCAAAAATGCTTTATTTGGAAGATATAAGCCAAAACATTACAAGTCCTTCTAGAAGATCACAAACAAGTCATCTTTTTGCAAAGAAGTGTACATGAACATGAAAGCTTCAATGAAGATGAAACCAAAAGGAGTGTTTAAAGGACTCTTTGAGCTTTCTAAAAATTATGAGAACACCTTCATATGATTAAAAATGAGGGAGATACAAGTCGCACAAGTTGAGCCTTTTTGAAGAGGTGCATAAAGGAAAATACTTGTCAAAGTCAAAAAAATTCCAAATGGGCCTAAGTTCTTATGATATAAATTGATTCTTAAGCCCATCTGTAACCTCTAAGGCCAATTGCACGTTTTCTTATTATTTATTTTGGAATTTATTCATTTAAATCCAATTTTAATTAAGATAAAATATAAAAAAACAAATCTTTAAGTGAAAGGATTATTTCTTACTATTCTTGAGGACCAAGCAAGCCATGGGATCTAATATTTTCGAAAATATTGAGATTGGCACAATATTGAATCAAATTGGAAGATTTTCATACAAATTTGCAATCAAATATTTTCCATTCAAAGAGAATATATTCTTTCATTATTTTTGACCTAAAAATATTCCAATATATATACTCAGTCATTCAGTATACCTAGGGACGAAATTAAGAGAAAAAGGAGGCCACCACACTAGGGTTTTCACTCAAAATTCTTTCAAAAAGCTTACAAATTCGAACCTCTAATGGTAGCCATCCTCAAGTCCTTCCAACCATCAAAATCAAATCCTAAGGTGACAAAAGAGGGGATCTGAATCTTTAGATGGAAGCTTGAACGTGTGAAACCTTGTCCACCATTGTTAGGGCTTTCGAGGTCCTATTCTTCGGACTACCATGTACAGGCGTTTTAAGACAATATAAACACCACCATGAGATTCGCAGCATCCCAATTAGTAAATCTGGGCGTTTAGTTTTCTGTTTTAACGTTGTTTGTGCAGGTTTCACGATTCAAAGGTTTTTTCGCGGCTAAAACCGCAGCAAAAATCCTAGGTAAATTCGCAGGAAATATGGAGGAAGAAGATGAAGTCTAGCATGGCAGACAGGATCACGCGTGTAGCTGTTTGTATGGCTGGTCAGCGCTAATCTCTCTCTCTCTCCCTTTGTCCAACACGCGCGGAGCATCACAAGTGGCCAGTCAAACTTTCCACTTTCTCTCTCACGCTCTGATTCGCTCATGAATCCAACGCGTGGGACCCATGCGTGGACTATTCTTTGTGAAGTCAAATTTATTCTTTTCTCTTTCATATTTATTGTTTGTTGGTTATGTTACTAACAGATGAATGAAACAGCATATATGGCAAAAGCATTCTTGACGCATCCTTTCCATCCTAGGTTCGATCCCAGGCTAAGTAGTGTGTTTTTTTAATTGTTGGTTCACAGATTCAATACAGCAGTCCCTGTGTTACCACGATGCATCCTCGCCTATCAGCCATTTGATCCCCAACGATCAGGATCTGAAGGTCCAGGACGAAGCTCCACCATACACCCTCATAAACTAACCACACCCAATCTGAGCTAAGTTTTTTATTTTTTATTTTAGTTTTAGTTTTAATTACATAACTTTTTTTATTTGTTTCTTTTATTTTCTTTTACTTATGTTATTTAAACAATTATTTTTATAATAATAATCATTTATTTTATTTAATCAGAAACTCGATTCTTCCAAATTTATCAATAATTGTTTTTACACGATAAAAATTATTATTTTGTATATATTTTTAATTAATTAATTAAAAATTAATAATTAATATTTAGGGTTGTTAACCTTGATGCATTTATAAACCAGGTAGGTGTTATTCATCAATGCATTTTTAGCCTTCTAAATCTTTTGGGTCACAATAAGTTTTCTTAAATAATCCTTTAAGTTTAGGGTTAAGGTTTGTAAACCTTTTTAGGGTTTGTAGATCATTCATACACTAAAAGTTCTTTTCTTTTGTGCGAATTTTTTGCAGGGTTACTCCAGTATCCTCCGATTACGCGCCATCAATCAAAAAGCTAAGTTTCTAACTCTCTCTTTGTTAATTATCATTTTAATTTTAATTTTGCCTCATAGGATTAAATAGGGTTTGTTTCAATGGTCTATGAATTACTCCTACACTCACCCCTATTGTTTTTCTGTTTAATTCTCAGATATCAGAGTCAATCGAAGATTCGAGGAAGATCGAGGCATTCAATGTTTAAAACTAATTATCGATCCTTCTTATTTTTCCGCCTTTTAATTTCCCCCATCCCCGCAGGTGTTTATTGTAATAGCGTAGGAACTTTAATTTCTGCCTTTAATTTCTGCTCATTTTAAACTGCGTGGTTAGTAATCCTAGGGAGTGCAAGCCTTGAATTGAACATAGAATCACCAATAATTACAAGATAAATTATCTAAATTGAATCACGTGATTGTTGCACCCACACACCTTTAGGGTAATCTCTCTTGTTGCCTGTTGCCTTATAAACATGTTGCCTCTAAGTATGCTAAATAGTCAAAGTCCCTCGATTCCGAGGATACCTAAAGCAATGTTGCCTTCAAAGTTATTGAAACTCCCTCGATGTTGCCTCGGTAAATGATTTGTCCCTGTAACTCGGTGAACTGACTTTTATTTTATAAGCAACAATGTTGCGGTGAGCATGAGTCGCCACCGACTTTTATTTTGTCCAATGTTAGGAAAGGTAAAAAGTACAGAAAAAGACCTTTTTTAAAAGAAAACGGGCTCGGGGGTAAGTTATGAAAAGGGAAGGTGTAAGCACCCTTTTCATCCGTAGTTATCTACGGGCTCTTAATTTGCTTAGCTCATGTTTTGTTTGTTTTGAGTTGAAAAGAGGCATAAGGACTTTAGCGTAAATGCGTAGCCTTAGTTTTTCGAAATAGTAGTGAAAAGATGTTTTTTATTGAGCTAGGCAGGTTAAGAGCACTACCCTAACTAATTGGTCTTTTTCCGTAGTTTTTAAGGTTCCTAGGACTATCCATACTATATAGGAGTAGGTAGTCCTTGTTTATATTGGACGTGTGGGTCATCGAAGAGTCATCGAGGTCGTTTGAAGGCAACAAGTAGAGGTACCTTTAGCAATTTCGAAGGGACGATCGTCACTTTTTCGTAGGCAACAATCGAGGGTCATCGAGGGACTTAATGACGATTTTATACCGAGAGACCTTTGCTAATGAGTACCTCTACATTCCGAGGGACACGACCTTTATAATTATCCATAAGGCAACCAAGAGGGGCGTACCCTAAAGGTGAGTGTGTGAGCAGTAATATAGGTGTGTTATGTTCAAATATTTAATCTTGATGTTAGTGATCTAACGGTTGATTATTAGTCTTGCCATACAATCCTATTAAACTAACAGTTAAATATGTACAAAAAATTAAAGTGCGGAATGTAAAGGTCATACGCTATTACATAACTAAACGAATGGGGATAGAAAATTATTATAATAATCGAATGATTAAGTGCAAAATTAAATAACTTATAAGTGTAGTACCTCGCAAAACAAGAAAACCAGAAAGTGTTAGTACGTATATATAAAATGATATATGAATAATGAAAAAATATGAAAAATATTATCAAAGGGAAATCTAACAATTAAATCCTAAATGAAATTGAATATTTTTTTGTATTTTTGATAATAGTAAGAAAATAAAATTTAACTAAACATAATTTTTTGTATTTTTATGTTTGATATTGTTTTTGGTATTTTAATGATATTATACTAAAGTTAGTAAAACTTTAAATCTAAACACATGATAGTTCTAAGCACATGTTAATGATACTGGATAATAAAAAAAATACAAAGTTTCACACCTAAAACTCATACTTATTAAATAATAAAACTAGAATAATAATAACTAATAAAATAAATTGAAAAAAAGTATAGAAAGAAAAATTCAAATAGGAAGGCAAACCCTCCTTTCACGCAAATGCCACGACAAAAAAAAAATATAGAATCCAACAACAAATTACAACCTGACACGTGGCGATTTGTTTAGAATAAATTAAGTAAAAAAAATTCACTAAAAAAAAGGAGAGCATTTGGTATAGCATGGCATTGACATCTCTTTCTCTAAATAGATTTTTCTATCTCTCTTCATTCACAGTAATAAAATCCCAACAGCAATTCAAACAACACATCAGATACATACATAAAATTCTCCTTCTCTGCATATTTCGTTCAACTCTCAACTCTTTTGTCTCTGTTTCAAAGGTCTCTCACTCAAATTCAACAACAGTCTAGAAACATAAAACCTTAATGAATCAACCTTCCCTCTAATTTCTCAATTAAAACCAATCAATTAAAATCCAAAACACAGCATTCATGAGATTTCAACAAAAATTGGGAATTCTAACACATGAACAAGCAATAATCAAATGAGAAATGGAAATTGAGAACGAAAAAGAAAGCACATGGTTACCGTCGGAGTCGACGCGTTGCGATACTTGATTTTGTGCATTTTGGAGATGCGGTGTTGCGAGTGGTTCGATCGGTCATCTGTCTGCGAAGCTGTGGCAGAGGTTTCAGATGTGTGGTCGGAAAAGAGTTTGTCCAAGGAGACACGGTTGCGCGTCTGAGACTCCGGCGATGACCGATTCTACATCAGCGGCGGTCCTGACGGTTTGCGGTTTCGTGAGTCCTCACAAGTAGATTCACGTTCGTCGTTTCGGCCAAGCTGCAATCGGAGGCTTCTCACTGCGGTTCAGGGGCTCGATGATGGAGGGCTTCTTTCAGTCTTTTCCTTTCTGCAAAAACAAAACAACTGGGAACAAGATCTGTTAGATTTTCATTATTGTTTACGGCTGTTTTGTGTGAATTAAATCAAAGAGGACGATGATGATTATGATGTTGGTTTTGATGTTGATTGTTGTCACAGATTTATGTGAAATTTTGAAGGCTGATGGAGAGATTCATTGTAATGAGCAAGGGATCTCTTTTATTGAACAAAACAAGGTTAGTAATGGTTTAACTTTTGTACGTGACTGTGATTAAAATGAAGAGATGATGGGATCATGGAAATTGGTGCGGCCGTCCCCCAAAGTCTTAAATTGAGACCCTATTTATGCAAAGATGTTAGGTTAACAAAATTGGTAAAAATCAAATAGTAATTAACATAATCAAAACTTCAAATCAAAATGTGATTTGATTTTGATATTTTAATTACTTATATTGATTCGTTCCAAAAATAAAAGTGTTGTTCTAAAAATAGAATAATCTAAAGAAGGAATAAAATCTCTAAATATTTTTTGTTTATATATATTTTTAAATAGGATAAAAATTAAGTTATATACTATTCTAAAGCGAAATGCTAAATGACTATCCTAACATGAAACGAAACATAAACAAGATATATATATATATTTTTTATTTAATGATTTTTTTGATATTTTTGTGAATAAAAAATGAAAAAATTGAAAAATTAATATTTTAAAAAATGCTTAAATACGAAAATTAAAAATTAAAATAATAAAAATATTCTTTTTTGTGATTTTTGAATATAAAATAAAAATAAAATTAAAACGGTTAGATGCAAAATAAAGGAAAAATGTTAGAGGTGAGATTTGAACCCGGGACTTTGCACTTGCAAACCTTACTTCCTCACCGACCGGGCTATGTCAATTATTTGAAATAAAATGACATATGAAAATATATGCGGGCAAATTTTGGGGTATGACAGTCCCTATTGCTAAGGTATCCTCGCATGATGTCTAAAAAGATTAATGACTATTATATCCTTCCCTTAGACTACCTGCCCTCTTTATGGCGAGGGACAGTCTTATGGCGAGCGATAACTCGATGACCCTTTCAACATCCAATTGAAAGACTTCCTGCCCTCTTATGGTATGGATAGATCCTTTTGCCCAAAAAGCTAAAAGAACAAATTTCTAAACTTAGGGTAGTTGCTACTAATTGCTTGCTCTAAAAACTCTTTTTCAAATTCAAAATTCATATTCAAAATTTCCCCACTCTTTTCCAATACTTTCAAAACAAGGCTACGCTTATTTATAAGCTAAAGTCCTTAACGAAATCTTTTTACTATTCACACACGACACTTCAAACTTTTCAAATAATTCAAAAGTGAGCTAAAGCAATTAAGAGCCCATGGATAACCATGGATGCAAAGGGTGCCTTACACCTTCCCTTTGTATAACTTACCCCCCGAACTCAAAATCTTTTTAAGGTCTTTTCCTGTTCTTTTAGCCTTTTCTAAAATTGGATAAAATAAAAGTCGGTGGCGACTCATGCTTAACCGCGACATTTTCTTTAAAAGTCAGTTCACCGTATTACACAGCGACTCATGGATGTTGCCTTTGCTCATAAGATTAGACAAAACCTTAAGGTGTATGTTGACGACATGATTATCAAGACGACAAAAAGACACAATCACGTTAATGAACAGGAGGACATCCTGCAATCAGTAAGAAATTATGACATGCACCTAAATCCGGCCAAATGCTCTTCTAGAGTACAAGCGGGAAAATTTTTGGGATTTATGCTAACGAGGAGGGGGATTGAATTCAATCCAAAAACTGCCACGCATACATCAATATGAGGAGCCCCACTAATATGAAGGAAGCGCAACATCTTACTGGACGTCTAGCCTCCCTTTCTCGCTTCCTCTCCTGCGCGGGCGACAATCTTTGTTTTCCACCACACGGTTAACTAGATGTGTAAGAACAAAATGACCATTTTTATATAAGCCCAGATATCATAATTCACCCCCTTTATAAAGATTCTCATCATCTATGTCAACAAAGCATGCCCTTTTCCATTGAAGGATGGAGGTCTGTTTAGTGAATCGATTAAAGTTATATCCTCTTGAGACAATTAGTCTTATAACAAAAATTAGGCTCTGATGCCACTTAATGTCTAAGTAACTCCAAACAAAATAGGGAGATAATTGTGATATTGATATTTTGAAAAAACAATTACTAAAAAACTTTAATTTTAAAAATGTTATGTTAGAATATAGAAGAAAGAAGAGAAGGAGAAATTGAATAAAATAAATAACTGAAAATGAAAGAGTTAAGGAATAGAAAGATCAAATGAGAAAATTATCATGGTTTGGCCTAAACCACTTGGCGTACTACATTTATATAGATTTTTCTCTTGAGATATCCACTAAAACAATCTTGAACTTTTCACATGATTAGCCCAAACAACCTTTCAATAACAACTTGAACTTTTGCACATGATCATCCCAAAAACCATGTACAACCAAGTAGAGCTACACATGATCATCCCAATAACCGTTACTCAATCTTTTTTAAGTTTTATCTTTCAACCTTCAAATTTATTACAAAGATATTACAAGAGAACTATTGTCATACCCCAAAATTTGCCCACACTTTTCAAAAATTCAAAACTATTTCAAAAATTGGGTTTTTATAAAATCTAGGTTTCATTTACATTGATATCCTGAATTTTATAAATATTCGATTTAAAATCTATTTTAAAATATAATAGTTTACTCTTAAATTGTTATATTTTAAATAGCAAAATATTGATTGATGCTTCTTAAACTTTCAATTGGCTTTTTATTTTGAATAAGTAATATAGCACAATTGGTAAGGAAGTAAGGTTTGCAGGTACAAGGTCCCGGGTTTGAATCTCACCTCCGACATTTTTCCTTTTATTTCTTTCTAACTTTAATTTTAAATTTTTATTTCAAAAATCACAAAAAAATGTATTTTTTTTATTTATTATTTAATTGAATTTTCGTTTTTTTAAATTAAGCATTTTTTTTATATTCAATTTTATGCTTTTATTCACTTTTTATTAAAAAATAACCAAAAAAAAAATTATAAAATAAAAAAAAAAAATTTAGATGTTATTTCTTCAAATATTAGATTATTTTAAATGTATATGTATATATTATTAGGTAGATTTTTATAATTATCATTAGCTTTATTATTTAGAGATTTCCAACTCTTTCCAAAACAGTAAGAGACAAAATCATTCAACCTTCCAAAACAACCTTAAGACAGCTTCTTCAAAAATTAAAAGGAAATTAACTATAGAAGACAAGGCCTTGATGACAATTAACTGACTGTTGGTTCCATTGACGCTATAAGGGCTAACAAATCCTAACCCTCTCCTCTCACGTATTCTACCAACAAAAACTCATAAACCACAATTACACACAAATTCTGATCCTAACCCTACACACTCTCCGTTCTCACAGCAAAAACAGTTTTTCCATTCTTTCCCAAACAATTAACCTTTTCTTTCTCACGGTACAAAACCAATTCCACTCCACTAATCTTTATTTTCAGATACAAAACATATTGCCCTCGGCCGACAATTCACAAAGATCTTCTCTCACAGGCTGTGCACGTTTTTTTACAAATAAACCAAATTCCATAGCCATGTAAATCACCATTAACATCTCACTACTCTCACCCTTGTTTTTTTTTTACTCATAAATACAATCCAATTTTCATGAAACTTCACATAACCTTCACTAACCTTACTGTCAGACTTCCACAAACACCACATAAACCTGGGTAGTTATTCAAAATATAAACATACAATAAACTCACAATTGTACAAAGTTATTTTTTCTTTCAGGAAGGCAGAGATAAAAAACAGAGGTGAAACGAAGTCGATCGAAACGGGTACCATCTGAACCCGACCGTGAAGCTCCGCCATCACCGGATTCGGAGGAGAAGCCGTCGCCCACCACCGTGGAACTGCTCCGGCCGCGGACGTTCGACCACCGCACCCAGATCCAGCCACCGCCGAGTTCAGTCGTCCACACTTCAACCGGTAATCTCCATCTATTGATTCACGTATGCCTTCATCTTTTTTTTTTTTTTGATTGTTTATTGCTTTATGTGAAAAAGCTTGGTTTTGTTTGAGACCAAGAAAGGAGAGAAATATGGATGAAAGGAGTGTGGATCCTAATGTTACTGTGTCTCTCTTCTTTTCATAGTATGTGTTTTATTTTTATCTTTTTTAATTTTTGTTTTATTTTAATCTTAATTAACGGACACGTGACTATCTTGCATTCGATGTAGATTGGTTTTGAAAAATTAACGTCATAGTTTTTGTTTTATATTGATTGATATTTATTTGTTTTTAATCTTTGGTTTGTAAATATATAATAGAAATCTCAAACTTTTTTTTTTTTTTTATCTATTTCAAAATATGAAACTTGGAAGTGGAGAAATATGGAGCACCGCCTGTATGACATTTTGTTAAAAAAATTTAGGTGTATATACTTGAAGTTTGTTTGATTAGTTTAATTTTCTGTTAGTTGAATCTTTTAGTATTTAGTTTTTTTCCTCTCTATAATACAACTAACTTTATTTAGGTTATTTAAAATATAAAAAAAATACAAAAACATTCAATTAGATATCATTTTTCCATATTAAAAAACACCAAAATATTTTATTTAAAAAAAATATATATATAAAAATATTTTGTTTGATTAATTTAATTATGTTTAATTACTCATATTAAAAAATATCAAAAAATATTTTAGTTTATTCTTTTTTTTTAGAATTTCATATTTTCTTAAAAACCTTTTGATTAAATGTTAATATTTCTTTATCATTTTACATGCATTCTTTTATATATCCGTACTAACATTTTTCTTGTTTTGTGAGGTACCACTTGAGACCGAGATTCATGGATTTTATGGACATTTACCATTTTAATTTCTATTTTGGATTGTAATAATATTTTAATCCCCATTTGGCAAACTTGTAATCCCCACCCCGAAGCCATGTAATAGCGTAGGAACTTTACCTTTTTGCACCATATAAACTGCTATATAATTGTTAGATGTATGGTTAATAGGATTGTATGGCAAGATAATAACTGGACATAGCTAGCTAACTCAAGATAAATATTTGAATTAACACACTTGCACTCACTCACCCCTAGGGTACGCTCCTCTTTGGTTGCCTTCGATTATAAGGTCGTGTCCCTCGAAATATAGAGGTACCAATTAGCAAAGGTCCCTTAATATAAAATTGTCACTAAGTCCCTCGATGACCCTCGATTGTTTCCTACGAAAAAGTGACGATTGTCCCTCCGAATATTGCTAAGGGTACCTCTACCTGTTGCCTTCAACGACCTCGATGACCCTTCGATGACCCATACGTCCAATATAAACAAGGATTTCCTACTTCTATATAGTATGGATAATCCTAGGAACCGTAAAAAGTATAGAAAAGGACCAATTAGTTAGGGTAGTGTTCTTAATCTGCCTAGCTCAACAAAAATATCTTTTCAACACTCTTTCGAAAAACTAAGGCTACGCATTCACGCTAAAGTCCTTATGCCCCTTTTCAACTCAAAACAAACAAACATGAGCTAAGCAAATTAAGAGCCCGTAGATAACTACGGATGAAAAGGGTGCTTGCACCTTCCCTTTTCATAACTTACCCCCCGAGCCCGTTTTCTTTCAAAAAGGTCTTTTTCTGTACTTTTTACCTTTCCTAACATTGGACAAAATAAAAGTCGGTGGCGACTCATGCTCACCGCAACATTGTTGCATATATAAAAATAAAAGTCAGTTCACCGAGTTACAGAACTGGCGACTCTGCTGGGGAGTCTTTAAGAGGGGTTTACCTTAGGGCTTAGTTCATTATAAATGTTTTTAATTGTTTGTTTATTTTTGAGGGAATTGCTTGGGTTTGTTATTGTGTGAAAGGTCCTACACCCGGATCTAGTGTACCTTAAGTATGTGGCATGAGACCAGGGAAACTGTACGACATGTATCGTTATGGTTGAACCGGTGGCCACCGTTAGTGCGACACTTTGGTTTGTCCTGATGGCCCTTGAATTTGATCGAGGAGACATTTGGCTACCGCGTGGTGTCATTAAGCACTAATTCGCCCTTAGAACCTTAGTGAACTTGACTTTGGCCTATAGGAAGTAGTGAGATGGCTGGCTTTGGATTCCTGACTGAAGCCGGTTGATACTCGATGCTACACTCATTGAGATTGGACTCAAGGGATGCTTTTGGCTGGCCGATTGAGTGCTATGTTGAGACAATGCCCACGAGAAAGATCAGGGATATGAGCACCCTAGAACCCGATCTTTATCTAGGACAGGTTGAACCAACTAAACTTCAGTGGGGAGGGTACTTACCTTTGAACTTCATGCAAGCCTTTAAACCTAAGGCTACTTGTGTGACTTGTTTGTATTCATTATCTAACCGTTTGGTTTCCTTGCAGGATTTGTTTATACACTAACCGTTTGGTTTCCTCGCAGGATTTGTTTATACCCTAACCGCTTGGTTTCCTTGCAGGATTTTTGTGTACGCTAACAACTTGAACTCTTTACCTAACTAACCTTTTTCAAGGATCTCAAGTATTTAGGGCGCGCAATTCCAAGTGCCATCCTCAAGAGCCAGATTCCTAACAAGGGGCAAAAGAATTTATTTTCCTCTAGCCATATGTCTTCAGTTTATAGGCACCATACCTATCAAGGGGCAAGAGGATTTATTTTCCTCTAGCCATGTACCTTCAAATTCAGAGGTATCCCGAATCAGAGGCTATGACCCACTGGACATGGTGAGCTTGATTCTTATAAAAGGAAGTTCGAAGATGAAAATCAAAGGTCTTCAGGCAAAGCTGCAACAAAATCCATTTCTAATGTTGCAAACTAGACAACGATTTTCTCGTCTTCTTCCTCAAATCCCTGAAGCTGTACACTTACAACTCTTGTGTGACTTCGTCAGAATCTTCTCCCTAGGAGTAATCGGCAGGTTTAGACACTAAAGCTCGGTTTGTTTTCCACTATAGGGCACTTGGTCATTCGATTGATGATGGCCATTCATTCAGAAACAAGGTTCAAAGCCTGATCGACACAAAGGTTATCATCATTTGGACCTGAAATCCAGATTTGAATTTCTACTTCGACTCAATGGATCTTCTAAAGCAATAAGTCCATACGGAGAAAATCTCCTCAACTTTGACAATCTCTACATCATCATGCATGTTTATGCATAGTCTTTCTTGTTTTGATTCAATACTGCTTATATGTCATGCTTGTTTGTTTTTGAACTATAATAATGATGCATTGAATATGTTTGTCTTGAAAAAATCCATTCGCTCTCGCTCTAATATGTTTTTCTTTGCTTGTGATACCAAACTCTCAGTGATAAAGCATGATGACTCTGAAGGGAGAATGACAAACACATAATACCAATAATCTCAAATGGTGTGCTTTCGAGTAAAACCCTGTTGATGATGTACAGGCATTGTTTCAAATTCTCAAATACTGGAGATATAAGGAAGTTAATCCCTTGCCAACCCCTTTGAGCCTTGAAGTAGGAGTTTCTTTTCTCTGCGAAAAACCCTCACATTTAACCTAGGGGCAGGGTAGTGTTCAGTTAACTTGATTGAGTATTCAAAATTCATCAGGAGCACGCGTCTAAGGATACAAAAATGATTATCTTTCAAAAGGTTGTGGAAAAGTCGAGACCGCGTTGGTCATCCCTCGCAACAGGAGGTCAAAATATGACAATGCAATAATGGCTATCCCTCGTCAACCAAGAAATGAGGTAGTCACAATCTTTCCAACAAATCGAAGACATCTTAGGATCATACGACTTGTTCAAAAAAAGAAAAATAAAAAAAAAAAGAGAAAAGAAAGCCAGCTAAGTCAACAAACTTGAAAACAAGTGACTTAGGCAAAAGTTAGGGCATCTCGCTAGACTTCAAACCCGAAATTCAAAAGAATTTGTCCAGACAAAAGTTAGGGAAACAAAAAAAAAACAAAAACAAAAAAAGATACTCAATAAAAGGGTAAAGTCGCGTGACTATAAATTCAAGATCGTGTGATTAGACACCAAGAATATAAGGAAAGTGACTGCCATGTCCAAACACCTCATTGATTCCTCAATCGTCTCAAACTCCTCTCGAAGGATGAATGCTCGCGTCAAGTTAACTGAACTTAGGTTGGAGAACATCACGAAGGGGGGTGGGCACCAATAAAATTTTGAGCCTAAAAATCTTTTTTTTCTAAAACCGTGAACCTGGCCACGTTACAACCCTCAAAAGTCCTAATTGAAGCAGGGTTAATTCGAAAGCATACTGTAACGAGAATACGGTAAACCGACTCCTATGAGTTTTGCTAAAACACTTGAGTTGGTATCACACCACATTTCACAAAAGAAAAAATAATGATGTTTTGACATCCTTTCAAAAAAAAAATTCTTCTTTAAACTTCAAGACAAACATGCACTTTGCATTAGAATTATATTTCTCATACTAAACATTCTTTGCATATGAACAAGTATTTGACACCAGGAAAGCTTCCATCATGAGCTGCTGATGAAAAGTTTAATCCTCTCAAGGGACAAGTTGTCTTCAGAACTCCGTTGAGTTCGAGCAAGAATATCTTAAATTCCGATCACCCTCAGGGGCACAAAAGCAGTCGAAATACTCTGTTGAGTAAGCATTCGGATATCCAGGGGCAATATGGTCATGATTCATCAAATCTCTCGAAGGCGGTGAACAACCAGAAACGCCAGTCCATCACTGGGGGCATGTTGCATTGGTCACCAATCTCAGCAAGAGTTGTTCAGCTACTAGTATCAGATGGTGTCAGTATCAGTCTCTCATTTAAAGTTCTGGTTCCAGTCATCTCAAGCGTCAGGTATATCAGGCTACCGACCCTAGGGGCAGGTAGACTCTCACAAACGAAGGACCACGTATGGTACCTAAAGACATGGGGCAATGAAAATTTGAAATCTCCGGGAATCTTCCCCACAGAGTTGTTTTCACAAAATATCTTCACAGAGTAATCCTCGAGAAGTTATCTTCAAATATTCTCTTCCCAACAGAAACTTAGTTCCCCAACAGAGTTTACATCTGCGACACTGCCGGTTCTCTGATACAATCTTTTGCTCCAATTGGGTTTGTTCAAACTCACTCTCCAGTAAAGTTGGCACTCACAGTGGAAACTTGGTCATTTATCCATCTCTCTTATCCCCAATCAGGGCACATCAGGATCAAATCACTCAAGCCACTTTAATTTCATCCCCAAGCGGTAATAAAAATCCCCAGCTGGATATCATCGAACGGAAGACAAGAATTCTCAATCCCCTTGTCATCATCTCCGACATCACACAGAGATTTATTTTCTCAACCAGCAATTAATATACAGAGTTACCAATATGCTTCGACTATATAGTCCATCCATGCATCATTCATAATACATACATAACATACAACATTCTCGTTTATCTCGAGAACCTCACCAATACATGCATCATGATTCATGACATTGCATAAAACTTATTTTGCCTTTTCAGGTCATTCCACAATCAAAAGAACATTATCATCCAAATACAATACAAAGACGATTGTATCAACAATTCAATCATAACGCTCATTCAAGACATAAATAGGATTCTGATACTTCATTCCATGTCTTTCTCCAAAGATAATTCAAAGAATTTCTCATCCTTTATAGGAACCTTTCTAGGTAGTCTTTTCTAAGACGTTTATCAACCTTTCCAGGTAGTCTTTTCTAAGACGTTTGTCAACCTTTCCAGGTAGTCTTTTCTAAGACGTTTATCAACCTTTCCAGGTAGTCTTTTCTAAGACGTTTATCAACCTTTCCAGGTAGTCTTTTCTAAGACGTTTATCAACCTTTCCAGGTAGTCTTTTCTAAGACGTTTATCAACCTTTCTAGGTAGTCTTTTCTAAGACATTTATCAACCTTTCTAGGTAGTCTTTTCTAAGACATTTATCAACCTTTCCAGGTAGTCTTTTCTAAGACGTTTATCAACCTTTCCAGGTAGTCTTTTCTAAGACGTTTATCAATCTTTCCAGGCAAGTCTTGTTTAAGACACGTCATACCTTTCTAGGTTAGTCTTATTCAAGACACATCATAGTCTTTCTCGGTAGTCTTCTCTAAGGCATATCTCCACCTTTTTAGGAAATCTTCTTTAACGCATTTATCCAATCTTTTCTAAGATATTTATTGTCCTTTGAAGGAGCTTCTCAGTTAATCTTCTACAAGACACTTCTTCCCGAGCTTTGTTTAAAGCCTAAATCTCCTTTACATCATTCAGTGATCTACCCCATTCAGGAACCTATTCAGGTAGTCTTCTATAAGACATTACTTCATCTCCCATTAAGACACAATCAATGTATATGACTCAGTCTGAAAAGCGTCTGCTTTAGACAATACTCTGTCAACACCTAGATGGCATCTCTAAGCCCATCTCAGACAGTTCTCTGTCAACCTCCGGATGGCATCTTTAAGCCCATCTCATACAAAAGTCCCTACATCAACAAGGGCAAATTTCTGGGTATTCTAGTGTTCAATACTCTTCCACCTTCAGATTCCGATAGGCACACAAGCCAATCTACATCCTCAGGTTTAAGAAGATTGAACAGGGGCAGCTGTCATACCCCAAAATTTGCCCACACTTTTCAAAAATTCAAAACTATTTCAAAAATTGGGTTTTTATAAAATCTAGGTTTCATTTACATTGATATCCTGAATTTTATAAATATTCGATTTAAAATCTATTTTAAAATATAATAGTTTACTCTTAAATTGTTATATTTTAAATAGCAAAATATTGATTGATGCTTCTTAAACTTTCAATTGGCTTTTTATTTTGAATAAGTAATATAGCACAATTGGTAAGGAAGTAAGGTTTGCAGGTACAAGGTCCCGGGTTTGAATCTCACCTCCGACATTTTTCCTTTTATTTCTTTCTAACTTTAATTTTAAATTTTTATTTCAAAAATCACAAAAAAATGTATTTTTTTTATTTATTATTTAATTGAATTTTCGTTTTTTTAAATTAAGCATTTTTTTTATATTCAATTTTATGCTTTTATTCACTTTTTATTAAAAAATAACCAAAAAAAAAATTATAAAATAAAAAAAAAAAATTTAGATGTTATTTCTTCAAATATTAGATTATTTTAAATGTATATGTATATATTATTAGGTAGATTTTTATAATTATCATTAGCTTTATTATTTAGAGATTTCCAACTCTTTCCAAAACAGTAAGAGACAAAATCATTCAACCTTCCAAAACAACCTTAAGACAGCTTCTTCAAAAATTAAAAGGAAATTAACTATAGAAGACAAGGCCTTGATGACAATTAACTGACTGTTGGTTCCATTGACGCTATAAGGGCTAACAAATCCTAACCCTCTCCTCTCACGTATTCTACCAACAAAAACTCATAAACCACAATTACACACAAATTCTGATCCTAACCCTACACACTCTCCGTTCTCACAGCAAAAACAGTTTTTCCATTCTTTCCCAAACAATTAACCTTTTCTTTCTCACGGTACAAAACCAATTCCACTCCACTAATCTTTATTTTCAGATACAAAACATATTGCCCTCGGCCGACAATTCACAAAGATCTTCTCTCACAGGCTGTGCACGTTTTTTTACAAATAAACCAAATTCCATAGCCATGTAAATCACCATTAACATCTCACTACTCTCACCCTTGTTTTTTTTTTACTCATAAATACAATCCAATTTTCATGAAACTTCACATAACCTTCACTAACCTTACTGTCAGACTTCCACAAACACCACATAAACCTGGGTAGTTATTCAAAATATAAACATACAATAAACTCACAATTGTACAAAGTTATTTTTTCTTTCAGGAAGGCAGAGATAAAAAACAGAGGTGAAACGAAGTCGATCGAAACGGGTACCATCTGAACCCGACCGTGAAGCTCCGCCATCACCGGATTCGGAGGAGAAGCCGTCGCCCACCACCGTGGAACTGCTCCGGCCGCGGACGTTCGACCACCGCACCCAGATCCAGCCACCGCCGAGTTCAGTCGTCCACACTTCAACCGGTAATCTCCATCTATTGATTCACGTATGCCTTCATCTTTTTTTTTTTTTTGATTGTTTATTGCTTTATGTGAAAAAGCTTGGTTTTGTTTGAGACCAAGAAAGGAGAGAAATATGGATGAAAGGAGTGTGGATCCTAATGTTACTGTGTCTCTCTTCTTTTCATAGTATGTGTTTTATTTTTATCTTTTTTAATTTTTGTTTTATTTTAATCTTAATTAACGGACACGTGACTATCTTGCATTCGATGTAGATTGGTTTTGAAAAATTAACGTCATAGTTTTTGTTTTATATTGATTGATATTTATTTGTTTTTAATCTTTGGTTTGTAAATATATAATAGAAATCTCAAACTTTTTTTTTTTTTTTATCTATTTCAAAATATGAAACTTGGAAGTGGAGAAATATGGAGCACCGCCTGTATGACATTTTGTTAAAAAAATTTAGGTGTATATACTTGAAGTTTGTTTGATTAGTTTAATTTTCTGTTAGTTGAATCTTTTAGTATTTAGTTTTTTTCCTCTCTATAATACAACTAACTTTATTTAGGTTATTTAAAATATAAAAAAAATACAAAAACATTCAATTAGATATCATTTTTCCATATTAAAAAACACCAAAATATTTTATTTAAAAAAAATATATATATAAAAATATTTTGTTTGATTAATTTAATTATGTTTAATTACTCATATTAAAAAATATCAAAAAATATTTTAGTTTATTCTTTTTTTTTAGAATTTCATATTTTCTTAAAAACCTTTTGATTAAATGTTAATATTTCTTTATCATTTTACATGCATTCTTTTATATATCCGTACTAACATTTTTCTTGTTTTGTGAGGTACCACTTGAGACCGAGATTCATGGATTTTATGGACATTTACCATTTTAATTTCTATTTTGGATTGTAATAATATTTTAATCCCCATTTGGCAAACTTGTAATCCCCACCCCGAAGCCATGTAATAGCGTAGGAACTTTACCTTTTTGCACCATATAAACTGCTATATAATTGTTAGATGTATGGTTAATAGGATTGTATGGCAAGATAATAACTGGACATAGCTAGCTAACTCAAGATAAATATTTGAATTAACACACTTGCACTCACTCACCCCTAGGGTACGCTCCTCTTTGGTTGCCTTCGATTATAAGGTCGTGTCCCTCGAAATATAGAGGTACCAATTAGCAAAGGTCCCTTAATATAAAATTGTCACTAAGTCCCTCGATGACCCTCGATTGTTTCCTACGAAAAAGTGACGATTGTCCCTCCGAATATTGCTAAGGGTACCTCTACCTGTTGCCTTCAACGACCTCGATGACCCTTCGATGACCCATACGTCCAATATAAACAAGGATTTCCTACTTCTATATAGTATGGATAATCCTAGGAACCGTAAAAAGTATAGAAAAGGACCAATTAGTTAGGGTAGTGTTCTTAATCTGCCTAGCTCAACAAAAATATCTTTTCAACACTCTTTCGAAAAACTAAGGCTACGCATTCACGCTAAAGTCCTTATGCCCCTTTTCAACTCAAAACAAACAAACATGAGCTAAGCAAATTAAGAGCCCGTAGATAACTACGGATGAAAAGGGTGCTTGCACCTTCCCTTTTCATAACTTACCCCCCGAGCCCGTTTTCTTTCAAAAAGGTCTTTTTCTGTACTTTTTACCTTTCCTAACATTGGACAAAATAAAAGTCGGTGGCGACTCATGCTCACCGCAACATTGTTGCATATATAAAAATAAAAGTCAGTTCACCGAGTTACAACTATGCTTTTCAACAAATACTTTCAACACAACACCACTACAACAACTCTTAGATGAAAAGGCTATAAAATAATGAGAGAAATAATGATAAATGAAAGTTTCTATTCAAATAACTGATGTATTTTGAAATGAGGTGAATCCTCTTTTATATAAGAGAAAAAATCTAAAATAGAAAACAATCAATGGGCCATTTTAATGAGTTAATCGATTAACCAAGATAAAATAATAAAGTTTGAAGCTCTACATCACTCAATTGATTATTGGGATCCTAACTTAATTAGAAGTGTTACACTTTGATATAACAAGCTTTTAATCATGCGCTTACCCAGGTTTATTTTAAGAAGTTTTATCAAAAGATAAGATGTTTGAAAAAATTATTTGTGTATGTGTGCATTGACTTAGTACCTATAGACTTAATCTTGTTCCTTTTACAAATAAACTGATAAGAACTAGGAAAACCCTAAACACATAAATAGGAGAGCTTTCACACTTTCACATCTTCGAGTCCACAACTTCAAGACTTCAAGATTTCACATCGTTAAAGATGACATCTTCAAGATCCTTCGCTTTCTTATTCATGTGCCATCATTAAGAATCATTATAAAATTGCCGTGATTCAAGCCTTTTGACACATGTCACCAACACCAACATTTGACATTTGTCATCATCAAATCAATTTGACTATTGTCAACATGGTTGGACAATTGACTCCAAACAATATCCAATAAAAAATATTTTATAAAAGCAATTGTTTAAAACTATTTTGAAAAGATATGGAAATATAATCAAACTTAATGATGACAACTGCAATAAAAAGATATGGAAATAAATAGAGATGAGGGATAAGAAGAGTGCACCATAGATTTATAGATGTTCGGCCTAGCCACTTGGCCTACGCCTACTCCCCAATAATTACCTCTTGAGAGTTCCATTATATGGGTGAGCTTTCTCATAGGTTATGCTCATGAGAAGGCTAATCCTGAACCAAATGAGAGCTTTTCTACTAGACACAACTCACAAAGCAAATAGAGATTTTAATAGATAATCTCACAAGCCAATGAGAGCTTTTATAACAGGCAAAGCTCACAAACCAAACGCGGGATTTTAATGAACAAACTCATAAAACAAACAAGAGCTTTTAAACTTGGTTTAGCTCGGAACCAACAAAAAATCCTACAAAAGATACTACAAAATTTCT
The DNA here is from genome assembly GCF_029867415.1 of Vicia villosa. NCBI lineage: Eukaryota > Viridiplantae > Streptophyta > Magnoliopsida > Fabales > Fabaceae > Vicia > Vicia villosa. Next base: position 81,981,138 of record NC_081182.1, read on the forward strand.
ACAATACCATAATCAAATACCTCACGGGTAAATTTCACTCTCAAAGCACTTAGGTAATGAGAGCTTTTATAACAGGCAAAGCTCACAAACCAAACACGAGATTTTAACGAACAAACTCATAAAAAAACAAGAGCTTTTTAACTTGGTTTAGCTCGTAATCAACATAAAATTCTTACAAAAGATACTACAAAATTTCTCCAACACCATAATCAAATACCTCACAGGTAAATTTCACTCTCAAAGTAATAAGGAAAAAAGTGAAGAAGAAATAAAGAGAGTGGAAATGAGAAAGAGTATTCAAAATACTTTTAGTGTAAATTAAATGAGAAATAATTTCTATATTTAAAGAAAAATTTGTTTCTTAATAATGGAAAGAATATATGAGATGATTAATGCTTATAATCGATTATGCATATCTCATAATCAATTATGCATTTCAAGTATGGAAAGTTTTAAATGGAGTTGTCACTAATCAGTTATAAGATATAATATTCTATTAGGAAGTGTTACAAAAGATATTATTGATTAACTCTAGTGTGGTAATCAATTATCTAGTGCAAACTACACTCCTAAAGGATTATTCAAGCTAGTAACCAACTAGCTACTTGCTTAAAATATTTAATGTGATTTTATAAAAGAGAGGTTGTTCGATCATTCCAAAGTGTGTGTGCGTGTGTGATTTTACTTAATATTTCATGAGGTAATCTTATACCTTTACATACATAAACCACTTGACCTAGACACGGCGAACTTTCACACTTTCTCTATTTCACAGCTTTAATGATTCAAGATGCCTTGCTTAATACATCCATGATTTAGAAATTCATCTAAGACTTGACTTTACTTCTATAGATAAGGCTTGATAAGGCTTTTTTATAGATACCATCATCAAATATATTGCTTGACTGAGATCATCAAGGATTCCACCAAATGTCATTTGACATTAGGTCTCGTCTTTTAGAGATTGGGTTTGACATCTTGATCTCCAAGCACAACAACTTGTTCATCATATCAGATAAAAACTCCACCACATAATGTTGTCATCATCAAAACCTAATAGGTAAAAAAAAGTTGAAGTCATTATACCTGCAAGCACATAATTCCAAATTCTCCCCCCTTTTTTACGATGACAACATGATAAGTGTCAAATTGTAGCTATTTTTGTATATAGTTTTGTGACACTTATCGTCTCTTATTCCCCAACTTGTGGGTGAATGCGTACATTTTCATTATATTTGTACATATTACATATTCTTCGAGTTTTCGATTCATTTATGTACCATTTTATAGTTTTTCATTCATTTTATATTCATGCATGGTTGGAGCATTGAGTAATAAAGACCAAAGGCTAAGCTTCAAGATTGCAATGTTTAGCAATTCATCAAAAAATAAGGCTCAAAACAAGGATGATAAAAATCATAAATTTGGTTGCCATCTAGTCATTTTTAGATAGAGCATTGAATAAGCTTTTCAACGCTTCGAACCGGGCGCAAATCGGAGTTATGGTTCTCAAGTTATGACCGAAACAAGATTTCAAGTTGCAGTAGAGTTCGCTTAGCGAGCTCTGCTATCGCTAAGCGAGATCAGGTGGACAGAAACACGTTAAAAGGACCAAAATACCCATTTTTTAGATTATGTTTGGGGTATTTATTCACAGCTCATCAACCTTCATTTTTTGGTCTATAGAGCTTAGAAAACAACATTTGAGCTTGCATTTGGATGATTTGGAGTCGAATTTCTCATCGATTGGTGTTGACAAACCAAGAAATGTTAGGTTCATCTTCTTCTCTTCTCTTTGTAATCTCTATTTGTTGGAGTTTGTATGTAACTTTACCTTGATTATATGTATATTTATTGCTCATGGTGTTGTATGAAACTCATTTTACAAATCGATGTTGATAATTGCTTACTTTATTTGGGTTTGGGTTGTTGCATAAATGGACGGTTCGAATCCGGATTTAGGATGAACATCTATTGGATTTTAGTTTCAGAGATAGATTAAGGCTTAGTATTCACTTGTGTATCGAAGCTTAATGCTTCCGTATTGTTTGTGTTGTGCTGAAAAATCGTCGACGCGAGCAAAACGGTTGATTTCTCACTTTGCGTTAGACATAACCTCTGTGTCAGTGGTACATGATGAGATTAACGAGTGATTTAGGTTGAGTACAACTGGGTAGTAAGTTCAAGTATTTTATAGGGTAGATGAAATGCAAACCCGAGAGTTCTCTACTCTCCGAAGAATGAATTCTTTTTATGTTCATAAGTTTAATTCCCGCATTATCCATTTTAACCCAAATTCATTAACGCGAGAAATTGTCAAACGAAAATTCAATAACACTAATCCCTATGGAGAAAATATGATAAAACTAAATAAATACTTACATTTTTGATGTCGCTTCAACACAACACATCTCTCAAAAAGGTGGACAAACGAGAAAACAAAGGTAACATATTCGAGTGGTTAAACTACCCTGAAAGTGTACTTCTCCCCCTTTGATGTTACCAAAAAGGCAGAAAATAGACGATTAACTGATATGGAAGATATTCAAGTTCATATATCACAATATAAGGAGAAAAAAAGGCACAATCATTTAATAACTAAAATACTTCATTAATTAAAAAAAGATTTCACATACAATATAGGTGGGAAAATGTAGGAATTTAAACACTTACAAAACACAAAAGTGAGACATCTACTGGTGTTCACTATTTTCAAAAAATTTAATTTGACTTTTCACATTGTATTCTTTTTTATGACAGCAACTTCCATGGACAAACTTTTAAGAACTGGAGAGTTTTCTTGGGAGATTTCCAGAATGATGTCCATTACTCCTTCATTGGTTGAAACTAGATGAGCTTCGACTTCTTCTTTTTATTCTTTTTAATACTTTGATTTGGCTTAAATTGTACGTCTTCCCCCTTTAGCATTATCAAAAAGGCATAAAATAGACGATAAACATATATGAAAGACATTCAAGTACATAAATCACAATATAAGGAAAAAAGACACAATCATTTAATAACTAAAATATTTCATTAATTAAAAAATGAACACAAATAGAATAGGTGGGAAATTTTAGGAATTTAAGCATTTACACTATTACGAAAAACACATATAACAACGGTTGCAAAAGACCTATAATAACGGTTGAACAACCGTTGTTAGGTAGGATGTGATTGTAAGTGGGTTATTTACAATCATGGTTTATTTCCCATGGAAGTAAACTAGATAGTACGCTAGATACAACCACAGTTGTATTAAACAACCGTTGTTGTATGTCATTTAATAAAATAAAAAATGCAGCAGAAGTACAACAACAGCAGCAAGAACAACAACCAGAACAAAAAAAAAGAACAACAATAACAACAATAACAAGAAGAAGAAAAAGAACAACAACAACAACAACAACAATGACAAAACAACAACAAGATTAACAAGAATAACAACAAGAAAAACAAGAACAACAACAATACAAAAAAAAACAAGAAGAACAACAACTAACATTGCTAACTTGAATCCATACTTTCCTTGTCTCATTCAAGTTGAAAAAGAGATGATGGAGTTTTGAAATTTGTTTACAAACGAAATGATGTTTTCGAGTTTTGTTTATGGAAGAAATGATATTTTCGAGTTTTGTTTATGGAAGAAATGATATTTTCGAGCTTGGTTTATGGAGAATTAGAGTGTCGTAAATGAAAGATGAGGTTTGGAGGTAGAAGATGAAGTTCGTCTAAGTTGGAAGTTCGTCTAAGTTTTAGGTTTCACGCGAATCACTAATGGAAGTGTCTTGAGCGTTGATACTCACTAAATGGACTATAAAGATTTGTTTAAGGGCGGTGAAGAAACTCAATAAACATGTTTATATTTCCCCATGATCCTGAGTGACTTTTCATCGTGGTTGGAAGTTCTAACCATTGTGAAAAGTGGCTTAAAAATAAATAAATAAATAAAATTGTAGGTATTAGCATTCGAACCCATGACACTGATTGAATTTTCACCATGGTTGGAAATTGCATCCATAGTAGTAAAATGGATAGCGCGCTACATACAACAATAGTCGTATTAAACAATTGTTGTTGTATGTTTTTTAATAAAATATAAAAAATGCAGCAGTAAAACAACAACAACAACAACAACAAGATTCGAACTCATGAACATGTGCCACCTTTTACCATGGTTAGAACTTCCAACTGTGGTGAAAAGTGGCTTAAAATGAAAATAAAGAGAAAGCGCCTACTTAAATAGATTCTACCACGGTGGATCCTTTGGTCGTGGTAACGTGGGTGTTGTTGCATATCCTTTTTGTAGTATTGTAAACTAGAAAGTGCGCTACATACAACCACACTTGTATTAAACAACCGTTGTTGTATGTCTTTTAATAAAATAAAAAATGCAACAGAACAACAACAACAATAACAATAGCAAGAACAACAATCAAAACAACAAGAACAACAACAATAACAACAAAAACAACAACAACAACAACGACAATAACAAGAAGAAGAAGAAGAAGAAGAAGAAGAAGAAGAACAGCAAAAACAACAACAACAAGAACAATGACAAAACAACAACAAGATTAACAAGAATAACAACAAGAAAAACAAGAACAAGAACAACAATACAAAAAAAAAGAACAACAACAACTAACATTGCTAACTTGAATCCATACTTTCCTTGTCTCATTCAAGTTGGAAAAGAGATGATGGAGTTTTGAAATTTGTTTACAAACGAAATGATGTTTTCGAGTTTTGTTTATGGAAGAAATGATATTTTCGAGCTTGGTTTACTGGAGAAATAGAGTGTCATAAATGAAAGATGACGTTTGGAGGTAGAAGATAAAGTTTGTCTAAGTTGGAAGTTCGCCTAAGTTTTAAGTTTCACGCGAATCACTAATGGTAGTGTCTTGAGCGTTGATACTCACTAAATGGACGACAAAGATTTGTTTAAGGACGGTGAAGAAACTCAATAAACATGTTTATATTTTCCCATGATCCTGAGTGACTTTTCACCATGGTTGGAAGTTCTAACCGTTGTGAAAAGTGGCTAAAAAATAAATAAATAAATAAATTGTAGGTGTTAACATTCGAACCCATGACACTGACTGATTTTTCACCATGGTTGGAAATTGCAACCATATTAGTTAAGTGGATAGCGTGCTACATACAACAACGGTCGTATTAAACAACGTTTGTTGTATGTCTTTTAATAAAATATAAAAAAATGCAGCAGTAGAACAACAACAACCACAACAACAACTACAAGATTCGAACTCATGACCATGTGCCACCTTTTACCATGGTTAGAACTCCAAAATGTGGAGAAAAGTGGCTTAAAATGTAAATAAAGAGAAAGCGCCTAATTGAATATATTCTACCACGGTGGATCCTTTGGTCATGGTAACATGGGTGTTGTTGCATATCATTTTTGTAGTATTGTTAAAAAAACACAAAAAGTTAGACATTTACTAGTTGTCACTATTATCATCATTCTTTACTTTGGATTTTCCCATTGTATTCTTCTTGATGACGATAACTTCCATGGCCAAAATTTTAAGTGCTAGAGAGTTTTCGTGGGAGATTGCAAGAATGTATTTCATTACTACTTCTTTGGTTGCAAATGGCTGAGTTTGACTTCTTCTTCTATTGGATCATTTGATTTGGCTGAAAGACGTTGAGTCCATTCAGCAGTGAATTACATCAATAGATTCACCTTTAAAATAAACTTCAGATTTAGCCACGATCTTGGTGACCAGACTTCCATAGGGAAATTAAGATGAGTGACTCCTTCTACAATAGGACATGTGGTTAAAATCTCATTGACCCAATTGGTTGTGAGATGTTGGGTTAGCATCTACATAACAATAATTTCTTGCTTTATGAGGAATCCATTGTTCTTTTATCTTGGAAAGAGTAGTAAATAGATAATGTATCATACAATATCTAGCTTTCAAGGGTTTTGTCTTGATAGGAAGTGTCTTGTGATAAGTGCTAGATTGTAGTTATTTTTGTGATAAGTGCCAAAACTTGTTGATTCTTGATTTTTGGATTTTTGCGTTTGTTTCCTTGAGTTAGTTAATTCTTGTTTAGGGACAAACAAGTTTAAGTTGGGAAGAGTTTGATAATTGCCAAATTGTAGTTATTTTTGTATATAGTTTTACGGCACTTATCGTCTCTTTTTCCTCAACTTGTGCTTGAATTCGCATATTTTAGTAAGATTTGTACATATTGTATATAATTTGTTTTTTTAATTCATTCATGTATCATTTGATAGTTTTTATGTCTTTTTGTAGGTATTCATGCACGGTTGGAGCACTGAGTAATAAAGGCCAAAGGCTAAGCTTCAAGAACGCAATGTTTAGCTATTCATCAAAGAATCAGGCTTAAAATAAGGGTGATAAAATAATCAATTTGGTTTCCATTTAGTCATTGTTAGATATATCATTGAATAAGTTTTCCAATGCTTCGAACCGGGCACAAATCGGAGTTACGGTTCTTAAGTTATGGCGAAAACAAAATCTGATTTTTTTAAGTTGCAGCAGAGTTTGCTTAGCGAGCTTCTGCTACCGCTAAGCGAGATCTGTTGGGCGTAATTGTATATTTAGAGCAAAAACACAATTTTTTAGGTATGGGTTAGATATTTTTTAGTCCAAACACCATCAACATCATATTTTAGTAGACTGAGGCTTAGAAACAACATTGGAGCTTGCATATGGATGATTCGGAGTCGGATTTCTCATCAATCGGCTCTGAAAACCCGTGAAATGTTTTGTTATTCTTCATTCTTCTCTATGTATGTCTCTATTTTTTGGGCTTTTTTTTAAGCTTACTCTCAACCTATGTATATTTGTTGATCATGGTGTTGTATAAAGCTTGCTTTACAAATCAAACTTGTTGTTTTCCTTGATCTTTTTGCATTTATGTTTGAATATGTGTTGCTATAGATATATACCTCACAAATCTTGATTGAGGATGGATATTAGTTTCTAGGTTCTAGAGATAGATTTAGAGCTAATATTCACCGTGGGTATCGAAGCTTAATGCTTCCGTGTTTGAGTTTTGCGCGAGAGATCGCCGATGCGAGAATACAGATGTTCTTGCAACTTTGCATTAGAGATAACCTAAGTTGTGATATGTATCGTTGGTGCTTTTGAGATGAACACTGATGTGAGTGATACGTGATTATTTTGACAAGTATTGTAGGTTGAATGCAACTGAACGATAAGTTTAAGTTTGTGAGGAGTAGTTTAAATTCATGCCTGATAAGTTTCTCCTCTCCAAAGAATGCATTTATTGTCTTGTTCATACATTTTTACTTTAACCCATTCAAACCCAAACTCAAGAACGCGAGACTTGTCGAACGGAAATTCAATAGCACTAATCCCTTGGGAGACGATAAATTTCCATAAAAATATTTCCAAATATTTTTGTTGCTTTCCCTTTACTACTTCAACAAAATGGCGTCGTTGCTGGGGATTGGTGTTTTTACTGGATCGCATCGCGATAGTTTCTTTGTTTTTGAGTTTTGCACATAATTTTCATATTGTATATATTCTTGTTTTATACTTATTTCATATACTTGTGAATTTGTATATGTTTTCTTTACTTGTGAATATCGTATACTTGTTTGGTTCTTTTCACGTTTGCTTGTGTGTTTTTGTTAGGAATAGCCAGACGGGAGCAACTTGGAGGAATGTTCATAAATAAAGGCGTCGAGCTTACGACATAAAACAAGCATGTTCATTCTTTTTAGTTTTTGTTTAGTTTAGGTAGTGTGATGCAATTGTCTAAACAAATTTAGATCGGACCAGTTCTTAAATTTCAAATCTTCACATTTAAATTTGTTTAGACAACTTCATCTGGTATTTAGTTTGTGTATATTAATAGTTGTGTGTTTTCCTTTGAGCTTGTTTTGAGTAGCTCGAGGAATTTGAGGTGATTTTCCAAGTTTAATCGTTTCGACTTGCGGATGTATGGTAATGATTTTGTTAAAGTTGTGTACACGTCCAAGGTATGTGTTTATCGATTTCTAGACTATAGCATATTCATGATATTTAGGCTTTTTACAACTTTTATGTCATTCATTATTTTGTATACTTGTTCATTTGTGAATCACTTTAGTTCCCACTTTTTTGTGAGGTAGCTTTCCATTGTTCACATATGCTGGAGACCACAATTCTTGTTATAATTGGATTTTATTATACTTAATCTTTTGCTTGTGTTGACTATATGAAAGCATGAAAAGGATCAAGGAATTTTTGTTTCATTTTGAGCACAACTATGTAGCCAAATAGTCATTTCACCGTGTGAGTGTGTGATCATTCATACTCCCTTTTGAGCCTTTTGTAATTGTCCATATTCTTTGAATTTGATGCTTTTCTATGAGTATTGATTTCTATTCTTTTATGGATTTTTATTGTTATTTTTCTTGAACCCTAAACTTTATGTTGTTGTATGAATTTTTACCTTGCCTTAGAAAGTAATGAGTATTCACATAATGATTCGGTTGAATTCAAGTTGGGAGAAAAATGTTTGTGCCCTTGTGTTTGATTGCTATGAGGTTGAAAGAGAAAAGAAAAAGAAAGAAAAAAAACAAAAAAAGCTTTGAAAAATAAAAACAAAAAAAGAGTTCGAATAATTGTGCAAATAAGTATGGTGCTTCGGTGTGAAATTTGGATTGATGAAGTTTGATTAGAATTTTGTGTTTGAATCTTTGGTGAATTAATCACTCCCTTAGGTTTAGGCAAGTTTTTGTTTCGATTGGCCTTATGAATTATCCCTTGTTTGTTCACCCGACCATGCTACCACCTTGAAAAGTCCTTGTGATTCTTGCTTTTGTATATTCAATACGATTTTTGGATGACTGTACAATTTAGTCTTTTGTTTCCAAGATTGTTGGATGAGTGAAAATACCCCACTTTTGTGTTTTTCATCTACAAATGATTGTGTGATAGATGTGATTCCTTTTTGAACTAATGTTGTTTTAGGATGTTTGGCATGATTCTTCGTATTTAGCATTTTTTTTGTGATTATGTTGTCGTCGTAGTTTAGTGGTAAGTATGTTTCTTTGTGTGTACCGTTTTGAATTTGAGCCATACATTTGTTTTCGTTTTTCAAAACTTGTTGATTCTTAGTTTTTAGATTTTTGCGTTTGTTTCCTTGAGTTAGTTAATTCTTATTTAGGGAAAAAACAAGTTTAAGTTGGGAAGAGTTTGATAAGTGCCAAATTGTAGTTATTTTTTATATAGTTTTACGGCACTTATCGTGTCTTTTTCCTCCACTTGTGCATGAATTCACACGTTTTAGTTATATTTGTACATATTGTGTATAATTTGTGTTTTTGATTCATTTATGTAGCGTTTGATAGTTTTTATGTCTTTTTTGTAGGTATTCATGCATGGTTGGAGCATTGAGTAATAAAGGCCAAAGGCTAAGCTTCAAGAATGTAATGTTTAGCAATTCATCAAAGAATAAGGCTCAAAATAAGGATGATAAAAATAATCAATTTGGTTGCCATTTAGTCATTTTTAGATAAAGCATTGAATAAGCTTTCCAACGCTTCGAACAGGGCGCAAATCGGAGTTACGATTCTCAAGTTATGCCGAAAACAAAATCTGATTTCTTTAAGTTGCAACAGAGTTCGCTTAGCGAGCTTCTGATACCGCTAAGCGAGATCTGATGGGCAGAATTGTATATTTAGGGCAAAAACAAATTTTTTTAGGTATGGGTTGGATGTTTTTGAGTCCCAACACGATCAACATCATTTTTGGTAGATTGAAGCTTAGAAACAACACTGGAGCTTGCATATGGATGATTCAGAGTAAGATTTCTCATCAATTGGCACTGACAACCCGTGAGATGTTTGGTTCTTCTTCATTCTTCTCTATGTATTTCTCTATTTGTTGGGTTTTGTTTGTAAGCTTATTCTCAACCTATGTATATTTGTTGATCATGGTGTTGTATAAAGTTTGCTTTATAAATCAAACTTGTTGTCTTCCTTGATCTTTTTGCATTTATGTTTGGATTTGTGTTGCTATAGAGATATACCTCACAAATGTTGATTGAGTATGGATATTTATTAGTTTATAGATTCTAGAGATAGATTTAGAGCTAATATTCACTGTGGGTATCGAAGCTTAATGCTTCCGTGTTTGAGTTTTGCGCAAGAGATCGCCAACGCGAGAATAAGGATGTTCTCGCAACTTTGCGTTAGAGATAACCTGAGTTGTGATATGTCTCGTTGGTGCTTCAAAGACGAACACTAATGTGAGAGATATGTGATTAGTTTGACAAGTATTGTAGGTTGAATGCAAGTGATCGATAGGTTTAAGTTTGTGACGAGTAATTTAAATTCATGTCTGATAAGTTTCTCCTCTCCAAAGAATGCATTTATTTTCTTGTTCATACATTTTTACTTTAACTCATTCAAACCCAAACTCAAGAACGTGAGACTTGTCGAACGACAATTCAATAGCACTAATCCTTATGGAGACGATAAATTTCTAGAATAATATTTCCAAATCTTTTATTGCATTCCCTTTACCGCTTCAACATCTTGTTTCACATTGGATCAACAAGGAAGCTTGAAATAGCAATGGTGTGACTTAAATCATTTGATATAAAAAGGCCACCATAGGTAAAAGACTTACCAAACTAGGATAGCTCAAACATTATTCCAAAATCATCTCTATGAATGTGTATCTCAACACCCTTTACCAATGATGTGAGTGTTAAGTCTTTAAACTTGGTACTTTGATGAAGAACTCTCTAAGAAACCCTCGATTGAAGTTATTAGATGCAAATTTACTAACATATCCTCCTACTAATGGTTGAGTTCCATCTATGAGGATTACTCTCATATTCATTTGGCATTTTAAAATCCTGGATTTGCGTGTTCATTTTATGTTGTTCGATCTTGGAAGAAAATCCATGAATCATCTCAAGAGTGTCCCATACTTCCTTGGCAGAATTACAATTATAAATGTAAAAGAATTTTTTAGAGCTTAGAGCAATTATCAAAAGATGTTTGACTTTAAAACCAAATTTAACTTTTCTCTTGTTTTCTTCGGTCCAATGAAAATTGGGTTTATTTACTACTTTATCATCAAAGCAAAAAGTATGAAAAAATATATCATTGATTATAAAATCCCACATATCAAAATAATTTACTTTTATAAAATTTTTAAATCTCTCTTTTTCCACGATTCAAACCTTTCACCATCAAAGAGAAAGGTGTATTGATGAAAAGACCTTTATTAAAAACATAAATGTTCGCATTCATCATACTACTTCATCAGACGATTAGTCTTATAATTTGAATTATGATCAATAACACTTGTTGGACAAGTAACTCCAAACACAATAGAGTGCTGATTTGTGTTGCTACTCAGTTGTTACCAAAACTACTGAGTAGCCACACTGAATGTTGTCTCCTCTTAAAATTTAATAGCGTGCGCCACACTGTATGTCATGACAGGGGTGCATGCGCCATACAATAAAGTGCCTCCTCTTTAATTTTATTGCATGCGCCACACAGTGGGACGCCTCATCTGTGTGGCGGATTTTTTTATTTGAAAAGTGGTTACTTTGATAATTTTTTTAGAAGAATGATTATTTGAATATTATCTCTTTAAAAAGTAATTATTTAAAAAAATCCCCACTAAGTATTGTTAGTAAATAAAATATATTTTACCAATGAAATAGACACAACTAATTATTTATAAATTCACAAGGTGACATTGTTAGATTAGACATCAACACTCAAGTTCAAACTCAATAATATTGTGTGCGTTTTTTGAGTGATTATTATTATTTTGTTTTAAAAAATAAAACTAATTATGCTTTTAAGAATCAATGTACAACTGAGGCACTTATAACAAGACATAAATTCAAACCGAAACCGACACTAATATTTTTAATAAGTTTACATTAACTAATTTTTACTCAATGAAAAATCTTATTTCTCATAATTCCTCCAATAAATCACCAACTCCCAAATAATTCTAATTAAACAATTAAATTTCAAATAATAAAAAATATGGGGGTGTTACACCAAATTAAGCTGCTTTCCTCTCTCCTTCCTTCCTTCCCCCGATCTATTGTAAATTTTGGATGATTTGTAGTTGTTCTTCAGTGTGAAGAGCAACAACTTTGGAAGACTGGACTTTTGTGAATGGATGGATTCTATGAATTATGGATTGTGGATGATTAGGAATGAAAAAATTAGGCCTTTATGTAGATGAAAATTAGGGTTTTGACAATGAATAGGATCAATCTATTTAAAGAAAGTTTTTAGAGATTGAGATTTGATCCAAGTCTTAGTGAGTAAGACTGTGAATCTGGACGATTTGATGACTAGGTGCAAGATTGGATATGGAGAGAGATTGCTTTGAGAAAAGCTTTTTTCTATTTTTAAATTTTTGGCTTTTTTTGTGTGCCTAAAATCAAGATTTTAATAAAAAGTTAATATTTTAAAATATGCTAAATAAAGGAAAACGAAAAATACTATTTAAATAATAAAAACATTTTTTTGACCTTTTTTAATGAAAACATATAAAAATATTACATGGGTTTTGAACTCGTGACCTTTTTCCTAAATCTCTTACATGTGCTTCCTTTCCAACTGTGATATCTCAATTATTCGAAATAAATTAGCAATTAAAAACATATAAAGGGTGGTCAATTTTGGGGTATGACAATGTGAGTTTAAACCATTGCCTCAACTCGAGTGTAGTAACTAAATGAATCACCCAAATCACAAAATCTCTTGATCCCATGCCTTAGAAGCTTAATGAAACAAATGATTATGACTGTTATGATTTAGTGGAATATACATATGAATGTGAAACACAAGTCAAATTGGGTAAGAAGTATGAGGGTAAATTTTAGGGTGCAACAATAGCGATTATTGGACAAGTGACTCTAAACACAATAGAGGGTTGATTGTGTTGTGTTAAAAAACATTATTCAATTAAAATAATCTTTTGAAAAAGAAATTGTTCAAAACAATTATGAAAAGATTAAGGAGCAGAATGAATAATTAGTTGAATAAAATTCTAGTTAAAAATATATTTGAACACAATAGAAATAAAAAAAAGCAATGAAAATTAAGAGAGATAAGGGATAAGAAGAGTGCATTGAAGATTTATAGAGGTTAGATCTAACCACTTGGCATACGTCCTCACTCTAAGAATTACTTTTTAAGAGTTCTACTATATGTGTCAGCTTTTCATTGGTTATGTGCACGAACCTTTTAACAAATTTGGAGTTTTACATTGTCTATCCTTCAAATCAAACACTAGATTTTGTATAAAGTTAATCTTGAACCAAATAAGAACTTTTATATTAGGTTCAACTCATAAATCAAATAGAAATTTTAACGGACAATTTCACAAACTAATGAGAATTTTTATAATAGATGGATCACAAACCAAACGCAAAAATGGACAACCTCTTAAATAAAATTTAAAAAAAAATTAATAAAATCTCACCATATTACAAAATTGACCCAACACCAGCACTTACAAAATTAAATTTAGTCTTCGTATTTGCTTAGATGTCCCATGAACGTAAACAAAGACTAGTACAAAGAAGAAGGAAAAGTAGACACCCCCTTGATATGTTCATCTTAAAGATTAAAAGGGCAAGATATAGTTTCATCTCTTAGACCACTACAATAAAGACACTGCAAACGAAAAGCGTGTTAAACTATAATCCTTATGCTTTTGTTGTTGTTTTTCTTAGTATAGTAGTAGTTCTCAAAAATCCTTAAATTCATACTTAACACTTTTTTGAAGAGTTATAATCCTAATAGTGTTCATCACTTTTTTAAATTCATACTTAACACTAATAGGCACTAATTGTTTAAATGTTCACAAGCTAACATTATTAAGTTAGACACTAATACTTAGATTCAAATTCAAAGCATCTTAATATTATGTGCGATATTTTTAGTGATTATTAAAATTTGTCTACGAAAAAATAAAACCAATTCTATTGTTAACATCAAGGTACAACTCCATCGAGACACTTATAACATGGCGAAGCCAGAAATTTTAGGGAGCCTGAACAAAAAACTTACACATTGTTTCTACTAATTTTACACCCTGTTTTTACTAATTTTATCCTTGATTTTGTCTAAAAAATTTGCCCTTGATTTTGTCCAAATATTTCACACCCTGTTTTTACTAATTTTGCCGTTAATTTTGTCTAAAAATTATTAATTTTGCCCATGATGTTGTCCAAAAATTGACTATTATGTGGAGAATATGCAACGAAAAGAAGGGTTCAGCCCGGGCGCGTGCCCGAGCTCGCTGGGCTGTAGCTCCGCCCCTGAACAAGACAGAAATTCAAACCGAAACCGACACTAATATTTTTAATCAGTTTACACTAATTAATTTTTCCTCATGAAACACTTCTCCATAACGGTGCTTCATTAGTGCATAGGTGGTGGTAGTAGATATAGAAAGAAGAGAAATAATAAGTGTGCATTTGAACTAAGATAGTAGTAGTAATTGAGTAGATTCTGACAGTTTCTAGTACTCCATAGAAGTGATGGAAACTTGAAGGAAGAGAGGAAACATAAATGATGGGAAAGAAAGGTGGGTTGGGAGCATTAAACAGGACAAACCTGTCGATGAGAATGAAGGAAAAATGGATGACCAAGAAATCAATTTTGTTTTAGTTTGGTCTCAATTGAAGTCTGCATTTAAGTGAATTTAAGGTGGTTTAATGAAGATAGGTAGCCTTACCTGAAACTGACGCCCCATCTCTCTCTTAATGCTTTTAATGACTTGGTAGTTGGATTCATCATTTTTTCTTCCTACTACAACTATTTCTATAAATGTGTTCTAGTAATGTTTCTTAACTAATGTCGAATTTTCATCTATTCCAATAAATACACCTCACTAATTAGTCTCTATCCTTCTTCATAAAATTTAGTCTCCATTTAATCAACCAAAAAAATATTAGTCTCTATCAACATTAGAGAAATGCCATGAAGAAATTTTATTTTTCTTTGTGTCGATAGTTAAAATATTCCAACCATTAATCGGTCACTTATCCATCTCACTTTAGAAAACAACAACAATAACGTTTTATTCTATTAGTGGGGTTGTTACATCGATGAAATTCTGCTATAATGTTATTAATCTTGAGAATTCTTTAATAATTTATCTTATAAATTTTTAGTTCTTTCTCTATCTATAACTTGTTCGACTCTTTTTCATCCGATCTATTCTCTTTATAAATGAATTATAAGTATTCTCTTTATATGCTTAAATCATCTAAATTTATTTTTCTATTATCTTTTTTACTATATATGCTACCTCCAACACTTTCTAATATTTTTATTTTTATTTTTATTATGTCTAGTCTTATCACACATTCAACAAAATCTCTCTACTACACTTATTTTATTCTTGTGTTAGATTCTTAAAGGTTTAACAGTTTGCCTCATACAACATTGCAAGTCTTATCGTTGTTCATTAAGATTTTCCATTCAATTTAAGTAGCACTTTTGTGTTACATAAAACCACTAAGACTATCTTCCATTTCAACCAATCAATTTGAATTCACTAGTTTGCATCTCATTCTATTTCACCATTATTTTGTATCACGAATAACACTACTACAATTTTGATATTAAATAACACTAATAAAATAGCATTTTTTCTAAAACGCTATGAAAAATCTCATACTTATAATAGCTTTTTTTTCTTTGCCGGGAAAGACAAAAAAAATAAATAACACAAATGCCTTTATGTGTAACGCTAATGAAAGGGTATTTCTATAATAACGCTTATCTAAAAACATTATTATAAAGTTTTTCGCAATTATAAAAGTGATGCACGACCTGTAGGTCACATGTTCAACCCCTTCTCATGACATTTATCATTTTAGTGCAAACAAAAAAATATATAAATGATATTTCTTTTTCTTTAAAATAAAAAATAAAAAATGACAAACTATCTTTTTTATTTTTTTATTTTGCGTTGTTGAATTATCTCACAGCCTCACCTTCACCATCCCTCATCGAGCTCTAAGTTTTCTCATCTTCACTTCATCGTACTCAAAAACTCACGCTCACGCTCACGCTCACGCTCACCCTCTATGAACCATCCTTCATTCTTTTCTCCAAATCTAGGGTTAGGATATCAATTGCACCGTCACATTTTCAAACTTTTTTTATGAAGCCATTTAAATTCTCTACGAGGACACAAAGAGACCATTACGTGTCTACAAGTCTACCACTGCAAGAGTCGACAAACACATTTTTTATAGAGTCGATAAACACATTCTCAACTGCTTCTATATCACATCTCTGAGACTCATTCGTCTAGATACTTCCTTGGACCGGTAAGTGTTCCTACCCGTCAAATCCAAGTTAAAAATAGTTTTTTAATTCACAAGTTTTCTCTAATTAGGGTTTTTGTATAAAGGAAAATTAAATGTGAGGTTGATCCATGAGTTTTTTACAATACTTGTTATAGACTTCTCTGTTTTGAATAGTTGGTTGAGTTCAATTATTTTCTTATAGGGAAAGTTAGGGTTTTGATTCAGTTTTATATGTTTTGGTAATGTTGACCATTGGTAGTTAGGAGGGTGCATGGGTCGTTATTTTTGGAGGTTCAATGTTTGTTTTGTGTTAGAATTGGGTTGTGTAGGCGTCTGACTCTGACTCTGACTCTGTTGGTTTATTAAGTGAAATAGACTTGAATTCATTCTTAATGGATGAAATTAATGATGTGATGGGTGATGGAGATTTTCATTGAGTCAACATTTAATCTATATGAATACAAAAAGATTAACTAAGAAAAGTAGAAGCTTAGGTGATATAGATGTTAGCTGCAATATTTGTATACAATTAATAGCTTGATTGAGTAGGTGTTGCAAGCTTCTTCTAATTCATCGCTCTTTATTTATTTCTAATGTATACATGGCTTTTGGTTCTCTTGATTTGATTGAGCTGGATTTGGGATCTCAACATCAAGGTGACATAGTTAGTGAAAGGAGTATCTAAAGCACGCCGCAATAAGCATTGATATACTAAGATCATATTTTCACTATTTAGTGTTGATTTTTATCTAATGTGATCTTTTTTATATATTGATTTATATAAAACTAACTAACTTTTGGTAGCCTATAAATAAAACTAGTTATCGACATTTGTCACATTTAATAGTAAATTTTTAAGGGTTAAATAAGTTTTTTGTCTCTATAAATATTGCAGTTTCATTTTTAGTCTCTCCTGGACTTTGGCAACGGTTTTAGCTGATTTTGGCAACGACTTTTTTGTAAAAAACCGTTGTCTAAAGGCAGGGAAGGACTAAAAATGAAAACTGTAATATTTATAGAGACCAAAAATTTATTTAAACCTTTTTTTAATGCTAAATAGTAAATAGTAGTAGCTAACATTTGTTTTGCTTTTATGGCTTTATAAAGATCATTGGTTGCAAATTATTAAATTATATATATAATTTTACTCTCAATTGAACAACTTCATGTAATTTAACTCTAAATGTCAAATGATGTCATTTCCATACTTCTTAATGGTATTTGAGTTGCATTTGCTTATTAGATTATTCTATAATGAATTTGTTGAATGACTTATGTAGTGGTTTTCTTATGTAGTTTCATTCGCTACACAATCTTTTTTTATATTAAAAGGAGTCTAAAATAAAAAAGCGCTAAAAATCATGTATATGTCAAGACTTATAATAGTGTTATATAAAGAAAGGGTCTGTAATAGCATATCAAAATTAGCTACGATAGCACTTTAATGGAAAGCGCTATTAAACAATGAGCTTTTAATAGTTCTTAATAATGCTATTGTAAGTAGCCAACTTATAATAGCGGGCGTTTAATAGCGCTATTGAAGGTTAAAAAACTATTAAAGCTCCCTTTTGCCATAGTGTAAGGTATTTAAATCATATGATTTTAATTTATGGAATGATACGATCTTCGCTCTATTTTATATAGTTCGTATCTCCGTAATTATAAGGATGCATGGCTTTTCACACATACTATTTTTAAAAAAATAAATAGATAGTAAATTTAATGTGTCCATGGTGTGTGAGGATCTTTTTAAAATGACATATGAATATTAACGTGTCTAATTTTAACTTTTTATTAATAGATGAATCAGTAGTATTAATATAAGGGGTATATAACAACTTAGTTTATTTTTAGGTATAAACCAAAACATGAATCAATTAACTTAGATAAGTGATAATGTGACACATATAACAATTACTGTTGCTAAACAATGTAATAATTGTCTGCAAAAAAAAAAAATAGTCATTGTAATCTTGTCTTGACTTGTGAATGGAAAACTCTCTAAAACGTGTAAGTAGTTTTGATCCTTTTTTAATTGATTATGTTATTAGTTTGCCTTAGTATATGTTAATCACCTCTAACAATAGCCTTGGTGGAACCTAATTTCCTCACTTAGATATTAACTTCTTCCGCGTTCTTGCTACATTCCTCTCTTGTTTTCTTAAACCCTTATTATCTCATTTTCTTTCTCTTTAGAGTCTTTTTCTTTTATCTTCAACCTAAAACCATTTTTTAGACACAACAATGGAATACTTGGGGTTTTTATGACAAGAATGTGTTGTCCAAAGATAAACTTTAAATTTTACATGGATATCTTCTAAAAGCTCCTCAGCTATTGGTCGGTAAGAACTCTTGGACAAATGATGACAGGAGAGAAGATGAATTGTGCTATTTAAAATTTGTCATTAATTTAATGAAGTAAATGACAAAAATTTAAGAAATAATGAATTGTGCTATTTAAAATTTGGCATTAATTTAATGAAGTAAATGACAAAAATTAAAGAAATAAGGTTAGAGATATGATACAGAGAATTATACAGGTTTGACCGAATGTTAGCCTACTCCTTTTTTAAGGAGATCTTCTTGAGAGTTTTAATAAAAAATTTGAGCTTTTACAAGTTATGTCCACGAACCTTCGCTACAAGCTAATCAATATATTTTTACATTAACCTATCCCCCCAATCAAACAATAGCTTTTACATGGGTTGCACTCACAAACAAAATAGAGATTTTACTTGATAATCTCAATAACCAACCAAATTTTTATCGGTAAAGTTCTAGAACCAAACAGAGATATTTACCAATTTATCTCAAGAACCAAACACGAACCTTTAAGAGAATCTCACTCTCGAAATTAATAATGGCACAACACCAGTACGACACTTTCCTTAAAAGTAATTTTCACTCGCAAGGCACTAAGACAACTTTGTTGAAGATAAATATCAAAGAGAGATGAGAAGAGTAATAAAATGGTAAGAAATAGGAAAATTCTGAATTCTTATGTGTTTTAGAATCAGAGACCTCCTTCATATAAGAAAAAATGAGCCTAAAAAGGAAACAATTTATGGGCCGAATTAATGGGATACTCGATTAGGCTAGTCGATTATTGTCCCTCAATAATCGATTGTTCAAGCCACAAATGGAAGGTTTTAATATTTAATCGTTACCAATCATTGAAAGATTGTCCCGATCAATTTTGGGCTCTACAAAGAGAAAATAACCAATTAGGTGATTAGGTCTAATCGATTATTTAGTTGGAAAAATCATTTCAACCAATCAGACACTCTCATTATTATCTAGATGGGACTTAAAAGGAATTTTAAGTAATTTTATCAAATAAAGAGAGACCTTAAAAAAATATTAGGTGTGTGTGTGTGTAAATTGTCTTAGTATCTTAAGAGTTACACTCTCTTACTTTCACAAGACTCGGGTTACTTAGGCAGACACGACCATGCAAGCTTTTACACTTCCTCTCTTTCATAACTCTAAAGCTTTAAAGTTCATTTGATACACCGATCATATAAGCACTTCATTAGAACCTTGGGTCTTCTTGATGAGACTTGAGATACCTTCAAGTTAAATACCATTATTATAGAGTTGAAAATATATCACCACCGACTATAATAAGCATCAACATTGTCGTCATCAAAGCACTAGGATGACCAGTAATATTTAGATTATAAGTTCCATACCTGAAGCACATAGATGCACATTATCCTCCTTTTTTATGATAAAATTAAAACACATTTCTTAGGGAGGTGGTAAAAAAAACCAATAAATAAATTTTGGATTGGTTAAACTCACCCTCACTTGAGTAGAGAGTATACTCTACTCCCCCTGAAAGTATACTTCTCCCCTTTTGACATAATCAAAAAGGCGAGAAACCAACATAGATCACATATAATCATCTAGAGAAAGAAAGAAAGTTGAAGGAGAGAAAACAACTTCGCATATTAATCCATACAAGATTGATTTAAGATTTCTAGTTTAGCTCTTATTAAAAAGAAGCTTTCCTTAAGAAGTGGTTTATTGGAAATGTCTGCGAGTTTATTAGATGAGGTCACAAACTCAAGTACGCATCCCCCCTTTTCAATATGATCCGTAATAAAGTGGTTTCTAACCTTAATGTGATTAGCCTCATATCGGATTTTTGGTGAGGTTTATGGCACTAGTTTTGTCGCATCTTATTGGGACAACTCCAAGATTAACACTGTAATCCCTGAGTTGATGTTTCATCCAAATAATTTGCATGTTACTTCTATCCATGAAAACATATTATACCTCAATTGTGAATAGCGTGACACTTTCTTGTTTCTTGCTATGCCATGAGACAAGCAAGTTCCCAAGTAAGTGAGACATACCACATGTACTTTTCATATCCAATTTACACCCAGAAAAATCAGAATTAGTGTACCAAACTAAGTAACAATATCTCCCTTGGGGTACTATAAACCTATTTGATGTATGCCAATGATATATCTTAGGATGCGTTTGAGTGATTGAGATGTGGTTCTTTCGAGGATGCTGGAAATCGAGAACAACGACATATAATAAACATGATATCAGGACAGGATGTAATGAGATAAAGGAGGGAGCCAATCATACCTTTGTGTTTTCTATCCTCTACTGGTTTTCCATTCTCATCTTTTTCTAGATTGCAAGTGGTTACCATTGAAGTTGCTATAGCTCTGGGCTTCTCCAAGTCATACCTGTTTATAGGCTCCTTGAAATACTTGTTTTATTTATAAATATTTCTTTCTTACCTTGAAGAATTTAGAGCTCTAAGAAGTATCAAATCTCCTTAATCATTTACATTTCGCATTTGTTATGCATCATTTCAAAAAAAATACTTGCACAAGGATTCATTAGTGGAACCAAAGATGATATCATCAACATAATTTTGAACTAGTAAAATGTCATGCTTGATTTTCTTGATAAAAAGAGTTCTATCAACTTGTCCTCGTTGAAAATTGTTTTTGTGCAAGAGTTTTCTTAGACGGACGTATCATGCTTTAGGATCTTGTTTCAGACCATATAAAGTTTTCTTAAGTTTGAAAACATGATCAGAAAGGGTTGAGTTAATAAAACCTGGAGGTTGATCAACAAATACTTCCTTCTGGATGTAACATTCAAGAATGCACTATCTACACCCATTTAAAAGAGTTTGAAATTCACGATGTTGGAAAAAGCTAATAATAGTAGAATGCCCTCTAATCTAGAGCATAGGTTTCATAGAAATATATGATTTCCTATTGATTATATCCCTTCATAAAAAGTCTGATTTTTTTTCTCAAAACATTGCCATCTTTGTCTAGCTTGTTGCGAAAGATCCAACGGGTACCAATCACTTGATTAGGTGAAGCTTTAGGAATGAGTTCCCAAATGTTGTTTCGTTCAAATTGATTCGAATCCTCATGCATGGAAAGATACCAATGTTAATCATTGATAGCCTCATCAATTAGTTTTGGCTTAAATTGTTGTGAAACAAAGGCCACAAAGTTACATACCTTGTTAAGGGAGTGTCAAGTATTAACTCCCTTAGAGATGTCTCCAATGATATTCTGAATAGGATGGTCCTTGTTCGTCTCTATTACCTTGGGAGATCTTTATGATTTACAAGGGTTTCCTCATTTACATCCTAAACATTTTCTTGATCTAAAGCTCGATCTTGACTTTATTCTACTTCTTGATCATTTTCTTCTAGGGATGTCTTTTATAGAATACCTGCACAATAAATAACCTTTACTTCTATAGGTTTATGGTTAGTTTCATCAAAAGTAACATGAATTGATTCTTCTATAGTAAAATTTCTTTTGTTAAAGACTTTAAAAGCTTTGCTCGAAGTGGAATATCCTATAAATATGCCTACATCAACTTTTTCGTCAAATTTTCTAAGTTTATCCTTCTCATTGTTAAGGATAAAGCCTTTGCATCTGAAGACATGTAATTGAGAGATATTAGGATTTCTTCCTTTATACATATCGTAGGGTGTCCGCTTTAGAATTGTTCTTATCAAGAAACAGTTTATAACATAGCAAGCAATGCTTAATGCATCAATCCAAAAATATTCTAAAATATTTGTCTCATTGAGCACTGTCCTTGCAATTTCTTATATCGATATGTTTTTTCTTTCTACTACCCCATTTTGTTGGGGAGTTTGTGGAGTTGAAAAAGTGTGTCGAAAATTGTTATCGTTACAAAATATTTCAAATTCCTCATTTTGGAATTATCCACCGTGGTTATTTCTGATGGATGTAATTACAAGCAAATGTTTCTTTTTTCTAAGATAAGAATATGTTAAGGTATATCAAGAGTAGTTATCCATAACTACAAGGGAGAAGATGTTTCCGCAAAGACTTGTAGTTTTAGATATGCCAAAGAGATCCATAGGGAGAAATTGTAAGAGCCGATATGTGGAAACAATTTTTTTTTAAAAAGAGGCCCTTACTGTCATACCCTAATTTTTACCCCTAAGACACCACCTCATTTGCATCCTGTGCATTTGTATCAAGATTACAAACTTGGTGATCTCTCTCCTATGTCTTTAAGTCTTGCCTTATGGGGATCACCAAGCACCCTCTTGTGTATCTTTTGATTTGTTTTCTTATACCCTTATGCTTTACTAACCTTAACCAAAATATCAAAAATATGCTTCGTTTCCCTCATTTTCTTTTGCAAGTTAGGGGGTTGAATCAAGAACATCAAGCATTGCTTCATCAGCTAGGTTTTAGTTGCTCAAGCTCGGAGATTGTTTAATCATTGATTCTCAAGAGCTCATTCATCAAGACTTGACCTATAATCTTAGGCATGATCTCTTCAAGCTTTATCTAACTTCAAATTGATCAAGAATTATCCAAAGATTTGATTTCTTTTCCTCAAGAAAGTCAAGGTTCATGTGTTTATTTCCATGGCTTCATCATCAAACAACCTAAAGCTTTTACCATGTTCAATCAAAGTACAATCAAGATTTAATCAATTTAAGTTCATATGTTCATCAAGATGCCTTGAATTGCAAGAAACGGCTCAAAAGATTCAAGTTTGATCAAAGGAGTTTGACCTAAAAGCCAACATTTTCAATCCTAAGTCCAAAATATCAAAATTTACTCATGGTTCAACATTTTTAGTGCTTCTTTTTGCAAATGACTCTCCTTGACATCCTCGGAAACTTCTATTTACAAGTTAAGAGTCAATCGTGCTTGGAAGATCATCCAAAGTTTGAAAATATTAGAGGTCATTTTGTGGACTTAGTGAAATTTGACCTAATCTCAAGTGTATTTTGCCTAACTTTCCAAGATCATAACTCCTTCAATATTCAACATTTTTGTAGTGCTTCTTTTTTCATAATTCCATTCTTGATGTCCTCTACAATATTTCTTCAATGATCATGAGCTAATTATGCTTAGAAATCAATGAAAAGTTTAAGAACATTATAGGTCATCATAAGGCAAAAGACTTAGAATTATTTTGATCTATAATTACAGGTCATGGTACCAACTTCACAAGCTCATTAATCTTTTCTCAGGTATCCAAATCAATACTTTCTTGTCACATTGTGTTCCTTGCTATAAGGTGATCACTTTGCAAAAAGAATGAGCATTAAAGGTCAAGTATCCAGGATGCCCCACTAATTTGAAAATGGCCAAATGAAACTGAAATGTGCACATGGTCAATTTTTCAAATTCATTTTTTCATAATTTTGAGCCAAGCGATGCACGTAAATAGTACGTGGTGATGTTAACTGATGTGTGAGGATAAAAAAATGACCCAGAATTGAGGGAATTTGGCTGCGTTTTGGTTGACTTGATGAGCACGGTTGCTCATATGAGTAGGAGCTTAGCTCACCTCATATATAAATAGAGGATATCATTCCCTTAATTCTCAAGCTTTAGAGAGCCACAAAAACCTTGTTCTAACTTCAAATTTTCACCAGAAATTTCTGAAATCGTATTCCACTTTTCACTCAACCTAAGCTCAGTTTCTTGATTCTAATAGCTCCATTTTCAATCTCTGAAGTTTTTGTAACAATTCCCAAGCTCTAAGACCTTCAAAAACTCTCCAACCAAGTGCTTAGAACACCATCTCAAACCACTACTCTGACAAGGTAGTTATAGGTATCGTTTTGACCCAAACTCGATACTATTGTGTAGCTCTTGGTTCCCTGATTCTTTCCCCTAACTTACCTTGCATTGATCACTTGATTTCATCATTTAGTTTTAGTTTTAGTTTTCTGAAAAATGCGTCGTATTTTCCAAAATTTGCTTCATACAGTTTGAATAAATTTATATGGAGGTTATGGTTGGATTCGTAGCAATGAAACGATTGTAAAGGTATAGATCTCATGATCTGAAGTTACAAAATTCCAAACTCCGGTGAGCAACTCAATAGAGAAGACAACCGGAGCTGTAACAGTTGCCTGAGTTTCTTTTTAAATAATCCAACCAATGGTGTTGCGCCATTTGTTTTATTTTGGTTTGCTCATTTAAAATGGATCTACTGCTTTTATGGAAGTAAATTACATTGTGTTCCATCACCTCTGCACCATTGGATCTACCAGCTTAATTAATGAACTCATATCTGATGGTCAACGCTTTTTTCTAATTTTCTTTTATTTGTTTTTATTTGATTTTATTTGATTTTCTTTTATAAAATTCATTTTAAACCCATTTGAACTCCAAAAATTTTGAACAAATTCACAAAAATATTTTATCTCATTTTACACTTTGTATAATTTTGGGATTTTTATTTTTGCTATTTTATTTTATGTTCCCCTTATTTGTTTGTTTTAATTTGTTTAAAAATAGTTTTCGGATTTTAAAAATATCCAAAAATTCTAAAAAAATGCTTTAAGTCATTTATGATTTTTCTATGTTTTTATTTGACATTTATTTGATAGTTTAATATGAATTTTCTATTTTCTCTTTT
Organism: Vicia villosa; assembly: GCF_029867415.1. Lineage (NCBI taxonomy): Eukaryota > Viridiplantae > Streptophyta > Magnoliopsida > Fabales > Fabaceae > Vicia > Vicia villosa. Next base: position 82,006,392 of record NC_081182.1, read on the forward strand.
GTTTTGAATTTAAAAATCATTTTAAAATCATTTTTATGCATATTTAATTACTTGTTAATGCATTTTAATTTGTTTGATTGCTGATTGTCTTGGATCTTGACTTTCTTGACCAAATTTTTCCTCAATCTCAATGGACTTTGGGTGGTACCTTGGATGTTTGAATCATCATCATTTTAAACCTATCATTAAATGATCATTAGATCATTTTAGGTACTTTAAAGTGATGAGAGGTTTATCCCATGGATGCACCAAGAGAGGTTATTGATATTAATGATAGAAAGGTCTCAAGACTTGATCCAATTTGGTTTCCCTCTTCATATTCATCTCTTTCTACTTCTTCTTTTTTCTCTTCTGATCAAATAGATGATTGGATGTCCACCTTGTTCATGATGTTTGGATTGATGATTGATAAAATTTCAACATTTCAAATTTACCTAACATTTGGTCATGGGTCATTTGAGGTACTTTGGATTGATGATAAGTTTGTCCTAAGTCATCATCAAGAATGATTGAAGTAATGGACCTATCTCCTTGCCTTTGTGCATTATCCCTCTTGGTTCTTTTTACTTGTGCTATTTCTTTTGGGAGAATAATCTCTATCATTTCTCTAACAAATACGGTACATGAATTTTATTGACCAGCCTCATTGATGCTACTTCTATATAAGTGTTAGGTACCAAATTGTGTTAATATGTAGTATAGTTTTTGGTACCTTTCGATTCTTTTTGTCGATTATTTGTAAGTATTCCCTTTTGTTTTGATATAAATATTTGTATTTGATTTAATAAAGTTTATATTTCCTATTAATCTATTTTGTAGGTGTTTTTATTGTAGATTTGCCTTTTTGGTTGGAGACTTGGAGCTTGGAGTGTTTAAAGGCTTTCAAGAAAAAAAAAATTTTCTGCATGCTTTAGGTCGCGCGACACACGCTTGTAGCGCTCTTTGAGATTGTTCTTGGAGTTTTGGCAAACCCGAGCGCGCGACACGCGGAAAGGATGGCACGACGTTCCCTTTAGGGCGGCTTGATCAATTAATAAAGGCGCGCATAGCGCGCTGTAGGACGCGATGCGCGCTCTGCTACACTAGCCAACTCTATAAATAGATGTCTTGAGATATTTTTGGAGATACACATATACTTTTGAGAGCTGAAACGACCTAGACCACTGTAGAAGGAGAAAATCGAAGAATCGAAGCATCAATAGTCTAGAGATCACCTTTGATGCTTGATCAATCTCTCACTTTCTTCTTGTGAAAGCTACCATGTCCATGGATAGCTAAACAACTTTGGTGTCAAGACAAGATGTCATCTTCCTTTCATTTTGTATGTTTTTCCTTTGATCATTGTGTATGAACAAGTTATTAATCAATATAGATGATATTGTTTGCTTTATCTTGGATTTCTATTGTTTAAATGTTTGTGAAATACAACTTTTATATCTTGACCTAACTTTATCATCTATCAAAGACTAAGTCTAGACATGGATTTAGTGTTTGATATTCACTTTGTATCAATTTATAAATGTTATTTGTGTTGTTTAATGGTTGAGAAATTGTTGGTTGAACAATAAGGTAAAACTTGCTATACCGTTTCGGACACGGACGGTATAGACGAAAGATACGTGATAATATTGATTGGTAATGAGTTCATATGCATGATTATTAGAAGACATATAAATTAGGTTGATGAAATCAAGTCTTGATACGTTTTAAAAACCTTAAAACCTTCCGTTATTTACTCTTTGCTACTAAAAACTTGTGAATGAACTTTGATAAAACAAAACCCAAAGTAAACTCTAGCTCACGACACTATAAACTATAGAACGGCGGTAATATCTCATGAATCCCTGCGGAAACGATAATTAAAAAGTACTCCAATATACTTTCAACAATAAGTATATCTACAATTGCTTAACATAACGCCAAATTGTTTCGAATCGGTTTATTGATTATTAACATCAAACTAACAATATTATTGTGCTAACTTTACTTTATGCACTTTAATTTTTGTCTTTAATTCTTGCAATTTACTTCTTAGAATTTAGTTCTTGCAATTTACTTCTTGTAATTTACTTTTAACATTACATTTCATATTATTTTTTTATGGTTATGTTTATGTTTATGCTTATTTCTCTTTTGTCCATGTGGACATTTTATTTTTGTTTTAAAATATTAATAAAGGAAAAAGTCTAAAAAAGATGTATTCTTAATATTTGAACTATGGTTACTATCCTTTGCTATAGAGATTTGGACTTCCATCTGAGACCTAAGATTCATCTGGACCATCCATCTGAGCCTGAGACCTTTAGATGAGACCTTAGGATTTCATCTGATAACTTGGGTTATGTCTGTTTTTTTTTAACATATGCGGGGGTTGTTAGTTGAACTTGGAGCTTTCATCTGATACAATGAGCACTTCACTTAATTCTTAAGCTTTATCTGATACTATAATTCATCTGAGACACTTGGGATTTCATTTGATACATATAGCTCAACTTGATACTTTGAACTTATCAGATGCTCAAAAGATTCATCAAATGCTTTTATTGATGCCTAATCCAAAGGAAATAGAATGTTCATTTTGACTTATTGTCAAATGATTGATTCTTGTTTGGTTAGATCTTTCTGGTCCTTAGAGTTTATTTTATGCTTTAAGATAGTCCCTTCATCTCTTGCCCATGTTCTTAAATTTCATAATCTTATTCCTCTTTTTAAAAACCTTCTTGTTTTCAAACTTGAAATCTTTCATAATAAACCTTGACTTTGTCAGGTGACCGTCAAATCTTTTCTTAAATAAATGTTAAGACATCTTAAGCATATCAAACCATTTCAAAAATATCAAAAAGAATCAAACTCATTCTAACTTTTTATGTCTTTTGTCCACTTTTTTCTTTTGAAAACCTTTTCTTGAAATATTAGATATTAGTTTTGTTTTAGAAGGGATTAAAAACCATCCTACTTCTACAAACATGGCAAAGTGAATAACATTTTCCACTTTTATGCAAAGATATGCTTGTTGATGTTATGCAAGCTATAAATTCTCCATACTTAAGATGATGCGAATTCTCATTTTCTCATAGTTGTAGAGAGTATGTTGTGCTTTCCACTTAAATAAGATAACATGTCTCTTCATTATAAATCAATCAAAACAAACCATCGCGTTTCCTTTGTGAGCAAAACTACAAAAGCTCTGACTTCCCTATTTTGATTTTCAAGTTGTTGGATCTTCTTCATCTCAACTTTTTGTTTCTGCTACTGCAATTTTGGTGCTCCTTTGTTGTATGTGTTCTTGTATTCTTGTTTTATGGTACTTGTTCCATTTTTTGAGGTCCTTTGGCTGGAGATATGTGTTGGCCTGATTGGTTTTTGTTCTTGTCAAGCTTGTTGTTTTTCTTTAAGTTGTTACCTTGGTTTGTGGTTCTTTCCATAACTTTTCCAAATTGTGGCAAAAATGAGGAGTAATGATCATGTGGGGAAAATTTTTCAAGCATGAATAACAACCACCTTTGATCTATGATAAATATTTCACTTTTATTGTAAGTTCTGATGTGTGTTATATGGTGTCTGCACATCTTGTAGAAATTATAAAAGTTGTTTAAGCCAAAATTTTCCAAAGGGGAACATTGTGTAGCATCCTGCCTAAAAATTTATGTTTTAGAGTCGCCACCTATTCTACCAAGGCGAATAGGAAACCTTACGTAGTTGAGAGATCAGGGTAAGATACTATATTCAGGTCGAGGGAAGGTGTTAGGCACCCTCAACCCTTTCCTATTGGCTTTGAATCTAAGGTAAAGGTTTATGGCTAAAATATTGAGGTTTTATAGCTAAGGAAATGAATAGGGGAAAAATTGAGATTTTAGGGTGGGGGACTCGCCTTGTTGCCAAGTGCCTACGTATCTCCTTATGGAGAATCAGAGTCAACGTAGTTCGGGGGACGGGTTGTACGCCCTTAAGGTTTGAAATTTGATTTGAAGGTTTGAAGGCTTTGAATAGCCTATCGTAGATAAACATCTGTATTTTTGAATTTGAAGCTTGAATGGATTTTAGAATTATTTTAGGGTTTGGGCGTACAACCCTGATTTGGCACAATTAACCGCAATGATCAATGGGTTTGATCACCATAGTCAAAAGATTAGGGGTTTTGTACCATTACCAATTCAAATCGATTGATTCGATTATCACTAATAACGGATTATTGTATTTTATTATTTTTATGAATTTTTATTTTGTATTGTTACCCCTCATAATCGACTAACACGATTACAAATAATAACAAATTAAATTTAAAACAAGGCAAGATTAATCATCACAATCAATAAGATGATTGCAACCATTTAATCGAATATAATTTATTTGTAATTTATTTAAATAATATTTTAATTAAAATTATCATTGCCCATAGCGATTAATCGATTTAATCGGCGCGAACAACAAATTAGATCTTTTAATATAAATATCATATAATAATTTATTTATGAAAAATAATTATTATACAATTAATACATATTAAAAGATATTTTAATTAAAACAAAATAAATAATAAAAATTATTTAAGTATATTAGGATTTAGATCCTGTATGGCAGCTTTGAGGGTGTATGGCATGGGTGTTCATCCTAAGGCGTATGATCTAGCTGAGTGGAGAACCAAGGGTGAGATATTGAGGGTACATAGTTACCTTAGGAGTTATGGGCGCACAGGATCACAATTGATAATTCAGAAAAAATATATGTGTGGGCGTGGGGATCGAACCCACGACCCCAGACTCGTACGAACGATTCCGTCACCATCCCAACTAGACAACACACGCGTTTGAAAACGTTCTTTAATAAAATATATAAAAAAGTCAGTGACGCAATGGAAAGCGCGCGCGCAGATTTAAATAAACCAATACGATGGCGCCACGCCATCATCTTCCCCACAGGCCTGCAAAAAACCTGCAATTTTACCTACGATTTTGCTACGGATTTGCTAGAGTCCCTTTTCGTAGCAAACTTGATTGAAAATAGCGAATAGCTCCCCTGTACAAATAAATATTTCGCGAACCCCTCATTGTTTTCGTCCCATCCCCACGAACTCGACCAAGCCACTAATTGACCTCAATTTTGCCCTTACAGAAAACCCCTAATTGGCAAACCCTAGACCTTAACTCGGCAACAATGGTGAGTCACCCCAAACGCGCCCAGAAATCAAATTAGCTTTTAGGAAACGTTCACAGCATTCATTCAAATCATAACACGCAATCAAAACATCATAAGGATGAGTATATCATGCCAATCGGATTAAGTTTTACAACGACTTACCTCGGCTTGTGGGAGGGTATTCTGGGGTTGTTGGAGTCGTGCGATGGTCCAGGAAGCTTCAACAAACACCAGGGAACATATATCAATGCTTAGAATCCTTTGAAATGCCTCCAATCTCCAAAACCGACCTTGAGTTTTTTTTGAGTTTTTCTTTGTGAAGTTGTTAGAATGTTCTTGGCTGCAAACCCTTGTCCGAATCCTCTAGTCCTATGCCCTCTATTCACTACTTATAGAAGAGTGAATTAGGTTAAGAATTATAGCCCAAAAGCTTCTTGAATCCAATCTTGATATTTTTGAGAAAATTGATTTTAAATCTTTTATCCAAACCTTCTATTTTGGTCCAAAATTGTATCAATTTCTTCCTCCACCAATAATCCACGAAAATATATGATTTTCAGCCATAAATGTTGATTGAAAGTAATTTATGTGAATATTTTTGACACAATATTTGATTTTCTTTTAATTAAATTACTTTAAATCATTAAAAAATGAAATAAAATTATATTAATTAAAAATAGAAGGCAAAATTTGTGGCATGTGGTTTGGGTAGCTTGTGGACCAAGTTTGAGTCATAGAATATAGACCCATTTGCAAGAAATCCAACTTAGACCTCCTTTATTTCACATTTGGTCCTCACAAATCGCCCAACTTTGATCAATCATATCTCACTCAATTTTTAAGCTATGAGGGAGTTCTAAGACTTTTTGGAAACCTCAAGAGGTCCTCTATAAGCCACTTTGGAATATATTTTTCATTTGGAGCTTTTATCTTGGCCATATCCTCTTTGGGAAAAAACTGCTTTTGGAGGATGCCTGAAAATGACCTGTAATCTTTTGCATTGTATCTCTCAAATGATTCATTTCTAGCCCTGGCTTCTGAGAGACAAAGTTGTAGGGAATCCAATTTCCTTCAAAATAGGCTTTGAGTGGGGAATTTTTGATGTTCCATGTGAAAGTTATGCCCAGTCAAAGTTGGGTTGACTTTCTCCTAAGAAACCCTAATTTGAACCTTTTTGCATTTGTTCATCTCTGAGTTTCTATTAATGGAATCATGATCAATCTTTGATCAAATGATGGTTATGCACCTCCATGCTTGATGTTTGACCAATGATCAATGTTTGAATCATGCTTTGATTGCAGTTGACCTTCAAGTTTGACTCAGTTGACTGTGGATCTTGGGGATTGTTTGAGCAAAGCTTTGGCACTGAATCTTGAACCTTGAATCATCGTGAATGGAACATGGAGGGCAAATTTTGGGGTATGACAGCTGCCCCTGTTCAATCTTCTTGAACCTGAAGAGGTAGAAGATGATTGGACACTGAAATGCCCTGAAATTTGCTTGCATCGGAAAGGAGATCTGTGGGAGATGGGCTTATAGATGCCAATCACTCGCCTGGTAAGGTACTTGTCTAAAGCATATGCTTTTCAGCCCTGGATTATTTGATTGTATCTTGAGGAGAGAGAGTAATGTCTTACATAAGATTACCTGAAGAGATTCCTGAATAGGGTGTATTGAAGGTTGACACGGAGAAGCTTAGGCTTTGAACAATGCTTAGGAAGAATGCCTTGGAGAAGACTAACTGAGGAGTTCTATAAAAGAACTAGGTGTATCTTAGAAAAGATTGGATAAATATTTTAAGAAAGCTACCTAGAAAGGCATGGTGTGTCTTTAACAAGACTGTCCTAGATAGGCTGAGATGTGTCTTAAACAAGATTCACTTGGAGAGGTTTTTAGACGGAGATGGGATGTCTTAAACAAGATTATCCTAAAGAGGTTCCTGGAAAGGGAATGAAAATGTCTTAAACAGTATTACCTAGAAAGGTATGATATGTCCTACACAAGACTAACCTAGAAAAGTTTTTTTTTTGAAAGGATGTAATACGTCTTACACAAGACTCACTTGGGACGGCTCCTAGACAGGATACGAGATATCTTAAACAAGATTACCTAGAGAGGTTCCTATAAAGAGAACGATACGTTTTAAACAAAACTACCTAGATAGGTTCCTATAAAGGGAACGACATGTTTTAAACAAAACTATCTAGAAAGATTCCTATAAAGGGAACGATATGTTTTAAACCAAAACTATCTAGAAAGATTCCTATAAAGGGCATGATACGTTTTAAACAAAACTATCTAGAAAGATTCCTATAAAGGGCATGATACGTTTTAAACAAAACTATCTAGAAAGATTCCTATAAAGGGCATGATACGTTTTAAACAAAACTACCTATAAAGGTTCCTATAAAAGGTATGGCATGTTTTAAACAAAACTACCTATAAAGGTTCCTATAAAAGACACGATATGTTTTAAACAAAACTAACTCGAAAGGTTCCTATAAAGGTCGTGAGACGTTTTAAACAAAACTACCTAGAAAGGTTCATATAAAGGCTATGAAATATTTTAAACAAAACTACCTAGAAAGGTTCCTATAAAGGTCGTGGAACGTTTTAAACAAAACTGCCTAGAAAGGTTCCTATAAAGGCTATGAAATATTTTAAACAAAACTACCTAGAAAGGTTCCTATAAAGGTCGTGGAACGTTTTAAACAAAACTGCCTAGAAAGGTTCCTATAAAGGCTATGAAATATTTTAAACAAAACTACCTAGAAAGGTTAGGATATGTCTTAAACAAGACTGCTTGGAAAGATTAGGATAATTGTCTTGGACAAGACTACCTAGAGAGGTAAGAAATTCTTTGATTGTTTCTGGATTGTCTTTGAAGAAAGACTTGGAATGAGGTATTGGAATTGTATCTGTTAAGATTGAATTGTTGATACGATCGTATTTGCACTGTAATTGGATGATAACATCCTTTTGAATATGAAGTGACCTGAAAAGGCAGCGTTAGTTTTATGCAATGTCATGATGCATGTGTCATGTAATGAGATTCTCAAAATAAATGAGAATTGTGCATGTATGCCGATCCCACACTGCGGGATGTAAATAGTGTGCGCGTGGGAAGATCAATTACGCAACAATGCTCCTTGGGTGATACTAGTGTGACTTCCCGAATATCAGAAATCGTGAGACATGCCCCTTTATCTGAAGGAGGGACCTTTAGAGAGAACTCGAGTTTCACCATGTCTCGCCTGATATGCATTGCCCCAGTGTTTGAATTCTTGAAAGATATGCCCCTAGTTAATAGGATCCTTGATTGTAAGCCCCTGTTCTAGGAAAACCCTCTGAACGTGGTTTCCCCATCTAAGGGTTTTTATCAGGAATGATCGTCTTTTATTAGACCCATTTAGAGGTCTCCTTGATGCTAAGTGTTGGTTTGAATATGAAGCAGATGCTGAGTCATGCGTTTCGGTCGCGCCTGACGGATAGTGATTTGCTGGGTACTCAGAATGAGATGATGTCTTTTATAAGATTACCTGAAGAGGTCCTTGGAAAGAAACGTGAACTTGTCTTAAATAAGACTGAGCTTTAAACAAGGCTCGAAGGGATGTGTTGTGTAAAGGGTCAGAAATATTCCTATAGAGGATAAAGACTGTTTTTAGGAACGCGAGGTTTTGAACAAAACTCAGGGAAAACATCTTGAAGAAGACTACTCTAGAAAGAATGGTGAACTGTCTTAGAAAAGACTCCGTACGTTAAATAAAGTTTGACAAGGTTTTTGGAAGCGTAAGAGAAGTTTGAATATGTCTTAAAAGACTAACTGAAAAAGTTAAGAGATGTCTTACAGAAGACTACCTAGAAAAGGTTCTTAGTGAGGAATATGTCTTAGAGAAGACTGTTTGAAAGGGTTTGAAAAATAGAAAGGATAAGAAGGTGAGTCTTTAAAAGACTGTCTGAAAAAGGCTCCTAGAAAGGGTAAAGAGTGTTTGAACATGCCTTAAAGAAGACTATATGGAGAGATTGAAAAGTACCCTATAAATGCTCCTGAAAAGGATGTGAGAGTGGCATTGACATCATCTGATACTGAGCGACCTTTGCAACGTGCCCCCAGGTAATGGACTTGCCCCATGGGCTACTCAGCGTCCTTGAGAGATTCCAATGGATCTTGATGAGATTGCCCCATGTAAATGGGAAAATGACGGGTTATGCCCTGTGTGCACCTCAGCTATCTCAGTCATGTGTGAGAGATGCTTCTTCTTTCGACAAGCTTTTAAAAGCTACTTCGTCAGTCGGTAGGATTTTTGGACATTAACCATGCCCCATGCAACTTCTCCCTGATGTTAACATTTAAATCTATATAGACAAGTGTACTTTATAATGAAATGCAAATGCATACGTCTGTCTTGAAAGTTTGAAAACATTTTTTTTGAGTAAAACAAAGTTTTTTTATTTTAAGAAAGTGATATCAACTCAAGAGTTATAGTAGACCTTAAGGAGTCAGGATACCTTTAGTAACGCTATGCTTTCGAACTAACCATGCTTCAGTTAGGACTTTTAAAGGTTGTAACGTGGCCTGGTTCACGGTTTAAAGAAACAAAAGATAAAGGCTCAAAGTTTATTTGTACCCATCCCAATCTTCGTGATGTTCTCCAGTCCTATGCTCAGTTAGCTATGCATTTAGTCTCCAAAAGAATTTGGGAATTGTGACATTGACATTTATGATGGTTCAAAAACCAAAGGTTTATCTGCAAAGGCAGTCATTCTCCTTTTTTGTAGTATTTTCCTTTTGTCGAAGGTACATAGTAACCTTTTTTCGACTTTGTTATCCCTAACTTTTTTCTGGACTGTTTGTTTTAAAATTACAGTCAGCGGGATGCCCCAATTTTGCCTAAGTCTCCTTAATAGGTTTTGACTTAGCAGGCTCTTGTATTGCTTTCTTTTTCTTTGAGGACATTGACTGCCAGACTTAATGATGATGGGGAACCATCGGTGATTATGTTCAAAGGAACAACTTGGAATAATTAAGTTAACTGAGCAGCTACCCTACCCCAGGTTATATATTAAGGGTTTTATTTTGTATGAAGGAAAACTCCTACTTCTTTGGGCTCAAAGGGGTTGACGAGGGATTAACATCCTTATATCTCCATTTTTAGGGATTTGAACAAATGCCTGTACATCGTCAACACGGTCTGTTCGAAAGCATAGTGTATGAAATTGTGGTATCGTTTTCGTCATTCTCCCTCAAAAGGTGTACGACTTTAATCGAGAGTTGAATATCACAAAGAAGAAAACCGAGTAAAAACACAGTTTTAAATATAGTGAGAACACTAGGGATGAATCAAGACAAACGCAAGCAATGCATTAATGATTTTTGAAAAGTACATAGCATATGTCATAAGACTAATGTTTAAACAAACGGAAAGAAATTGCGAATGGAAACAAAACTAATGATCTAAGAAATCCTCCTTCTAGCCACCTATGGTGTTAGACTTGTGAGGATCTTCGAACTCAACGAGCCCTTCTTCAATCAAATCTTGGATCTTGTGCTTCAATGGACCACAATCCTCTGTATCATGACCAGGACTATCTGAATGATAAGCGCACCTGGCATGATGCTTGTACCCGGGAGCGGGGTTAGCCGGAGCTGAGTATGGAGGTAGCAGAGTTATCAGGTTCTAACTGAGCAGACGTTGCAAAGCTTGAGCCAATGGCATGTACAACGGAGTGAATGATCGTTTCGGCTTGGACCTCCAAGTGCGCTGGCCAACCTGTTGCTTTTGCTGATCCCTTTGTTGTGATACTGGAGTCTGATAACCCATGACTGCCCCCACAATGTTGGATTCCTTCTTTGCGTCATATTACTTCTTTGGAGGGTAGGAACCTGAGGGTGCCCCTTGTATCTTCCCATTCTTGATTCCGTTTTCAATTCTCTCACCAATGACTACCAGGTCCGAGAACCCTGAAGATATGCTTCCGACCATCTTGTCGTAGTATGGTCCTTGCAAGGTGCTCATAAATATGTCCACCAGTTCTTTTTCCATTAGGGGAGGTTGGACTCGAGAAGCCATTTCCCTCCACCTTTGGGCATACTCCTTGAATGATTCGTCCTTCTTCTGTGACATGTTTTGTAATTGCATCCGATTGGGTGCCATGTCCAGGTTGTACTTGTAATGTTTTAAGAAGGTGTTGGCCAGATCATTCCAGCTTCGGACAGAAGACTTCTCTAATTACATGTACCAATCAATAGACGCTCCGCTTAAGCTTTCTTGAGAGAAATGTATCATTAGCTTTTGGTCATGGGCGTAGGCAGCCATTTTCCGCACATACATGCGCAAGTGATTCCTCGGACATGTGAGTCCTTTGTATTTCTCGAAATCGGGAATCTTGAACTTGCGAGGGATAGTCAAGTCTGAGACCAAACTCATTTCGAAGGCATCCACATCGAAGGCATCATATCCTTCTACCACTTTTAGTCTCTCCTCCAGCGCCTTGATTTGTTCACTGTCCTTGGAGTCTTCCCCAGAGTTAGGGATAGACTGTTGTGTTTGAGGTGCTTGTTCTGTGTTGTCCACCTCTTGTACTCCGTATTGTAGATCCAGGTAATCATCGTCCTTAGGGACATTGCTAGCAGGAATGCGAACTGTGCGGGTTGTCCCTTTCGTTTGTGGAGTGGGGACAAATCCTTCTTGGGAGGTCTCTCCTTTCTCTTGGAATTGGATAGCCCTTCTGACAGATCGGGCCTGAGATTTGTCCTTATCCGGGCCAAAGCCTGAAACAAATCCTAGCAGCGGGTTTTTATCGTTAGGGATCTCATCCTGAACCAGGGTATCCCCAGACTGAACCTCTTTTGCCTTGTCTTGTTTGTCTAAGAGGGCCTTCATGAATTCTAGCATCTGAGCCATACCTCCTTTAACCTCTTCCACGCTGACCTTCAGTTGATCTACTTCCTCATGAAGGGCGGCTTGATTCTGTTCCAACTGATCCATTGATTTCCTCTGCTGAAATCTTGTTTGATAGTATGGTCGGGATGTTAGGTTATCCTTCCCAATGGTCCCTTACTCTGGAGATAGAAGAGGAATCTTCTCTTAATGTCATGAAAATGATGTGTATGCCATGCATGATATGTATGATATCCTTTTTTCTTTTTTTTTTGAATAAAATATGATGCAAGAATGCACATGATGTATGATGAATGAAAAAAGAAATAATAAAAATAATGATCAACACAATATATACATATAGCACAAATCACATAAGTTCATAGGTTCGACGTAGCGGCTCTTGGGAGCCAACCTTTTAATAGGGGGTGTTCTAGAAGGTCTCATGGGGTCGTTCGTAGCCTCCGAGACTTTTTGTCTCTTCGAATTTTAGAACAACTCATTTTATCCATGAGGTTCGAATTTTTGGGGTAGGTTCCCGGAGAGATCAGCTAAGTATCCGGTCCAACCCTCCACAAAGTCAAGCTTCGTTTCGGACCTTTCCAAATACCTAACCCACTCCGAGTGGAGTTATCAGTGAGACTCGTAAGGCGATTCATGTCCCCTTTTGGTCTCAAAGTTAACTCCCACACTTAGGGTTTTAACACTACGTAATATATCCAGCAGTATATAAAAATGTAATAGTTAATAAGAATATAAATATATTCACATAGACAGTTAAATATAAACATATTATAAATAATTAAATATTTTTAGACAAAAATAAATAAATAAACAATTTTTAAAAAATAAGAAATAATAAAAAAAATAATTATAAACCCTGAAAAAGGCGCGTTAGCCAAACCCTAAAAAGTTGCCAAACCTAAACCCTGCCAAAACCTAAAACCTATAGGAGCATAGTATTCACCATATTAGATATCCCCAGCAGAGTCGCCAGCTGTAGCAACCTGCCTAAAAATTTATGTTTTAGAGTCGCCACCTATTCTACCAAGGCGAATAGGAAACCTTACGTAGTTGAGAGATCAGGGTAAGATACTATATTCAGGTCGAGGGAAGGTGTTAGGCACCCTCAACCCTTTCCTATTGGCTTTGAATCTAAGGTAAAGGTTTATGGCTAAAATATTGAGGTTTTATAGCTAAGGAAATGAATAGGGGAAAAATTGAGATTTTAGGGTGGGGGACTCGCCTTGTTGCCAAGTGCCTACGTATCTCCTTATGGAGAATCAGAGTCAACGTAGTTCGGGGGACGGGTTGTACGCCCTTAAGGTTTGAAATTTGATTTGAAGGTTTGAAGGCTTTGAATAGCCTATCGTAGATAAACATCTGTATTTTTGAATTTGAAGCTTGAATGGATTTTAGAATTATTTTAGGGTTTGGGCGTACAACCCTGATTTGGCACAATTAACCGCAATGATCAATGGGTTTGATCATCATAGTCAAAAGATTAGGGGTTTTGTACCATTACCAATTCAAATCGATTGATTCGATTATCACTAATAACGGATTATTGTATTTTATTATTTTTATGAATTTTTATTTTGTATTGTTACCCCTCATAATCGACTAACACGATTACAAATAATAACAAATTAAATTTAAAACAAGGCAAGATTAATCATCACAATCAATAAGATGATTGCAACCATTTAATCGAATATAATTTATTTGTAATTTATTTAAATAATATTTTAATTAAAATTATCATTGCCCATAGCGATTAATCGATTTAATCGGCGCGAACAACAAATTAGATCTTTTAATATAAATATCATATAATAATTTATTTATGAAAAATAATTATTATACAATTAATACATATTAAAAGATATTTTAATTAAAACAAAATAAATAATAAAAATTATTTAAGTATATTAGGATTTAGATCCTGTATGGCAGCTTTGAGGGTGTATGGCATGGGTGTTCATCCTAAGGCGTATGATCTAGCTGAGTGGAGAACCAAGGGTGAGATATTGAGGGTACATAGTTACCTTAGGAGTTATGGGCGCACAGGATCACAATTGATAATTCAGAAAAAATATATGTGTGGGCGTGGGGATCGAACCCACGACCCCAGACTCGTACGAACGATTCCGTCACCATCCCAACTAGACAACACACGCGTTTGAAAACGTTCTTTAATAAAATATATAAAAAATTCAGTGACACAATGGAAAGCGCGCGCGCAGATTTAAATAAACCAATACGATGGCGCCACGCCATCATCTTCCCCACAGGCCTGCAAAAAACCTACAATTTTACCTACGATTTTGCTACGGATTTGCTAGAGTCCCTTTTCGTAGCAAACTTGATTGAAAATAGCGAATAGCTCCCCTGTACAAATAAATATTTCGCGAACCCCTCATTGTTTTCGTCCCATCCCCACGAACTCGACCAAGCCACTAATTGACCTCAATTTTGCCCTTACAGAAAACCCCTAATTGGCAAACCCTAGACCTTAACTCGGCAACAATGGTGAGTCACCCCAAACGCGCCCAGAAATCAAATTAGCTTTTAGGAAACGTTCACAGCATTCATTCAAATCATAACACGCAATCAAAACATCATAAGGATGAGTATATCATGCCAATCGGATTAAGTTTTACAACGACTTACCTCGGCTTGTGGGAGGGTATTCTGGGGTTGTTGGAGTCGTGCGATGGTCCAAGAAGCTTCAACAAACACCAGTGAACATATATCAATGCTTAGAATCCTTTGAAATGCCTCCAATCTCCAAAACCGACCTTGAGTTTTTTTTGAGTTTTTCTTTGTGAAGTTGTTAGAATGTTCTTGGCTGCAAACCCTTGTCCGAATCCTCTAGTCCTATGCCCTCTATTCACTACTTATAGAAGAGTGAATTAGGTTAAGAATTATAGCCCAAAAGCTTCTTGAATCCAATCTTGATATTTTTGAGAAAATTGATTTTAAATCTTTTATCCAAACCTTCTATTTTGGTCCAAAATTGTATCAATTTCTTCCTCCACCAATAATCCACGAAAATATATGATTTTCAGCCATAAATGTTGATTGAAAGTAATTTATGTGAATATTTTTGACACAATATTTGATTTTCTTTTAATTAAATTACTTTAAATCATTAAAAAATGAAATAAAATTATATTAATTAAAATAGAAGGCAAAATTTGTGGCATGTGGTTTGGGTAGCTTGTGGACCAAGTTTGAGTCATAGAATATAGACCCATTTGCAAGAAATCCAACTTAGACCTCCTTTATTTCACATTTGGTCCTCACAAATCGCCCAACTTTGATCAATCATATCTCACTCAATTTTTAAGCTATGAGGGAGTTCTAAGACTTTTTGGAAACCTCAAGAGGTCCTCTATAAGCCACTTTGGAATATATTTTTCATTTGGAGCTTTTATCTTGGCCATATCCTCTTTGGGAAAAAACTGCTTTTGGAGGATGCCTGAAAATGACCTGTAATCTTTTGCATTGTATCTCTCAAATGATTCATTTCTAGCCCTGGCTTCTGAGAGACAAAGTTGTAGGGAATCCAATTTCCTTCAAAATAGGCTTTGAGTGGGGAATTTTTGATGTTCCATGTGAAAGTTATGCCCAGTCAAAGTTGGGTTGACTTTCTCCTAAGAAACCCTAATTTGAACCTTTTTGCATTTGTTCATCTCTGAGTTTCTATTAATGGAATCATGATCAATCTTTGATCAAATGATGGTTATGCACCTCCATGCTTGATGTTTGACCAATGATCAATGTTTGAATCATGCTTTGATTGCAGTTGACCTTCAAGTTTGACTCAGTTGACTGTGGATCTTGGGGATTGTTTGAGCAAAGCTTTGGCACTGAATCTTGAACCTTGAATCATCGTGAATGGAACATGGAGGGCAAATTTTGGGGTATGACACATTGTTGTTACTTTGATTGGCTACATTTGGTAAAACAAAATGACCAACACAAGGTGTGAAATATGAAGAGGCATCATGTGGGACAAGATGTTCCAGCATGAAGTGTAACATCTGGCCTCAGTCAGTTAGCTAAATTTCGTGAGTAAATTAAAGCGTGATTATGGTTGTTTACATGAAGTTTGTTTATCCAAATCAGTTTGGAAAAATGTTTTATTAAATCATAATCCATAGAGGTTGAAGAACATTATTTGGATATGGTTTAATTAAAAGGATTTGCATTGAAAAAAAGATGAAGACTTGATTTGATTGGATTTGCTGTGAAGAAAAGATTTATTTGAACTTTCCATAAAGGAAGATTTGTTACAAATTTAGTTTATTGACTATGCAAAGATATTGATTGAAGATTCATTCTATGAAGATATTTAATTGTATATGTTTTTAATTAAAAATATTTGGATTTGCATTAAATGAAAAAAATCTCTAATCTTTATTAAAGATGTTTTAAAGTGTGGTTCAGTTTTGACAAGAGGTTTACTCTGAATCCCTTACTAGAGAAGTTGGAACTATGTTTAATATCAAGTAAATATTTTATTTAAATTGTTCAAAGATTCATAATTTTGTTAGATGGATAGATGTCATGCCAATTGTTCCAACGATTTGTACGACAACTGTCTCGGACTGTTATTTGATGAGCAAGACAAATTGAAGTATATCTTATCCTTTTAAGATTTGGTTCCTTTTATGTTATTTAGGAGATATATGTGTGCTAGCTTGAGTTTGATTTTGAAAATATCTTATTTCAGCAAGATTTCATGTGGAGTGCTTAATTTGTATAAATCAAGGATCTCAATCTTTCTAATAAAGATTTGATTGATTATGTGAGTTTTTGGAGGATGTAATCTGAATCTAATAAAACAAAAATAAATCAAGGTGATCAATCAAGATTGGAAAGCTGTTGGAAAAAAATTGGTTTGTGCCATATCTCTAAGGTTTTTATGATAACAAAGTATTTTTAGAACAATTGAGTATACTAATATATGTTCAAGTGTGCAGGATCATAGACTAAAATTTGTGATATAAACCTAATAATGGTACTAAAAAAGAATATTTAAAGAGATGCTAAAAGATCCAGAATCTGAAGGATCAGAACCTGAGAGTCAGACTCTAAAGACTCAAACTCTAAACTAGACCAACTTCTGAAGACCAGAGTCTGAAGAAAGTCAACCTATGAAGATCCAAATTCTGAAGGATCAAAAGCTAGGATCCAGACTCTGAAGACTCCGACTTTGAAGCAGATCAACATAAGATTGAAGAAGACTCTGATACTCAAAGGTCATTTTGTCTTCTTCTGATCATGTGAAGAATCAAATAAAAATCTAAAAAGACAATAGTGATGTAACAACTAATTCCTTTTGAAGAAAAGGAAATTCAAATGTCTTTTTCAACGGAATTATCAATATCAAGAAGCATTCGAAAGTCTATGATTAAGCTTCTCCAATACTCTCATGTGCAAGCTCTTTTCTTCAACAACTCTTTTTTGTCTCACTATATAAGGAGCAGAAGACTTGAAGAAAAACAACCAGTCCTTGATAATTAAAAGAGATGTTACTATATCAAATAAAAAGTACGAGTTTAACTTATAATTTCTTATCATTTGTATATCCTAGAAATTCTTAAGTCGCAAGGGTCTTATTGAGTTGTATCTTGTTTGTACCTCTAATTGTATATCAAGTGTAATATTCAAACAATCTTGTATATGATTAGGATAGATTGTTAGAAGACTCTTGATTGTATGCTTGAGCATCTGAAGTCTCTTGCTTGTGTGCTTGAGCATTAGATGTCTTTTACTTGTGTGTTTGAGCATTGGAAGCCTTTTGCTTGTGTGCTTGAGCAATTGTGATCCAAAGTGATTATAGTGACATCTCTTGAAGGTACAAGGGGACTGAAATACTCTTGTTTTGTGGGATGGATTGGGATAAAATTGATTGCGTCTCTCTTCTGTTTACTCTCTACCTCATAACTTATTTTATCCACTGCAAATAATCAGATTCTAGACCTTGTGTTCAGAATCTGATAAAAGTGTCTTAAAAAAAAAGCTAACACAATCCACCTTCAAAATCCTCATTATTGAATATTGATCTCATATACTTTTTAGAAGTCCAATCGAATTCATGATGGGCTTTTGGAGCTAGATCTTTTTTGCTATATAAGGGGTTCATCTCCTTTGTGAAGACTTAGAGCTTGAGAGAAATATCTTATCTATAGGAGAGTTTTAGTTGAGTCTTTTCTTTGAATTGTTTGGTTGCAATACTTTGTTCCTATATACTAATTCTTTAAGCTTTAGAATAAAGTATTTGTGAGTGTTTCATTTTTCCATCTTTTAAATCATATTACACTTGGGAGAGTGCTTGAGAGAGTGAAAGGGGTCTCTTATTAAGGGAAGCCTGAACAAAGCTTCACGGGTAATATTAGAAAAATGGCGTTGAACTGAGAGAGTTCAAAGTAAGATCATATGTCCTTCTCACTATTGAAAGTGGAAAAGTTATATAGGGAGTCCTAAATAGCAATGCACGAGTAGTATTAGGAAGAAGGGAATCGAACAAGGGTTATTCATCTAAGACATTTTATAGTAATACTATTGTGAATTGATTTCTTTTCTTGGGTTGCAAGCCCCTCGGACGTAGGTGATGTTGCAACGAACTGGGTTAACAATACTTTACAGTTCTTTATTGTCATATGATTTATTTTCAATTAATTGTCAAATCTGGTATAAAATGTTGAACACATTGTCTTAGACATCGTGTCCAACATCTGTCCTACGAAGATCAGAATTTCAAAGCATAAAGTGGCTCCAATCAGATACGTTAGAAATCATCTCAAGGAGCATAAAAGCTTGAAATTCTTAAGGGTGAAGAAGTCCCCAAAACTTGGATTATTATAAAAATGAGACATTACCATAGTTAAAACGAAGTATGGCCAGTAAAATATGTAACGTCGAAGTATGGCCAATTTAATATTAGCACATCGAGATAACACTCTCTTCCCCTGAATGGGAGTGGAGTTTTAATGAGACACCTTAAGTATTTTAAATAAATTGTATGTCTCTGGTCAAGTACCAAGCTCGGCTAGGAAAAACGGACTTCTACGGGAACTCAAGCAGGAACCCACTAGACTCTCCTTGCGCTTATCTAACACTCCTTTTGGAGCAATTTAAAGGAACCCATCGGGATCTCCTTGTGCTTATCTAAGACTCCTCTTGGAGCACCAAACAGGAATTCTTCTCGCTCTCCTTGAGCTTATATAAGACTCATATTAAAGTAGCAAGCAGAAACCCACTAGGATCTCCTTGCGCTTATCTAAGATTCCTATAGAAGAACCAAGTAAGACCTCATAAAGATCTCCTTGCGCTTATTTAAGACTCCTATCAGAGCACAAAGCAAGAATCCTATGGGCTTTCTTTGCGCTTTTATAAGACTCCTATTAGAGCACCGACCCGGAACCCACTAGGCTCCCCTTGCACTTATCTAAGATTCATATGGGTGCACCAAGTAGGAACCCACTAGGCTTTCCTTGCCCTTATAAGACTATGATTGGAGTACTGAGTATGAACCCATCGGGATCTATTTGCTCGGATTTAAGACTCTTATTGAAGCATCGAGCAAGAGCCCA
The DNA here is from genome assembly GCF_029867415.1 of Vicia villosa. NCBI lineage: Eukaryota > Viridiplantae > Streptophyta > Magnoliopsida > Fabales > Fabaceae > Vicia > Vicia villosa. Next base: position 82,026,016 of record NC_081182.1, read on the forward strand.
TTTGGCTCTCCTCGCACCAATACAATGGTTAAACACTCACACAACAATTAAAATATAACATAGAGAAATCATAATGAAAAACATACCAAAGAGAAACATAATACATATCGATGAAAAAAGGAGAATTACAATGAAAAAATTATCCCTTACTAGGGACATGAAATTATTCAGGTAGTTACAATAAAACACAAACAACAAACAGACTAGATGTTAGGGTTAGCCTCAGATAGATTCTCCACAAAGGGACTTCCTTCCTTTTTTAATGGTCGCTCTGGTAGACTTTCTTGTCTTCAAAGAATTGTTGCCTCAAGGACACCTTCCATATTTTTTCGGCCTCACGATCAGTTTCCTACACAAGACAACCATTCACCACTATCTTGAAGTAATCCAGCTCACTGAGATCAAGCTTAGGTTACAAAAAAAGTGTCCAAGTTTTTGCTTTCTTAAACCCTTGATCCTCCGAGAGGAGGCCATCCATTTGAGCCTATTCAAGATCCATTTTGAGACTATCCACCTCAGCCTCAACTTCAGCAAGCTTGTTATGTTTTTTCTAGAAAGACATCTTTAAAGATTTTTTTCCTTCATAAAGGGATCTCTTTCTTGTTCCACCTTCAAGAGAGCGTCTTGGGAGTCTTTCGAATATTTCTCGAGATTGGTCATCCTTTCTTTGGCAAAGGTCAGTAGGTTTTGGCTAACCTCTTTAATTTTCTTCGTCTTCTTCAGCTTGATTCTTAGGCCATTTTCTTTCTAGGCTGATAAGTCTAAATCTTTGAACAATGTCCGCCTTAGCATGACACTCATCATCAAGTAAGTTCCAAGAAACTGAAGCAATTTTTAGCTCTCAACTAACTCACCCTCTTTATCTCACTAAGTTTGGCGGGGGTCATAACATGTGATGGCAAGGGGCTCGCTCACCTAATATAGAGGAAACCTATACGACTCATTTTCCTTGTGGATAACCTCGTGGAACTGGGTGTTGCCTTTAACTCTAACGAGCTTATTCTTCTTATTATTGTAGTTAGAAGTGTCGGGAGAAAGGATAGTCCTCCCTAAGATAGCGCACACAGAATTGTCCTAGTCACGGATCTCAAATCCTCTAATAATTGTCCAACTATTCAGATGTAGTTGAGAGGGAGCAACGTTGAGTATCTGAAGAATGTCAGATTCAAAGAGGGTTAAGAGTGTTGAGAATCAAGTGTGAGAAAGAAGTCCCATAATAATTATAAAAGGGAAGATTGAACACTTTATAAGTGAGAGAACCCACACATATATCACCTTAATGTTTTGGGTGAATAAGTGATGTGTCTCTCACAAAGGTGTGTTGCTCAAAGGAAAGTCTCACAAGGTAGAAATTCTCCTCACTAGACCCCCCCCCCCCCGAATTGTGCTAACAGTGGTATCACGAGCCTTTGGTTTCGAGTGAAGGGACTGACTTACTTGTATCGAAAGTACTCCCCACAGGTGGTTGATAGGAGGTGTCTCGTTAAAAGAGTGTTAACGGCGGTAAAAGTGTATGTGTGGAAGAAAGAGCTTCCATTTGAGAGGAATGATTGTGTACAGACTCACACTTGAGGGAGGGTGTTGAGAATCAAGTGTTGAGGAAGAAGTCCCACATTGATTAGAAAAGGGAAGATTGAACACTTTATAAGTGAGAGGACCCACACACCTATCACCTTAAGGTTTTTGGTGAATATGTGGTGTGTCTCTCACAAAGCTGTGTTGCTCAAAGGAAAGTCCCACAAAGTAGAATGCTTCTCGCTCGACTCCCAATTGTTGCGCCAACAAAAGGATACCAACCAGAATGTCTTCAAAACCTCTGACGTAAAAGTAGAAGTACACATTCTCTACCCCCGGGAGGTCGTCGTATATAAACCTTCTCACATCGAACACAAGGCTCCAAGATTATGTCGGCCTCATTATCAGTGTTAGACAACTTCAAGTCCACTCGGAAAGCCTCCACCCAATCATCATCAAGACAAAGGGAATTACTTCAAGTCCACTCGGAAAGCCTCCACCCAATCATCATCAAGACAAAGGGAATTCAGACTTGAGATTTCTTCACATAAGAAAATTGAGTGAGAAGTGGAGAGCTCCATGATAAATTCGACCGAACCTAAGGAATAAGACACCAAATCATTGTCACTATCGCTAAACGAACTATAATAAAATCAAAACTGTGAGTTGGTGACACATGATTTAAGGGTGAAAATTTTGTTAATTATGAGCCCGAGGTAGAGCAATTTCCCATGGATGGATGCTCTTGGTCAAATTCAAAAATATTTCTAATATGAGTTCTTAATACTATTAGAGAATTATGATGGTAAATTGTATTAGGTATGTGTACTCACCAATATAACCTCCAATTCAATTTAGATTGGTTTGCATCCATTGAGGCTTGGATTGATGTCTTAGGTCATTAAGTTCGGGCCATGCTTTGCATTCCACCAAAAAGCACATTGACATACTTGTAACTTGGTTCAGTTGCATAAAAGCACATTTTATGATGTTACAATTAGAAAATTCGTATTAAAGGTAAGTTGTCTTAGTTCTTGAGAAACGGTCGGCATATAACTATGGGCATGATGGAGCTGATGTCGAGGGGATAGAAAGAAGTGTAGTACTAGTAAATTGGGAGAGAGAAGAGAAGGGACAATAAATTTGTGTTCAATATTTTAGGTAACTCTCATAGGACATGGTTGGTTTAATGTGGGAGGGTGTTGAAAGCATTAAAAGTTTTATGGGGTGTTTAATAGCATAGGTCATCCAAGGTCGTGGTTTGTTTTAATGGCTGAAGAGGGTGTTGAGAGCTTTAAAGATATGAATATTATGAGCGATCCAATTGTGGAAGTTGGAGTTATTGTAAGCATTAAAGAAGAACCATTGGCATTTAAAATTTCTTCTTCATCTGTTTACACACCCACAACATTAATGACTATGTCATCCCTACTTCATTTCTCACCGCCTTTCATAACTCCTAAATTCAGCACATACTCTCTCCTAACTAGTATCTTAACCATGTAACACTTACATTGAACTTTAAGAAATTAGATACATAAGTCATTTCATTTTCGTATTGAACTTTAAGATACACAAAAGTTTTTACTATACTCTGATATCGAAGATTTTGTCTCCATCCAAATAGGAATGATGAAGTGGGATTGTGGTGATCAGGATTCGAATTTGAGATTTAACTCTAAATTGCCTTAGAGTTAAATCATAATGTTGTAACAATAAAGACGTTTAAAATATACTATAAACTAATTTTAACTAATAAAAATATTTAATCTATTCTTAAAATACCATCCAATTGATTCAAATTGTACTAACTTAAAAACAATTTAATTCGTCTTTTTATTACACAACAAAATTAAATGTGATTATATTTCTTTTACCTTATGGTTGAGTCTTGAGAGAGTACATCTTCTTGACATAAATATAAACCAAAATATGACTGTTTATTTGACTCAAATACAATCAAATTTAAAGTGCCTCTACCATACTTATTGTTATCATTCCAAAAATATCAATCAATTAATGTTCTCATCAAACAAATTTTCCTAGAAATATACACAAAGAAAACTTTTGTTTGAGACATACAATTATATACTTTTATCACATAAAAAAGTTAAATAAAATTGTATTATTAATTAGTCTGCATTTGGTTATCAGCTATGTTATTATTTCTTCACAAAATTAAATACTATGATGTAATGGATAAATAAATTTTAGTACTATAATGTAATGTCATATTCATATCATTTCAGAAATATGGATGAATTTATCACCTTTTGATTTTTACTCATAATTTTTTTCTTTATTAAAAAAAATGTACTGGCTCATAGGTCAGTAATTAATTTAATCCAGAACCAACATGGAAAAGCAGTTATACGTAAGCAAAAGCCTTCTATTAAGACTTTCAACTTTTGCTCACATTAAATTCTCCTTTGCAGTTAGTTACACAAGTCTAAGAGATAGATAGACACATTAAATCCTATATAAACACCCAAGTCTTGTGCTACATTTGATCACAACAGATAGATACAAATCACCATTTGAAAACTATGGTATCTTTATTCAAAGCACTGTCCATGACTCCGAGAACCGATGTTAACGACGAGTTCGAAGCGTCGACGAAGAAAAGAAAGTGGGAGGAACCATTTACTGAAGAGTTTTTTGATAAGAAATCGACTTTCGATATAAAGCCTCGCCTTAAGACGATGTTTCCGTCTGATAAATGGCGTCAATACTTAAGTATTCAGGTATATATGTGTTGTATATGTTACATATATTGTAGAAGAAATAGAAATTTCATGTGATAGCATATCTTATACTTTTTTTTTATGTGCAGTCAGGGCAGATACAGTTGTGTAACACGAAACTGGACGAGACTGCGACTGAAGACTCGAATTTACGAAGCGTTCGAGTGCTTCCTTCTGATCAGATGAGCTTAGACCTTGAGCTAAACCTGACATGTGAATCACAGAGGAGAAAAGAAAGCAAGACTAGTTGTGATGAGATTACTGAGAAGCGTAATTCTGGTAATTCGCCGAAGAATTTGACAAAACATGATGATGACCTTTGTGGTGATCAATCGAACAAGTGTAAGAAAGATGCGTCGGGCGGTTTAAACGGTTCGCCGTCGTGGCTGTCGACGAGCGAGGGAGATTACAAAGAGATGGTTGCAACAGTTTGTATGCAGTGCCATATGTTGGTAATGCTATGCAAGTCATCACCTGCTTGTCCTAACTGCAAATTCATGCACTCGCCAGATCAGAACCCTTCGAAATTCTTGAAGAGTAGGTGCAGCAGCTTCTTCTGTTCTAGTTAGGAACTTGCAGATACTACTCTTCTAGAAATTTTCAGCTTTATATACAGCATGGCATGGACCAATCCTATGTTATCTATGTTGTTCATTTCACTTTTCTATATATATCTAGCCTAGTATATATTCATATCATCATATTATATTATGTACATATCTTGGACTCCACTCCACTCGATCATCTATATTTATCCGCGTCAACAAAGAAAAACCAAGCCTTGTCCCATTAAGCAGGTCGACTACATGGATCGAATTCCGCTATAATGTTCGATCTCATTATGTCCTTCAAAAGCAAAATAATTCAAGACGTAATAGTAACTGATTACACGATCGAAAGGCCCTACAGAGTCTAAAGGACACGAAGTTTTTACAATAAAATAAGGCAAATGGTAGGTTTGTTCGGTTGGAAGTTAGTACTATTATTAACTTCTAGAGATATTAGTGGTTACTAGTGCTTTGATTCATGAAACATTCACATTAATATTTTGAAAAATTCTATATAAAAAAAAAAAAATTGTCAAAATTTTTGAATGGTGTGACATTGTTAGTTACTTCCAACTACCCAACCCTTGACAACTTTCCTAACTCTAATAATGGCTTTGCTTAAATCTATAAATCTCTAGTACATTTAAGTACATTTACATCCAACATTAAATGCATATTGGATTTGGATGTGTAGCCTCACTGTCATTTAATTTCTTTGCACCATAAATGCTAAGGAAAGAGAGATACACAAATACACAATCCATAATCCTTACTTTATCCACTTGAAAAAACCATATTTATAAGACATATATTGCTGGAACTACCATGTCAGCTGCATTTATGAAATGTTTCGTCTCGCAAGTCTATTGTTGAAGAGAAGAGTTGAGATTTTGCTATAACTAGACTTTCCTTCGCCTTCGGCCTAAGGTAAAATTGACGCAAATTTGGCTGGGAAGCTTGCAGATAAAGTAATCATTACATGTACTTGGAAACTCTAGTGTAAATTATGTCACATCTCATGTTTGGTGATGCTGTTTATGTTAATGTGTTTAGTTTGTTTGATTTGGTTTCTGATTTCAAAGAATCGTGTCGGTGGTAACAGAAAGCAACTATCATCTGGTTTGCAGGGTTCATTCTTGGTGAGATTTGCATAGTCTTGTATAATTGAATCTATCAAGATAGAGTAAACATTGGACCCGCGATTATTAAATATCATAACTCTATGTACCTATAAATCATTGAAGATACTCAAGATAGTAGGTAAACACAGTTAAGAGATGATGATTTCATTGATTTAGAAAATCATCAAGTTTTTAAGTAGTGTACTATCAAGGATTGCACAAAAGGGACGAAACGATGATCGATCAGTGTACTGTAAGAAACTTCTTGTGTTAATTGATAGGTCCCAAAATTAACTCCGTTTTCTGATAGTTGAAATGAAAATGTGATACACACGTATAGATAGATGTATGCAATCAAGGACAATGAGGAAATACATATGCAAATTTGATGAATAAGGCTCTAAGTTTCTTTTGAAATAAAGAAAGTTTTAATTGGTCTATGCATTAGCATTACTAAATTCATCAAAAATGTAAAAGGGGATAATCAAGAGCATGGAGATGAATTATGATACTGAAAATGAAAGTTTGGCATAAGAAGCCTTAGATTGAGTTCAAATTAAGATTTCAACTATGGCAAATAATAAATTGATGTATCTATGTTATTTTCAGGAATTACAAAATCATTGTTGGTGATTTTAGTATCATCAATGCATTTTGGTAGTAATGTGATTTACTATAGGCCAATGCAATTATGCGTTAAGTTTGAAACGAGTTAGGGTAGTGCGGAGTGCACGCTCGTCAAGCCAAACGCGTAATTGAATATGAATAATAGAAACGGGCATAACGTTTCGTTTGAATAGTTGCACCCGTTCCCAACGGACATAACGATTCGTTTGAATAGTTGCACCCGTTCCAACAGACATAACTGTTTTCCGAAAAGGTGTGTCTATTCGTTTCTATTATTGGTCTCCTATATAAGGAGTCTTTTGGTCTCGATTTAAAATACGAAATTACATACTTCCTCTCTACATTCTGATCTGTTCTCCATTGTCAGAAACAGATTGTTCTTCAAGAATTATCCCCGCAAAGATTTCGTGAACCCAGACAAGAATAGGGTCGAAATACTTTGTTCGGAAAGTGAACGAACACGATTCTTGAAGATATCCAGGATTATCATACCAAATTCTCTAACAAACGAACAAAGTATTCTTTCTGATAATCATGGCTAGAGGAGGAAGCACCGTCAAGGAGATGACTAAAAGTTTCGGAAAATTGGACAAGTTTCAAGGACAATTTACATATGGTGAACACAGGAAAAATTTACATCAAGAATCCGGGTACGTGTTTATTTAAAAAAAAAAAAAAAAATTAAATCATTATGAAATTTATAATATTAAGTTTCAAATATGAAATTTTACTAATCATAGGTATCAAAGTTTTGTTGTGGATATTATAATTTTTTAGTAATTATTAATCCATGCGTATAATTCTGTAATGCATGTTCTCCAATACATCATTTTTATTTGATTAAGTTATACTGCCGTAATTGTTCAATGTTATATAAATATTTCATGGGTGAATAATATATATAATTAAATAATGAAATTTTTTCAAAAGTAATGCATAAATCCTGGTTGAAGTGGATTCCTGTAACTATGTTTAAACCGGTTTAAATTGTTGTAATTGAAAGTTCGCATATCAAAGTTTTCAATTCAGAGCTGGATGCATTACTAATATAATTTGAATTGTGTATGCATAACAGTTTTTGGTATATAATTTTATGTTTCTGGAAATTATATAAAAGTCTTTTGTATCAATTCAAAGTGTTTTATATCAATTCAATATACGATGCCGTAATTAAATTTGTATGACATGTATATATAATTGAAAACAAAATACAACCATGTTACTGTAACATGGCCTATTGGTAAGGCGTGCTCCTTTTACCAAAGAATATCACGTTTGACTTCAAGGGGTGTCAATTTTGAATTAAAATAACTTTTTACAAATAGTAATAAAAAGAGTTCAAAATTGATAAAATACAATGGTTTAAACAAGCAACCCTTGAGACAAAGGGTAGATACTTTACCATCTGAACCAGCGAAATTATTGATGTTATATTTGAATATGAAGAGATATAAACTTTCATTATCTAGTGCAGAATTTAATATAAAAGAGTAAAAAATTAAATTCATATAATTTCAAATTATGATTGTTTGTGATTAATTGGTGGCTACAATTTTGATAGAGAAATATATTAATGTTTCCTTATGAGGTTTATTATTATAAGACATATAAAGAGCATCTAAGGATGAATCGTGACTTATATAGACCTCTGAATTTGGAATCTAATTTAATTATTAAATTCAGAGATGTGAAATTTTGAGAACCTTATCTTGGAGGATAAGGAATTCAAGTTTTTGGCAAATGAAGAACCTTGTGAGGAAAGTTCTTCGCGGATTGTTGAAACACAAACCGAAAGTAAGTCAATGATTGTTGAAAAACAAATCGAACATAGAATAAAAGAAAGCCTAAAAGGCTAAGGATCTAGGACCGAACAAAATCAATTTCCGACATATTTCTTGTATTTAGTAGAAGAAAATAGTGAAAAATTTGTTCTTAAGATTCTAATTATTCTTCAAGTCGAAGATGGTCCTAAGATTTAAAATGAAGAGGTAACTTCAAGGGACTTCTTTTAGAAGGATGTTATCCAAGAAAAAATGGATTCAACAATCTCAAACCATACTTGGTTGGAAACAAGTGAGTGTTTAGAAGGAAGTATCATAAAGATGGTATACTAAACACCTACAAGTCTAGATTAATAGCCAAGTGTTTAGACAAGGAATGTGTTAATTATTTAAACACATATGCACTAGTAGCAAGGACGACAACAATTAGAATATTGTTTGCATTAGTTTTTGCATGAACTTATAGTTCATCAAAAGGATGTCAAAATGACATTCCTAAAATGGAGATCTCGATGAGGAGATTTACATGGAGAAATCAGAAGGTTATATACTTTCTACTGATGAACAAAAAGGTGTACAAGCTTGTTAAAACCTTGTATGGATTAAAACAAGCACCAAAATAATGGCATTAAAAGTTTGACTTTGTCATTGTAAGATTCTCCGATTAAGGAGGAAACTTACAAATTAAAAAGGAGACATACAAGTTAGGGGGAGAATTCTCAATCTTATCAAAACAAGAATTCAAAGAGTATGTCATCATCAAAAAAGGGGAGATTGTGAAGAATATATCTTATATCTAATTTTGATGAAGACAAAGGTTATCAAAGAGGAAAAAGGATCAAAAGTTTCATGCACATCAATGATGAAGTTGATCAAGAAGGTTGAACATAGAAATTCAAGTGAAGATTTGAGAGAAGTGAACATAACCAAGGTATTCATTGCAATTTATATTATACTATTTTAAATTGCTCTTAATTTCATCTCTCACTTCATCTGAAAACCTTCTTGCATCATCATGCATGATTATCTAAATATATTTCTTCATATAATTCTTGTGACAAGTGTTTGTGCATAAAGTTGATGACATGTTGATCTTTGGCACCGACCAAAATCAAGTTGATAAAACAAAGAATTTCTTGTCGTCAAAGTTCTCCATGAAAGATATGGGAGAAGCGGACGTTATTCTTGGTATTAAGATTAAACGGAAGAATAAGGGGATTGTAATTATGCAATCTCATTACATTGAGAAAATACTTAAGAAGTTCAATTATGGAAATTGTTCTCCAGTAAGTACTCCCATGGATCCAGGAGAAAAGCTTATGCCAAATACAGGTAAACCTATGGATCAACTCGAATACTCAAGAGCTATAGGCTCTTTGATGTATGCTATAATTAGCACTAGACCGGATATTGCTTATGCGGTTGGAAAGTTGAGCAGATTTACTAGTAATCCTAGTAGACATCATTGGCATGCGATAACTAGGGTATTCAAGTACTTGAAGGGTACTATGAATTATGGATTGTCATATATGGGATTTCCTTCGGTGTTAGAGGGTTATTTGGATGCTAGTTGGATAAATAATGTTGAAGATTCATCCTCTACAAGTGGATGGATGATCTTGCTTGGGGGAGGTGCCATCTCATAGGCTTCCAAGAAGCAAACATGTATAACTAGTTCCACAATGGAATCTGAGTTTGTAGCATTAGGTGCTGCTGGTAAAGAAGCAGAATGGCTATGGAACTTGGTATATGAGATTCCGATATGACCTAAACCGATATCATCAATTTCTATCCGTTGTGATAGTAGTGCCACACTGGCTAAATCATATAGTCAAATATACAATGGAAAGTCTAGACATTTGGGTATTAGACATAGTATGATTAGGGAATTGATCATGAATGGGGTGATATCTATTGAGTTTGTTCGGTCGCAACAAAACTTAGCTGACCACTTGACGAAGAGGTTAGCTAGAGACTTAGTGGAAAAGTCGGTAATTGGGATGGGATTAAAGTCCATTTAAATCTATTAGTTATGGTATACCCAATTCCCTTCTAATACAACGTTAGAAGTAGAATTCAATGTGGAAAGATCATAGTTAAAGATTGGAGCAATTGTGTTTATTTTCCCAAGGTATGTGCTCAGACCTGCAAGTGATGGCTAGGTTGAAGTATATCTTCTTAATGGTTCTTTTGAAAAATTGCTAATGCAGGTGCAAGATTAAAAGGATCACCTATGTGAGCATGAAGTTTTGCCGCTTCAAGAAGCTTGGACTTGGCTTCCTATATGCTTATTAATGGATAAGGACACATGGCTTGTAAAGTGTCAAGTATGAATAGTAGAGTATTGTAAGAAACATATGTGTACTATATCTTTAGATATTCAAATGGATTGACGGGTTCAATCATTATGACACCCCGATTTTCGAATATTTGGAATGTGTATTTGTACTAAGATGAAAATTCAATCGTAAGACATTTTCTTCTATGCATTTGTTTGATCATTATACATGTAAAGTAAATCAAGGATTATACTAAAATGGGGGGAGTTTGTTGGTGATTTTAGTATCATCAATGCATTTTGGTAGTAATGTGATTTACTATAGGCCAATGCAATTATGCGTTAAGTTTGAAACGAGTTAGGGTAGTGCGGAGTGCACGCTCGTCAAGCCAAACGCGTAATTGAATATGAATAATAGAAACGGGCATAACGTTTCGTTTGAATAGTTGCACCCGTTCCCAACGGACATAACGATTCGTTTGAATAGTTGCACCCGTTCCAACAGACATAACTGTTTTCCGAAAAGGTGTGTCTATTCGTTTCTATTATTGGTCTCCTATATAAGGAGTCTTTTGGTCTCGATTTAAAATACGAAATTACATACTTCCTCTCTACATTCTGATCTGTTCTCCATTGTCAGAAACAGATTGTTCTTCAAGAATTATCCCCGCAAAGATTTCGTGAACCCAGACAAGAATAGGGTCGAAATACTTTGTTCGGAAAGTGAACGAACACGATTCTTGAAGATATCCAGGATTATCATACCAAATTCTCTAACAATCATGATCATAGAAATTGTCTTGTCATGGAGTGGTTAAGAAAATGAATGAAGTGGTGGATTGTGTTCCAGTCTCTAACCTGGGACAACGACATTAGAATGAGGAAGGAAAAAATGTAAGATATTAGAGATATTAAGATCACCCGTTTGTGGGTGAGAATAACACTACTGATTTTGACTTTGATTTAGTTGTTTTATATATATATATATATATATATATATATATATATATATATATATATATATATATATATATATATATATATATATATATATATATATATATATATATATAGGGAGCATATCCGGTGAGAACTGATAACTATTGTGAGAAACGAGAACTAACGATATCAATCGTCTGATTTAATTAAAGCTCAGGATTTATTTATTCTATATATAAATCACCTTATTGAATTCTTTTCTACTATGCTTAAGATTTACAAATTCTATAATAATATAATCTTACCATAAATAATTTTCTATTTGTTATTCTAATATTTAGAATAAATTAAAGACTATTATTTTTCTTTTTTTTTGTTGTTGACAAAATTAAATCAATAACAGGATTTGAATTTCTAATTTTCCAACATCCAATATGCACCTCAACTATTATAATATTGTTAAAATGGTAGAATTTATTTAAAATTTTCTGAATTATAGAAATTTATAAAAATAAATAATATCCTAACTTTCAAATAAAAAAATAAATCAAACTAATATATATATAATAATAATTTCACATTATTGAATGTTTTAATCAAATTAAAATACAAGATTTAGAAATTTCATATCAAGAACAATATATTGTATTATTTTCTATTAAGCTTAACATTTCAATATTCTATAATAAGAAATTCTTGTCATAAATATTTTTATTTTTTGATTAAATCATTATTAAAATATTTTTCATAAACATACTTAATATATAGTTAGAATATTATATATACAAAATATAACTCAAACGTAGTATTTTTATTTAAATTTAAAATTTTTCTAAACTTTAAATATTTTTCAATACTAAAAGAAGAATTAAAAAAATAAAAAATCAGAAAAATAGTATTATTATTTTTTATTTTTTTAAAAGGCCAATATTATATTAAATTAAAATAGTTAGAAGCATAAATTATTTAGCACTCTTTCTAATAGAAATATATTTTTTTTCAAATTATATCATTTGATTTTATTTTAAAATTTTAACTCAGAAAATTAATTTAATTAAAAAAACTATTTTCTCATTGTATTTTGATTTTTATATATCAAAGTATATATTTCCATAATTTATTTTGTTGAATAAATTTCTCTAAAATTACTTTTGATATCAAACAAGACTCTCAATATTTTAATAACAATTTAGTCATCAATTAAGGTTTCTAATAAATTTTTTACACTAATTAAATATCTCATTCCTTGAATTAACAGTAACTTAAATAAATAATTTTTTTTCTTTTTAAACAATTGATATTTGGTGAAGTTATCGTTTTTATATATCAATGTGAGTTAGTTTGGCCCTTTGTTAATTACAAACATATCATTTATTTTCTTTAGAAAATCAAATGATTTTATTATTTATAATTTTTGATAATTTAAGGAATGAACTATGTAATTAGTATTAAATTTTTTACTTAGTAATCTTTAGTATATTGTTAATAAAATATTGTATGTCATGTTTTGCTTTAAAATTAAGTCTTGAACAATTCATTTACCCAAAATAAATTGTGAAAAAATATAGCTATATAAAATGCGAGATATAATGTTAAAATATGTTTTTTTTTTAAATTAATTATATAAGAGTTAATATTTATAAAAATTTAAATGACATAATTTTAACAATAGAAGCATAAACTATTTACTTATCTTCCTAATATTAAAAATAAAAACAAAACAAAAAGATTAATACTATTTTCCTGATTTTTTATTTCTAAATTCTTCTTTAGTAAGAAAAATATTTAAAGTTTAGAAAATTTTAAATTTAAATAAAAATACTTTTGATTTATATTTTGTATATATAATATTCTAACTAAATATAAATATGTTTAAAAAAAATATTTTAATAATAATTTATTCAAAAAATAAAAATATTTATGGTAAGAATTTCTTTTTATAGAATATTTAAATGTTAAGCATAATAGAAATTATTCAGTATGTTGTTTTTAATATGGAAGTTTTATATCTTAAGCGTTAATTAAATCTAACGATTGATATTAATAGTTCTCGTTTCTCACGATAGATATCAGTTCTCACCGGACATGCTCTCTCTCTCTCTATATATATATATATATATATATATATATATATATATATATATATATATATATATATATATATATATATATATAGAGAGAGAGAGAGAGAGAGCGTATCATATGAGAATGTGAGAATGAATCTGAACCATTGAATTTTAAAATAAATGGTGGAGATTATGGGTGAATCTTTTTTTTTCTCTCTCCTACATTTTGAAATAAATGATGTAGGAAAGAGAAAAAAAAGATCCACCCACAATTTTCACCATTTATTTTAAAATTCAATGGTTCAGATTCATTCTCACATTCTCATATAAATATGTCATTCTCATATGATATGTCATATATATATATATATATAGTCGATGTGAGACTTATATATAAATATAAATACATATTCTATCATATCTTCGAAGTCAAAACGGAAGGTTGACGGATGTTTAGACTGGTTTGAAAATCATTAAAGAAAATTTTAAGGAAACCTTTGGTAAAGATATCAATAATCTGGTGGGAAGGAAAATAAAAAATGCGGGTTTGACCCTAAGCGACCTTTTCCCGAAGAAAATGAATTTACATTTTAACGTGTTTTGTGTGCTGATGTTTGATAGGATTGTCGAGTTCTTTTAAATTTAATGGTCTTAGAACTTTTATTAATGTGAAATACAGGGTTTATAAGCTTTAGCCTGGTGCATTCATAAGCTTAGTGCATTCAAACCGCTGAGCTTGTCAAAAGTGCTGCAAATGAGTCATGTTTTAGTGATGCAGTAAGTGATATTTGACTTAATCAAGTAAAAGGCATGGTCTTCTTTAATTATGATGCATAATTGGTTTTTTATGATAGGTGAAAAGTATAATATAAAAAAAAATTCTCAGACCGCACCTCATGGATCACTCTCCCATCATGCGAGTTGCCTAATTGTCTCTATGCTTATGTAGATGTATCTTCAGAAGCACTTTTTTAAAAAAAATGGTTTTTTCCGTAGGTGCATCTACGTAAGCGTTAAAACATAGTGAAACTTGGGGAAATTCTAAATTAATTGGAAAAATCTCAAATTAAGTAAGTCCATGAAATCTTCCGTAGCTACATCTACGAAAGGTTTTGAAAATAGAGTGTTCCGTAGATGTACCTACAGAACATTCTGATATATTTTTAAATCAACTACATTATTTCACTCCCAAACTCCAAATTTTTTAACAAAAATGGAACATCAAATTATAGTAAATCAAAGTAATTGGAAAACCTCAATTGCACTACTTTGATTTTCCATAATTTGATGTTCTATTTGTGTTATAAAAATTGAGATTTTGAGCGAAATGTAATTGGTTTAAAATATAACAGAATATTTCGTAGATATATCTACTGAACTCTATTTTCAAAATCTTCCGTAAATGTAACTACTGAATATTTTATTTAATTTGGAATTTTTCCATTAATTTAGGATCTTATCAAGTTTTACTATGTTTTAACGCTTCTGCAGATGCACCTACGGAAAAAAATCAAATTTTTTAAAAGAAAAGTACTTTTAGAAATACATCTACGGAAGCAGAGGGAATAAATGAAATTTCATCAGATGGCTAAGAGATCCAAGAAATAAATTGAGATTTTCTCATCAAAAATTAAACAAACAAAAAAATTCGAGTTAATTGAAAAAAAAAGAGTGAAACACTTATGTCATTCAAAACATGCAAAATTGTTGTGTTAGAACAAGATTTGTTCTTATCAATTATCTTAGTTTTGATGATAACAATAATATGAATTTTGCTTAAGATAATATGGTACTCTAATCCAATGCAATTTCCCTTTCAGGAAATATATATAAAGAGTACGCATAATTCAGCGCTCAGAAGTTGTGTCTCAAATGGTTCAGCATGCAACATCAGAACATGGTCTGGCAAGACATCAGAAGATGGTCGAAGCAGAATCAGAACATGGGTCTATGGAAGCATCAGAAGAACATGAGATCAGAAGCACTGAAGATCAGAAGATGGTATCACGCAACAGAAGCACTTCAAGATCAGAAGATCAGAAGATGCTATGCACCAAGCTGTTTTGACTCTGATGATATTCAAACGTCGTATTCACAAACATCAGATCAGAAGGAAGTACAGGTGGCAGACTACGCTGACTGACAAAAGGAACGTTAAAGCTACTAAAGGCAACGTCAGTAGACACAGCGTGAACAAGGCTCGAGGTAGTTGACAAAAGCGTATAACATTAAATGCAATGCTGTACGGAACACGCAAAGCATTAAATGCACTCAACGGTCATCTTCTCAACGCCTATAAATATGAAGTTCTGATGAGAAGCAAGGTTAACGATCCTGAACAAAGACAATTCAAATTAACTTGCTGAAACGCTGTTCAAATCAAAACTCAGAATCTTCATCTTCATCAACTCACTACATTGCTGTTGTAATATTTTAGTGAGATTAAGCTTAAACGATAAGAGAAATATCACAGTTGTGATTATCGCTTTTAAGAAGCATTTGTAAACTCTTGAATAGATTACATTAAGTTGTAAAGAACTAGAGTGATCGTGTTGATCAGAATACTCTAGGAAAGTCTTAGGAGTGAACTAAGCAGATTGTAACTAGAGTGATCGTGTTGATCAGTAGACTCTAGAAAAGTCTTAGAGGGTATCTAAGCAGTTGTTCCTAGAGTGATCAAGTTGTGATCAGAAGACTCTGGAAGACTTAGTTGCTGACTAAGTGGAGAACCATTGTAATCCGTACGATTAGTGGATTAAATCCTCAGGTTGAGGTAAATCATCTCTGCGGGGGTGGACTGGAGTAGCTTCGTTAACAGCGAACCAGGATAAAAATAATTGTGCAATTTATTTTTATCGTCCAAGATTTAAAGTCACACTTATTCAATCCCCCCCTTTCTAAGTGTTTTTCTATCCTTCAATTGGTATCAGAGCGCCGGTTCTAAGGTGCAAGCACTTAACCGTGTTTAGAAAAGATTCAGGAAGAGAAAAACGCTTCGGTAAAAGATGGTTGATGAAAGTGAAAAGACTACACCTACACCTGCATCTACATCTGGCTCTGCTGAGCAATACAACGGTAACAATGGTTATGCTAGACCGCCGGTATTTGATGGTGAAAACTTTGAATACTGGAAAGATAAACTAGAATGTTACTTTCTGGGTCTAGATGGTGATCTATGGGATCTTCTGATGGATGGTTACAAACATCCAGTAAATGCCAGTGGCGCAAAGCTGTCAAGGCAAGAAATGAATGATGATCAAAAGAAGCTTTTCAGGAATCATCATAAATGCAGAACTGTTTTGCTAAATGCTATCTCTCATGCTGAGTATGAGAAGATATCTAACAGGGAAACGGCCTATGACATATATGAGTCCTTGAAAATGACTCATGAGGGAAATGCTCAAGTCAAGGAGACTAAAGCTCTAGCTTTAATCCAGAAGTATGAAGCCTTCAAGATGGAGGATGATGAAGACATTGAAAAGATGTTTTCAAGATTTCAAACTCTTACTGCTGGATTGAGAGTTCTTGACAAGGGATACACCAAGGCTGATCACGTAAAGAAGATCATCAGAAGCTTACCCAGAAGATGGGGTCCTATGGTGACTGCATTCAAGATTGCAAAGAATCTGAATGAAGTCTCTCTGGAAGAGCTTATCAGCGCCTTGAGAAGTCATGAAATAGAGCTGGACGCAAATGAGCCTCAAAAGAAAGGTAAGTCTATTGCATTAAAATCTAATATCAAGAAATGCACTAACGCTTTTCAGGCTAGAGAAGAAGATCCTGAAGAATCAGAATCTGAAGAAGAAGATGAACTGTCCCTGATCTCCAGAAGGCTAAATCAACTCTGGAAGACCAAGCAAAGGAAGTTCAGAGGCTTCAGAAGTTCAAGGAAATTTGAACGTGGAGAATCTTCTGATGAAAGAAGATTTGACAAGAAGAAGGTCATGTGCTATGAATGCAATGAGCCTGGACACTACAAGAATGAATGTCCAAATCTTCAGAAGGAAAGTCCCAAGAAAAAGTTTCATAAGAAGAAAGGTCTTATGGCAACCTGGGATGAGTCAGAAGATGATTCAGAAGATGAGCAGGCCAACTGTGCGCTGATGGCGACAGAAGATGACGGATCAGAATCTACATCAGAATCAGATTCTGAAGAGGTATTTTCTGAACTTACTAGAGATGAGTTAGTTTCCGGTCTAACTGAACTTCTGGAACTCAAGTCTCAGATTAGTCTCAAATACAAAAAGCTGAAAAAGCAATTTGAATTTGAAACAAAGAGGCTTGAATTGGAAAATTCTGAATTGAAAGATAAACTTTTAAAATTATCCAATAATGTTGGATCTCCTTCTGATTCAGAAAAATCCACTCCTAGTCTAAACCATATTCTGAAAGAATATGATTTAAGTTTCAGGAAGTTCTTATCTAGAAGTATTGGCAGAAGTCAGCTAGCTTCTATGATATATGCCGTATCTGGAAACAAAAGAGTTGGCATTGGTTATGAGGGTGAAACCCCATACAAACTTGAACCTGTTGATGAGATGAAAATCACATACAAGCCATTGTATGATCAGTTCAAGTATGGCCACTCACATGATATTAGGCACACTTCACATGCTCAAAGTTTTCACATTATACACACCAAGAAGCATGTGACACAACCTAGGAAATATCATGAAACTCATATTAAAAATTATCATGCTGTTCCTCCTATTGCTTATAATGTCAAACCCAAGTTCAATCAGAACTTGAGAAAATCTAACAAGAAAGGACCCAAGAAGATGTGGGTACCAAAGAAAAAGATTATTTCTTTTGCAGATTCTCTTGATAACAAAGAAGACAACATTCAACATGACATGACACCTGGACTCAAGTTGCTCTCATCACTTGAAGGGAAGAAAGATTGTCTTCCAAGTTCTGGTTCTTAAATCTGTTGAAGAAACTATGTTTGTAGGAATTCAGTAAAGAAGCATATTAGTCTTGGAACCATCTATGATGTTTGCCTCTAAGGCTTTGATGTTTCTTTCTTGATTATTCCGATTGCTCTAAATGCTACAGAATATACAACATTGAAACATTGATTGTGGACAAATCAATAAACATCTGTTTTGATGATAAACTTGTTTCTGATGAAACAAAGAGCTTAAGAATTTCTGCAGATACAGTTTTGTCTTATCAGAAGCTGCAGAACAAAGAAGTAAACCTCCAGAAACTGTGTACATCAGAAGTAATGGATCAGAAGATCATTCAGACTTATATCAGCACACTTCAGAAGGAGTATTTCCAGAAGAGAAATTAGATCTATTCAGAAGCAGTAATCAGAATTTGAAGGCGTAAAATCTCTCTGATATTTACAGCTGTCATCTATTATCTGATGATGAACACGTATCTGTACGGTTAGTACAAAGCGTGCAGTTGAAGAGACGCCGACCTAGGTAACTGTTTAAATCATTTCATTTACCACGTTCTCTCTCCTCACGTCACTCATCATTTAATAAAATTGATTTCCTTTGATTCTGGAACTGTTCAATTTATATTTCTTATTTTTTTCTTTTCAAATCCGTCTCTATATATGCTTTTCAAATCATATCATACATCTTTTTCGCTCCTTTGTCTCTCTCTCTCTCCTTGTATTATCTCGTTTGAAAAGTTCTTAGCCGTTTTCTAAAAACCCTAATCGAAAACCCAATTCGCTTCTCTTGCTCGTTTTCGTTCATTCTGCATCAATGGCTGCCTTCTCATCCCAAAATGCTGAGTCATCTGTTTCTCATCATCTCCAAGAAGAAACGTTGCAACTTACTCCTGTTGTTGCATGCTCTATTCCCAAGAACAAATTAGAAGTTCTATGTGAACTTATTGTTGACTTTGACAACCTTGAAGAACATGGATTTAATCTTAAAGAAGACATCATCTTTCAAGGATGGACCTCGTTGTTTGCTGAGTTCGTTGGCCCAGTTTATCCAGATCTTGTCAAGGAGTTCTGGGCACATGCTGTGGTTGCTCCAAAATCAATACTTTCCTTCGTCCATGGAAAGTTTGTTGTTATTACTGAAAACATCCTAAGAGTGATGTTTGATTTGAAGAACGCGGAAGGAGCTTTTGAAATCGATAAAAGGGAAGATTGGGAAGATGTTCTATCCACTCTCTATTCAAATATCAAGAAAACAAAACACGTCAAGGAGTTGAGAGATATCTACAAAATCTGGACAAAGATCATTCTTGGGTGCTTCTACCATAGGAAAGCGACACATGCCGCTGACTTCATAAACAATGAGCAAAAATATATTCTTTATTGCATTGCCACTCAGAAGAAGGTTGATGTGGTTTACATTATCTTCAACCATATGTGGAAAGCAGTAAAGGATTCCAGAAACGCTTTCAGAAAAGAAAATGGTGGAACAATCATTCCTTTTGGTAGAATTATTACAAACCTTCTGGTGCATTCCAAGATTGTTGAGAGTCTGGAATCTGAAGGTATTGTGAAAGACCTTGCTGTCACATCTGGGGCTTGTCTGAACGCGTTCACTTTAAAGAGGATGAACGTGATTAAGGCTATCATTACGACTCCTCAACCTCTTGCTGGAACAACAATCAGAAGAGAGCCAGTTCTAGCTGAATTCAAAACCTTCTTCAATAGTGAGGTACCACAAGTCAGAACTAAGTATCTGAAATCACAAAAAGAGGATAAGAGTCTTAAAGATCAAGACAAAGGTGCTCCTATTAAAGTGAATCGTAAGAAGGAGGAAAGGACCAAAAGAAAGTTTGATCATCCTGCTGCTACCACCAAGAAAGAAGTGGTCCCAGAAGAAGTGATTGCAAAGGCTGTTAAGGCTGTCTCTGCTGATTTTGAGAAGAAAAAGAAAGAAGCTGAGAAAAAGAAGAAGAAGTCAAATAACAATGCTGAAGTTGTTGAAGTTGTTGAGAAGAAGAAAATCAGAAAAAGGAAGATGATTATTCAAAGCTCAGATGAAGAAAATGCTGCTCAAGAGGCTGAGAATCAACCAGAAGTTCTGGCTTATGTAAGAAGGAAAGAAATCGCTAGCGGCAAAGCAAAGGTTATAGAAGAGCCGAAGAGTAAGAAGCAGAAAAAGACTGAGGATGTGGCCAAAGCTTTTCTGAGGGGTTCCAAAGGTATATGCATTTCTGAACCAAATTCTGTTCCTGCTGGTTGTTCAGAAGCTGCACCAATAGAGATTGTCCCTACACCTGAACCAGAAAAAGCCACATCAGAATCACCTGTTCATGTCCATGTTCTTACACCTCCATCTTCTCCTTTAACCATTCCTCCCTCTCCATCTACCATAAATCCTGTTCTGGATATACCACCCCTTCAAACTCTCTTTCCATCTCAACCTTCTCTCAATACCACTCTTGAACATACTCCCTCCACCTCTCAAAACAATCCTTGTGATTCTCCTTTTCCAACCTCTGCATCACATGAGCAGCTGCTCCGTGATTGCAACTACACTCCCAAGCCTCGTCCTGATGCTGAAGTGGTAGTGTTAGATTCTGATACTGAAGCAGAATCTTCTTATAGGTTGGATAGAGAACCTCTTCCATACTTCACCTCCAACCCTGCCTTTTCAAAAACCCAAATAAAATCCCGCCCTGTATATCCTATTGGTGTAGTTTTTGAAAACATAAAGAAGAATCTCAGAAGTACCTTTGATACTCTCAGAATTGCTGAAAGTTCTGGATTGAATGATGTTGCTATGCGGAACTTCTGGAGGATCTTTCGCAGAAAATCAGATGCTCTGTTCTTAGAACTTCAGGAAGCCTGTGTAGCTGCTGCCCCACGGCCTCGTGGAATTCTGAGGAATTATGAAGACTTCTGGTTTGCTCGCCTCAAAGGAAGATATCTTTTGGAAGAGAAGCCCTTTGTGGATGAATTGGAACAGTTGAGACTGGCTGCTGCAATGGAAGCAAACCCATGCAGGGACATGGTTATCTGGATTCCTGAGTATCCTGTTCTGCTAGGAGACTTCAAGACTCTCTTTGACTATCTGAGGGAAAACCCGTCTGAGAAAGATCCAAACTTGGTCATTCCAGAAGTTGTTGACCCACCAGAAGTTGAAGGTCCTTCTGCTCCCAGGAATCTTGCTGCCATTCTTCAGGCACTAGAGAATGGAGACTCTGAAATTCCTGCTGCAGAATATGGAGATGCTTCTATGCAAGAAGCAGATGCTGAAGATCATGTTGCTAAATCAGACCCTGTTGAGGATATCCCAGCAAATGATACTTCTATGGAAGCTGCAGATCAAGTTGTCATTCCTGTGGATCAAAGCTGTGAAGCTTCTTCTGATGAACCTTCTCGTCTTGCAAAAACGCTGGAAGAAATTCAGAGGAGACAGGATGAGCAAAGCTCACGCAATGACAAGTATGATGCTTTCATTGAGAGGCAAGAAGGACACAACAACGTGATGAAAGAGATGTTGGCCAAGATCTTGTCAAGACTAGGGCCATCTTAGATTGAGTCTATGCTGTTTTTTTCCTTTCTTTGCATCTGTTTTGTCTCTGTGCATCTGATCTTTTCATTTTGTACTTCTGTACCCAATGGTTGAACATTAATGAAATCATCTTCTCCCTCCATGTGTTCTGTTTTATTCATCTGAATCTTTTCTATTTTTTGATGATATGACAAAAAAGGGGGAGAAATACTGTGATAAATGATTTGATTTAATCAGTTGCATTCACTAACAAGAACTGCAAGTTCTATATGGTTTAAGTGTTTTGCAGGTACAGAGAAGCGAAGTGAATCTTCAGAAGCAAACACTAGAAGCAAAACCATAAGAAGCGTTATTCTGTAAAAGGAATAAGCTCTTGGAAACTGAAGCAAGCTGAGTGCTGTCAAGCTTCAGAGATCAGAAGCAAGAAAGAAGAATGAATCAGAAGCACTGATAATAGAATTTGAATATCATTGTCTATCCTGTTCTGACAAAATTCTATTTGCTCTGATACATATAATGTTATGGCTCTGATACATTATTTGCTCTGATACATTATTTCAGCCTATATGGCTCTGATACATATAATCTGTTCAAACATACAGTTTATGTTCTAACTCGTTCATGCTGACTTTTGTCGTTTAGTTTTTGTTCTGTAACATTTCAGGATGTAGAGATGCTCTGATGATGCTCTGGTACATTCAACAATGTTCTGATACAAATCTAGCATGAAGTGATGTTGGTAGACATTCAAAGTTCTGAAGCTATCCGAGGGAAGCAGAAATCAGAAGATGTGAATGTTCTAAAAGATCCAGAAAACTCAAGTTCTGAAGCTGTCCTGAATGGAAGCAGAAATCAGAAGCTGTGAATGTTCTGAAGATCAAAGAAATTCAAGTTCTGAAGCTGTCCTGAATGGAAGCAGAAGTCAGAAGCTGTGAATGTTCTGAAGATCAAAGAAATTCAAGTTCTGAAGCTGTCCACGATGGAAGCAGGAATCAGAAGCTGTGAGTGTTCTAAGGATCTAAAGAAATTCAAGTTCTGAAGCTGTCCAATGGAAGCAGAAGTCAGAAGCTATGAATTCTCTGAAGGCAGAAGCTTATATGATCGTCTCTACCGAAATAATCAGGGAAGTCTTTTATCAAAGTTCTTCGAGTATTTATTTCAGGGGGAGATTATTTATCTCAGGGGGAGATTGTTAATCTCAGGGGGAGACATATTCATATGCTTATGCTATAGCTGTGTAATTTGTCTTTTGCCGTCTACTCTTTCTGATCGCAAATTCATATCATTTATATATGTTTTTGTCATCATCAAAAAGGGGGAGATTGTTAGAACAAGATTTGTTCTTATCAATTATCTTAGTTTTGATGATAACAATAATATGAATTTTGCTTAAGATAATATGGTACTCTAATCCAATGCAATTTCCCTTTCAGGAAATATATATAAAGAGTACGCATAATTCAGCGCTCAGAAGTTATGTCTCAAATGGTTCAGCATGCAACATCAGAACATGGTCTGGCAAGACATCAGAAGATGGTCGAAGCAGAATCAGAACATGGGTCTATGGAAGCATCAGAAGAACATGAGATCAGAAGCACTGAAGATCAGAAGATGGTATCACGCAACAGAAGCACTTCAAGATCAGAAGATCAGAAGATGCTATGCACCAAGCTGTTTTGACTCTGATGATATTCAAACGTCGTATTCACAAACATCAGATCAGAAGGAAGTACAGGTGGCAGACTACGCTGACTGACAAAAGGAACGTTAAAGCTACTAAAGGCAACGTCAGTAGACACAGCGTGAACAAGGCTCGAGGTAGTTGACAAAAGCGTATAACATTAAATGCAATGCTGTACGGAACACGCAAAGCATTAAATGCACTCAACGGTCATCTTCTCAACGCCTATAAATATGAAGTTCTGATGAGAAGCAAGGTTAACGATCCTGAACAAAGACAATTCAAATTAACTTGCTGAAACGCTGTTCAAATCAAAACTCAGAATCTTCATCTTCATCAACTCACTACATTGCTGTTGTAATATTTTAGTGAGATTAAGCTTAAACGATAAGAGAAATATCACAGTTGTGATTATCGCTTTTAAGAAGCATTTGTAAACTCTTGAATAGATTACATTAAGTTGTAAAGAACTAGAGTGATCGTGTTGATCAGAATACTCTAGGAAAGTCTTAGGAGTGAACTAAGCAGATTGTAACTAGAGTGATCGTGTTGATCAGTAGACTCTAGAAAAGTCTTAGAGGGTATCTAAGCAGTTGTTCCTAGAGTGATCAAGTTGTGATCAGAAGACTCTGGAAGACTTAGTTGCTGACTAAGTGGAAAACCATTGTAATCCGTGCGATTAGTGGATTAAATCCTCAGGTTGAGGTAAATCATCTCTGCGGGGGTGGACTGGAGTAGCTTCGTTAACAGCGAACCAGGATAAAAATAATTGTGCAATTTATTTTTATCGTCCAAGATTTAAAGTCACACTTATTCAATCCCCCCCTTTCTAAGTGTTTTTCTATCCTTCATGTTGGTCATGGGAAAAAATGTTGTTGATCATGTTTTAATTAATTTTTTTTTGTGTAAGCAAGAAATATATTAATGGGAGAACTAAGGGTTCTCCAACCTTGATACACAAGAGCGGAATAAATCCGACAAAAAAGAGAATATTACAAACCAATTACATTACGATACAAAAGATAGCGGATCTTTGCAAAAATCGTAAAAGTTACAATTGGAGTGAGTAATATTACCAAAAGAAGACCACCTCCACATCAAAAATTTGATCTTCCACACTATATCATTTATATTCCAATTCTCATTCTTAAAGCAAAAGCCATTCCTTGTCAACCAAATAATCCAACAAGTGGCCAACCAAAACACCCCCAATTTACCTTCTTTAATTTTTTTCAAGCGACTCATGGCATACCATTCCATAAAAAACGGAATGCACTCATTCTCCTTCCAACCCGAATAATCCACCCACTCACCAATATCTTTCCAAACAAGTTTAATTACATAACAATTGAAGAAAATATGGTCTCTATCTTCCAAATGCACCCCACAAAAGACACAATTTAAATTAGAAGTAGGAAAAGCAATACCTCTAACTTTAAGGAGATCTTTGGTTGGAAGCCTATTAACAAAAAGTCTCCATGCAAATGCTTTAATTTTAAAAGGGATCTCCATCTTCCAAATATTTACCAACGCCTCGTCGAATCTATTTATGGGACCAAAAGGAAATCGCCGAAAAGCATACCGACGATAACATGATGCTACCGAAAAAGTCTTATCCGCCTCAATATTCCAACACACGGCATCCTTTTCCGAATTGCAACCCATAAAATTTTCCAACAAGTTCCTTATAGACAAAAGCTTAGGTAATAACCCCGCCTCAACCACTTCAACCAAAGAAATACCCAAATCCCCCCATTTCCAAACACCGTCACTCCACCCTCCCATCGCCGCTACGGAAACATTTTTCAATAAAGAAATCTCAAAAAGTTCCGGGAAAAGCTCCGACAAACAAACATTATTTAACCAACAAACATCCCAAAACGGAGTGTTAAAACCATTTCCCACAATAAAGCTACTATTCTCAATAAAGGGGTCTTTATGGAAAGAAGAAGAATTACCAACCTTTAACAAGTCGCGCCACCATATTGAAGAAGAAGAGGTTGTTTTAAGACTCCCACCACCAAAAAGATGCAAATTTAAATCTCCATATCGCGCCTTCAAAACATCCAACCACAAACTCCTCCCCCCATTAGCAATTCTCCATCTCCACTTGGTTAGAAGGGATAAATTAAAATCATTTAAATCCTTTATATTTAAGCCACCCTTCGAATAAGGCAAAGTAACTCCCTTCCAACTAACCCAATGAATACACCGACTATCATTCACTCCTCCCCATAAGAAATTGCTTTGCAACTTAGAAAAATCACTTACCACTTTAGCCGGCATCTTATAAAAAGACAAGGTGAAAATAGCCAAAGAACTCAAGATAGACTTTAAAAGAGTTATTCTCCCACCAAGGTTCAAAAAACGATTTTTCCAACTCATCAAGCGATTCTTCATTTTATCCAAAAGCGGAGTCCAAGTGCTCTCCTTCCTCGGGTTGAAACCAATGGGAATGCCCAGGAAATGGAAATTGTGATCTTCTATTTTGCAAGAAAGATACAAAGAAGCCGCTTCCACAAAGATTCTAGACACATTAATTCCTATCAACTTACTTTTGTGAAAGTTGATGCCAAGACCCGAAACTAACTCAAAAGCTCTCAACACAATCTTTACCGCCTTCACGTGTTTCCAAGAAGCTTCTCCCACTAATAAAGTGTCATCCGCAAACTGAAGAATATCCACCCTACACACCCGGTTAATCGAGAAGTTCTCATATTCATGAATTTCTATAGATTTTCGAACCAACCTCGTGAGAGCCTCCGCCACAATAACAAAAAGAAAAGGCGAAAGAGGATCACCTTGTCTTAATCCCCTCTTCACCACAAACTCTCTAGTAGGACTCCCATTCACCACCACCGACATGTCACTCCTAAAAACCAACAATTCCATCCATCTCCTCCATTTACTACCGAAGCCCATTTTTTCTAATAAAAACCTCAAAAAGTTCCAAGAAACTTTGTCATAAGCCTTCTCAAAATCAACTTTAAAAAGAAGACAAGATTTACCTTCTTTTTTAGCAAAATCCACCACTTCATTAGCCACCAAAACACCGTCGAGCAATTGTCTTCCCGGTACAAAAGCACTTTGACAAGGGGAAATAATATCCTTCAAAACCGATTTCAATCTTCCCGCTAACATTTTTGCCAAGAATTTATACATACAACCCACTAAACAAATTGGTCTATAATCATCTAAAGAGAGAGGATTCGCGGATTTCGGAATCAAAGCCAAAAAAGAAGAAGTGACCGCCTTTGATAATTCTCTTCCTTCAAAAAAGTGATCAAAATATCTCAAAAAGTCTTGTTTAATAAATGACCAACATCTCTTAATAAAAAGAAAAGAGAACCCGTCCGGACCCGGACTTTTAGAACCACCGCAACTCTTTAACGCATCGAAAATTTCATCTTCTTGAAAAGGTCTTTCAAGCCAACTCCTCTCTTCCTCCCTAATGCTATCAAAAGATATTCCCTCCAAAGACGACACCATCTCTTCCTCCTCTTCAAATTTTTTCGAGAAATGATTAACAACATGATCTTTAATATCCTTTACCGTCTCCAACCTCCCCTCCAAAGTGTTAATGGGCCCCAAATGATTAATTCTTCTTTTCTCCTTCATGACTTTATGAAAATATCCGCTATTAGAGTCTCCTTCTTTTAACCACTTCAAATTAGCCTTTTGAACTAACATATTTTCTTTAATTCTCAATTTCATCCAAAACCGACTAGTAGCTTCCTTCCTTCTAAACAAAGTATCCGATGAAAAATCCTCTCCCTCTAATTCCAACAAATCATCCCCACCATTTATAGCACTAACCTCCTCTTGAATTTCCAAGTCAATTCTTCCAAAAACCTCCTTATTCCACCATTTGAGACGGCCTTTAAGAAGGAATAATTTTTCTTTCAAAACAAAATCCCCTCTACCATTCACATTAAAACTATTCCACTCTTTTTCTACAAAAGAGAGAAAGGAATCATGAGAAAACCACTCGTTATTGAACTTGAATGGTTTAGGTCCCCAATCCTCTTTGTCAATTTCTAACCAAATGGGACAATGGTCGGAAATATCTCTCTCCCCCACCAATTGCCCGATCACCCCCCAATCATACATCACTTTCTCCGACACAAGAATTCTATCAATCCTACTCATCGATTTTCCATCACCGCAATACCAAGAATATTTTTTTCCCTTACAAGGAACATCCACCAATAAACTTTTTTCAATAAACTCCGCAAACTCAACGGCTTCATTAGCATTAGCTAAAACCCCTCTACCTTTCCTCTCCTCCCGAACCTTGATAGCATTAAAATCGCCTCCTATAATCCATTCGCCATCCTTGAAAATTTGTTTCAACTCCAAAAGCTTACTCCACAATCTTCTCTTTTTTACGATCTCACAAGAAGAATACACATTAATCAAATAAAAGAAATTATTATCCTTGCATACTTTCACACCAAGATATCCCTCCCCTTTAAAACTCAATAAAACATCTAACTCATCCTCCTTCCACAATGTTAAAAGGCCTCCCGATCTACCCAAAGAATTAGAGTACGAGAAACCTATGTCTTTGCGATTCCAAAAACTCTTCGCCACAAAGTCATGCATGTTAGACAATTTTGTCTCTTGAATGAAAAAAATATCTGCCTTACTCTTAATCACCAAGGAACTAATTCTTTTCCTCTTAAGAGCATTTCCACCCCCTCTAATATTGAAAGAACCAATAATCATGGTAAAGTCTTGAAGAACTCCTTCGATCCGGTTTTTCGCAAAGCCGCTTCCTTCTCCAAAGCTTCTAATCTCTCAATGACTTTCACATCTCCTCCCTTAGAAATTTAATGAAAAAGATGAGGAAGCTGATGCAAATAATTTTTTTCAAGAACTTGAGTCCAAAATTAGAAATTGTGTTAAAAAATAAGAGTCAATGATATATACTAGAACTTTTCAAAATGAAGTTTTTGATCAAGTTTCATCTATTTTTTGTTATAGTTTTTTTTACCTTAAATGCACTCTTAGTCTCTTTAATTTGGACATTTTAAATTATTGGTCACCTATTATAAAACCCAGCATTTTGGTTTTTTAATTTCACTTTTATTATGATTTTTATGGTCCCTTCGAGTTTTGTTTATGTGTTCTCTTCATTTATAAGATGGCAGTTTGACTATGATGTCAGGTTAATAAGTTTGAATTTTTTAAAAATAAAATGAATATTATAATTAAAAAAACATTTAATACATTTTTTATTAAACATAACAATCTATATAATGTTCTGAGTTTAATGCTATTATTATTTCTATCCAAAGATTGTTAAGTTCTGTTACAAACTTTGAGGTTAAGTTTATTAAACGTCAATCGAATATGGTCGCTGATTCGTTAGTTAAGGCGGCCAATTCTTGGTCTAGACGTAGTATCGTTAATGTTGTTCCTCCTTGTATTGATTGTCATTTGTTTAATGAAATGAGTTAAGTTTCTTCTTGTCAAAAACAATCTATATAATGTTATAAAATTTAGAAAAAAAAACTTTTAGTATTCATGTTTCCACCCAGTTCATGCTTCCTCAAGAATCCTAACCCCCATTCACTATCTTCATTTCTAAATTGAATCAACCTTCAACAAAAGTTGTAAAGCTCAATCATCGTCTTATAATGTCACATCTCAATATCCATTTTTCGGAGCTCATTCAACCTGTAAGAGTTCGTTTCTGGGTTTTAAAGTTGGTGCTTGCGAAGATGACGAATGCACGGTCTCAAAGGGAGAGCAACGAAGAAGTCAAATATTGTGTAAGGTGTGTTTATTTTTCCCTTTTGCAAGTGTCAGTGGCCCACATGCTTCCTTCTCTTCATTTGTATTCAGTGGTCCTTAAGCCTTTGTTTATGTATTCATGTGGTCCTGCTTATAAAGTCTGATTTTATCTCATTATGGGTTTGTTGCTGTTAATTTAAAGCATTTTTGTTTCAATTAGTTTCCAGGCCATCTAAGAATCATAAGATTAAGTTAAGATTACTCAATAGGGGAAGATTAGTAGAGAAACCTTATAAATGATATGTTGATGAGGTTGTTTCTAAGATGAATTAGAGGTGAGATGTGGATTACATGTCATTCATGGAATTATAGGGTTTGATTAAAAGTGAGAGTTACAAGAATATAAAGTGTTTGTGGTATTTGAATTCTGCATATAACTTTTTTCATGGTCTTAGACCCTTGAACAATGATGAGGATGTACTGCAATTTTCCGAAGGTGTAATAAGGTATGATGTAATAGATGTATATGCAGGGCACAATATAGAAATTATTTATATTGTGGATGCTATTGAAATAGATGCTAACACTGAAAGTGATGGTGATGATGATGTACAACACACTGGTTTTAAAAGTGCCAATGGTGTTGATGAAGATGTTAGTAATGAACATGTTAATGATGTAAGTGAATATGCGCAATAGGGGAGTGAGTTGGGTACTAACAATGACGGTGTTGGAGAATTGAATTGTCTTAATGTTGATGTTAATAATGAACTTGGGCAAGAAGGTATTAGTGAGGATGTTAGTAATGAACATGTTGATGATGCAAGTGAATATGGGCAAAAGGGGAGTGAGTTAGGTACTAATAATGATGATGTTAGTGATAGGGTATGATGTAATAGATGTATATGACGGGCACAATATGGAGATTCTTGATATTAGTGTTAGGTACTAACATTGATGATGATGATGATGTACACCACATTGGTTTTAAAAGTGTCAATGGTGTTGATGAAGATGTTAGTAATGAACATGTTGATGATGCAAGTGAATATGGGCATGAGGTGAGTAAGGTACTAACAATGATGGTGTTCAAGAAGTGAATAGTCTTAATGTTGATGTTAATAATGAACCTGGGCAAGAAGGTATTGATGAAGATTATGTTGCAAGTGGGGGTAGTTTTGAGGATTGTGAATTTCAGTTTAGTGAATAATCTGAGGAGATGGACTGGACTAAGGTACTACCCCCGAGAGAATTTAGGTGAGGTTTCTAGTTGCCAATTATTCATGAGGAAAGTGAATATTCTGACCATTTGTATACACCTTTTGGGAGTGATGATGATGATGATGGTGAGGGAGTGAAGTATCCTACTTAGAAGTTTGTTGAGGGTGTGAAGTTTCAATTTGGGGTAATGTTTACTAATAAAGAGGTGATAAGGGATATTATTAAGGATTATGCCATGGATAACCAAAAAAAATCATTAAGAAGAATAATTCCAAAAGGATGATGATTAAAATGCATGGCTGGTTGTGAGTTCTATATGAGATTTAGTAAAAGAATTGGTCACCAGTTTTGGCAAGTAGTGAGTTTAATTGAAGATCATTCATGCCACAGAATTTCAGACAATAGGAGTGCAAAGATAAAATGGCTTACTAAAAAAGTTTGGAAACATCCTTAGACATAGTCCTCATATGAAACCATTAGGCCTCATAGCTGAATCTATTGAGAGATATTGAGTGAAACTATCACATGATAAGGCATATAGGGCAAAAAGGAAAGAAATGGAGTTGGTTCAAGAGGCTGGTATTGAGCAATTCACTCATTTAAGAAGTTATGCACAAGAATTATTGAAAATCCTAATAGTATTATTGTAATACAATGTGCTGATAACAATGGAAGCCATGTGTTTGAAAGGATCTATGTTTATTTAGAGGCTTGGAAGACAGTTTTTGCTAAGACATGTAGGCCTCTTATTGGTATGGATGCTTGTTTCTTGAAAATGGACTGTGGTGGATAGTTAATGGAAGCAGTACAGATGTATGGTAATAATCAAAATTTTCCAACGACATATGTTGTTGTTGAAGCTCAAACAAAAGACTCATGGCAGTGGTTTTTAGACCTTCTTCTTCAATATTTAGAAGGATTCAATCATAGACCATATGCATTTATATCAGATTAACAAAAGGTAAAATTTTATACATCTTGTATATTCTTATGATTTATTTTGATTACATCTTATTAGAGTTTGCATACATGTGACAAGGACTAATTCTAGTTGTTCAATGTATTGGTGGCAATATAGAGTAGAGATTGTGTGTAAAGCATTTATATGGAATTTGGAAGAAGAATTATAATGGGTTGGAGTTAAAAGAGTTAATGTGGGCAACTGCTAGGCCAACTACAATTCCAAAATGGGAGAGGGCAATGCAAAGAATGAAGGCATCGAATGAATATGCATGGAAATATATATTGGAGGTCCCTGCATGCCATAGGAAAATATTGAAGCATAAGGACAAGCCTATTGTCACTTTATTTAAAGACATCAAACATTACATCACCAAGAGGATATTGAGAAGAATAAGAAAAAAAACAAAGGTGGAATCCTACATGGCATGGTGATGATGATTTTGCCATATTTGTTGTTATCAATGACATTCAGACTTATTGTGTGAACCTAAAAAAGGAAACTTGTTCATGTAGAAAGTGGGATTTATCTAGTGTTCCTTGCTGTCATGTAATAACATGTATATATGATAAGTGCCAAAATATCGTTATTTTAAATATATATTTGTGGCACTTATCGATTATATTCTTTCCGTTTTTATAATAAAACCCAACTTTTGTGTAAATATTTGTATACTTAAGTTTTGGTTCATTTTATATACCGTTTGATAGTTTTTCTTTTGTTTTATAGGTATTGATGCATATCGGAGCCTCGAGCAATAAAGTGTTGAAGGCACGGCTTCGAATACGCAGTTTTAAAGCAATAAGGAGAAAATTCCGCAGAAGCTCGTTAAGCCAAGCTCTAGCGCGCTTAGAGATTCAATAATAGAGGCAGAGTATTCTTCATAAGCTCGGTTAGTGTGGTTAGCTCGTTAAACGAGATCTTTTTTTACTGTACTAGATATTTAAGAATAAAGTGTAATCTCGCTTAGTCATCTTAGCTCACTTAGAGAGCATGCGCAGATTTTGTTTATATGTTCTTCATTTGTAACATTTTAGGGTTATGGTTTTTAGGGGATTTTTGACCCAAAATCCATCAACTTCATTCTTTGGTAGATTAGGTTAGAAAACAACTATGGAGCATGCATTTGGATGATTGGAGGTGGATTGATCGTCGATCGGAGCTGACAAATTGTGAGATTTTTGGTTCATTTCCCTTCTTCTTTGTGTAATCTCTTGTAGTTGAGTTTTGTTTATGTATTTACTATGGTGTAATATTTAATCTGCTTTACAAATTTGTGTTGATTGTTGTTTTAGATTTTTGGTTCATTTCCCTTCTTT
Source organism: Vicia villosa (assembly GCF_029867415.1). Classification (NCBI taxonomy): domain Eukaryota; kingdom Viridiplantae; phylum Streptophyta; class Magnoliopsida; order Fabales; family Fabaceae; genus Vicia; species Vicia villosa. The sequence goes on from NC_081182.1 coordinate 82,059,000, forward strand.
GGTTCTTTCTTACAAATTGTCTTTTATGGTGTTATATTTAATCTGCTTTACAAATTTGTGTTGATTGTTGTTTTAGATTATTGTATTTTTTTATGATTTTGGGTTTTTATAGACATATACTGCTCGAATCCTTATTTAGAATGATTATTTGTTAGTTTCTGAACTCTAGAAATAGATTTATAGCTAACAATCTTTATGGGTGTCGAAGCTTAATGCTTCCGTGTAAGTTGTATCGGTTGAGTGATCGTTGATATAATTGATAAAATAATGTATTAATTTTATAACTATAAATTATTTTTTAATAACTATAAAATATGTTTTAATAATAATGAAATAATTGTGTTTTCCTTTCAATATCCAATATTATCATGTGGTTCTCTTCATTCCATTATAAAAAGTTCAATTTAAAAAGTAATTTTGTTGTAGTTGATTTAGAAAATGAATAATTGATTCATTAGATAATTATTAAAGAGTCGTTAAAGAAGAGTAAATAGTATTAATATCATTAGATAATTTTTTTAATATATATATATATATATATATATATATATATATATATATATATATATATATATATATATATATATATATATATAGAATTATGAAATTTTAATTAAAACATTTTTTCTTTAAAATTTGTTTTTAATAAAGATAAATAACACGTTATATATACTTTTTTATTTGAAAAAAAATTTAGAGACAACAGAATAGCGGATAATACAAAAAAAATCGTTCGCTTAGCATGCTCAAAAGTATTCCCGGTAACAAACAAAAATTAAAGTTTTTAGTTTAGTTATCGATGGAGTTTGACACTTTTCCGGCGATGAGAATTGAGAACACACACCTTGCTATTCAATCCTCATTTCCGATAAACCATCAGTAAGAACCAAAGTTGAAGCTATCTCAGAACTATAAGCAACACCTCTTAACCAGTAAACAACATTCCACTCACAAAAAATGGCACTGCTAGAAACCCAAATTTCCAACCCCCAACACCATTCCCACTCTCTTCCCATTTTCTTCAACCCCAGTTCCGAATTTGTTACCGGCGGTTTGTTTCTCGAACCCTCAATTCCCGATTCCTTCGCTCGTTTCATTTCGTTACGGCTCCCCGCAGTTGCTTCCTCTGAACCAATTCTTCACCGGCGGCATCGGAAAAGGGTTCCGGCGGTTAGATGCTTTTTGTCGGTTAGCTTGCCGAGTAGTAGTACTGCTCTTCCTGTCGATCCCAAACCGTATGTATTGCAAAATGGTGAACACGTCTCTGATAAAGAGACAACCACCGCCGACGGTGACGTTTTGCCTAAAAAGGTTAGGGCAAGAGAACGCGGTGCTATCAATAATACAACTAAGCATCTTTGGTCTGGTGCTATATCTGCCATGGTTTCTAGGTATATTTAATTTTACTGCACCTCCTTGAATATTGCAATTGAAGTTACTATTGTTAGATTGCACTCATTTTATCCCATAATTAGTTATCACAAGTGTCAGTGTCCGACACTGGACACTGACACTGGACACGTCTTTTTTCAGAGGTGTCGGTGATACAGAGCTTGGTGGTGATGCAAATGCAAGTTATATTAATTTAGAAACAAAATCTCAACTGCTGCTATATGTTTTTTTTTATCAGAACTTGTGTTGCTCCACTTGAAAGACTTAAGCTGGAATATATGGTTCGTGGTGAGACGAGAAATATCTTTGAGGTTATTAAGTCAATTGCTACTTCTCAAGGGTTGAGAGGTTTTTGGAAGGGGAACCTTCTAAATATTCTGCGAACGGCTCCGTTCAAAGCTGTTAATTTTAGTGCATATGATACTTATCGAAAGCAACTACTTAGATTCTCTGGGAATGAAGAAACTACCAATTTTGAGAGGTTTATTGCTGGTGCTGCTGCTGGGGTCACTGCTACTATTATTTGCCTGCCACTTGACACTGTATGTGGTGGTAATTTGAATATTGATTTATTAGTTTATTTTATCTTTTACTGCCCAATTGAATATACTTGCATCGTTTAGCATAAATTTGCATTTCAATAGAAAAGCAGTTGCACACTGGCATACAAACATGACAATTTGTGAAACTGTGAAAAAAATGAAAAACCAACTGAACATATTTAGTTCTTAAGTCTGATTTGTAAGAAAATTGCTGTAACAAGCAGTTATTTGGATATAAAAAGTTAGTTTTTGTTGCTAATTAAAGCAAGTGCACACATTCAGCTATTTGAAGTACAATCATTTTAAAAATTAACTTTGTGTGCCTTACAGATTCGGACCAAGATAGTGGCACCTGGCGGAGAAACTTTGGGTGGTGTAATTGGTGCTTTCCAACACATGATTCGAACTGAAGGCATCTTTTCTCTATACAAGGGTTTAGTACCATCACTTATAAGCATGGCTCCATCTAGTGCTGTATTTTATGGTGTGTATGATATGCTAAAATCATCCTATCTGCATTCACCCGAAGGAATGCAAAGAATCCAGAATTTGCACAAACAGGGTCAGGAATTGAGTGCCTTTGATCAGCTTGAGTTGGGGCCAGTAAGGACATTGCTGTATGGGGCTATTGCTGGTGCATGTGCAGAAGCTGCTACATACCCATTCGAGGTTGTGAGAAGGCAGCTTCAATTGCAAGTCCAGTCTACTAAATTAAGTTCTTTAGCAACTTTTGTCAAAATAGTGGAACAAGGAGGCGTTTCTGCCCTCTATGCTGGACTTGTTCCCAGCTTATTACAGGTATTAAATTCTTAATTTCTTGCCATGCTCTAGTTACTTGTATTTTAATGGACTTATATTTATCAGTTTTGAATACCTATGTAGTAGTCCCCAATCTGTTCATATTGATTATTCCTCCTTAATATTATCACTACTGAGAGTTTATAATGTAGATATTATAGATTAAGGTTCATGCAAGGTGTTGTTTTGTTTTTACAATCTGAGTTCCATTTACATTTTACTGTGTGATCACAGGCTGCTGGCTCTATATAGTCCTCTAATCTCCTCAATACAATAATGCCCTGTTTATGAAATGTTTTGATTATTGCTATAAGATTATTTTCCCCTTAAGATTTCATTATGTCAATTATTTATGCCAAAGAAAAAACCCTTTTTATCAAGGAAATGTATATACTATATTTATAATAGGGACCATGAAAACAATTCTATGCGTCTTTATGGTTGTCTTCCTCTGGTCTAAATTTATATCCTAAATAGAAGTATGTTTCCATTTAGGCAAAATTGCTCTCACGGTCAAGATAGACAGAGTCGAGATCATATGCAAGATTAGGAAGGGGTCACAAGATCGTAAATCACATAATTGTATCATATGGATTGTAAGATCCTACCAATTTCACAAACCCACATATATATGTATATATTATATAAAATAACAATCAAGTAAAACAATCAATCGTGTATATGTATATAAAACAACATCCAAGTAAAAAAACTTAAAATCACATCCAAAATATTTAATGAAACTCAAATTAGGATCATAAGATTCATCACATAATGTCATACAAAATTCATAAATGCCACTAACAACTAACACCATGGCATGGATATAAAATGTCAAAGGGAAAGAATATAAATCAGAGAAGTTCAGAAAATAGAGGGAAAGGGTCAAGCGTCAAAAAGATTGCTGCTTAAGGGTAGCATGCCTCGGCACACTTCGACAACATAACAACTACGCAAATGAAAGGTTGCTGCCTCTGCACGTTGGTCCCAGTCACTCCCACCAATTAACGATTCTTCGCATAAACAAACACGGCGAGATATAGCAATATTGCAGAATAGCAGGATTCTACGCGCTGATTCGCAATTTAAGTTACATGCTCATGGTCCTTGAAGTTGTTTAATTGTACCACTTTAGTCCTTTATATTGTTTTCCTAACCAGGTCCTTTAATTAACTATCAACATGTACATCGTTGACATTTTTTGAGTTTGTGTCCAACTCCGTAAAAAAATGCCTGCGTAGTTGTTATGTTGTCTAAGTGCTTATGTGGTTACTAAGTTACAATTTTGACTTTTGTTTTTACTAAAATAGAAAATATGCTTGGCTGTTCACCTGCAAAGAAGCCCAGTTTTGTAATAGAAAAACCCTCCATCATCTGCATCCATTCTCACCGTCACACTCACCTCTAACCTAACCAATCAAAACCCTACCTTGAAATCAAAACCACTTCATTATTTGCCTGTACACCCTCAAGCAAACAGAACACAGCATGACCAACCAACCGGCAACCCATAGTCATTTCAGCCCCAAACATTTCTGGGAAGATGAATGAAAATGAGTGTGATTTTACAATGATTTTCACAGTGGAAATTGGAGAGGGTTGGTGTGGCTTATAAAAAATTTCAGAGACTGGTGAGATGGAATGTTTCACGACTGGGAAGGTTGGTGATAGAGAGTAGAATTTAGTATTTAAGTTTATTAAGAATTTTTATAAGTAGTAGTTTTATTTGTATTGTTATTTATTTGGGCCTTTATTAATATTTGGGCTTTTTAGTATGTTATCCACTACTAACATTATATATTGTAGTCTCATTGAGACATTAGGGGATCAAAAAGAAATGAAATGAATTTTATCTTTTTAATTAGTTTTTATTTGTCTTCTCTAGTCTTTTAGTGTTTTCCTTTCCTATTCTATAAACCCTAGTTTTGATAGGAACAACTTCCTATCAATTGGTGCTTTCATTTTCGATCTCTTGCCTCAAATGTTCTAAATCTATAGTTGTGAATCATGAATATTCCAATTTTTGATGCAAGTGAAGATGCCTATTGGTGGATTCTATGTTTGGAGAAATTTTTCAAAGAGCATGAAACACCCAAATCATTGAAGATTTTAAAAGCTGTTGGAGCATTGAGAGGCTCTGCTTTCACATGGTGGATATGGTGGTGTCGTATTCATCCGAGATATAATTGGGACACATTTACAACAGCATTATTATGGCGTTTCAAGCCGGAGTGGAGACCCATTTTACCGTTGGATGATGAAGAAGAGGAACCAATACATGAATCAGTGGAGCCTATAGATCAGATCTCGGAATCTGTTGAGGAGGATGCAGAAGAAGAATCGTATCTGTATACAAAACAACTGCCACAACCAAATCTGATGACACATCATGATGAAGAAACAAAGTCAGTGAACGAGAACTCACTATCGGAGCCACCACCGGCGTCAATCTTTGATCCACCTCCGGTACCGCTGCCACCTTTGAAACCATTTTGTTATGAAGAAAATGTGTCAAAGAATACATCTCCGGTGACGATGCCACTTCCGACGACGGAGCCACTCGCTACCATCGTTTCATCTCAACTACCACCTCTGAAATCAACATATATGTGTTTGACAACGATACTTCCGCTGCCCTACAAAGTTTCAGATCTATTGTCGTTATTTCGTGTAAATGATTTTCAACCAACAACCACTGAGCACGTGTTTTCCATCTTCGTCTTTGATCCCGGCAGAAATTTGTTCGTTATCTCTTGCAACCCTTTCCAAATCTTTAAATCCACCTATGCAGCCCTCTCCAAATGGGAAATTTACAGACACCTTATTATTTTTACTAAAAAAAAAAAAATTTCTACTCAATCCGCCATCTCACCTTGTTTATCAGCTCCATTTTCATTTCTATGGAATACAGAGGAAAATAGAGAAAGATTAAAGCTCTACTTCATTGTTGAATTCATTAAGAAATGGAGTACTTAGTCAAAGAAGATAAAGTTCTTTTTTTTTAAAAAAAAAACATTGGAAAAGGGAATATTGGAGGTTCTTTCTTGTTGTGTTTCTTCAAGAGCAATAGAGAAACTCTTACCAACCATTGGATCATGTCATGTGAAATCTCAACTGTGCATAAAAAAGCACAATCCATGTGAAGTTGCACCTTCGAATCACACGCCAACACTTGGCGTCATAATGCTTGATGCATATTTCTTCTCACCTCCTATCTATTTTCATCCGTCATTTAATTTTAATTATTGTGCTAAAGGACAAAAAGCACAATGTTGTCATCCATGATTTGATACCACGTCCATGATTCCATGTTATTTTAGGATTTTCTCTTTAATGAGGCACCACTAAGAGTTATTTTAGAACCTTGAGGACAAGGTTCAAGTGGACCCGGCGGTAATGATAGAGAGTAGAATTTAGTATTTAAGTTTATTAAGAATTTTTATAAGTAGTAGTTTTATTTGTATTGTTATTTATTTGGGCCTTTATTAATATTTGGGCTTTTTAGTATGTTATCCACTACTAACATTATATATTGTAGTCTCATTGAGACATTAGGGGATCAAAAAGAAATGAAATGAATTTTATCTTTTTAATTAGTTTTTATTTGTCTTCTCTAGTCTTTTAGTGTTTTCCTTTCCTATTCTATAAACCCTAGTTTTGATAGGAACAACTTCCTATCAGTTGGACTCACGGGGCGCGGTGCTCGCGGAGACAGATCTCCCCTTCTTTTCCATATTCTATGCTTCTCTCTAAAGCTATTGTTGTTGCCTTCACTTGCTGTTCTGTGATGATTCTTTCTGTGTAAAGGAGGATGATAGTTAGTGATGGAAGTTAATGGTGAATAGATGATGGGCTATGGGTGAAGATGAAACTCCCCTCTCATACTCTTCTTTACCCTCTAGATTATGTGTTTTCTCTTTTTTTTTCTTCCCTCTTCTCTTTCTCTCTCAATCTCATCTTTTTTGTTTCTCAGGTTTCTGTTTTTAGTAGGGGTATTGTGATGAGGAGTCAGGACTCAGGAATGGGTAAAATTGAGAGAAAAAAAATGATAAGCTATATTAGCTTTAAACTATTTCAAGTAACTTATTAGCAAATGCTACAAATTTGTAAAATAAGTTATAACCTTGTGAGAAAAGGACAGTTACCAGACGAGTCTTTTTTAGTTGTATGAGCTTATAAGCTAGCTAGCTTATTGTGCTTGCCAAACAGGCCATAATTTGATTTTTTATCTAATAAAAACGCAGGACTAGGATATGGTGTAGGAATAAATACGTAGTCAAATTATCAGTCACATCAGCATCATAACAGCCTCATAGACATGTTTTTACTGGATTTAGACAGAAACTCAAAAAGGTCAACTGTGTGCTTGTTATGAGAGTTAAGGGCCTTCTTGATAAAAAAACATAAAAGACTCATGTGGCACACTGAAACAATTTAAAGGACCACATGTTCAATTTTGCCTTTCATTCATTTTATGAGAGTTAAGGACCTTCTTGATAAAAATCATAAAAGGCTCGTGTGGTACACTTAAACAACTTAAAGGACCACATGATCAGTTTTGCCTTTCATTCATTTTATTTGTTTCTGATTTCATGCTGCTTATGATTGCTTTCTTCTTAAACATTAAAGTTTAATAAATGTGTTTTGATTTCCCATTCTCAGGTACTTCCTTCTGCATCAATTAGTTACTTTGTGTATGAGTTCATGAAGATTGTTCTCAAAGTAGAGTGAGTAATCAATGAACAGAACAGATGAGATCTTCAGTTTTATACGGATAACAAGCAGTAATCTGATTTATAAGTGAGCATCTGATATTGTTGTGGAATGGTAATTTTCAACTTCAGTGGGCTATATTTGATGTTTGCCTCTCAGGGTTAAAGTAAAACCATAATGGTCTACCATTCCATACCAACGCCATCACGATATGGATATCACACATATTGGTGTTTTTGAACTGGCTTTACAGTTGATTAACGAAAGCATCAACTGTGCAAAAAAAAAAAAAATTAGTAGCAACTGCCGGATCCTGAATCTTATGCTTGTTCCGTCTACACATTTTTGTTAAAATTTTTTTCTTCTGGCAGTTGAGTTGATTATTAGCATGGTCGGTCCAAGCCAGCAAGTCCCTTTGCTTTAGATTGTAACTCTTAACGGAGCTTATCTATTATTCTTGGACATTTTTTTGCACTGAACAGGATATCCTACTTGTGAATGCACATGATCCACAATATATCACAAACAAAGGAAGTTCGAAAGAGCTTATGTAGTGGTTTGTTTTCACTTTTCAGTTTGCTGTTTGTCATCAAAATGACTAGTTATGTTTGGGAGAGGGAAGTGCTTTGGAGTTACATACAAATTTCATACTTTCTTGATTGTGATTGGTTTGTGTACCCCTCGATTCCATGTGACGTGAAACGGGTCATTTTTAAAATTGAATGTCATGTTGTTGAAATGCTTAGAAGCAAAAATTAACAAATGCCATTGTTTCTATTATGGAAAACGGGGGGCATTGATAGACTGATGTGTAATCATTCGTATGTGAGAGTTGCGTATAAGATCAAAAACATCTTTAACGGTCACGATGAAGAACATGATACCGTTTTTTGGTTTGTAATCTAAAACAACGGAACGTTAAAAGAAGTTCTACCAAAAGTTAAAAGAAGTCCTGGGGATAGATTGTGATGTATATGAATCAATTTGTCACAAAACATTCATAAAATGCTGCATCTTTCATTTCAAATCTTTTGAAGGGTTGTTTTTTTCCCACAAAAAAGGCATGCACCAAAAACATGAATGATTCTATAAAAGGAATCACTCTACATGCAAATTCAAATATGAAATTCCTCTAGTTTACACACTTAGATCCACTTGTTTTCCTTTATACACAGAATTAAGTAAACTATTGTTCTGTACTACCTACATTAGTACCAAAACAAAACTATATTAACCATTTGTAGGAGAAAAACATATAATTAAGAATGTGCAAATCAAAACTCATCAATCATTAGCTTGATACACATATGAAAAGTGGGATGATCTCATTTTCTCTATCCCTTTGATTTTTCTACTGAAAATTGAAGTACCTAGTCAACAAAACAATCACTCTAGCAGTTTATGGATCACTCCAAGTTAAACAAATTGAGATTAAAAAAAAAAGCTATTACTACCATAAAACTTGTACAATTAACCAGATACATACTCCCACCATTTGCAAATAGCATATCCATAAATTAAGCTATAAGTAATCACCCTCAAAGGAGACTTTGTAAACCTGTATCATCAGAGAGAACAAAGATTCATCATTCATCCAAGCAAAATCAGAAAAAACTATCGATCTCACCGTCAATTCAAACATGCATTTACATACGAACAGATTCATCAAAATCTAGTTAAAGAGAGGCACCTTGAAAATCCAGATCCATAAAGAAAAGCAGCTTCTGTTCTTTCCTCAACAGTAACAGGATAAGGCCAACGAGAAATATCACGGTTGAAATAATCCCAATCAGGTAAAAGAAGACAAGAAATTCCAACAAGACCCAACACATATGTAGTCAGCATCTTCTTGAATGAGTGTGTGCATATACCAACTGCTAATATAACTACTGCCAGCCAAAGTAGACAGGCTCTTAGAGCTGCATCATTTGCCATGGTTGTGATGAGGTTGGTGAATGTCACAAGCCAATTTTGGAGACTTTGGGATTAGATTCAGTTAAATTTTTTGATATTGTTGTTTTTGTTTGTTATGCTGTGTTGTGATGTTGATGAAAAAAATGAATGAAGGGCCATACAAATGCAATTACGGCATTGGTGAGGAGTGAGGCAAAGTTAAGAAGATGTATGAGCTTTAAATGCTAACTCAACTGTCCCTTCTATAAACTTTAAATGTTTTAATTTAATGTCATACTACCTCATAGTTGTCGTCTTAGAATCGGGTTGGCGACCTCTCACCTCCTTTATGACAATGATAATGTGCATAAAAAGAAAGTTTTATTCATAGAAACTCAAACGATTGCTATATACTTCAATGTACATTAATGAAAGATGGTTATCAAAGTGCACTAGTGATAACGAGTTGGAAGACATAAAAGAGTTAGGTTTGTGGACTCCAATGCTCTTATCACACATGTCTAAAAAAATAGTACTTTGAGAATTTGGAGTTAAAAGAAGGTGAAGTTTTTCGATTTGGTAATAGTAATGCTTGTAAGGTTCATGATATTGATTCAGTTAGACTCAAAATATTTGATAATCATGAGCTACTTTAATGTAAAGTGAAATATGTTCATGAACTTAAGCGGAATTTATTTTCTACAAACATGTTTTACGATTTAGCCTATTACACTAGAATTGAACATGGCATATTAAAAATTTCACATGGTGTGTTGATTATTGCTAAAGGGTTTAAAATGTACAGGTTCTATATTTTAGGTAGTTCCACTTTTATTGGTCATACATCATTAGCTAGTCAAGACTTTCATGATAAAATCAACCTATATCAGGGTTGTGAGTAGGCTTGATCGAATCATGATCTTGGAAGGTTGGTGGGGTTGTTAGGGGCTTTATCCCCAACGGGCCCTCCCTAGAGATGTCTTTGATCATTGCCCTATTACCCTTTAAGTATGACAATCAATTGTGGGGCCCCTAACCTTTTAGGTTCAACCATCATTGGTTGTCTCATCCTGATTTCAATGAGTTGGTTCTCAATTCATGGTCAACTTCTTTGATCCAGGGTTGGAAGACTTTTGTTCTTTTGGGGAAGCTTAGATCTCTTAAAGCTTCCCTTAAAGGTTGGAGTAAACCGATTTTCGATGCTGAAACAAGTTAACTAATCGTAAATAGTTAAACACATAGTTGTTAACGAAAACAGACATCGATAGTGCTTGCACACATGTCGTACACCAGAGTACAAACAAGTTCACAACCTAGACCGAATGAACCGGCCTAGTTTGATACCAATTATGTAACACCCTAAACCCCAACATGCAATTTATAAAATAATCAAAGTAATTATTTTTTTAGAAAAGGATGTCACATTTTTCTTAAATAAAACATCTTCCTTAAATTATAAATAATAGCAGCGGAAAATTACACAATTAAAAAACACAACCTTGAATAGTCTCATAAAATGGAAATCACTTTAACTCAAAAGAACATTAGTTTAAATAAACTCTACAAGTCACAAAATAAAATAAGAAAACATTTCCAAACCAAGTGTTACACTATCAGAGCGACACAAAGACACTAAACGGCGCATAAAACAATAAAGATGACCACTAGCCATCCTCCACACAAGCAACATCTGAGGCTCATCAGTCTCTACCTGAGTATCTACGACTACACTATAGGCATAAAGCCAACACAAGAAGCGAACAGGGGGTGAGAATCCATTCATAAATGTTAATGGGGCATAAAACAACGGGGATAACTTAATAATATTATTCTTCAATCACATAGATTAATTATGAACAATTATCAATCACAAATATAGTCATGCATTGCAATGCAATTCTTCCATTCTTCTCAATTGCATGTCGTACCAAGGTTTGGAAGTTAGAGTTATGTTACTGAATAATCCATTGTCTCTGGTTCCTCTCTAAATCTGATTCCTCTAAACCTAAGGCACGCCACTGGTTCCTCCCTGAACCATGATCCTCACTGTGTAAGAACTAGATTTTGTTATGGCCTTTAGTTTTTATGATACCAATACATTGTTTCTTAAAGAACAATTTTGAACCCTAATGGTTTTTTTTCTAGTGTGTAGCTTTTTCTTACAAGTTCTGACTTTGATAGAATGGCGTGTGACGTCATCAGTTTCAGGAATTAATACACTCTGACTTTGAAGAGATAACAGTGCGATTTACAAAGAAAATTCAAGATCTGGAATGCTCTTTGACAATGCTTCTAAATTAATGCTCATCAAATGGCTTTTGACTCTAACTCAGATAAAGGGCTTCTAAAGAATTTCAAAACTCTGACTTTTGGCACAAGTTTTGAAGATCAAGTTCTGAATACTCTAAAAACAAGGTTTTGGACTTGGTTGGAAAAAAAATTCTTGAAACCCAATTCAAAGAGTTTTATACTTTATTGAAACCAAACATGAAAGAAACACTTTCCTAATTAAGATACTTATCAGCTTCTCAGAGTCTGATAAAAATTTCCTGGTTCGTCATCTCAGAGCCTGGCTATATTATCTTAGAGCTTGATTGGGCATAATGCCTGGTTCTTGTATCTCACTTTATCTCAGAGCCTGGCTTGCAATCACAGCAAATGAGGTATCAAAGTCTAGTTGATATCAAAGTCTAGTTGTATTTCTTTTAAACAAAGGTTTGGTTCATAACTTAGATCATCCTGGTTAGAAATGTAACTCAGAGCACGAGTTATCTTCAGAAATGCCTGTATAGACAAATTTAGTGAACTTTTTTAAAGTTCCTGATCAATCAAACATTGTTAAAGCATAAGCAATAAATCAGAACATATGTATGATATAAGCAAATGGAAAATAGATATATGAAAATCATCTATACTTCTCCCCTTTTGTCATCAATCAAAAAAGAGTGCAAAAGAATAAGAGTGAAATGAAGCAAACTTTCATTTATCTTAAAATGATAATGATACAAAAATTAATGTTGTTGTTATTGATGAAATTGTTGTAATGAATGTTGTTGGATTGTTGTGTGACGTTTATGAATGAATAGTAGGCACTGATATGATTTTCATGTTTCCGGAAATTGATGTTTTGGGGTAACTGTCTCATAGCAGAAAAACTGAACATTTTTGGCTTCTGCTACAGGGGTAACTGGTTACTAGAATTGGGGTAACGGGTTACCCTGCATTAAAATTGGGATTTTGGGCTACTTTTGAATGAAGTTACCGGTTACCAGGATTGAGGTAACCGGTTACCACTGAAGGATTTGGCGTGGTTTCGCTACTGTAAGTAGTGTAACCGGTTACTAGGATTGAGGTAACCGGTTACCACTGTACTGAAAGGAAAAATTTGAAAACTTTAAAAATTCATATCTTGAGACTCGGGTGTCCGTTTGACGCACCGTTTTGAGCGTTGTAAAGGTAAAAATATTCTCTTTTATTTGATCATGAAATTGGGTTTTTAAATAAACATATTTCTGATGATAAAACATTTCTGGCGTGTCAGTGTTGTGTACAATGCAATGAATTTAGGGATGCTTGACGATGAAATTTTGGGATGATGATCCTATAAATTGTAGACTATATTACGATTACGTTGTTGTTGTTATTGGCCTGAAATGATAGGACTTATTGTTGAGAGCTTATGCTATAGAATTTTACATATTCGTGGTTACATCTTTAATGTCACATGCATTCATTGTTGAAGGCTTATGCCTTGTTGTTGGTTGAGGGCTTATGCCCTGTTGTTGAGGGCTTATGCCTGTTGTTGAAGGCTTATGCCTTGTTATTGGCCATTATCTGGAATTTTGGAATGGTCTTATACCCTGTTAGTACCACATGCATGACATTGAGTCAGTTCCATAATTTGAAAGTGTGATTGCATGATGAATTGAACGTGCTTATGTATGTTACTGTATGTGTAAACTAACGAAGATGACAATAATTGGTGAAGTATGATTCAAATAACCTATATGAGATGTCTGTTGTATAGTCATTATTATAAGATTTATTATATTGTTGTGATATCTCACCCCTTCTGTTTGAATGTTACCTCTACGTGGGTAACGCGCAAGTGACAAAGATTAGAGTAGCTGAGGTATGGAGCGACACCTATTATTGCGTAGATCAAATCGGGTTTTGCTCTAATACGAACCACCGAGGAATGAACACTTGTTTGTGCAATTTCTTTATTTATGATATATTTTGGAAGTTTTTAGAGGTTATGAACTCTCTTGGTTTATGTTGCAATTTTTGGCACTTTGAGTTGTTTTAAAGATGATAGTTATTTTGCATTGATTATTTTCGTTGTGTTAATAAAAGGAAGTTTGAATAATTGATTGATTGCAAAGTCGGTTCATCAGAGTTAATGTGTTATGTATCTTGGTTTAATTATTTGAGCATATTGTGATGAGTTGATGATGTAGCATCCTATTACTTGTTTGATTGAATTTAGGCTTAATACTCAATTTGGTCCTCTACCTATACACTAGGGTCCAATTTGGTCCTTTACCTTTTAAAAGTTTCAAGTTGGTCCCATACGTTTCCAAAACGTATTCACGTTGGTCTTATCCGTTTGAAACGTTAAATATATTCCAACGTGGCTGCTAGGTGTCATGGGTAGGGTAATAATAATGATGACCTGTCATTTTCACTAGCAAATAGTGTACCCTCACTATCCATGTGCCATTTTCGTTCAGCAATGTTAGAAGGATTCTGAAGACAAGTGTGCGAAGACGAAGAGTTCTGCGAAGACAAAGAGGACAGAGTGTGCGAAGACGAAGAAGGCGACTTATCATCACGAAGAAGACGAAGAGGAAGGAGTATACGAAGGTCAGATTTCTTATTTCTTCAATCTTTTCTTGTTGTGTATATGTTAGGGTTTCTGAATCGTATGAAATTAGGGTTTTTTCCCCTTTTTCATTTTTTCTGTTTTACTGGATTATCTTGTTTACGTTTTGGTAGAAATATTGCTAAAAAATACGTATTTTCATCTATTAGGTTGAAATGGATGAAATAATGACCTTTAATGTGCACCATAGTGGTCAATTTCTGGACTCAGAAAAAACGATTTATGAGGGGGGTATATGTGATAAGTTAGTAGTAGATGCTGATAGGTGGTCTTACTTTGAATTGTTGGGTCTTTTGAAAGACTTTGGTTATAATGGAGTTTGTAGCATATACTACAATGACCCAACATTTGGGATGAACCTTCTCAGAGATGATAAGGGTGCCTTGGAAATAGCTGACCTCTTTAGGGTACATCTTAAAGTGGATATTTACATAGAACACCCTTTATCCCAACCAGAATTTGTTGATAGTCCTAATATTGTTGAAGAAGCCAGTATTGAAGAACCTTTGAATGAGGTTGATCCAGGAAACTATGATACAATTCAGGATATTGTTAATGAAGTACTTAATGAGGGTGAGGGAGATGTAGGAGGGAATGCAGACCAAGGTAACATGGGCAATGAGGGTGAGGGTGATGGAGGGGTGAGTGCAGGCCAAGGTAACATGGGCAATGAGGGTGAGGGTGATGGAGGGGTGAGTGAAGGCCAAGGAAACATGGGCAATGAGGGTGAGGGTGATGGAGGGGTGAGTGCAGGTCAAGGAAACAGTGGCAATGAGGGTGTTGAGGTCCTGAATGCAAATGAAGAAGACCTGAACAATCTGATTGATGAGGTTATGATTGCAAGTGAGGGTGTTGAGGTCCTGAATACAAATGAGGGTGTTGAGGTCCTGAATGCAAATGAAGAAGCAGAAAATGCAGGTGTGAATGCGTGTGTGGATGACTCTAATGATAGTGGTGATGAGACATATAATTGTGATAGTGCTATGGAGGTTGAATTTAGTGACTCTGATGCTAGTATGGATTATTCTGATGAGGATCTTGCTAATTTTATGGAAGGAGCAACAAGCAAAAATAAGAAGCCTATGGAAGGAGCCAGTGGTGGTGATGACAAAGAGTTGAACAATGATAATGAAGAATTAGATAGTGGGTGTGATAGTGATTCTAAGGATAGTGATTGTGAGGATACTGGTAACATAAGAAAGAAGAAGTATCCTATTTTCAAGTTATTAAAAGACATGTCTCAATATAAATGGGAATTGGGAAATTTTTTTAACTCCAAGAATGATTTTAAAGAAGCTATTAGAACCTATTCTGTTCAAACTGGTAGAGCTCTTAAGTTTGTAAAAAATGACAAGTTGAGAGTGAAGGTTGAATGTAAAGAAGGCTGCAAATGGGAGGCTTATTGTGGAAAGCTGCCTAATGAGGAGACTTGGCAAATTAGAAAACTTGTTGATACACACAATTGTTCTAGAGAGTTCAATGTACCATTGATGTCTACTAAGTGGCTCAGCACAAGGTTACAGAATTCATTGAAATCTAATCCTAAGTTGAAAGTTAAAGACATTAAAGAAAAGGCTATAAAGAAATGGAATGTGGGGGTGTGTAAGACAAAGGCAATTAGGGACTGAAGTTTAGCTAGGGACATGGTTGATGGTTCATTTATAGGGGATTACACAAGGTTATATGATTATTGTCATGAGATACTGAGGACAAATCCTGGTTCTACTGTTAAGTTAAGTGTCACACCAGCTCAAGAGGGTGCTGAAGATACAAGGCCTTTTTTCAAGAGGTTATATGTATGTTATGCTGCTTGTAAGCAAAGTTTCAAGCTGTGTAGGCCTATTATTGGTCTTGATGGTTGCTTTCTAAAAGGATTATGTGGAGGTCAGATCTTAGCAGCTATTGGGACTGATCCAAATGATCAGATGTTACCTATTGCAGTTGCTGTTGTAGAAGGGGAAACAAAGGATAGTTGGTTATGGTTCTTGCAACTTCTCATTGATGACCTAGGTGGCAGAGAAGAATGTAGAACCTACACATTCATTTCTGACCAGCAAAAGGTACCATTCCATAATTTACCTACTCTGTTAAATTGTATTTACATTGATTACTGATCTACTCTGTTTTTTATGTTACAGGGTCTACTTCCTGCAATGGATGAGTTGCTTCCAAATGTGGAACAAAGGTTCTGTGTTAGGCACTTATACAACAACTTTAGAAAAAAGTTCCCAGGAAAAATGTTGAAGGAGATAATCTGGAGAGCAGCTAGGGCAACTTACCCACAAGCATGGGAAAAGGAGATGAGAGGTATGAGGCAGATAAATGATGAGGCATACAAGCATATGATGCAGACTCCACCTAGATTTTGGAGTAAGTCTTATTTTAGGACAACTTCAAAGTCTGATACAGTGTTGAACAACATGTCTGAAGCCTTCAACAGTGTCATTGTGGAATCTAGAGGTAAGCCAATTGTGACAATGCTAGAAGAAATTAGGGGCTACATAATGGAGAAATGGGCAACAAATAGGGTTAAATTCCTTAACTTAAGTGATGAAGATGTATTGCCAAACATAAATAAAAAAGTGGAGAGAACAAGTTCTTGCACAAATTCATGGATTGTTAGGTAACTTAAGTTTCTAATTATGTATTTTTTGTTATTCATTTTCTGATTATGTATTTTTTTGCTATTCATTTTCTGTTGTATTTTTTGTACATAGGATGTCAGTTGAATTCATTTATGAGGTTAGGGACATTGAGAACCCAGGTGACATTTTTTCTGTCAACCTAAAGGAATGCAACTGCATATGTAGGAAGTGGCAACTAACAGGGCTTCCTTGTGTGCATGCTATTGCTGCATTGAAGAGTAGAGGTTTACATGTTGAAGACTTCATTCTTGACTTTTATAAAAAGGCTAGGTATATGTCTGTTTATGAGCCTATTATTTATCCAGTAAATGGAACAAATTTATGGGTCAGAACAGAGTTCCCAGATGTCCAGCCACCAAAGTACAAGAAAATGCCTGGTAGGCCTAAGAAGAGGAGGAATCGTGAGGCTGGTGAAATTGATGGGACAGATAGGAAAATGAGGAAGACAAGTATGATAATGAAGTGCACAAGGTGTAGGCAAACTGGGCACAACAAATCCACCTGCAAGAGGACTCAACCACCACAAGGATCTCAACCAAGACAAGCTTCAAGGACACAAGGATCTCAGCCAACACAAGCTTCAAGGACACAAGGATCTCAACCAACACAAGGATCTCAACCAAGACAAGCTTCAAGGACACAAGGATCTCAGCCAACACAAGCTTCAACGACACAAGGATCTCAGACACAACAAGCATCTCAACTTGTACAACCATTAAGGGCACCACCTACACTAGGGGCTCATAAAAAGATGTCAACAGCTAGGCCACACAAGATACCATTTAGGAAACCAGCACATGTGGGTCCAACAACAAGGCTTAGTGCATCTCAAAATGCAGTTGGTCCTACCACTAGGAGGACCACTCCTACAAAAAGAAACAATACTAAGAAGGGCATTTAGTCTGTTAGGGTCTGTTTACTATATTTTGGTTCATGTTTTGGGTTGTTTTATGTAATGTTTGACTAGTGTCTACTTTGAACATGTGCTGTTTCAATGTAATGGTTCATTTAGTCTGTTAGTATATTTTGAACATGGTATTTCTGTTTTAATGTAATGGTTCATTTCTGTTTTAATGTAATGGTTCATTTAGTCTGTTAGTATATTTTGAACATGGTATTTCTGTTTTAATGTAATGGTTCATTTCTGTTTTAATGTAATGGATCATTTAGTCTATTTTTCTTGGTATTTCTGTTTTGAGTACCTCATATACATCTTGCAAGTTAGGTGTAATAACATATTTCAAGTTAAGTGTCACACCAGTTCAAGAGGGTGTTGAAGACACAAGTTAAGTCTAATAACATATTGCAAAATACATGTCTCAAAATATTGTCTCAAAATTCATTTCAAAACATTAATAACATTACAATCATTTCTAGCAAGATACTATGCTTATAAGCAGCACATCTTGCAGAATACATGTCTTAAAACAAGAGCTAAAAACAGGACACAGACATATCTAGACCATCTTAATTACAAGAGCTAAAAACAGGACACAGACAAAACAATTCCAAATGCTCTTCCATTTCTTTGTCTTCTCAATTAGCTCCCCCAATTCCAATGTTTTCAACTTCAAACTTTCGGTCTCTTTCCTGACAGCTTCCATCTCTTGGCTCATCACTTGTATCTTCCATTCATGCTTCATCAAGGTTTCTTCCTTCTCATCTCTACATTCTTCATGGAACCATTCGAAATAACCACACCCAGAATTGGAATGCCCCTGTGACGATATTGGGAACGATGGTTATGGTTACAACAAAAAAAAAGGATACTTTAGAGCAATAATAGAACTCGTAGTACCTTAAAATGCTTGCATCCCCAGAATAGCTTTCCATAGTTGTTAACGGTTTTCGCCCTACGCAGTATTGCTTCGTCTCCACACACGCATAGAAGTTTCGCAAATCCTGTGTAAACTTGCGAATCAATCACATTTCTGCATGTTGAGGATGAAATGCGCCCAGAACTCATGCTTTGTTGTGCAATTTTGATGTCAATTTGTAACAAGATTGAGTTACAGGATTTTAGGTTTGAGGATTTGGGATTCTTCTAAAATTGCAATACGAACCCAAGTTATAATAGAGATAATGAACAGTGATTGATCCATCTCATGTGCCATGTCATCAAATGTTAACACCGTTTGAAGCATTTTAACGGATAAGACCAACGTGAATACGTTTTGGAAACGTATGGGACCAACTTGAAACTTTTAAAAGGTAAAGGACCAAATTGGACCCTAGTGTATAGGTAGAGGACCAAATTGAGTATTAAGCCTTGAATTTATAATTACTCTGATTTATTATTTATTTTACGTTGGGGAAATGGGGTGTTACAATAAGAACTCCTACACTTTTTATTTAAAAATTAAGGGTTACAAGGCGTACTCTATCCTTAACTCTTAATAACTCTAAACAAAATCAACTTATCTCTAAACATAACAAGGTTAACTCTAAAATCTCAATTTCAACTCATTTGGTTCTCAAACATAACTCTAGCATATTGAATAACTAAAACTTGACTCTAAAATATTCTCCATACCTTTTTTCAAGGTTTCCCAAAAATCCAGCCTTAACTCAAACAACCATAAAAGATTTTCAAAAGGAACAAGAAGCTTTAAAACATAACAAACTCAACACTCTTAATATCAAA
Organism: Vicia villosa; assembly: GCF_029867415.1. Taxonomy (NCBI): domain Eukaryota; kingdom Viridiplantae; phylum Streptophyta; class Magnoliopsida; order Fabales; family Fabaceae; genus Vicia; species Vicia villosa. The sequence goes on from NC_081182.1 coordinate 82,078,512, forward strand.
TACCTTCAAATTCAACTCTAAACATGTCAATATACTCTAAACTAATCGAAACAGCAGCAAACAGTCACAACAATAAAAAACTAAACTCGTTAAACAAGACAACGAAACCCACTACCGGCGCCGATCTTGCACACGCCGCTGCCGATCCCACACACGCTGCCGCCCTCCGCGCCGCTTCTCTCATATCGCAGCCCTGCCGTCGCATCGCACCCTGATTTACGCGCTGACCAACTCCCCTTTGCAGATCGCGAGTCTCATATCTGTAGTTAGAGACAATGGCTCGATTTGTATCACAAGTATTCTTGTATGAATTAACCAACCGATTGGAATAATTGGGGGTTTGATTTTCTATTATACTGAATAGAAGCAATGAATTGTTAACTCGGTTCAGTGCAAACAACACCTAATATGGGGGCTACCAAGACAGGAAGGAAGTCCATTATCACCGATATTAATTCAAAGCCTAAACATCCTTAGTTTATAACTTCTCGCCTAATCATTACCCAACGCTACTTCTGCCTAGAAATCGACATCTATACCTGGGAAGTCGACAACCCACCTCTAATCACCGCAGTGATAAAACAGTCACACACCCTGTGACCAAGGGAACTCAAATAGAAAGATTACACCTTCCAATAAAAATACTTAGTAAAACACCCTAACTAAGAACAATACTTGATCTTGCTTAAAAGTTTTGATCAAGAACAATACTCAACTTTCTTGCTTAAAATCTTCAAGAGTGAGAGCACACATCTACCTCAATGTATTAAAAGATACATGAGTGACACAAAAGAAAATAACATACGAAAACTTGAGAGACTCCCAAAACAACAATCCTTATTACACCCACGGTTTTCCTTGTGTGAATGCTTGACAAACTAGGTTTCCTAAGTTCCTTTTTATAGATACTTGCAAAATGAGTTTGGACTTTAAACTGAATCCAATCTTCTCCTTTCTAAAAACAATTGCAAAATATTTTCACAAATTAGGAACAAATCAAATCAAATTAAATATTAGTTTTCTAAAAGAAATCTCAAAGATTCTTTTTCTAAAAACAGAGAATAATATGCATTTGTCCTAATCATCCCTTGATTGTCTGCGCCTGTAATGATTACCTGAATATATCAGATTTTCATATTTTTCAATCAAATATTTCAAGGTTACAAAAACCAGTCTGAACTGTCAGGACGTTCTGGTGTGGGATGTCACAATATCTGGCAGAACATCTGTCAAAACACATAACAATAGAGTCTGTTATGACAATAGAATAAGATGTTTCAACATCTTGCCCGACATCAGATAAGAACCATGTTTTAGCAAAATTATATCAATTACAAAAACCATATAACTAACAAAATACATCTCCCCTTAAGGAGAGAAGACAAACCTTAAGTAATACACATTCTCTATACTCTAAAGAGCTCTACACTCACTACAACCTTAATACATGACTGCCGATAATTATATGTTTGCTACCAAGCATCATCGGTCATCAGTAGAGTCTCTCACCTCACGTGAGCATGTCTCCTAAACGACATAAAAACACCATATTATAGGGCTTCTCGTCATCGCGGAGAAACCCTAACCACCATATCGTGTTATAAATCTAATAAGGTCTTTGAGTCTCCTTGCCCTTGTAGTGGGACATACACACCTATATTTTTTTACCAGTACAAAAAGTAATATGATGAGGATTATTTGAAGCGGTTAAGCATAATGAGTATTGTTCAAATGGTGCTGTCATGAATGACCATAATTTATTAAAGAAATTAGTTTGAATCATAAAGAATAGAAAGTAGGCTAATTGAATATTCATGTAGAGAGTGCTTATTGACGATGTTATCGAGCTACTTGCTATTTTGATTTCAAAAGTTCTTTAATGGGGGAAGGAACTAAGTTTCGTTTGATCATAAAAGGTGTATCTAAAAGGTATATCTGAATAATATTATTCGAACGCCCCATCTAAAGAACACTATCCAGACATATTCGTTTGTACTTTTCGGGTGTAAAATTGATGTGTTGTATTGAGGTTCGTCTAAATTGTTCTATTCGAATGGAACGAGAGGGGCAATTTTGAAAATTTAGTGTTAGTGAACTATTAAAAATTTATGTAATGAGAAACCTCTAACAAATTAAGATTTTCTATTCAGGTTGTAATGATCAAAATTATTTATTTATTTTGGGACGGGTAGAGTAGTAGAATTTTAGTAGCATCTTGCCGGCTCAAAGTTTGTGTGTGGTGTAAACTATGATTTTCTTAGAAACACTTTGCAATCATCATTTAGAAAAGCAGTTAGCTTACTTGAATTTGGTAAGACCCTAGTGAAGTGAAGCTTTCCTTGGAGCAAAGGAAGGTCAGAGAAGTTTTCTCTTGGTGATTGATTCTAAGTAGGTTATCAATGGAGCATCACACAAGTTATTAATACATCACTATTTTGTCAACGTCCACTCCCGTTTAGTTTCTTAGTCATAACTCCTGTTTACTTTCTTCTTTTATTAATGTTAATATAACATGTACCCTTAAACTAAATCTCGCGTTGATAATAAAAGTTTTAAAAGAATTATAAATAGTGAGATCCTTTCTCAAACAAGTATATCATATTAAATTTTAAATTTAGTCCAGCATAGTTATTAAATGAATTTAAAAAAAAAATAATGATTTATGTACTATTATTAAAAAAATAGTGTTTCAAACCATAAATTATAACCCGAATCAAAGCTATAAAATTAGATATTATTTTTTAAAAAACTAATTCATATTTAATAGGGTTTTGTCTAACTCATCCTTTATAAGTCGGTTTGTAAGATAAGAAGTGTCATTTTATATAAATTCTTTCAACACTCTAACTTGATGCATGGATATAAACGGTGGACAGTCCATAATATGATTGGTAGACTCTAATATCATATTAGAATTTGTCCTAATTCATCTTTATAAAACAGATTTATAAGATGAGAGTTTTCCTTAATTTAAACTCTTTCAACACTCTATCCTTAACTAACTCGCGAGACTTCTTAACTAACTCGTGAGGCTTGAAATTTTTCCAATACCCAACCCTTATATGAATTATAAGATTTCAGGTGATATAATACATATAGTACTATTATGTAGGCAACTTTACCCAAATGAACCCAGGTAGGCTTTGTAAGGTATTAGAATGAGATAGATACGGATCTATATTTAGTTGGAAGTGTGTCCTTAAAGCTTAGTAGATTGAAAATAATACCCCTTTATAGGAGACAGACAAAGATGCACATTCCTGGAAACTGTGTTAGAATAAGCAGCCAATATAAGTAGGTGACCTTGAACTCTATTTTTAACTTTTTATGCATGTATTGGTTGGAAACCCATTTCAGCAAGCAAATCAGTTGTTTAGCTGACACTGAAATCGAAACATGATATTATATAACTAAACCTATAAAACGTCATTGGTCCCTTCCAATATCATTTCAACACACAATCTAAGTCCCCGACAAGATCCTTTCTCTTCTAACATCAAACCTTTTGTGTGTATGAATCGTTTACTAACAAATACAATTAGGACGTTTTTGCTTTGCAACACATGAACAAGAAACTGGAAAAGGAATAATACGTGTTAAAGAAGAAAATTTAATATGGTCTCTCTCATATTCACCTTTGTTGTTTAATATAGATGTTGACACTTGATAATTAAATTTAATAATCTTAGGTTTGACAACGTGTAGCTTATGTTCGAAGCAATCAGAACCGTCTGAAGTTTTAAGAGATTCTGCGTAGATTAGTCATTGTTCAACCATGATAAAAGAATTAGAGACCTTATTTAGTTACAGTTTAACAGTCAAAATTTTGAGATCTGTACGGTATGCCGTCTTGCACACCCTCCAAGACGATCCTGAAAGCAACAACACGAAGAAACATACCAGTAGAAATATTTAAAGATGCATATATACTAGACTATACTATGAGTAATTAGAAAATATGCTACAGAACAAAATGCACCAGGACAAATGTTCAACAAACGCCATTGAAGGTTTCTCAACCATGCAAAGAATAAATGGCGTAAAGGGTTAAAATAAATTGAAGCATATTATTTTGGCGTTAATTTGATATACAATATTCTCCTTCACACCTCCAACTGCACCACCCTCCAAGTCAAATATGTTGCATCATGTTCTTCTTATAGGTTTACTACTAGGAGAAAGTCTTAGTGCTTTAAGTTTGTCATGACTTTTTAATCTCTGGGGGTTTCACTCACAAACAAAGTTTACTATATCTAGCTATTTTCAACAACTTATTACTTAGATTTTTTTGTTTACCTGTTTTGATATTAAGATAGTCATATACTTTACGTGCAAGCTTGTCCAAGACATGTATACATGAATGTGGTTTTGTCATTGGTGTATGTTTTTGTGCCTCTCAATGGTGATGGTTGCAATATTGTTTTATGGACAAACAAAACTTAATGTGTTATTTAATGTGTTATTTGTATAGAAATGTTAAAATGCGCCAACTCATATGGGCTGGTCCGTCAAGCCCAAAAAATCATAGGGTTTGGGCTTTAAAATTATAGTTCATATTTTTCAAGGCCTTTTTAACCCAGCTCTGAAAAGTCTGCTACCCATTAGGGCTATCTCATATGGGCTGTGGGTAGCCCATTAGGCCCGCATAATTATAAATTTTTAAAAAATATTTTAATATTTATATTATCTTACTCCAAAATAGCATATTGATTTTTCTCTCTTCAATAAATTTTATCTTTATTCTATTTAATCTTTCTCTTTTAAATATTTTACATTAATATAATTAACATTTTTTCATCGTATTATATTAGTTATTCTCTTATAATTAATATTCATGTATTATTTTATATAATTTAGACATATATTATATTTAGAAACACATTATAGTATTTATAAGAGATAATATAGTGCTTAAAAATATATTATGTTTAAAGTAACATAATTTTTAATTTTATTTATAATAAATATTATGGAGTTTTTATTTTAATTTTTAAATAAAAAAGCCCATTTAGGGTCGGGTAGCCCGAAGTACATCCACGGCCGGGCCCAGGTAGTAAATCTCGAGCCCATATTACACATGACCTTTTTGGCCCAGCCCTAAAAAGTCTAGGGTCTGCCAGGGCCCTGTTTAGGACCGGATAGTCCATTTTGACAGCTCTAGTTATCTGGAACAGAAAAATGTGTGTGGGAGAGTTGAGATTTTACCTATTAAAGAATTTTATACCACAATATTATCGATCATGCAAGGGTTAATACCTATTTTCATCCCTGCCATATGGGGTTGGTTTGAAAAATCCCCCTGCCAAAAAAAAGTTGCAAGAATTCCCCTAACATTTGAAGATTCTCTCGTTTTAAACCTTGTAAGATTTTTATTTTTAAAACCAACCTTGCCATTTGAAGATTTAGTCATTTGAAACCCTATAATCTTGTAGATAATGTCATTTTAAACCCTCTGGAATATGACAGTCTGGGTTGGTTTGACTAAAAAAAAAAATTTACAGGGTTCAAAATGATAGAGTCCTTCAAGTGGCAAGGTTGGTTTTAAAAATAAAATTTTTACAAGGTTTAAAACGAGAGAATCTTCAATTGTTAGGGGAATTCTTGCAACTTTTTTTTTGGCAGGGGGATTTTTCAAACCAACCCTATATGGCAGGGGTGAAAATAGGTATTAACCCTAAATTTAAAAAACGTTGAATATCAATTATGTAATTTTGTTTTCCTTGTATTTTAAAAGGTATATTATACATCGAATTGAATCTATTCGAAATGTTGTTTGACTGTTGACAAGATGTCAGACATAATGTTAAAACAATGTGTATGACAATGACTAGGTGTGACAAAAAGAATAAAAATAAAATATAAATAACACAGAAATTGATAATCCAGTTCTGCATCTATACGTCTGGAGGGCACTAATCCAATGAAAAGAAATTAACTCTTAATAGTTAAAAGTACAAATCAATCCAATTTGAACTCTCTCAGTTCCATGTCTCTTTTCCCAATACTATCTGTGAACTTCGATCTAGGCTCGCTCTGAATCTGAAATTGCTCTCACTTTCATTGAAACACTCTCCAAAGTGTTCACACAATTACAAAAGTATATGAATGAAGAAAAACTAATACAACTTAAATACTCTATTCTCTTAACTTGAAAATATGGCACGAGAATAAGGTATTACAAAACAAGCAAAGATTGAGTATAATAAAACATGTCAAGCTTAGTAGTGCAAGATCTTGCTCTTCACAAAGGAGAACAAATCTTTAAATAGCAACATAAGTCCAGCTTGAAAGGCCCATAATTGTTTTTTATTTGAAAGAGGTCGAACTTCTAAAAGTGCATATGAATATTCTTCATAATGTTGATTGCAAATCTTGATTGAATCAAATTTTGACAAAAATCTGAATCTATTGAAAATATAAAAAAATAATCTTGCTAAAATAGATTCATATGAAATTTTTCTTAAAATAAAATGTGCATAATCAATCACATCTTTGATTGGACATAAAAGAAAATAAAATTAAAGCGCGATTAAGCAAACAAAGTGAGACAAGACGTATTATATAATGCAAGACATTTTGCTTAACATGTTGCTTTGCACTAAAGTGTAGGATGTCTCACAACTTAAGAGAATATCTTGCTTCACATGTTATTTATAAAATATTTCCAATCACATGTAATAACAAACTCCTCATTTGAGAAAAATGTTACGTACATTCTTCTAGATAAGTCTCAATACTTATATATAAAACATGTTTACTAACATTAGAGAGCATCAAATCTACTAAGAAACATGTTGAAAAATAGGGACCGCATCTTGATGAAGAAATCACTTGCATTGGTAGAAAATTGGAAAGTACATTTTACTCCCCATATCATATGTAGACAAATTATCCTACCCTTATGGGCATACAAAAACATAAAACCAGAAAAACCATATATACAACTCAACATAGGAAAAAATACCAAACATTCAATCCACTCAAGGGCAATGACATCACCAGAAATAAAATTTCACATAGGGGAAGAAAAGAACGAAACCAATATCCTACCATACATAAGACTTACGAAATCACTTCATCAAAGGAACCAAAAAATAACTTAATCATCAAACATACTTCACTGAGAGTCACCAACACTGGAACCAACCTCATATCCCACATCCTCTCCGTCTTCATTGCTTTCATGTTTTTCATTTTCACTTATATTTCATCCTCTTCGGGGGAACACCAATTGCATCATCATAAGTCAAAATATTAGGTATTTTCTTAATCAAAATACCACATATCAAATATGGATATGCAATAGGAAGCTTAATTGCAAAAGACTCAACTTGTTTCCACATTTTATCAAATACCTACTCCTCAAAATCAAAAGCTTCTCTAGTTCCTATTTGGTAAAGTAGACTTTCAAGACTTCGATTTATGAGTCTCTCTCTGCCCACATACTTATTTATAATGGCTAGGGAGAATCCAAAACAATTTTCACGCATAAGGACTTTTCTTAACTCAGCACTTCCAGCATCATTGAAACCCTTAGGCAAGTTTAAAATGAATTCTTTCACAAGCCTAGGGTAACACAAGCCAATATCAATCACAATCTTCCTGACATATGCGTCCTCTAATAACTCCATGATTCTTGAATATTTTAGTACTTCTTTTGACATCTCTCTTTCTGGTGTAATGCGCTTCTTGAAGACATACTTCCACTTTAAGACATTTTCCTCTAAGTAGAGGGAGATGGTGTTTAAGGGCACTACAGGGACATTACCAAGTAGTTTCATACCTCCAAAAACAATTTTTATTTTTTTGGCAATGGGGACCGACATGTCATCAGGATTATCGGTGACGTCCTATTCAATAACTTCTCCCTCAAGGACCTTCTTTCTATTTAGAATAGTGTTCTCTTTGCTGATATACTTGTTATCAGCTTCCTTTCCCTTTCCAGTAGACTTCGTTTTAATCAAAACATCCTCCTTTTTATTTAAAATTCTTTTCTTCTTAATTGGAGTGACATATTCTCAGTTTTCCTCTTGGACCTTTTTGGAGTCCTTGTTGTAGCAACCTGCCCTAAAATTAAAGCTTTTAGAGTCGCCACCTATTCTACCAAGGCGAATAGGAAACCTTTAATGGTTAAGAGATTTAGGGTAAGATACTATATTCGGGTTAAGGGAAGGTGTTAGGCACCCAAAACCCTTTCCTAAAGGTTAACATTGCAAAGATGAAGGTTATGGCAAAAAACATAGAGAAAGGCAACAGATAGTTAATAGGGTTAAAGGCTTAATTATTGACATGATTAAGATTTGGAGGAGGGGGAATCGCCTTGTTGCCAAGTGCCTACGTACCTCCTTATGAAGGATCAGAGTCTACGTAGTTCGGGCACAGGGTTGTACGCCTTAGAATTAGAATTTGAATAGTTTGAAGGCTTTTTGAATGGCCTATCGTAGTTTGCAATTTGAAAGGAATTTTGAATTGCCTGATTGGAAAGGATGAAAATCCGTAGTATCGTGGTTTAGTGTGTTTTAGATGTTTTGGGCGTACAACCCTGATTTTAATATGTTACCATTAGTTGCAATAATCAATAGGTTTGATTACCACGGCTAACGGATTAAAGGGAGGATTGCTAACCACTATAATCGATAGATTCGATTATCACGAATAGCAAATGTGCGTATTTTAATTATCGTTACTCCTCGTAATCAATAGATTTGATTAAAAATAATAACGAATTTTTAAAGGGGAAAGTGCTAATCATCGTAACCAATAGCTTTGGTCAAAACCATTTAGCAGAATAATGTTATTTTAATTATATTAATTTAATTGATAATTAAATGATCGATTATTACCCATCGCGGTCGATTAATACGGTCGAAACGAATAATAAATTAAATCCTAAGATTTCGGCTAAAAAACTAATGGGATTCGACAAACCCTAATATCTTATATAGCCGTTCTAGGGTTGTTGTGATTTTTATAACTAAAGTTAGATTAAAATAAATTAAATTGAGCAATCAAAATAATCGGGAAAATAAATCCTAAAACCTAATATAACCCTAATCCTAATTTTATCATAATCCTAATTATATTAATTGATTAAGCTAAACATATTAATATATGTATAATCTAAGCAATTAAATACAAAAATAAAAAATTATATATAAAAAACCTGAGGTTTGAATCTGTGTTGTAGCCACTTGCAGCTCCATGGTAGACTTGTGCATATGGGGGCGCTGGATCAAGCATTGTTATGATCCAAGGGTCTTTGGTTGATGGTGTATGACATGTGCCTACGCGTGAAGTGTACTGAATCGGAAGATGATGTCTCTCACACAAATAAGAAAAAAAAAACAAAATAGTGAGCCACTGGGGATCGAACCCCTGTTCATAGAGTTACACAACACTCACTTTGCCAACTGGGACGCTTTTGTTTGCTGATAATAGTGTTCATAAAAAATATTAAATAAGTAAACAAAACCCTGTGTTGAAATTTGAAGTCATAGTCAAACCTGGACCCCATTATACAACACGAACCAATCACATATAGGCAATGGACTTTGGAAGGATTGACCAACCAATCAGGAAACGGTGCGCGCAGGTGATCCAAAACATCCAATAGAAGCAGGCCACGCCAGTCAAAGAAAAACGACGTCACCGGAACAGTGTCCATCCGGTCACCATCTCCGACGAATGCTCCTCCGTGCCACCTGAAAAAAACATCAAACGAAAGGAAGAACCACCCAGATTCACTAAACACGACGCTGCGAATCTAATGGACCGATTAGTTTTTCCTGAAACGGCCTATAACTATGGTTTCGAAGCTTCCTCGAAACCTTGCCCTAACAATGGCAAGTCTCGATTCCGGCGCTAAAACTCACAACTAATGATTCAAAACAGTCTTAAACAATATGATAAACAAGTATACACTCATAGAATCAATTTAAAAGCCTTAAAATTAAGAACCCGAACTTCATGAATGTTATGCACGTGTGAGAGCCATGGGAGAGGATCCAGACAGCTTCGAGTTCATGTAAGGATTGGAGATGATTCCTGGAAGCTCAAGGAACGTGAAGGAACGCTCTAAACCCCTTGGGAGTGGCTGTAATCTTTTTCCCCAATTGCCCTAGTTTCTTTCTTTTTTGTAACTTTGCCAAACCTTATTTTCTTGCCTCTTTTTCGTTTCCCCTTCATTAGTGAATGTTTCAGCATATATATGAATGGACTTAGGGTTCTTTTGGGCTTGGTCTTCTTGCATTTGAAGAGTGAATAACTTTTGTTCAAAAAATCCAATATTTTCTTTCTAAGTTTGAAAGAAACTCTCCATAACACATGACCACGTTTTTTGGACCTTCATGAGGTATTTCTTGGACCTTTGAATAATAATAAATGGATCCATGCAACTTGATTTCACTACTTGATATTTTACATAATTTATTTAATATTTAAGTGAACAAAATTCAAATAAAATATAAATAAATATGATAAAAATGTGATGATGGATTTTAAAGGTCACATTATGGGCCATGTACATGTTTGAAGTTCAAAAGTTTGGCCCACCCATTCAAAATTGTGAAAATTGCTCATTAGGGTTTCATGCATTTCTTGGATTTCGACCAACTTGTGCGCCTCGTATCTCCCTCGATTTTAATCCTATGAATGCATTCTAGGACTTTTTAGAAAGCTCAAAGAGTCCTTTAAATGACCTTTTTGGTTTCATCTCGATTGAAGTTCCCAAACTCAAGTTATGAGCTTTGACCTGAAAGGTGTTTCTTGTTAACTTTTTGGAGGACCTATAATCTCTTTGACCATATCTCCCAAATGGTGCATTTCTTTATCTTGGGCCCAACGTCAAAGTTGTAGAGGATGAAATTTCCTTGAGAATAGGCTTTGGTTGGGAAATTTTTGATACTCCATGTGAAAGTTATGGTCAGTCAAAGTTGCGTTGACTTTCTCCTAAAGAAACCCTAATTTGAACCTTTTGCATTTGTTCATTTCTGAGTTTCTATTGATGGATCATGATCAACCTTTGATCAAATGATGGATATAACCTCACATTCTTGATGTTGACCAAAAATCTTGAAGTTTGACTGTATTTTGACTATAGTTGACTTTCAGGTCAACACAGTCGATTATTGATCATCTGAGCCATTGAATGAGCAAACCTTGGAACTTGAAGCTTGACTTTTGACATGGAAATTCTTTGAGGCATATGAGACACCCTGAGATCCATTTGAGGCCTTAGAAATTCAAAATCCTTTGATGAAGTGCAAACCCTAGCTTTGAGACCCTCGATTAGGAGAAAATGACTTGATTGGTCCTTTGAACCTAGAGCCATTGAAGATGAATAGAGGAGGGCAAATTTTGGGGTATGACAGCTGCCCCTGTTCAATATTCTTAAACCTGAAGGATCAGATAGGCACGTCTGCCTATCGTGATTTAAAGGTAGAAGATGATTGAACACTGAGAATGCCCTGAAATTTGCATTTATTGGGAAGAAGTTCTGCGGGAGATGGGATTAGGGATGCCATCCAAGGTAAATACCCCTCTTTTTCTTGGATGTGAAGCAGATACTTTTGAAAGGAACTGCTTGCTTTGGTTGTAGTACGGCCTAAAAAGGCAACTTGAATTTTATGCAATGTTATGATGCATGCGATGTATGATGCAGTGAGCTTCTCAAAATAAATGAGAGCGATGTATGCATATGCATTATGCATGAATGAGGTATGTTAATTGAATGATGCATGATTGTTAGTTATGTTATTTGAAGTTAGTAACTTTGGAAAAGAAAAATAGAACCTTGTTTGTTATTGATGAGATTTTGGAGAAGATCACTGCCGAGGGACTAACGTGATAAACCCAATTGAAGAAATATTTGAGAAACCTTGTGATCAGGGAAAATAAATCCCTATTTGTAAAGAGACGTAGCTTTATATCACTGCCAGGGGACTAACGTGATATTAATCAGCGAGATGATTTGAAGGAGATCACTGCCAAGGGACTAACGTGATGAATGTTGTGTAGAAGATAATTAACTTGCCGTAGTGCTAGAGGGTTTGCAGTTCGTAGGTAACCCACTTACTATAGTTCTAGTAAGTCGTCGCAGTTGGTATACCCACTCCCTATCGTAGTTTGAGTAAGTTTGTCGCAGATGGTGTGGCCCACTTACCATAGCTCTGGTAAGTTGTCGCGGTCGGCCACACCTACTTACTATCGTAGTTGGAGTGAGTTTATCGTAGATGGTAAGGTCCACTTACTATTTAGTAAATCGTCGCGATTGACCGTACCTACTCACTATCGTAGTTGGAGCAAGCTTATTGTAGATGGTGTGGCCCACTTACTATTGTTCTAGTAAGTCGTCGCAGTTAGCCATACCTGCTTGCTATCGCAGTTGGAGTAAGCTTATCGTAGATGGTATGACCCGCTTACTATAGTTCTAGTAAGTCGTCGCAGTTAGCCATACCTGCTTACTATCGTAGTTTTGGAAGAGATCACTGCCGAGGGACTAACGTGATAAATCCAATTGAGAAACTTTTTTTTTTTTGAAAATCTTGTTGTAAAACCCCTTGTGAAACCCTTTGCAACACCTTTTTTTTTGAAGTAGATCACTGCCGAGGGACTAACGTGATAAACCCCATTGAAGAAACCTTTGTAAAACCCTTTGATCATTGCCGAGGGACTAAAGTGATCGGTAAACATGACTTTCAATAGTGACGACTCGCAGTTTGTGAACCCCACTTACTATAGTTCTAGTAAGTTTCCGTAGTTTGTGAACCCCGGAAAGGATCACTTGCTATAGCTCTAGCAAGTTCACCTGCACCAATAGGATTACTTGTCATAGTTCTGACAAGCTCACCTGCACCATTTGGATCATTTGCCCTGGTTCGGACAAATTTCACCTACACCATTTGGATCGTTTGCCCTGGTTCGGACAAATTTCACCTACACCATTTGGATCACTGCCCTGGTTCAGACAAATCTCACCTGCACCATTTGGATCTTCTGCCCTTGTTCGGACAAATTTCACCTACACCATTTGGATCACTTGCCCTAGTTCAGACGAGTTCACCTACACCATTTGGACCGTCTGCCCTGGTTCGGACAAATTTCACCTACACCATTTGGAATCACTTGCCCTTGTTCGGACAAGTTTACCTGCATCACCGGAATTACCTGCCATGGTTCTGACAAGCGTACCTGCATGAAAAAGATTCACCTGTTTGGAGACTCACGACTCGAGGGTCGAAAAACACACCTATCACAACATGAGGGTTGGAAATCTCACGACACGTGGGTCGGAAAATACACCAATCATAACACGAGGGTTGGAAACTAGGTTTTTGTAGTATGATTTGAATTTTGATGTAACAGTCAGATGGGAACTAACTACCAGACGGGAACTGGATTTAATGTAACAGTCAGACATGAACTGACTACCAAACGAGAATTGGATTTAATGTAACAGTCAGACGGGAGCTGACTACCAGATGAGAATTGGATTTAATGTAACAGTCAGACGGGAACTGACTACCAAATGAGAATTGGATTTTGTAATGATTTGCCAGGACGAGAACTGGACTTTGTAAGGATTTGTCAGGGCGAGAACTGGACTTTGTAAGGATTTGGATTTGCAAATGAAAATTGGGCTTTGATAGTATATGAATGTACCAGATGATATGCATGGTTAATGCGCATGTATGTATGCTGATGTCAATCCCAAGATTTTATCTCCTTATTGAACCTGTTTAAACCATATTTGCACCTACACCATGGCTATGCTTATGCCGACTTGGTAAAGTTTCTGTATGTGGATAATGCTTATGCTTATGTACATGTTGATTGATGAGTGGAACAAAGTAATGCGTTGAATGAAATAATGTCTTCTATAAGACCACCTGAAAAGGTTTCTGGAATGGATACGAAAATTCGTCTTAAACAAGACTATCTGAAATGATTTTTAGAAATGATAGTAATCTGTCTTAGAGAAGACCACCTGTAAAGGCTGAGAGATGTCTTAAAAGGACTACCTGAAAAGGTTCTTGGGATGATAACGAATGTCTTAGAAAAGACTACTTAGGAGGGTTCGTAGAATGTCTTAAAGAAGACTACCCGAAGAGATTCCTGAAAAGGATGCCAAATTGCTTTGAAAATGACTACCTGAAAAGGTACTTAGGAAAAGAATGTCTTGAAGAAGACTACCTGAAAAGGTACTTAGAAAAAGAATGTCTTGAAGAAGACTACCTGAAAAGGTACTTAGAAAAAAGAAATTTCTTGAAAAAGACTACCTGAAAAGGTTCTTGGAAATGACTATGATCGTCTTAAAGAAGACTATATGAAAAGGTTCTTAGAGAATAACGTCTTAAAGAAGACTACCTAACAAGGCATGGTGTAATGTATCAACCAATGTATGTAATGCATGATTTATGTGTATTTGCATGATTCCCCAATGATAGGTTGTTGATAACCAAGCGGATATAGTTTGCTAATGTTGTAAGATTGTTGGATGCTAGCGCGATTTCCAAATACTTGCTTTTTGAACTTTGAAGATCGTAGTTAGGAGAAAGATAGATTCGAGGTTGTAAAGTACGAAGACGCCTTTTCCTTTTGTTGTGCGTCTTATGGGTTTGATATCCATTGCCCCAATATTTTTAGTGGGAAAAGATGCTTATGAGGGAAGTGCCCTAGGAAATAACCTTGTCATATGCTTCGACGTTTAGATTGAAGGGTGTGCCCCTGACTTCCCAGATATGGGGGGTTGATTTTATCCCATGTTTGACATGCCCCTGATTGAGACTGCTTCGAGATGTGACCCAGGTCGATTGGACCTTAGGAAGAATGCCCCTAGTTAATAGGGTGTTTGGTTGTATGCCCCTATTTTAGGAAAACCCTCTAGACGTGGTTTCCCCATTCAAGAGTCTTTATCAGAAATGATCGCCTTTGTGCTAAGTGTATATTCGTAGATGGCATTGTACCCTTTGAGAAGTAACTCTAATGTGATGTGAATGCAAGTTTTGAAATCGAAGGAGTGGATGATTAGAAATGAATACTTGAAGAAGCGCAGTGGTTTAGAAATAGTTTTAACAAACATAGGAGTCAGTATAACAAAATCCTGCTTAATATGCTTTCGTAGTTAACCTTGCCTCAATTAGGACTTTTAAATGTTGTAACTTGGCTTGGTTCATGTTTTAAGAAACAATGGATATAAGGCTCAAAATTTTATTTATCCCACCCCTTTCTCCTTGATGTTCTCCAGACCCTAAAATTCGCCTAATTCAATGAATGTGTTTTGTTTGTAAGAGCATTAGTTTTGATGTTGAATAGCAGCCTTAGTAGAGATGCAAGCACGGATGAAAAGTGTTGCAAAGATCCAAGCATTGATGTGAAGCTTTGATGTTTTAGCAGTCACAAGATTGTCCTTCGTATTTTGTTTTTGTTTTTATCCCTTATTTTTGCATGAACCAATCCCTTTTGAATTTGATCCATCGGGATGCCCTAATTTTTGCCTAAGTCATCTTTGTTTTTTTTTTCTGAAATTCTCCATTTTGACTTAGCGGGCGTTTTTCTTTTGAAAGCTCCTTTTGA
Organism: Vicia villosa; assembly: GCF_029867415.1. Lineage (NCBI taxonomy): Eukaryota > Viridiplantae > Streptophyta > Magnoliopsida > Fabales > Fabaceae > Vicia > Vicia villosa. The sequence continues at coordinate 82,094,085 of NC_081182.1, forward strand.
GATTTGATCCTTGGATATTGAATGTTATGACTGCCATGTCGATTTAGATTTGTAAGCTTCACCTTTGACACTTCCTCGATCTTGAATGATGTAATGAGGAAGAAGATGATGTGAATGTTATCTCCATTGCTTCCTCAATCTCGGATGAACGCGAGGAAGAAGATATGCTTGAACCTTTGCTTGAATCCTTGCTTGGATTAACTGATTCCCTTGACAACCAAAATACACCATTGAATTAATTGAAATCTACCCTACCTCTGGTTAAAATCAAGGTTTATTTGAAAAGTAGAAGCAAACTCCAACTCCTGGCTCGAGGGGGTGACGAGGGATTAACATCCTTATACCTCCACTGTTTAGGGATTTGAAAAAATGCCTGTACATCGTCGGTTCGGTCTTACCTTGAAAGCATATATTTAGCTGGACTTAGTTATTTGTATTCGTCATTCTCCCTCAAGTTTGTTAATGATTGGGAGTGATAATTTGAAAGATAATTTGAAATGGAAAGTCGTAGTAATGCAAAAGCGGAGCGAAAGAATTGATTTCAAAACATGCATGATTATTTTATTGAATTACTATTCGAAAGGTACAACGTTTTACATCAAATAGCATTTTGTGATCGTAGGAATTACAACTAGAAAGATAAACCTATTAATCCTAAGGGCAATCTCCTTTGTGAGTCCGTTGACCTTGCTTTACTCCTTAGTTCCTAGACTTGTAGAAGTAAAAGGGTAATCTCGAATTCTCCTTGGGCACGTCAAACCTGTCGGAAATGATTGTAAGCGGTGGGTTTTCGCCGTATCGGAACTTCATGAGTTTCCTTTGACTGAACCTCTTTTGCCTTTTTTTTCTAAGGATAGCACAACACCATTTGCAGCCTTCAAAGTTTGTAGATTGATAGAAAAACCTATGGCCTCTTTGCCCCTTGGTATGGAGTTAGCATATGTCGCATTCCCTCCATCGTAGTCACGCATTTTTGTTCAGGGTGTTGCCCTAGTTGGATTAATCCTTGCCCCCAGGTTATCGTAGAGCGTCCTTGTAAGTTTGCTATGTTCGTAGATGAACCCCCTTATGACTAGGTACCCCTTGAATGTATCTATGAGGGAACTTCGTTGTTGAACTAATCCTTGCTCGATAATAACATTTGTTGCATTCACAATCCTGTTACGACAAATCGTGGGCATGTGGCTGGCATGGTGAAGGGCGTCCTCTTTTCCTTAAGATCATTATTAATTGTTTATCCTCCTTCTTTCTCCTCTTTAGTTTTTTCTCCACGAGTCTCGGGAAATCGGCTAGCACGGTAAGTGTGGGTGCGGGCGAAGATATGAATGCAAATGTAAATGTCAATGTAAATGTATGGATGCATGAAAATGCAAATGCATGCGTATGCACAAGACTCCTTGTATTATAACTCCTTGCATGCAATGCAGACGGGTGACATGTGATCCTAGGGATAACCTTAGAGGCGACATTGGACCCTCGTGGAATCTTTGTAAGATAAATGTTATGACACGCCAATGGAAATCCCTTAGATTAGGGAGTATGCAGAAGGTAGCAGCTGGTGACCGTTCAAGATAGTCGCCAAGTCTCATGGCCATCGAGAGGCCGTTCGACATGTACCGATGAAGTTGTCCCTCGTGGGAAGGTTCTCTATGCGGAACACAACCTATCTAAGGACGATATTGAAGGAAGTGAAATCCCTACAGGCTAGGGATTGAAGACGCATAAATGGAAATCCAAAACCCTACACAAGTTAGAGGGTGCGCGGGAATAAGCACGGGGTGACCGTTCAAGACAGTCACTGAATCTCATGGCCATCGAGAGGCCAATTGACGCGCGTAAACGAAGATGTCCCTCGTGAGAAGGACACGTAGTTGTAAAAATACAAGGATATAAAAGTAAAATCCCTACAGGCTAGGGAATGCATAGACGGTGATATCGTTCGTAGGAAAGACGTGGTCTTAGAAATTAGAGTCCCTACAGGTTAGGGACCACGTAGGGATACCTGTAAAATTGAAATGGATAGATATTCGAAGTATATAGATTGCAAACACATGATGAGCACAGAAGCACAAAAGTCCTAGGTTCATAGGTTCGACGTAGCGGCTCTAGAGAGCCAACCTTTTTATGGGGGGTTCTAGAAGGTCTCATGGGGTCGTTCGTAGCCTCCGAGACTTTTTGTCTCTTTGAATTTTAGAACAACTCATTTTATCCATGAGGTTCGAATTTTAGGGGTAGGTTCCCAGAGAGATCAGCCAAATACCAAGTCCAGCCCTCAACAAGGTCGAGCCTCGTATCAGACCTTTCCGGATATTCAACCCACTCTGAGTGGAATTATAACAAGACTCGTAGGCGATGTAATTCCCCTCTGGTCATTATTATAATTCCCACGCTTAGGTTTAACGCAATTTATATATAACCCAAAAAGTGCAGTAAAATAGCAAATATTCACGTAAACAAATATTTAATTAAATTACTGTAAATAAATGTAATTCTTGTAAATAATTGAAATTGCAAGTAAATAATTGAAATTGCAAGTAAATAAATAAATAAATAAAATTTAAATATTTACAATAAACCATAAACCCTAAAATGGCGAATTAGCCAAACCCTAATAGCTAGCCACAAACCTAAATAATTTGCCAAACCTAAACCCTGCCAAAACCTAGGAGCATAATAATTCACCATTTTTAGTTGTCCCCAGCAGAGTCGCCAGCTGTAGCAACCTGCCCTAAAATTAAAGCTTTTAGAGTCGCCACCTATTCTACCAAGGCGAATAGGAAACCTTTAATGGTTAAGAGATTTAGGGTAAGATACTATATTCGGGTTAAGGGAAGGTGTTAGGCACCCAAAACCCTTTCCTAAAGGTTAACATTGCAAAGATGAAGGTTATGGCAAAAAACATAGAGAAAGGCAACAGATAGTTAATAGGGTTAAAGGCTTAATTATTGACATGATTAAGATTTGGAGGAGGGGGACTCGCCTTGTTGCCAAGTGCCTACGTACCTCCTTATGGAGGATCAGAGTCTACGTAGTTCGGGCACATGGTTGTACGCCTTAGAATTAGAATTTGAATAGTTTGAAGGCTTTTTGAATGGCCTAACGTAGTATGCGATTTGAAAGGCATTTTGAATTGCCTGATTGGAAAGGATGAAAATCCGTAGTATCGTGGTTTAGTGTGTTTTAGATGTTTTGGGCGTACAACCCTGATTTTAATATGTTACCATTAGTTGCAATAATCAATAGGTTTGATTACCACGGCTAACGGATTAAAGGGAGGATTGCTAACCACTATAATCGATAGATTTGATTATCACGAATAGCAAATGTGCGTATTTTAATTATCGTTACTCCTCGTAATCAATAGATTTGAGTAAAAATAATAACGAATTTTAAAAGGGGGAAGTGCTAATCATCGTAACCAATAGCTTTGGTTAAAACCATTTAGCAGAATAATGTTATTTTAATTATATTAATTTAATTGATAATTAAATGATCGATTATTACCCATCGCGGTCGATTAATACGGTCGAAACGAATAATAAATTAAATCCTAAGATTTCGGCTAAAAAACTAATGGGATTCGACAAACCCTAATATCTTATATAGCCGTTCTAGGGTTGTTGTGATTTTTATAACTAAAGTTAGATTAAAATAAATTAACTCGAGCAATCGAAATAATCGGGAAAATAAATCCTAAAACCTAATATAACCCTAATCCTAATTTTATCATAATCCTAATTATATTAATTGATTAAGCTAAACATATTAATATATGTATAATCTAAGCAATTAAATACAAAAATAAAAAATTATATATAAAAAACCTGAGGTTTGATTCTGTGTTGTAGCCACTTGCAGCTCCATGGTAGACTTGCGCATATGGGGGCGCTGGATCAAGCATTGTTATGATCCAAGGGTCTTTGGTTGATGGTGTATGACATGTGCCTACGCGTGAAGTGTACTGAATCGGAAGATGATGTCTCTCACACAAATAAGAAAAGAAAAAAACAAAATAGTGAGCCACTGGGGATCGAACCCCTGTTCATAGAGTTACACAACACTCACTTTGCCAACTGAGACGCTTTTGTTTGCTGATAATAGTGTTCATAAAAAATATTAAATAAGTAAACAAAACCCTGTGTTGAAATTTGAAGTCATAGTCAAACCTGGACCCCATTATACAACACGAACCAATCACATATAGGCAATGGACTTTGGAAGGATTGACCAACCAATCAGGAAACGGTGCGCGCAGGTGATCCAAAACATCCAATAGAAGCAGGCCACGCCAGTCAAAGAAAAACGACGTCACCGGAACAGTGTCCATCCGGTCACCATCTCCGACGAATGCTCATCCGTGCCACCTGAAAAAAACATCAAACGAAAGGAAGAACCACCCAGATTCACTAAACACGACGCTGCGAATCTAATGGACCGATTAGTTCTTCCTGAAACGGCCTATAACTATGGTTTCGAAGCTTCCTCGAAACCTTGCCCTAACAATGGCAAGTCTCGATTCCGGCGCTAAAACTCACAACTAATGATTCAAAACAGTCTTAAACAATATGATAAACAAGTATACACTCATAGAATCAATTTAAAAGCCTTAAAATTAAGAACCCGAACTTCATGAATGTTATGCACGTGTGAGAGCCATGGGAGAGGATCCAGACAGCTTCGAGTTCATGTAAGGATTGGAGATGATTCCTGGAAGCTCAAGGAACGTGAAGGAACGCTCTAAACCCCTTGGGAGTGGCTGTAATCTTTTTCCTCAATTGCCCTAGCTTCTTTCTTTTTTGTAACTTTGCCAAACCTTATTTTCTTGCCTCTTTTTCGTTTCCCCTTCATTAGTGAATGTTTCAGCATATATATGAATGGACTTAGGGTTCTTTTGGGCTTGGTCTTCTTGCATTTGAAGAGTGAATAACTTTTGTTCAAAAAATCCAATATTTTCTTTCTAAGTTTGAAAGAAACTCTCCATAACACATGACCACGTTTTTTGGACCTTCATGAGGTATTTCTTGGACCTTTGAATAATAATAAATGGATCCATGCAACTTGATTTCACTACTTGATATTTTACATAATTTATTTAATATTTAAGTGAACAAAATTCAAATAAAATATAAATAAATATGATAAAAATGTGATGATGGATTTTAAAGGTCACATTATGGGCCATGTACATGTTTGAAGTTCAAAAGTTTGGCCCACCCATTCAAAATTGTGAAAATTGCTCATTAGGGTTTCATGCATTTCTTGGATTTCGACCAACTTGTGCGCCTCGTATCTCCCTCGATTTTAATCCTATGAATGCATTCTAGGACTTTTTAGAAAGCTCAAAGAGTCCTTTAAATGACCTTTTTGGTTTCATCTCGATTGAAGTTTCCAAACTCAAGTTATGAGCTTTGACCTGAAAGGTGTTTCTTGTTGACTTTTTGGAGGACCTATAATCTCTTTGACCATATCTCCCAAATGGTGCATTTCTTCATCTTGGGCCCAACATCAAAGTTGTAGAGGATGAAATTTCCTTGAGAATAGGCTTTGGTTGGGAAATTTTTGATACTCCATGTGAAAGTTATGGTCAGTCAAAGTTGCGTTGACTTTCTCCTAAAGAAACCCTAATTTGAACCTTTTGCATTTGTTCATTTCTGAGTTTCTATTGATGGATCATGATCAACCTTTGATCAAATTATGGATATAACCTCACATACTTGATGTTGACCAAAAATCTTGAAGTTTGACTGTATTTTGACTATAGTTGACTTTCAGGTCAACACAGTCGATTATTGATCATCTGAGCCATTGAATGAGCAAACCTTGGAACTTGAAGCTTGAATTTTGACATGGAAATTCTTTGAGGCATATGAGACACCCTGAGATCCATTTGAGGCCTTAGAAATTCAAAATCCTTTGATGAAGTGCAAACCCTAGCTTTGAGACCCTCGATTAGGAGAAAATGACTTGAATGGTCCTTTGAACCTAGAGCCATTGAAGATGAATAGAGGAGGGCAAATTTTGGGGTATGACACTTGTTTCAACTTCAATAACAACAGGAAATGTATTATCAACATTGCACGTGACATTGTCATTGAAATCCGGTATCACATCGTTTTGAACTTCATTTGACACATATTCTCTAGATTATTCAAACCTTTCATTGATGTAAGAAATATCTTTCTCTACATCATTTTTATTTTGAACCTCTACATCCAACATGCTTTCTAAATTGTTGTTGACATTTGCTGGAACATCTGTAGTATTAGTTATATTAGCTTCCACTGTGTGACCATCATTACCCTCATATATTGACTAGGGTCTTCTTTTCTTCCTTTTGTTTCATCATCCACTTGGTTGTCTTATTTAACACCTTCATTTCTTTTCTCACCAACCTCATCACTTACTTCAGTAACACTTTCATCATTCTAATCACCATTATCTCCATAGTTATTTTGCCCATAATCATTTTCTTCATTTTCTGGAATGTCATATGCGTTGTTATTGACTTCCTTGTTTCCGTCATCTTAACTGGCATCAAGATCTTCCTCACTGGAATCTTCCTCTTCTATCACAATTTTAGTCAAGATGTTTTTGACATCTTGAACAACATCATTACAAATGGTATTTGGATCATTTTCAATAAAGGTACAATTCAAAGGTTTTTCCGGAACTATGTGCAGGGATGATTAATTAAGAAGTGGTCAAAGTTAAGCAAGTCGTGTTTATCATGGTTTTGATGATGAAAACTTATCTTTGTTAACAACTAATGAAAATGCAACTTGACTCTAAAGACAAGCAACTATTCCAAACAGTCAAAGATGCACAAAATAGTTTGTTCAAGCTCTTCCTCCCAATAAAGTTGAAGAGTTATGGTTTAATGATCACAATTGATATCCTATAATGATGGAATCCAAAATGAAGATATCTCTGATCACATCATAGGAGAATCAATCAAGTACTTATATGTTTGGCTTATTAGGCAAATCCTTGAAGCTATAAAGTGTGAAAAAGAAAAGTGTGAAAGCTCGTCTGATTGTGTCTGAGTGATTAGTGTTTTGTAAAAACATAAGAGTGTTCTCATAAAGTACTATGCCTAAATCATACACTCACTAAAATCTATTTTAAATCCTCTATTTTGCAAAGAAAATAACTTTAAAATGATTTGGAGACATGAATTTTAAATTTTCCAATTGATTGAAGAATATTTCCAATCAATTGGATAAGGGAAAAATAAGTTCATAATCGATTGTGGTAGTTTCTTAATAAAGAGCAACGACTCTCTATCAAACCTCTCCAAAATTGCAAATTATAATCAATTATTTAGGTCATCCAATTGATTGGGATAAAGACCTAATCGATTGTACCAATAATTAATTTTTCTCATGGATAGTTTCCTTTTTTGTACCAATCTTGGGCCTATAAATAGAGGCCTCTCCCTTTAATTTTTCACATCCATAAAACCCATAAAATGTGAGCTATATCACCTTTCGCATTCTTTCTCTCACATCAATTTAGCCCTTGAGTTTTGAGAAAGTTATTGTGTTTAAGTGAGGTAACATGTTTTGGAAAGGGTAAATTTTTAAATTCACCAAGATCTATTTTTCCTCTTGAATGAATATCTCTTCTTCTGAAATGTTTTTTTCGGGTTTGAAGCTAAAATCGTTAAAAGATTTGTTTTATGGATTTAGTATTAAGTCGTTATTTGGTTTGTTAGTTGAGCCACTTAAGGAAAATCTCTCTTTGTGGGGTTTTGAAGATAACAAGTGGAAAATATTCTTATCGGTTCTTGAGCTCCGCACGACGTAAAAGCTCTACTTGGTTCGAGATTATCCTAGTGTAAACTCTTAGTTAGGCTTATGGTCAACTCATATAAAATCTCGGCTCAGTTTGGAGGATAGCTAGTTCAAAACTCCTATTTGTTCGACATAAGTTCATATAAAATCTTGATTTAGCTTAGGGACAAACAACCCAAAGCTTTGTTCGTGTTTTAAAGGAAGAGTAACCGCTTCATCCCATTGTTTTTTGTTTGGTCATAAGTAAACTTGAAACTTCATATTTCTGTATATAAGGGGGTTCGTGGGCTTTATCCCCTTGGATCGCTTCTTGATTATACCTACAAGCACATAGATACACATTTTTCCCATTTTTTAACAATGATAACGCATCTCTCATGGAGGTGGTAAATAGAGAACGCAAGTAGACAAAATTTGGAGGGGTTAAAATTTCCCTCTCATAAGTATAGAGTATACTCTACTCTCCTTGAGAGTATACTTCTTTCTCTTTGTCATAATTAAAAAGGCAGGTAAAGTACTAGACATTCACTACTACAAATAATACTTTTCATGGCAAAGCTTTCACCTCAGCCATTGAAAATCTAAGGTCAAATGTCCTGGAACGTGATATTATTTATTATTTTAAATAAAAATATATCTAATAGCTCGGTTTCGGCCAAAACCGACATAAAATATTGAAGGTGCGAGAAACACAAAAAAGAGGGATTTGAATTGGGTTGCACCAAATATAATTTTTTAGCAACACACAACACAAGGTTAACGAGTGAATTAAAAATAGATGAACACAATTATTTTTATCCTGGTTCACTGTTAATGAAATTACTCCAATCCACCCGCTAAAGTGATTTTTCCTTCTCAATAAGGACTTAATCCACTATAACCCAACTGGTTACAGACAACCACTATCTTCTTGAGACTCCTGATTAACACTAGTCTCTCAAGGAATCAAACTCAATAAGATAATGATCAACCTTGCTAACGATCCCAATAAGTTCATTTGATCCTTATCGTGAACCACTATGACCGCATCCAGAGTCTTCTCGAGGCTTCTGACTAACACTTAGTCCCCCAAGGAATCTATCAACCAATGTTGATTACAAGGTGTGTATTACAAAGATTCTTCTAATAAGTAAATTACCCAATGTTTAAGTAAAACAACACAAAAGTGTTGGTAAGCAAGATACGAACAAAAGCTCCTTGCTAAAAATTCAAAATTATACAAAGAATTTCTCTAACAGAGCTTGTACAACGCTTTGGTGTAGTTTTGTAGAATTGATTCGTTGATTTTAAATTCTTCCAATGGCTTCCTTTATAGAGAAAGATAGATTCGTTTAAGGGTAGAATAGGAAATACAAAGTGCAGTTGTAAAGTCCCCAATAGTCATGGTGGAAATAGTAGATAACAAGTACAGGTTGGACTGTCCTTACGCCACCCTATAAGAGTAGAGGTTACAATTTACGTTAGTAATTTTATGCTCACCATCACACGCAAGCCATCCTTGATCTTCTAGGTCTTTATAGGCTTCTGATTGTATGTTGAATAAAGCATGTTGTAGATGATCAGAACTTGAGTCTTAAGAACCTAAGTCTTTGAGTCTTCAGAACTTGTTCAGTAGAACCTTGTCTTTAGAGTCTTCAGCACTTGGTCTTCATAAGTGATGTCTTTAGATCTTCATAAATTTTTCAACAAAACCTCGTCTTCAGCATATTCAGAACATGGGACACAGAAGCAAAGCTTTAGAAGACCTCCAAAGCTTTCTTACAAAGTCACAATCATAAGCTCTTGTACTAACGTTCCTTAGAACCGTTGCAGAAGTAGCATTCCAGAATCTCGACTTCCATTGTAACACAACACTAGTATTCTTCCAAAGTGTTGATTTAAGAACCTGATGACGTCACAAGTCTGAGTCAGTACCTGCAAGGCAATAACCACACACTAGAAAGAAACGGTTAGTGTATACAATTGTTGTTTAAGATAACATGTAAAGTTATCATCAAAATTTAAGGTCAGATGCAGAACCAGTTTTATTCTTACAATCTCCCCCTTTTAGATGATGACAAAACCATGTATTTTGATAGAACAATTATACTGGGTAATCACCATAAGACTCCAACTCAGAAAAGCTAACCAACTCCCCCTAAATCTATTAATACCGTAAAATTCATTTATGCTTGTTCAGAGTCTTCCCCTGAACCCAAGACTCACAATAAATTTTGAAGTACAAAATAAAATATAGTGAAGGAATACTTCTACATTGACGTCTCATCAGAGTCTGACTAGAGTTGCATGGTCTTCATCTCAGAACCTGGCATACTATCAGAACATTATGAGTATCAAAACCTTGTTTAGTTACTATTTGATGCCAAGCATCAAACATCAAAACTATAACGTTAGTTTTCCATTTCCTGATAGACCATGTCTTAGATCATGTCTTCTGACCATTTCCTGATAGACCATGTCTTAGATCATGTCTTCTGACCATGTCTTGGACCATGTCGTAGATCATGTCTTCTGACCATATCTTAGACCACTTCTTAGAATATGTCTTTAGACCATGTCTTAGAACACGTCTTTAGACCATGTATTTTAGAACATGTTTTATAACCATGTCTTCAGAAGGTTCACAACCTTATAATTAAAACCTAAAAGAGAGCAGACTTACTATACTTCTAGAAAGTTCTCAACTTCTGAAGTATCAGAGTATGGTCCTTCATAACCTTGGTTACAACAACTTTTAGATAGTCCACGATTTCTAAACAGCTTTGCAAAATAAACAAATGTTGCAGGAGCACACGTTTAACATTCTTTCAGATAGTTCACAACTTTTGAACAAAATTCTTGGTCATAGATTACCCTTGACTTTATTCCAGAAAGTTCTCAACTTCTGAAGCATTAAAGTCAAAACACCATACTTTCATAAAGTTCACAACTTCTGAATAATAGGTGTTATCAACACATGATCACTTTATTTTCAGACAGTCCATGATTTCTGAACAATGAAAGGTATTTGTGCTTGATTTAACCTTATTTTCATAAAGTTCACAACTTCTAAAACATACATTGTATCAGAGCACATATGTATTGAATCAGAGTGAGCTTGGGCAATATCAGAGTGTAGGTTCATAACATTTTTTCTCAGAAAAACTTATAACTTCTAAACACATCAAAGTGTCAGAACATAAATAACTTTCATGGAGAGAAATTAGAATATCAAAGTAAGATTCATTTTAGACAGTTCACAACTTCTAATGAATGAATACTTTGCATCCAGATGCTTATCTCATCAAAGTATCTTCCATGCATCTTGATCTTGATCACATCATGCTGACGCCAATATCTTGATCTCATCTTTTGACGCTAACTTTTAGGATCTTCTGATGCTAAATGGTCTTATACCAGATGATAATCTTCTGATAGCTAGCCAGATAACCTGTCTATGAAAACCAGTGAACTTTTACAAAGATCCTGAATCAAACATCAAAATATGGTTAGTAGCAAAAGCATTATATCATGTTTGGGCTTTGAGCATGAGATTAGGTATCATAAAAATCATTACTTTGTCTCTCCCTTTGTCATTATCAAAAATATTTTTAAAGATAAAGAAAACTTTCATTGAAATGAAACTTATAATTGTTTATGACAGATCTTTGAAAGACATCATTTAAGAGATTATCATTCATGTTATTAGCAAGTATGTTCATTTTAAAAGATGATTAACCATTAACAACACAAACATTCAACAAATAATACTTCACTGAGGAGTTGGACTTTTGGACTTAGGATAGATCCTTAGCTTTGAGTTTTCATCTGATATCTAGGATTCCATCTGGTTCATTGTGCTTGAGACTTTGGGATTCCTCTATGGTCTTTGGTTGTTTTTCTGTTTATTTTTATCTGATGCAGGTTTATGTTATTTGATACCTTGAGGAAAATCCTCTAATGCAAGTTTATCTGATATAAGTTCATCTGACACAAAGTTATCTGATGCAAATCCTTTTATTTTATGCTTTAGGATAGTCCCTCTATCTCTTGCCCATATTCTTAAATTTCAAAAATCTTCTCCCTCTTTTCAAAAACCTTCTTGCTTTCAAACTTTAAACCTTTCATAATAAACATTTACTTTTTCAAATGATCGTCACATCTTTTCTTAAATAAATGCTAAAACATCTTAAGCATATCAAACGTTTTCAAAAAGATTAAAAAGAATCAAACTCATTCAAACTTTTTGTGCCTTTTGTGCACTCTTTTCTTTTAAAACCTTTTTTTTCAAAGATTAGACATAAGTCATCTCCATAGTTAAGATGTAATTCTCGTATCCCCATAGTAATGGTTGAAGTAATGTTAATCCTTTTTCACTTGAGAAAGTTTAGTGGCATACTTGTTGATCTTTATCCAAGTTGGAGCTCTTCTTTCATGTAAAGATCCATATTCTCATACTTGTGGGTGTTTAGTTGAATTCTTCTTAAGATGACAAAATGTCTCTTCATTAAAAATCAATCAAAACAAACCATTGTATTTTCTTTGTAAGCAGAACTACAAAAGCTTTGACTTCTCTATTGCATGCAAGGGGTATGTAGGCACAGGATGTGATATCTTGTTGAGCATAAATAAAAACTATAAAACAAGTTCTTTTCTCATCTCCACAATATTTTGCAAACAACACGCTTTAGCACTGACACAAATTTTAAAAGAGATTCCTGTAGAGTACTACAGATGTGATGGGTGTTAATATTTTCCCCTTGCATAACCAACCCCCGTACCATTTTCTCTTTGTTTTTATTAGTTTAGTTTTAAAATTTTTGTGCATTTTATTCGTTCTTTTCTCATTCCTTTGAAAACAATAAAGATCGGCGACGACTTTGTTTATTTGTGAGTTAAGTTAATCAATAGTTTAATCTCAATTTTTCTACCGCGACAAGCGCCAAACAGCACACGCATCTGAATCATCCACTGATTCCAGTTCTTTTCATCAAATACTAGAAGCTTTCTGTTAAAGCTATCATTTTTTCCGTTCATCTGCGTTCTTGTGCGAATTCACCCAGATCTCACTAACACTCGTGTTTCCCAAGTTCGCAGAATCAAAAAATGTGATTATGTTCCGATTTTGATTATAAATTCAACGTGAATTCAAGAAACGAATTCAATCACACACGTTTCACGTACACTTGTGTTTCCCTGTGAATCTAACTGAAACTCTAGATATTAATTGTTGGTGCATAAAGTTGAAGATAAAAATAAAGATGAAGAAGAGAGAGAAGAGAGAAGATAACTAACTTCTATCTCAAAATTGAAATTGTGAATTCTATTACAAATTAAACTCACATTAAATTTATATACTTTATATAGTAATTCACAAGTGAATTGAAACTTAAATGTAAAACCAAATTAAAATGCAAATGAAACTGAATGTGAGTTATATCTAGAACTAATTACTAATATATGTCAAGTTTACTTGGTATATATTGTAGTTCAATTTGAATTTATTTGGCACGATATGGATCTTCAATTCGCCGTATCATTAGATTGGTTCCGAAATACCTACTCTTTGTCGTATACGCATATATCATACAAAAATTGTTAAGAAGTGTGGTTGGACCTAACTCAACCCTACAAAACTGGCTTTTAGGATGAGGATTGCCCCCACTTATAAGGACATGTTCAGGCCATATATTGTCCGATGTGGAACTCTTAACACACCCCCTCACGCCCAGGACTAGACTACTGGAGCGTGGAAATGATGGGTGGCCCGATAGCGGAAACCATAGAAGGTGGCCCACCGAATCTTAAACGAGGCTCTGATACCATGTTAAGAAGTGTGGTTGGACCTAACTCAACCCTACAAAACCGGCTTTTAGGATGACGATTGCTCCCACTTAATTATAAGGACATGTTCAGGCCATATATTGTCCGATGTGGGACTCTTAACAAAAATACAATAATAAATGATGATTATATAATTTTCAATGTTACGCACTGTGGATGAAATGATTCTTTTAGAGGGTATGAAATCCAAGAAGAGAGGACGTGAGTATTTAGATGCCATGCAAACCATGACGAAATTAACAGCCTCCTCGTTGCGTGCATGGGAAGGATACCTTCCATAATTAATCAACCATTCAGTCGCCACGTCTTACGTAATCTATTTTGTATCTTTTCTACCTTTTTAACCTATTATTACTTTACTACCATCCTAATTCAAACTAAAATAATACCATAAAGTTTGTATCTTCTCCATAATTACTCAATTGTCGTTCTTTTTTATTCTTTACATATTTCATTTTTCAAATTTTACTAAGAGTCAAAGAAAACATATTAATAGTCAATATTATCATTATTAATTAATTAAAACAACTCAGTTGATAGCTGTACAAAGACATTCAAATGCAGGGGCTCGAGTTTGAATCCGCAACATCTCAGCCATTAGACGACTAAATAAAAAATGATAGATATTGTTATACATTAATTCAAAAATAGTGTAAGGTTACATTTGGTCAAGCCATGTAAGAAAATTGGGTTTAACAAGAAGGAAGTGTGTCAAAATCTCTAAAAACCTAATAAGGTTTACATGTTAATTTTTTAATCAAGATAAATTAATGACAGGAAGCAACCAAAAAGAACATGGATATATAAATAGCATGCACCATCCCCCATTTTAATTAGACAGTAATTTGCAACAAAAATGGGAAGATCCCCATGTTGTGATGAAAATGGCCTTAAGAAAGGACCTTGGACCACTGAAGAAGATCAAAAGCTTGTTGAACACATTCAACAACATGGCCATGGAAGTTGGAGAGCACTCCCTAAGCTAGCAGGTTTGTATAATACATACGTCTCTCTCTATCTCTAGTTTTTGTTGTTTTAGCGCACTGGTGCTCTTTGTTTCGGTTAAACTTTTTTAATTTTAATATATCGTTTCTGCTTTGCTATTAAAAAAAATTACTTTATAACGCATTTTTTTCTTGCAATTTTTCAGGTCTTAATAGATGTGGAAAGAGTTGTAGGCTAAGGTGGACAAATTATTTAAGGCCTGATATTAAAAGAGGAAAATTTTCTCAAGAAGAAGAACAAACAATTCTTCATCTTCATTCGATCCTCGGAAACAAGTATTTTTCATACTATAATTATCTTCATAATTTTATTACTAATATCATTAATTCCTATTGATATATAATTCAACTTGTTTTAACAGATGGTCTGCAATTGCAACGCATCTACCAGGAAGAACAGACAACGAGATAAAGAATTTCTGGAACACGCATTTAAAGAAGAAGTTGATTCAAATGGGTTTTGATCCAATGACTCACCAACCAAGAACTGATCTTGTTTCCACTTTGCCGTATCTACTAGCTTTGGCTAACATGACAGATCTTATGGATCATCATCATCAGTCATCATCATGGGATGCAATGAGTAGTTTACAAGCAGATGCAGTTCATGTTGCGAAACTTCAGTGTCTTCAATATTTACTCCAATCTTCAAATATTAATAATTCTTATGACCAAAATAATGGCATCAGCATCACAAACATGGAACACCAACAACAAGAACAACAACCTTTGTGTTTGTTAAACACAATATCTAATGTGAAACAAGACACAATAATTGATGCTGATAGCACTACTCATGCAGCCTCATTTTCTCAACCACTCCCCCACCAAAGTATGATACCTCAACACTTTTTAGACCCACCACAAGTCTCTTTCAGTTCACAATCATGTTTGAATAATGAACAGGGTCAAAATAGTACTATTACAAACTTTGTAACACTTGATGAAACATCATGGATTAATAGTGTTCCGTCATGTTCTTCTGCTCCAATATCAGTTATTCCTCCGGATGCCAGCAGCAGCACTTCTAGCTATGGAGCAGGAGGAGGAGGAGGACCATCTGCAACAGCTTATTGGTCTGAACTTTTTTTTGAGGACCCTATTATGCATGATTTATCATAGTATTTCATTTGTTTAAGGTTGAATTGTTGTGTGTGAGTGTGACTGTGTGTTATGCATTTGTCAGCTTATTGTTTTTTTTCTTTCCATTTAACTAAAGCATATAGGTCTTGTTATAGAGTTATATATATATTTTGATATATGAATGTCTATTTGAGTAATATATGTTTTGTACATAACTTTGGGCAGTCTCCTAGTATCACTTTCTTAACAGTTATTATCACTATTATTATATAGATAAATATAATATATAAATGTTCTTTGTTTAAAGAAATTTGTCTTTGACTGTTTAAGTATTTTGTTTGTGTATAAGTTTTGCTTCTAATAAAACTACAAATATGGTTATTATTGTATTTGAACTTGTGGAGATGTTTAAAATTGCTATGTTGCAACTTCTATTGTTTTTTTAATAGCAAAGCAATTAAAATATATTAAAAAATAAATATAAATAAAAGATGCAAACAAGAGCATTAGTGTACTAAGAAAACAAAAGACAGATTAACAAAAGTCTAAAGAAAGGAAGGCTAGCAGAATAAAATCCACAAAAAAGAAAAAAAATCAATCCATCAGCTTCATTAAAAAGACTATACCAAAATACTAGGTACAACATCCTCTAAAAAAATACAAGTTGAAGAGAGATTAGCACGACTATCAAAAAAAAAACAAAAGAGACAAAAGAGAACAATTTGTCACACTACTACAAACGAAGGCACTAGAGCGAGTTTCGAGTCTCGCTCCCAATCAAATAAATAAAAGGCTAAAGCCGAGATGTGAACATGAACTTACTTCTAAGTCACACCAATAATCGAAGTTGTCCGTTGATTAATGGTCTTTCTTTTCGGACAAAAAATAATTTTACTACACATTTTTTAAATAATTCAAACGATTGAATGTCAGATCAAAATCAAACCTAAACGATATTTCTTATCCAAACCAAGATCCTGAAATCTCAAAAACCTCTAAGATCGAGCGCGGAAGTGCAGGGTAGACATATCTACCCATATAAGCATTTGTACCAGAGCGATGAGGCAACCTCACAGTGAATAAACAAGTGATCCACGTACTCCACATGACCTAGACAAAGCACACACCCTTTGTCAATTTCAACCAACATAATTTGACAACTAAAAAGATTCTTCTTGATCGGCAGTCTATCTTGTTACACCTATAAAAAAAACCCATCACTTTAAAACATTCCCAACTTTTCCAAACCCTGGTCAACTCGTATCAATCGGTCCGATCTACATTCCACGCCAATTGCCAAAGAAAAAGTGTAACATAGGCAAGCGTCCCAAAAGATAAGAGATTCACACCCAGCCATCTTGTCGATCCCGTTTAACCACTCTCACTATCGAACTAAATAACTCGGTCAGAAACACTTCTTTCTAGACAAAGAATGACCGTCTAAATTTTAAACTATATTAAAAATTAGGTAGAGTAGAAGATACATGATGATCAATGTTTTTTAATTATTTTGTTATTAATCTCGTCGTCAACACTTTTTAAATAAATACTTGGGTAAAGTAAATGTGATTACCTAAACTTTAAATCCGAAATTTCACATAAAATATTGTTGCAACATAACCATTAGACTAACAATTGAATCAAGAGTAATGGAGATCAAGATGTAAGGTTGTTTTGCAAAAAGATCCATGAATTTGATTTAAATATTTAAGTGGATGCGAACCATGAAAGTCTACGAAATAAAAACGAAAAGTTAAGGATTGTTTCTCCAATTTAAAGGACATAAATTCAAGCAAGTAGTATTTAAATGATAAAATATAAATAACAACAAACACCTAAGAGTTGTTACCCTAAAAAACAAAAACAGAAACAAAATACATCCCAATAAAATCATAACCACAATTTATAAAGTCAAACAAAAATATTGTCTAAGGGGTCACTTTCTTAAGTGCAGCTTACTGAACAATTCAAACAACAATTATGCTCTGGCCAGATAATGTAGTGTAAACTGATCACTACTGTCCAATATTTGTTGTAAGCACTGATTAGACAATAGCCATCCCATCCCAAGTCAATGTGGACTTCAGGTTTTATTAGTACTACCTCCATCTATTTTAAAATATTGTCGTTTAAAGTTTATTACACACAGATTAAATAATATGATAATATTATTTTAAGATATTATACTTTATTAAATTAACTTTATAAATATGTTGAAAGTAATATACAAAATAATGATTAAAGAACACAATTGTAAAAATAATAATTATTTCTACATTAAAAAGTGATAATGACATTCAATTTAAAAGAAATTTTATTTGCGAAAACGATAATCATTTTAAAATAGATCGGGAGTATCATTCTTGCTAAACAAGGGTCAAATCTTGACAAAATTATAGATTAGACAGAAATATATTGATGAAATTTAAATGTGAGTAACTAGTTGCTCATGGATTATAGATGAATTAATATTTTTTTTGTTGTATAAAAATGTACCTTCAAAAAGACAAAATAAATAAGAAAACTAAATTTTCTTAGAAGGAGGTGACAGGCCTCTTTTCAACTAACATAGTAGAAGAGTCAAAACCAGAAACTATGAAGAAAATTCTAAGATTATTATTCGATCTATTTAACTCAAATTTAATGAAGTCATGGTCAATTTCGTTGGCCTCATGAGATAGATGTGATTAGATGTGTTGAAACTTTTATTTCATATGAATTAAAAGTATACCATAAATATGAGAAGAAATATGAGAACAAGTATACCCTCTACCAAATGCCTAGTAGATCGATTGCTTCATGCTATTTATTTGAACTCACTCTTAAAAATAAAATTAAGAGTTGGTTTTAATCTCATTCAAATCATTCAAATTTAAATAATTGTTATTAACACTAAACTTGATAGAAAGGACAACACTAAACTTGATAGAAAGGACTACGGTTCAAATTATGCCAAAATAAGAAACTACCTATCGGCATAAACCTCTCACACTACAACGAGTTATGAAAAATAAGGCTAATGAGAGAACAATCTTTGAGATTTCAAAACTTATAGGGCACACTCATGCACTAGAAACATTCTTAACACTTTTTTTTCTTTTTAACTCTTCATAACCCTTCCATCACTAAGATGAAATTAAATCTCCATTCATTTTTGATATTCACATCACCCTTTTCCATTATTAAATTATTAAAAAGATAAGTATGGTTGTTGTGCAATAAAAATAAGCCATACAAAACTTATCTTTAAACAACGGAGCGGGTCGGGGACGGTTATTACATCCCCCAAATCTAAACCCGAATTTCCAAACAATCCCCGTTCCCTGCTCCAAACTCAAACGGAGATGGAGAATTAAAATCCAAACTCGATTCAAACGGGTTCGGGTACCCCCGCCTCGCCATCATCCATTTAGTGAAATCAATTTTTTTTAATAAAAATACTTATTTTTTCCAAAATTAAATTACTTTATAAATAATAAAATGGAACAATTTAAAAAAATCAATACCTACATCTCAAATATTTTAAATAATAAATACAAATAAAAATATAAAAACTTTGTACATGTATTTAATATTCTAAATTATCAAAAATATATAATAATCTACACAATGAATTAAATTGGGCAGGTTCGGGGTGAGTACTAGTGTCTCCATTACACGACACGTTCCTATATTTTGTAACCGGGAAAAACCCAAACCCAAACTCAATCAAAACGGGTTTTCCCTATCAACTTCGGGGTGGTTTCGGGTGGGTACCCGTGGATATGGGTTTTGTTGTCATGCCTAAACTAAACATAAGTCATTACACACAAATATTTAGTCTCACTGATTTTTTTTAATTTGTTAGTTTATTTAAATATTAACTGAATTGCTTATTTATAAATGTTGAAACAAAATATACTTTTAAGTAGGATAATAGATCGAGCAGATTTTCGAAAAGGCCAAACTCAAATCTAAAAATAAATTTATGATAAATTACATATCAAATTTAAACTTTAAAATTTTTAATAAGTAAGACACGAATTTAATAAAGTCTATCGCGACCCAACGTATTCTCATCCCCCAACCGCCATTCTCTTACCAGCTCTTTTGATCATTACTCACTTAGTTATTTTTTATAAGTTTCTTTGTAAAAAAAAATTGTTACAAATTATAAGTATCAATAGATTAGTGATGATATTTTTCTATTATATTTTCAAACATTTAGTATTACTCCTTTATCCAATTCTTTAAATTTATCTTATATATTTATAGATGATATTTACTTATAGTATTTGTGCGTAGAAAACATTATTGTGTATTTTAAAATTAGAGAGTGTTATTATTATTTTAATTGATCTTAAAGATGTGTTTTTCTAAGTTTATAAAAATAATAATAAGATTTTAATATTTTACTAAATTTTATTTACAATAATCAAAGTGGACCACTAAACCCTATTTACATATTCTTACAAAACTCATCTTGTTTCATCTGACCAATATTTAGACACACCTCAAACACACAGTATTCATTCGTTTTTGAGATACGCTCCAATTGTATGATTAAATTTATTTCAAAAATGTATTTTTGAAATATCTTTAATATATATATATATATATATATATATATATATATATATATATATATATATATATCCGAAACCTATTAAAAATACAATAACTAAGCTACTAACAAATAACTAAACTAATAAGCAAGAATCATGCATCAATTTCAAGATGTTCAAAAAATCTAATACTAATAATTAATCTCGTGAAGTTTTATTCAACAAACATCAAGTGTTATCTCCCACATAACCATTGAAATATGCAACTTTCTTCCTTTTTTTACTTTTTTACAAACAGATTATTTAATTAGCAGGTTCCGAAAATACATTTTTAGGTGCGTCAGAAAATATATATCCAGAATAAATTTAAATATAAAACTGGAGCGTAGTTTAAAAACAAATAAAATTATGAGTGCATGAGATGCATCTGAAAATGCGTTTCTAAAATCTAAAACACGTTTTCAAACTTTTATAAAGTATTTTTTCCACCGTTTTAAAGTGTATTAAGAAACTTTGAAATGTCATCCTTCATGAGTAAAGTCAATAGCAACAAAAACCCAAATATCACTATTGATATTCAAAGCAACCAAACCTTCCATATGAGAAAGGGAAAGGTTTGAAAAGGATTTAATTTAAAGATTAATACAAAAATTAATGATGGATTGAATATCATCTAAATTAAACCACATTATAAAATCTTTGAAATGCAAGAAATCCAAAAGTTTTAAGGCAAATGGCTGCTTAAGGCCAAAAAAGGTCCTCTCCATTGTGAGCAGTTAGATTTCATATATTTCCAATCAAAAAGTTGACTACTAAGCCTTGTTTAAAAATAAAAAAATAAAAACACTTAGATTATATACTCATAGCAAGGAATCTGATGTTTTACAGATGTACATGCACCAGTGGACTTGTAATTAATTAATTAAACCTACTTTTTTGGAGTGTGCCTTGTCAAAGGGTATACTTAATTACTTATAATATTTTCATTGGTTGAGGTCAATTTTGTCATGGTTGTCAAAGTAGCAAAGAAAAATCACAATGTGGTTAGGTTTGTTCTACTTCTATATAATCTTCTAATTAAAAATGTGTAGTGAAAATTTTCATTACCTAATCCTACCCTATGGATTGTGTGCTACTTAAAGATTCTTATGTCATTGCAATTATTTACGTTATAAATGATTTTTTTTTTCACGTTTAAACTAAGTATGTTTGACTCATGCTGCTGTTTGATTGATGGATTAATTAATTTAGAAATATAGGTAAATATAAATTAATGAAATAGTGGTAACATCTTGGAAGTGATGGGTGTCTTGCCAGTGGCAACATCAATGAAGAAAATGATGTAAGGGGGAGGTAGTTAGAACAATCATATTCATACCTTCAATCATTTTAGGAGTTTTTTTTTTTTTTAAATTTCCACCATTCTAGGAGTTACTATATACTCTACTCCATTCATAGTATAAGCTAAATATTATTGAGTTTATTTATTAACAAGTTTTAAGATATGAAGTTAAGTATACAAAATCTCTATGCAATACAGGTGAAATTTGTTTTTCATTCCTATAAAATATTTTTTTTTTCAAACACTCCCTCAAAATATAAAAATATTATGTCTTTTGTCTCTTAAGTGTAAAATTTATCTTTTTATAATATTTTTTTTGTTTGATTTCACCCCAGATTTAGTGTTTAAATTGCATGCTTAGGGGGTAATCCAAACAAAAAAATATATTATAGGGGGAAACTAAAAAATATATATTATTATGGGATAAAGCGAATTTCGCCTATATTACAGAAGTGAAAAGTGGTATTAATCCTAAGATATGCTCAAGAGATTTTATTAAATAGCTTATAATAATTTTTATAAATTTTATTGAACTTATTTTAATAGTTTTTCAAAAATACTTTATGAAAACAATTTATATTATATATAAGAATAATTTTAATTTATTTTAATTTTTGTTATAAAAATAAGGTTTAAATGGTCCATTAGTATGTAAGTTTGCGTGTTTTTTAGTCTCTAATATGTTTTTTTTAAATAGTCTCTGAATGTTAAATCTTTTTTGTTTTAGTCCTTAAATTTAAAATTCGTAGGAAAATTTGTAGGTTTCCTAGAATTTTTCTGCGGATTTAAAATTTATAGATTTCCTGCAGATTTTTGTGCGGATTTTAACTTTAGGGTCAAAACTCGAAATAATTTTAACATTCAGGGAATATTTTCAACACACAAAAAAAACTGATTATGGACAAAAAAAAAAATACACTAACTTACAAGGATCAATAAACCATTTATGCTTAAAAATAATTTATACAAATTTATTCTAAGTACTTGTGTTATAAGTTGGAAATAAATTGTTTATCCAAACAAATCTTAAACTCTAAACTTTAATTATGTTGGTTTATGATTTAGCATTTAGAAGTTTTTTTAAATTTAGTGAAAATTAGATCTATGATCCGTGCGTTGTACGGGTTTGATTAAATATATTTTAAATATTATATATGGTTCAAGTGTGATGTGACTTTTAATTTCTAAAACATTTTTTAATTGAAAAATAAAATTTATTTTCAATAAATATTGCCAGAAAAAATTCTAAATGCCAAAATAATAAATTCGATATGTATTAGATTGAGCTTTTAAGGACTATGTTAACAACATAAAAAAATAATGCAAATATTTAAAATTTTGTAGAATTATATTGCCTTATTAGAATTTTAAATAAAAAAATCATGTAATAAGTCTTTGTATACATGGAGTTTTTTTTTTAAATATTGGTATAAGTCTTTGTACACAGTTCATTTATATTTTAAATAAACATATAATGATGGGAATGAGAAAGAGAAAAATATTAGAGATAAAAGCATAAAGAAGCTGCTATAGTATTGCACGGAAAACACAATCGATGATCCAAATCCGTATTTGTATTTAATGTAATCAAAACGTGTTATACTAATAAAAATATATGATCATTAATTTTTATAGAATTTTAAAAATTGCACAAAAAATAAGTATACAATAAAAATGATGTGACATTTAATTCAAATGTGTAATATTTAATTATTGTAAAAAAAATTGATTCAAATTATCTTCATATTAGAAAACAATAATATAAACAAAAAGAGACTTGAGAGAGTGTCATATATAATTCAGATGTGCGACATTTAATCATTATTCATAAATTGATATTGTTATAACGAATAATTATAACAATGAAGAAAATAACATATTTGCAATATTGTTTAATGCATCAAACAAACATAAATTGCAATTATAATAATATATATCATAAAATAATTTGTACAAAAAATTATAATAATATAATAACAACAACAATAATAGTATAATATAAATAGTAAATATTATGAATTTATTTACGACAATAAACGATTAGAGTGGTTATGTTCAATAAATATAATAGATACTCATAATATATTTTTTTCTCAAAAAAGGTTGACTATTCGTATAATAATAAAGTATTAATTAAAAA
Organism: Vicia villosa; assembly: GCF_029867415.1. Taxonomy (NCBI): domain Eukaryota; kingdom Viridiplantae; phylum Streptophyta; class Magnoliopsida; order Fabales; family Fabaceae; genus Vicia; species Vicia villosa. Next base: position 82,117,814 of record NC_081182.1, read on the forward strand.
ATGAAAATGTGTTTTGAAATTAAAAGATATAAAAAATATTTAAGGTTAAATGAAAAATAATAATAACATTATATCATTCTTATAATTTAAGATGTTATAAACATAACTTAATAGATAAGTGTTGCAATTATAAACACAATAAGGTTAACAATATAATGTTTTTCCTGAAATTTTACAAATCATAAGAAGTTAAGACATGAAAACCATCATCATTCAAAATTCATATATACATACTTAATCTTCAAGATTTCATCATATATAATTGATGGTAATATTAAACAATTACAATTAATTTATCAAAAATCTCACTAAATAAGTCATACCTATTTTCATGTTTGTCACCTCCAATTTAAATGTGCATTTGATTGCCTCCATTCATAACTTCTTTTTTTTCTATACAATATATTTTCACCTCACATACTTTGTATTTTGCGATCAACCACTCTATTTACATTACATTGAAAACTGAATAATCTATACAAAAAATACAATATATAAAATAATAATTACACCATATAGTACAATTTTGATTCTAGAAAAATTGAAAAAAATTCTATTATTCCTGTAACACAATATTGCAATACTGCTTGAATTTCACGCCCGTGTGAAATGTGGGGGAAAGAGTGATATATAATAAGCTATATATAAGAAATTTACGTAACTCATTTTTTATTAATTACATATTGAATGAAAATCAAGAATTTGTATAAATTACATAGAGGAATATGTTTCATAGTTAACTAGTGTCTTACCCGTGCGTTCGCACGGGTACCCGTCGTTTTCGCGCATTGTGGTTGAGGAAAATAAAAGATGATAGAAAAAGATCAATTTTTAGGGGAGAGGTTAATATAATAAGAAAAGATGTTTGAAAAATAAAAATATTTTGTTAATAGTTTGGGCCCAAGGGTTGGTTAAAGTATTTAAGTTAATGTATTTTGATCAGTAACTTCATGTTCCCGTTAATATTCAATATTTGATCAGTAATTTAATATTCCCGTTAGTATTAATTATTTTGATCACTAACTTTATGTTCCCGTTAATATTAATTGATTAAAATCAAATTAGAAATCATATATATTATTCCATATATAAAAATATTTGAATCAATTGTATAATTATCCCTATATATGAATAATTTTGTTTTAAAATATAATAAAAATGTAAAAAAAATAAGTTCAGAAACTTACGGGTAACCCGTCATTTTCGTGCATTTGGTTTGAGGAAAATAAAAGGTATTAGAAAAAGGCTTAATTTTGATTAAAATGGATTAAGTTATAAAAATACTAATATTAAAAAAATTAAACATTGAAAGTAAAAAGTAATTAAGAAAATAAATTAGTCCAATTGATCCTAAACAAATGATCACCCGCAGTTTGAAAAATCTCCGTACTTGAACCCATATCTGCGTGTGCACCAACGTTTGAGCCTGTTCCCGTGCCCTATAGGTACCTAAGTACTCAGACTCATACCCGTATTTCTAATAAAAAATTCATTATCAATTATAATTTATCATGTGATTTAAAGTTTTTTAACAACATTAATAAAAGAATTAAAGATGTTATTGTTGAGTTAAGAAATTAAAAATTTGTTCTATTTACAAAAAAAATTAAGAGTTACTAATTAATTTAAAAATAATATTTACCATTAATAACATATATTAGTAAAATGATTACATTAATAATATATAATCAGTTTTTCATATATTATCTTAAAAAATATTGTATCTTAAATTAAAAAATCATTTTAAAATAAAAGTATTAGTAACAAATAATTAAAAAACAATAATTATTCCCGTGTTTGGAGTTATGTATTATTTTAAATATATTTAATTTTATATTTTTTAATTGTACAAAAAAAAATATAATAACCCGTGCGTTTGTATAAATTATGGTCTGAATACCCGTACATTTGTTCGGGTACTGATGCGCTTTTTAAAATGTAATAATAATGAAAAAACAAAAAGACAAAATAAAACTTATAAAAAAGTAATTTAGACGTGCAAAATAATTTTGTTCTTATTTCAATATTATCAATGTAGGACAATGAGTTGTTGCTTAGGTAATTGAATTAAAAACCTTAATATTATATGCATAGGAAGACAGTGAAGCCATTTCTCCAATCTTTCATTTATAAAATAATTTAAGCATATAATAAGAATCATAGCATGTACTTTCTTACAATAGGACTAATTGGTGTGAAAGTGACCCGGCCTTTTGTAACAGTCCATGAAAGACCTACAGACTAACAACAAAAGAGAAAAAGAGACCACACCAAGTGAATTAATAAGAATAGATAAGATTGCTTGAGTTGCACAAGCATTATTAATCACCTACAAATGAATCGATAAGATTAGTTAGACCGTAAAAGTACATAGCAAAAATGATATTGGTTTTAGCTTTTAAAAGAAAATTAACTTGGCTAGCAAAAAATAAGTTGGGGTTGGGACCTTTGATTACAAGCATTCATAGTCTTTGCTCCCCTCCTAAGTGTTACATCATATGTCTTATGGCACAAATCTTGCAGAAATGGTTCTAGTGCTTTGGCTGCAAATACATAAAAACACCGATTAATATAAGAGATAACTTAATGCATCACGGGATTTTCTCAGAGGTAACTGGCTCCTGCTTCTCTCCACCATTCTCAAAGTAACCCCTGAAAGTTGTGTCGCGTGGCGAAAGAAAAAAATCACACAGACGCTCCATAACAGCCATATTTGCTGCCATTTGTATTGCCTGGAAGACACCATTAACTGTCGTATTAATAAGCTTTAATAAAGATTCATCTAAAACCTCACCCAAAAGCTTATCTAATTACTTCTTAACAACATCATAGAACTCAAGCTCCCCGCCATACGACATGAAACTAACATAATCCTCAATGAATGACCGCACAATACGACAACAATCAGGCACCGTGGAAGAAAACAATGCCACATAAGGAAAAGCGGGCATGATATGCGATGTTTGAATCTGAAAAGAAAGACATTCATCGAATACTCATACTCTTTCTTCATCACCATCTGCCCAAACTTATCACCAGCTACAGCCTCTGCTATCTGCTACCTACAATCCGACAAGAGTAATTCATGATACTTATCCCTATGTTGGCTTAAAACATCAAGCAACGCCTCAATCGGGTAACTGAATCTCCTCAGCGTTACTCCTAATAGACTCACATAATCCTTAATCAACAAAAGATGATTTACCTGTACATCATTAACCATTTCCTCCCATGAATAAGAGACGGAAGCGAATCATAAACCACATTCCTCAGACTACTCGAAATCAACATCGAAGATTCTGAAACGAATAAAGAAACACAATAAACAACGATGTATCAGGTCATTCAACCTCTGATTCACTTCCCTTTAACTCAAAATCATCCTCTTCTTCTTCTTTATCAACAACACAATCAAACTAATCCATCAAAAGCTCCATATGCCGCCATTGCAATACCAAAGAAAAACAGATATAAGAAGAAAATAAGAAAGAAATGCTCACAAGCATGACGTAATGAAGTCACTTTTGAACCACCACTCAAGGTACTGCAGTTTTGAATTCAATGGCAATACTTACTATTCAATCAAAAGCTCCATATGCCGCCATTGCAATACCAACACCGGAAACACCAATTGCTGTACAATTTCCATATCAGTTTCCGTATCAGTTTCAAGGGCTGCCTTCTTATCCACATTGCCTTTAGATGAAAAAAGGGAGAAGCGAGTAAAATCATTAAGGACTTCCAAGTCCATAGTGATAGATTGACAACACCTTGAAATATCACGCATAGGCAAAAAAGTTAAGTATCAGAAAACAACCTGAGCATGCTAACAGAATAAAAAATTTCTTGCAGAATTGAGGATAAAATAAGCTCATTTTTTTCGCCACTCTCGGTAACAAAGGAGTGAAGGTCTTGGACAAACTTGTAAACAACAATGTTATTTTCAAATATTGCTATCTCCGCTGTCAAATGTAAGAACAACCCATCTAATGAGGTCATATACATAGAAGTGATTGATAACCCATCAAAATGACAAAATTTGCATAAATATCAATTGCGAGAAATGACATTGACAGAATTTGTTGAGGAGATTTCAGTGCCCCTGAATTAATCCCCTCAGTGGATAAGCAATGTGCAACTAAGAATGCATACATAGGGAATTTATCTATCAAATAGAAAAGGGATGCAAAGGCACCAACGGGAATTTCATCCCTAAATCAAACTATTTCCCATTGGCAAAGCATAAACTATAAACAAATATTTCTTACCTCCAGTTCATCATAGTTCTTACAGTGAGATGGAACATTATCCTATGAAAGAAACAAATATTTTCTATGAAAGTAGACAACATTATCACTGTCAGTTTCAACCAATAGATAGACCATTCGAAATTCCATAAAATGCTCTTACCAGTAAATATCACCAAACCATAGGTTGATACGCACAACCATTCCTATGGAAAGTTAACACACGGGTAAGTAATATGTGAGCGGTTGCGAGACGTCGAATGGATGAGCTACTATCGGATTGGAATTATGGATGCAGCAGTTTAGAACGTAAAGGTAAAATGAATTTAAGATAGTACCTATAAGAGTGATAAATCACACGGAATTAAAGGACACATGTGTGCTTACTGATATTAAAATAAACCATTTTTTACTAAGAAATTAAAAGATTGCAATTTCATTATACCTCTTGTAACATCAGATTCATATTGCAACAATTGTTCCACTCGAGACAAATAAGCTATGGCACCAACAGGTTTTTTTCCAGATCCCAACTGAGAAATACTCATTCGGTTAGTTATCCCACAAACAAATAGGTGACATAAACAAAAGGTTAACGGTAAACAAAATATAATGACCTGCATTTCATAGTCCATTTCTAAAGATATTGGTACAAAAAATGTAAGTTATGATTTACCACTATCCACCGTTGACACGGTACTGATATGCCTAGCATGGAGTCCAACATCCTACACAATACAGGCAGAGGTTGTAAATGCAAAAACGCGACGACAGAGAATCCTAACTCAAAAACTAAAGCTAATTGTAATTTGTAACGTTAACGTGAATTCGCTACCTGAGAAGTAATTATTTATGCAGGCATTGCTGATTGATTTCCAGGAAACATGGCCCTGACCTCAAAAGACCGAAATAAACAACCTTTGCCAAGCTTGCATCAAAATCTGCAACATCAAAAGGAAAGCATACAAACATGAGATTTCAAAACAATTTCAAGTAATCCATGTTTAATCATGACGTCGTATTCCTGAGTCAGCAAATGAAATAAAAAATGTAGGCTCATTCTGAAGGTCCTTCACTATCAATCTCTCCAACCTTTCGACCTCCCCGTGTGCAGCCCGAGTCACTTCCAGCAAAGTAGACGACATTCTCCCAACGAACTTCTTATACTCGACTGAACACACATTAAGTTTTGATTAGGTTTCAAATACAGTCAATTGCACATGAGTTCCACACGTCTTTGTAAATTTCACACACATTAAAAAAGGTATAAACGAAACAGAGAGTGCTTAATGAATTGTATATATTCGTTCATACATGACCGCATAAGGAGAGGGGAAGGAAAATCTAAAGGTAAGAAGAATTGAAAAAAAACCTAGGATTTGTCATTGATTCTGATGGTCTTATTAATTGATTCCAAAAGTAAAACTAAATTAAGCAACATTAATACACCTAAATCAAATTTGAATGGAGAAACTAATGCAGAAAGTTTGAGAGAGAAGAAGATAGATTAAAGAGAAAATAACATAAACTCGGAAAGATCTCACCAGCTTTGCCGATTCAGAGTTGTTTCAACTCAACATTCATCATCAAACCCACAATAGCTCTCAGTCGTCGGATTCGCGCAGCCGTCGCCAGTAGCTTTCTTTATGTTTCTCGCAGATTTTGATTTTGTTTATACTGTGTTGAAGAAATTGTTGAAGGATGGTTGTGGTGAGTATTTTGTGCGAAGAAGAATGGAGGCATGATGATTTGGATTGGATGGGTGACAGATGAATGGTTTCTGAAACGGTTTACAAATGGAATATGGAATATGGAAGACGTGAAAATGTAACTGTCATGCCATTGAAACTTCCACCCTTACAACTGCCGCAGCACACAATGAAGAATGGATGATGTGGAATTTTGTGGAGTGTTTTGCTGATGTGGATAGGCTAAGAATTGCTCAAATGGTAGACTTTTCTTATATGATAGATTATCAGTTTAGAATAAGAATAATACAAAATATAAATTATCAAAATTAATAAAATGAATATTTTAATTAATTAGACAAAAAATTAAAGAAATTAAATGTAGATTTATGGTAATAAATAGTAGCTAGTCAATTAAAATAAGAAATTTTTTTATTAAATAACTTAATTATATAATACTTGTTTTTTAAAATATTTTGAAACAAAAATATGAGATTTATTTGTGGGCTTATGAATTAAGGAAATTTTTTTATGGAATGGATAGAAAAAATAGTTCAACTTAAATATCACAGAAAAATTTATTAACCAAATTAATATCATAATATTCAATGAGTGAGATATTTAAAGCAAATAAATTCTATAATATTTAATTATTATTAAAAGCAAATTAAAATCACAATGTTAAAAATTCCATTTTAATTATACAAAAAATAACAGTTAAGGAGAGATAACTAAATAATTGTTAAAAAAAAAGTTGATTAATTTAGAAATAATAATAATTGCTTCATCTTACGTGTAAATTGATTATGTCTAAACTAATATTTTGGATAACATAGTTTCATTTTTAAATTTTTATTTTTATAATATAACATAAATTTTTTTATTATTATTCTTAATGGTTCTAGTTTATTATGTTATTATTATTATTGTTTATTAAATTGATAATAATAATAATAAAAACAATTTTTAAATATATTTTGAATCAAAAAATATATTTGTTTATTTTTTATATTATAATTGTAGTTTATTATTTATAATTTTAGTGATTACTAAAATAAAAAATCTACTGAGTTGTTTATAAAACTATTATAAGTTATTTCCCATATTATTGCAACATTATGTATTTTATATATTTATATTTATTAGAATTAATAAACTCATTTGGATTATATCTTTTTTTATTAGACAATAATTATATATTTATTTGACAATCTTTAAAGCAAAATTTATTTAAGATTTATATTTAAAATAAATATAGAATTGTATAAAATAAAAAATTGGAAATTTGATTTAATTTGAGAAGCTTTATGAGTTTGCCACATAAGTATGAGGCTTTGTGAGGTTGCCACGTAAGTATGAGGTTTTGTGAGTTTGCCACATAAGCATAAGGCTAGGGTTTTGTCTAGGGTTGTCATCATGACAACCTTAGATTTATATTAAGTAGATGCTCTATTCCATCCTCAGTTATGTTGGTGGAGTTCTCACCAACGAAGTAAGACCGATCAATTTATTTCTTGAAGAGTTCGCAAAAATTTGTAACATGTCTTGTACTAGTCCAAATTATAAAGCAGATGAAGATGGAGATAATGCTTTTTCTTATATCTTTGATGCTATCTCCTTCCTATCAAATCAAAACTCTGGTTTTCCTGCTCTATTCAAGGTGGGCAAAGTGCTCCAAGACATCCATATCAATTACTATGTGATAAACTATATTTTTGTCCTACGAAAACACAACTTTGGGCAATTAACTAGAATTGATGTTTCCACAGTTTGGTTGCTGGATATTAAAGTAGAAATAATAGGGCTAGTTCTATGATCCATCATATGATGGAAAGAAAAAAGAATATGTGGTTACTATATGGTGGGTTGATAACAAAAATCCTGGAGTATTTTTGTTAAACCTTGAGGGTGAAGACTCAGACAAATATTACAAACCAAAATAGGAATTAATGCAATAGGAAAATGAGAATAATAATTACCAAATGAGTGCTAACTCATAAGCCTCCTAAGGAAAAAGAAGTTTCCTTAAGTCAACAAGCTCCACCTCAGCAAAAAGAGCCTTAAAATGTAAAAGAGTTTGATTATGATATCACTTAGACTATTCCTACATAAGCACTTCTGAACAAAATCATCATGAGGCAAAATAGGACAGACAAGAAGATCAATATCCTAGCTCATCTGTTCACTCATAATGGATTTAAGTTGTCTCCTATAATGTTCAATGATGATTATGAGGAATCTGAGTAGTCCTTTCTTGGTTATTTTACTTGTTGTTGTCTTCTTTATGCTTTCCTATTGTATTTTAATTCCATCCTTTTTAATTAATGAAATTTTTGGTTTATTTAAATTGTATTTTTTTTCTTTCTTATATTGTGATCTTTGTGCTTGAATGTTTTCCTTATATGTTTATTTTTCTCACGCCTTTTTGATAATGCCAAAAGGAGAGAAGTATGATTTTCTGAGGAGTAAAGTAAACTTTCTATACTTGTCAGGGTTATTTTAACAACTCAAACTTGTTACCATTGTTTCTTTGTTTGTCCACCTCCCTAAGAGATGCATTGTCATCATAAAAAAAGGGAAATTTTGGAGTTATATACTTGTATGTATAATGATCATAGGAATCAATTGACATATATGCTTTTGATGATGACAATATTATGATGTGAAGTTTTCATCTGAAGTGTGATCAAGTTGTTATGCTTGGGAGATTAAGATGCCAAAGCCTTTTATTTAGGACAACACATAATGTCAAACGGCATTTGGTGGGATCCATGATGATCTCATACATGCAATATCTCTAATGATGGTATCTATCAAGAAGTCTTATCAAGTCTCATCAGATAGAAGTCAAGTAAAATCTCAAATGAAGTGTTGAATCATGGATGTATCAAGCAAGGGATCTTTGATCTTCATATTTGTAAAAGAGAGAAAGTGTGACATTTCCATTGTCCATGTCAAGTGGATTGTGTGTGGAAAGGTATAGGATTAGATCTTGAATTACTAATGTAAATCACTCACACACTTTCAAACAATTAGAAAGCTTTTTTAAATTTGTTAAAACCACCTCAAAACCTTTTTACGCTTAATTAATGCATTAGGGACATGTTCTAATAAAATAAAGGGGTTTACATGGTATAACCAATTATCCCATTAATGTAAATCAATTATAACTTTTGTAACCTCATAGTCTATTCGAGGAGGTTATAATAGATTATTGATGACACCATTTAAAAGCAATCCTTTTTTAGGTTAACTAATCGATTAACCCTAGCTGTTAAGTATTAGCAGCATTTAAAAACCCATGGATTATTTCACTTTAAAGCCACGCTTTTCCCTATAAATAGATAGGTCCTTTTAAATTTCATTCATAGAAGAAAATGAATTTTGAATACTCTTTATCACTCTCCACTCTCCTATCTCTCTTTATTTCTTCATCACTTTTCCTTAGTTCTTTGAGAGTGAGACTTACTTGTGAGGTGTTCAGTTCTGGTGTTGGGGCATTTTTTATAATATTTCATGTGATATTTTGTTGTTTGGTTCTTAATTAAAACAAAATCCCTTGTTTGGTTTGTGAGCTTCATCTGTTTTAAAATCTCACATTTGGTTTGTGAGTTAAGTGTGGTATAAAAGCTCTCATATGATTTGTGAGTTGAGCTTGGTATAAAAGTTCTCTTTTGCTTTGATATTATCCTGGTACAAAATTTCATGTTAGTTTTGGAGGATAGCCAGTGTAAAAATCTAAGTTTGTGTGTAATAAGGTTTGTGAGCATAACCTATGAAAATATCACACATATAGTGGAACTCTCAAGAAGATATTCTTGGGGAGAAGACATAGGCCAAGTGGTTAGGATGAACCTCTATAAATCTCTGGTGTAATCTTTTTATCCTTCATCTTTATTTCTTTCTATTGTTTTCTTATTTCTGTTGTGTTCAAATATGTTTTTAACTCTGATTTTATTCTATTTATTTATTACATTGCTTACTCTTTTCAAAAAAAATAAAAACAATTGATTTTATCAAATATTTTTTTAATTGGAGATTATTTTTTAATGCAATATAATTCACCCCCCGACCCCCCCCCCCCCCCCCCCCCGCCCCTCTTTCCGTTTGGAGTCACTTATCCAACATATCGAAAAGGTATGAAGGGTTTTTAGCTATTGGGAGTGGAACCTGAAAGATTGAAGTTCATCAATCATAGATGTATTACTTTCAATGATTCATGCCAGGGGAAAAAGATTAAAGACTCGGGGATGAATTTTTTGGAAACTATGCTGGAGAAGACTCGGTTTAAGGTGGAAGTTCCTATTAGGATACTAGTGGTTGTGGAGGAATGATTACCGATACATATAATTATCATTTGTCTCATGATAAGATAACAAGGGAGATTGTACCATCTCAAAGAGGCAGTTATGCAAACCAAGGCAAGGGTTATAAAACTCAGAAACATGGACATTATAGAGGCATTTGAAAGCATATGGATTCAAAGATGGTTGAAGAACCATACTTGTTGGCTTGTTAAACTTCTAAAACTGGAAAAGGTGGTTGAGAAAAAATGGATGTAAGTGGAAATATCAAAGTTCAAGTGATGCTTGAATTGAATAAAAATTATTCACTATGTTTTGAATTGGCAGAGAGCAACATGGTGGTTGATGAGTAAATTAACATCACCATTGTTTCAGTTCAATGGGGAGATTGTTGAAGTATGTCTAAAAAAACATTAGTTAGGGAGTCAACGGAGGTTAGTGGTGAGGTGGGCGCGGTGATTCAAGTATGTTTAGTATCAGATCTAATCCAGACTTTTTTTGTATATAGAGCTTGGTTGCTTTGCTTTGCGAATTTGTTTGTTCATGGATTGTGTTTTTGGCTCGTTAAGTATTAGTTGGATTTCAATAATTATAATCATGTATCTCCATCATTATTGCCTTAACAATCTTCAGAAATTTAGAGATGATGAGGATAGAGGGGGGAGTTTGAAAATCCTAGTGGTAATCTTATAGAGACAAGGGCAAATTTCTAACAATGTGTTGTTGAAACTTGGGAACCCTAAGAAATCTATAAAGGGAATTGAGAAACACTTTTAAACATCCTGGCCTTATGTGATTCATATATACAAAGTTGGAGAGATTGAGAAACACGTGGGTAAGAAATTGAATTTATTTTGGAAACTTCGGTGATTATTTCTTGATAAATCATTTGTAAAGTTGTGTAACAACTTTTGGAAGTATGGTGAATTGAATAATTATTCTCTTTCCCTGAGTAGATCATTTAATCAAATTGGATAAACAAGTTATTGTGTTTCTTGTCTTCTATCTTTTTCTATCAAGTAAAGTTGTTGTGGTATTGTATAGAGTTATTTTTGTTAAAGACCATTTATTTTAGTTGTTATTATTCTTTGTCCCTACATATCAATTTTTTATGTTATTGAACCTTTTAATTTCATAATGCATATTTTTTGTAAATTTAAACAACTTTATTCATTTGCACTACTAAATTTCATAGCATAATGAGCCAAAAACTCATGTTGAACTTTAATTAACAAAAACATTACAAAATTATAAGAATAATAGTAATCATTATTCTTTTCATTTTTTTATATATAAAAAATTAGAGAAAATTCTCAACATATCTCCCGTTTTCAAGGATTTCCCAAATTTTCAATTTTTGCTCTTTACTATAAGGATCCATCCAATGCTATTTATTTTAGAAGGATTCTTCCGAAGCGAATGTGTATGTGACTTTTTCCTTCTTCATTACATCAATTATCAAGCCTAACATATTAAAATATTCACACTAAAAAAACTCTAATCTCTCATTTTTCATTCAAACTAAGTGAACTGGATTCTGTTTTTTCTGTAACCATCAAACAATATGTCGTATATATTTAAATTTATAATGTATTTGTCATCTTCATAGTATTTTAAAATGCTTAGAAACCTTAGGCTACTTTCCACAGTTGTTGAACAATATCAAAAGGATCCTTCTGAAACCATGATAAGTACTCTCTAGACGGGTCCTTTTCAAATTATCATGACTATTTTTTGGATGGATCCTTTTTTAATGAAGATAATAAGTTGTGTTTTTTATATTTTTAGGAAAATTCTTTGCCCACCTCCCAACCTTCTAGGTCACCTCTGGTGAAAAATCCAAAATACCCCTTACTTCGGAAATGCATCTCCGAAATGCAAGAAAAATGTGTTTTCAGAGATGCATCTCCGAAAGCGCCTTTTTTTCTCAAAATTTGTCTTATTTCGGAAATGCATTTCCGAAAACACCATTTCGGAAATGAACTTCCGAAATACTGCGCGTTTTGCAGATTTAGTAAAACAGCCCCCCTCCCCCATTCACTTTACCCTAAATCTACTTCAAACTTCCTCTCTTCAAAAATTTCTGCAAAAGCAAGTGTGTATCAAACATTTAGACATTCCAAAAGCTTCCCAAACTCAACCTAAATCATCCCAATCTCTTCAATTGGTAAGTTTTTCAATTTTTTCGATTTTTAGATCCATTATTAAAATCTCTATTAGGGTGTTTAGAAATTGCAAAAACTGTATTAGATTAGGTTGGTACTGCTATTTAGGTTGTTTAGATTGAATAAAACTTGTTTTGAACTTTGTTTTTGGGGTCTGCCATTGAAGTTGCAGAAAACTTCCTCGCATGGGTGTTTCGGAAGTTCATTTCCGAAAACACCTCCATTCCCAGTTTCGGAAATGAACTTCCGAATTGTATCAGAAGTCCAATTTTTTTTAGTTCTTTATGTTGTCTCGCATATTAATCGATTTCAATTGTTTTCAGGAACATGTCAGGCAACCAAGCACGCATCAGACAGGGTAGAGAGACCCAGACTACGTCGGCTAGACGCGAGCGGGCGGCGGCGCAGCTGGCGTCGACACAGGGATGGGGGCAGGGCCGGGGACGACGTGTGCGAGTTCCCGTGGAGATGGACGAGGGTACCTCTACATCTGGATCGAGGAGTCGTCTGGCTCGGGTATCTTCTTCCCGCCAACGAGAGGAGGAGGAGGAGGAGGAGGTGGCAATGCCATACCACGAGGCGGAGGAGGTACCGGATGTTGACCCTCCACTCGGGGAGGAGGATGAGCAGGAGGAGGGCTTCTCGGGAGGGCCCAGTGACACTTCCGTGCTTCTTACCTACCGCGATCACGTCGCTCGGCGTATCTGGGAGGGAGAGGTATTTTTTATAATTTGCCCGACTACATTATTTAACCGTTTATAATTTAGACGTTTATTCAATATTTTCTTAACGGTCTATTTAACATACTTTTTTATTTGTTTTTTTTTTGTAACAGGAGAGAGAGTCGTTGAAAATAGTGAACCACGCCCGGAAGGTTTTCAGTCTGTTTAAACCGACTGCCGAGTGGTTTAACGACGCTGTGAGAGGTTCAGGGCTTAGTGCGCTCTGCATGACGGGGTATTCCACCATCAGCCTTGGCATGCAAGGGGCCTTTGTAGAGCGGTGGCATAAGGAGACGTCTTCTTTCCACTTGCCGGTTGGGGAGATGACGATCACCTTGCATGATGTGCAGTGTCTTCTCCACCTGCCGATCAGGGGGGCGCTGTTGACCCACTCCCGGATCCAGAGGATCGAAGCCAGTGAATGGATGGCGCTCTATTTGGGTATGGAGCCCGAAGCTGCTGACTACGAGTGCATCACGACATCTGGGCCTCATATCCGGTTCACCATACTGAGCCGCTATTTCGAGCACCACCTAGACGCGGCGGCCGATGCCGAGGATGCGGGTGACGACCTATTTACACATTATCATCGTGGCTGCGCTCTCCGTTGCTGGTACATGCATGTGGTAGGCGCTGCGATCTTTGTGGACAAGAGTGCGAGGTACGTCGACGTGACCTACCTTCGCTACTTCATGGACTTGACCAGCGTTCACCAGTGGAACTGGGGGGCAGCTACTCTGGCATACCTATACCAGAAGTTGAATGAGGCCTCCAACTGGAGGACGAGGCAGTTGACCGGATCCTGCACACTACTCACGGTACGTTTCATTTTAATTGTTTCGTATTTATTTATGTTTCATATTTGTGTTTTGTATTTACTTATGTTTCGTATTTATTTATGTTTCGTATTTACTTACGGTACGTTACATTATCGTGTTTGTGTTTCAGAGCTGGATCATCTCTTACTTCTCCCGGATCCACGGCTTTCACATTGGTCCTGAGTACGTTGACGCCATGCCCAGGGCCGCCAGATACATTCTCCAGAGGGGGAACAATGCGGTGGGACCATACCGTGGGTACCTGGACCGCACGATGCACGATGACGTCACATGGAGGCCATTCAGCGACTACACTCAGGTTGTCCCCTTTGACGGTATATCTTTATATTCTGGCTGGTTGGCATGCGGGACCAGCATCATGGTCCGGTATCTCCCTGAGCGGTGCATGCGACAGTTCGGATTTGTGCAGATGATACCCAGGTCACCTTTTGAGGCTGCTCCCGACACAGTGACCAGAGTGCAGCTCACTGCCATATTTGAGGATTGGGAGCATCATGTGGTACCGGAGGAGTATCGTCGCATTCGGGTCACCCAGGACTGGCACAGTGTGGAGGGGTACGTCACATGGTTCTATCGGGTGTCACATCCTCTGCTGACACCCGACGCTCCCGGCGCTCCTAGGCCAGCACACGAGGAGATCCTGGAGAACCAGCAGGCCGAGGATGACCACGCCATTGATCTCCTGCCGATCTGCCAGCGGATAGAGATGCTTGGGCATGACGCGTTGGATCGAGGTGTCGTTCATCAGGGAGGTCCAGAGGCAGTCGCCGTGATGGAGATGATTGTCACTGATGCGGGCCGTGCGGCGGCATACAGGCGGCAGAGGAGGTCCCAGGGAGAGAGGGTTAGGCATACCCAGTAGTGGTCGGGTTTTTTTTTTCGGATTGTATCTTTCGTACACTATTATTATTTGGATTTGGATCGGATCGGCTTGTATATATTACTATTTTTATCATATTAGTATATTAGTATTTTTTGTTTATATATCGCTTATTTTATTTTCCGTCTTCCTTTAATTAAAAATACGAGGCTGTTTCCAAAAACATAAAAAAAAACACAGTTTCTGCATAATTCGGAAGTTCATTTCCGAAACCCCCCAAAATCTGAAAAAAGGTGTTTTCGGAAGTGCATCTCCGAAAACACCCCCCATTTGGTGTTTTCGGAGATGCACTTCCGAAGTCTGAAAAAAATTTTAAAAAAAAATACTTCGGAAATGCATTTCCGAAGCAGGGGTAAAGTGGGGTTTTCGCTGGGGGTGACCCCCATAGGGAGGTGGATAAAGAAATTTTCTATTTTTAGGGTGTTGGATTGAATATGGGAGTGAAATGGTCTAAAAGGAGTGGGGGTTGAATGTATTTTCAAAAGAGTTTTCAAAATCAGAGTTTTAAAAATGCACATGAGCGTAAATTTTTAGAAAATGTGTTATGGACCTACTTGTACGATTTACTTAATGAGCACAAAATATAATGATAATAAAAATGATGAAACTACAAGCATAGGATGTTCCAATTAATCGAAATCAATTCACATTGATATGTTTGAATGGAATTTTATTAATCGAATTAAGAATATAGTATTACACATTTATACAATAATGAGCACAAAATATAATGAAAATTAAAATGATGAGACTACGAGCATAGGATGTTCCAATTAATCGAATTCAATTCACATCGATATGTTTGAATGGAATTTTATTAATAGAATTAAGAATATAATATTTCACACTTATACATGTATAATAAGTTGATATGATGTTTACTAGAGAAGATCTAACACCAACCTAAGCTTAAACGTTAAATGGTGTGAATAAAAAACCTAACAACAGACGGTTGTAGAAAGTGATAAAGCCGTTAAATCATACAATGCTATAAAGCGATAAATCTTATGAACATGCAAATTATACAAAAATTTAAAAGAGAGAAGTAGAGAGACTTGTGCACTAACATTTATATTAGTTTGGTTCATCATCCTCACTTGCACCTAGTCTAGTCTCCAATGGTGAATCATTGAAAAAATTTAGTCTTCCATTAATTTGAGAATCACAAGTGTCTTTTAGTTACTGTTGTGCTACTTATATGTGCAAGTATATACAGTCCAATAGTAAAAAATATTTTAAAAGTAAGAGTATCGATCACAGAGAGATTTTAACTTAAGTTGATTCTCAAAATAAAAAGTTGTGAATAGTCATGAGAAAAAAATAATAATAATTGTTTGTTGCCACATATTAAGGTTGAGCAATAATTCACAAGAGTGGAGAAGTTTAAAACATATATAAGAGGAATGTTGGACAATAATCTATTTAATGATTTTCATCTAATGTGTTAGTGTGATGAGACATATCGTGACAGATGAAACCAAAACATGATCTAATTGTCTATGCCTACAATATCAAAACAAATACAATTTTGCTAAGTTCACTATTGTTTGAAACACCCCCACCTAGCTTGGGCATTGTTAACATCCATTAGGGTAGAAATCACCCACGAAGTGCTTTTCATCTTCTACATTATTTTATAACAATTCATCTTATCTAGAGGCCAAAATAGACAGGTTAGAAATAGAACACTGGAAGACTATTCAAGAAGAACGGAATTCCCCTTTATTACTCACCAAAGATAATATGCCTAGCGTCTTTTGAGCCAGCATCCACTAGTAAGTGTGTCTCTATGTATTGTTTCCATTGCTTCTTCGACACATCGTTATAAGAAACAACACCATAGACATGACTCATATCCTTAAAGAAGGATACCAATTGTCTCTTCACGTCAACCTTATCTTAATTTAAATCGTTTACTTTATAAACATAAGACGCTAAATCCTCCAAGAAAGAAATTTGATTTCAGGACTTCGAGAACCTGTCTGAACATCAGTAAGGAAGTTTGGACCCTATGGAATATACATTAGCGTGTGCCACGTCGTTGGGTTTTGTGACCAAGAAATTACCACTCTCTGAATACACTTCGAACATCTTGGAACACTGCCAGATAGATATGATAGCTTGGCCCCGAGCTGAATCAACAAAGTTGCATTGAGATTAAAAAAAGTGTTAGAAGAGCATAATTGTTAGCACACCATTATTGTATACACATCAGTACTAAAAAACCTTGATGTAGACCCGACTCACCATATGTAATTGTGAAAGGGAAATCAATAAATGCAAAAATATATCAAATAGGATAGGTATTCGTAGAGAGGAGTTATACTGCGTCAAATTTATTGCAACTCCTTTTGTCTTCCTTAAGGAGAATCAACCCCCCCTCCCAGTCACCCTCCTTTGATAGAAAAGACGGAGACATCATCCAATGTCTCTTTGTCTACCTACATTGAAGATTTATCTCATATCACATCAGGTTGGATGCCCTCCATTGTAAAATTTCTAGCAACGCATGAAAAAGGAAAGAACAATTACAAAAATATCCTAAAGACAAGCTTAAAGATAAATATAGCATCCCAGGCATAGTACATCTATGGAAAAGAGGTTCACCAAGATGTCAAACAAATTGAAAAGAAGCACATAGCCTTCTTCCCCATAAATCCTAATAAGTAAAACAAGGTTGAAAGATAGAGAAACTTGGGTGTTACCTTTAAAGGGGTGGATTTCTGGTATTCACACAATGAAAGAAAAGGGCGCAAAGTAGTAAAAAATAAAGACTTGTGCAATAAAGCTAACAACAATAGAAGAAGTCACTAACAAGAAATAAGAAGAGCTTCTCAAATCCACAATCAATAAAAAAAAAGGTCATCGGTCCAAGAGCTTCTTATGGGCATTTCAGTAGTAGGAGATTATGTGATCCACTATATTGAAAAGTGTGAAACTCACCACCAACAGCCAAGATTTTATCAAAGACTATTCAGAACATTCAAGTATCTAAGATAAATGAGACATTGTTACTGACAACTTAGGAACACACGTTAGAAACTCCTTGTGAAACGTTACCCATTACAAGAAAGACATTTAATGTGTTTTTCGCAACGATAGTGACGTCTTATCAAGACTCTTCACTTACTCCTACCAGCACCCGAGTTAGGAGCGTACACGACAAACCTTCATTCTACAAAGTAGAGATAAGGGCTTGATAGACAACTGATTTGGACCGTTCGCAAGACTCATGGTAGGGAGTCCAAAAACGGCTTCTAAAGAAAGAGTGTATGGAGGAGATGATCCATCATTCTACCAAGGATAGAGTATCCCTCCCTCTAAACACGTCGATCACCATCAGATTAAATTCAAAGGTCATTCGTAAAACACATATTCTCTCATGCACACGATTTTTACCACTCATTCTATATAAGAGAAGAGAGAGAGAGAGAGAGAGAGAGAGAGAGAGAGAGAGAGAGAGAGAGAGAGAGAGAGAGAGAGAGAGAGAGAGAGAGAGAGAGAGAGAGAGAGAGAGAGAGAGAGAGAGAGAGAGAGAGAGAGAGAGAGAGAGAGAGAGAGAGAGAGAGAGTATCATTTCATGTATTTTAAATTAATTCTCACTCTCATATCACTTATCATTCTCCCATTGATTTTGGTATTAGAGTGTTAATCTTACAAGTCAGCTCCCTCTCTACCACACCAAAAAGTTGCTCCACTGATCCAATATTTCATGTTACCCAACCAAAAACACGTAATAATTTGTTACCCAACCAAAAATCTTTTTCCATAATTTTTTTTTTGTTACCCAACCAAAAATCTTTTTCCATAACTTCTTTTTCTCTCTTGTGAGACAATTTTCAATATTTTTTTCCTAGACAAAGCTTAAGGTTCCTGATACGGTTAACACACAATAAAATCATCGTAGTAACTAACATCCGATAGTATTAAATTTTTTTCAAATTTTTCAAAAAATCTGAAAAATTACAACATTTTTCGAAAAATTCGATAGTGTTAAATTTTTTTTTACAAAAATATCCAGTATGTTAAGCGGTAAAATTTAATATCGAATTTTTTCATTTATACCGAATTTTTAGTTCGCTCTTTTTTAAATAAATTTTGACAATAATATTTTTGACATTAAGTGATGGACTATGGAAGGTAAAATTAGTTATGGTTGATTTCTTGCCTTTTTAATGGTTAATATAAGAAAAAACATTTGCATGTGGCAAACTAGGCAATGTCTAATCAAGAAGCAGTGGATGTTGCTAGAAGAATGAAAGATCCACAAGCAGCAGCAAAACAATTAACACAAGCAGCAACAAAACAATTAACACAAGCAGCAACAAAACAATTAACAGCTGAAGCAATGAAAAGAGGCAGTAAAGATGATATATCTTGTGCTGACTTATATGATAATTTTACAACATGTGACATGTGGAGGTGCAGCTTATAGCAATAATAATAATAAAGGTATACCTACATACAATATACCAAGTTATTATTTGCCAAAAGTGATAAAGAGAAAGAGATTTGTCAAGTTTGAAAATGCTTTTTGACAAGATTTTATTGGTTGAAAATGTTTGATTTCATTCCATCAAGTGTAGCTATTACTCAGAATCTTTAGTATATTGTCTTATTATAAAACTTGTTGCTGAAGATATTGAAAATCTTCAAGGAAGAATTATTCTTAGAGAAGATATTGAAAATCAACTAGATCCATGTCAGCAGCACAAGGGATCGGAATCTTGTGCGATATCAAGTAACTCCCAAATCTAGATCGGTTAAGCAAAGTTAGCAATCTTTCCTGCATAAAATACTTTTGATACAGAGTACACCTGTGATAATTTAATCAGATTTATTACTTTTTAAGTTTTACAATAAACATGTTTGAGTACATGAACATGACAGACAAACAGTACAGGGTAGGATTACAATCATTTCATTCCCAACAAAATTAAATTTATGAACTGATGATCAAAAAGATTTGACCTTCAGGTAAACCTACAAGAAGTCAAAGAATTACAGATTTAAGGTCTGAATTTTTCCGTTTAAACTATACACATTGAAGTCAATTTTCTAGAATGCTGAATGAAGTATTTCTTGATCATATGGACAAAAAGGGATGATTACATCATTCAGAAACACAATTGACTTCACTAAGCGTGAGGCTCAAGGGTGTGAAGATTACACGAGAGAACGTGGCATAATTTGCAGCCAAGCCTTTTTAATAGGGTATACTTCACAGGGAAAAAACTTTTGGATACAGGCAACTTACTGGTGCATCACACGGCTGGTGCTTTCTTCTCCAATTGAAACTGTGGCAAGGGACTTGGAAGCCCATGCCTTAGCATTCATTGCTCCTTCCTGCAGATTACTTCTCTTGCACGGCTCTTTCAAACGGTAAATCGACTGTATTATTCGCTTCAAATAAACCAAAGGATGTTCCAGCAAGGTCCATAATCTAACATTTTGGATGAACCTTCTCCAAGCATATTGAATACATATAAGCAGCGTAGGAGAAAACAGGTAGAGTAATCTCATAACCACAAATGCAGTGGCCAAAGCTAGATAAGTTTCCTGTCGCAATAAATTTTCTGGAGATCTAGCCCATGAAAATGGACAGCTTTCTGGTTCAGTGTCACTGAGATTCTCGTCATCTGATGGGCGCCCAATTTTCTCAAGGGATAGTTGGTCAAGTGAATCAATCCTAATTCCTACAGCGACAACCAAAATGAACTAAATATAAGAAATAAGCATACAATGATGTGCTACTGCATAACATGAGGAATACTACAAAAATCATTTTCCAGACTCTCCCAACGCCATGACCTTTCTATCAGCCTAACCTCTCAAAGCCCAATTGTTTCTCCTTTGTCACGTAAAAGCTACAGTAACCACTTGATTGCTAGACAGGACTACTAAGGGATAGTCAAAACATGTCGATGAAAAGTTAAAATTCAACAAGTTGTTGAGAACAAGGTTACAAACTTAAAATTTGAATTGTGAATTGGAAGACCTATTTTCCAAATCGCAAACTGAATCTTAATATTAAAAAACTATATGAAATAGTGTTTGTGTGAGAAAACTTAATAAAACCTAAAAATATTAGCATTTCAGCCAACAAACAGAAACAAAAAAAAAAAAACAGAAAAAACATAGAAAGAGTTTGGGATGTATGGCCAAATACCACTGCCGCCTCAGAAAAATATAACATCAAACAGAAACAAAAAGCTTAGGGCCTAAATGGACCGACACCCTCTCTCAACACCTAGAAACAAAAATCTCAAGCCACGCTGTCTTCCATCAGCCAACCCTTCCTCTTTCAATTATCTTATGTAACGACTTCCCCTAGTTGGAGCACTGTTTTCAAACAAGACAAAAAGGGACTAAAAATCAAAGAATGGGGGAGGGAGAGACACAAAGCACAGGGTAGGCAGGTACTAGAAAATAACACAATATACTAAGTCTTCCTTTTGAGACTCTGACATGGGTTCTTTGGGGTTTTGTTTTGGCTATTTCTGTCCCATTAAAGAAAAAATTGCAAGGCATTTAACCCTATAAGGCCTTTCCAAAACCAGCTATGTGACCATGCCTACACTGCTCTTTTCAGTTCAAGTCAAAATCTATATATAATATATATTGAATGCTTTCTATTTCATTCAGAATTAGGTTACAAATCATGCAATACAAACTATGATGGTTGAGAAGAAAATGAATCCTATGGAAATAGGAGAGAAATCCTCCAAATGAACAGAATATTTAAATACAACATATTTTCTAGTGTTATAAATCCATACATTTCTTCCATATGGATCGTGTTTGGAAATCATAATTTAAAGTAATGTCTAGTTCAAAGGAGTGGAGAGAAAGGGACCAAATAAGATATAATTATGTTTCATTGAGAGGGGCGAAAGGGAAATAGCCCACTCTTTATCGGGTTCTCAAGAAAGGGGAGGGGTTTCTAAACTAATGAATTCTGTATATCCTTACACCTTTCATACTACAATTTATACAAGGACAATTTAGTCAATGCATTTCAAATGCATAAAACTCATCTTCTCTTCCCTCCAAACCCCTCAGTTGGTTTTGGAGAAGAGCCGGATCGAGTGGGGAGGTATTCTGTTTTCTTCATTCCCCTACCCTCTAAAATGTTAAAACAAAGATTCAAAATAATCTCTACCCTCCATTTAAGCATTTCTACCCCACAAAAAACTATGTGACGTATTTAAGTTAGTGTTAAAATTTTGAAAGGTTATTAGCATGTAAAAATTGCAGCTGAAATTGATAATAGGAAGAAAAACTAAGAATACAAAACACAAGGATAAGGTGCGAAAAACAGCCCTTACATACCAGTAACATCATTGTAGAAACCTACTAGAGATCCTAGCGTCCGAGATCCATGATACCGAACGCGCATAGTAGAATTCAAAATGAACAACGTAGGAAAACCATGTACACCATACTTGGATAAAGTACTGCCAGAATGAAACCAACATTAAAATAAAAGAAGCCAAGAACCAATCAAAGAGAGAAAAAAGAAAAACTAAAGACACAAACAAACCTTGGCCTAACCGACGATTCTTCAATAGCAAAATGAGGTATAGAAGGATGTAACGAAGAAAGAACAGAAAAAACCGGTCTAAACACCCTCGAAAAAGGACACCACGAAGCATAGAAAAGCACAGCCACATACTCATGATAATTCTTATGAACCATATTCAGTGCCTTCTGCAAAGAAACCTCATCTCCCTGCATATCAAAAACAACAAAGCTAAGCTACTGTAATAATCTTAATTCAACCACCAAATAAACACTCTACCTCCACTAAACCAGCATAAAATTGAGCTAATTCAAAAATCATCACAAAAAGACAAAAACAGGAGAGAGAAAGAGAAAAAGGGTTACCTGGGTGACACCAACATAACGAACGGATCCAAGAGAATCGGATAACGAACAAGTCGAATCGGAAAACCGTAAGACGGAATCCGAGAGGGATTTGATGGGACAAACGGCGGTGGCGGTGGTGGCAGTGGCGGTGGTGGCGGTGGAGGAAAGGGTGCCACAACAGAGAAAGATAGCGAAGACGATTTCCGATCTCCGAAGCCTCATCCTCGTCCCTTCCCTTTGGATTATTAATATAAAACGGAACGAGAAGAAAATCGAAAATCGAGATGGAAATGAAACCCTAATTGGATTTGAAAAGGGGAAAAAGGAGAAAGAAGAGAAGAAAAGAGAGAGGGTGATGAATGAGATAACGAGATGTGACGTGGATTAATCTGAGTGGATGGTTTTGCAATATAAATAAATTAAAACTAAAAATGTTAAAATAAAATTAAAAAATGTTAAAAGGGTTTGGTTTGAGGAAGGTGGTGGTGAATGGTGATAGTGGGAGTGAGTGTGATCGGTGGATGGAATGGAATAGAATAGGAATAAGGTTGATGATACCAATCTTGTTCTTCGATTTTGCGTTCAACTGTGAGATAGATATTGCACTATGGTTGGTTGGTTTGGTTTCTAGTTTTCTATTGACTTTGGCTTTATTCTATTCTATCTTCAACTATAATTTATTCATTACTACATTTAACTTTGTCTAATTCATTTTATATACTCTTTTTTACCCCGTTTATTTATAATGATTGACTTCTTTAATTGAAAAAAAAAATTCAATGTAATAATGGAATATTATTTGATTCGTTTGGATATTGTCTTTGTAAAAATAAAGAAGATTAGATTGAATTTTAAATTAAATTTCTAAAATAGAACCAAAATGCTTACATATATTTTATATTTAATTTAAGGATGATCTATTACGTTAATTTATTATTAATTAATTTTTAATTTTTTAATATAATTTATTCTATTTTTTTATTATTTGTTTTGGACCATTATGATTCAAGGTTCTAGCTCTGTTTGGTAAGACATGATTTTGACCTTACGTCTTATAGCTTATAGCTTATAAATTCATATGACAATTTAGACCTATTTGGTAACGGTCTTTTCATCACTAACTTATAGCTTATTTTTTTAACTTATAGCTTATTTTTCAGACGCTATTTCAAATAGCGTTTTAGCTTATAGCTTATAATTTTTTCTTCCTCTTTTATCCTTATTATTTAAGCATCAACTCATTTTTATCCTTTATAATTTATTTTAATTTCAAATTAAATAATTATGCATTAAATATCTTTCATGTCATTTTACATTTATAAGTTACTTGAACCGCTAAATTGATTAAAATTTTATAATAGAACCAAAATGCTTACATGTATTTTAATATATTCCTATTCCGTTAATTTATTATTAATCAATTTTTAATTTTATTAGTATAATTTATTCTATATTTTAATTATTCCAACAAACCTCTCACAAGGTTCACAACCCAATATAAACAAACCTCCTGTCAACTCCTCACCATCAGATTTTATCAAATAGTAATCAGCTTAAGACGTTGGATAAGGTACATTCCAAGTCTTCCAATTTACACCCTTTTCAAAACCACTTCAAGGCTAGACTTCGACGCTACCTCCGTTACAATCAATAATTCTTAAATAAGAGATACTTCAAAGCCTTTTACAGTTGCAGGCCAATATAAATGCAATGGGATTATAATATACTCGATAGTGTCTATAATATGATGCAACAATATAACCCACACTCTTTGGTTGGAAAAGTACTCTGAATCAAAGAAAATTTGTAGTATGCTCATCCTCGGGACCATTTTGTACGCAAATCCGCCTCGCACGCCGATCAAGGAGTTGAGTTAGGATGGATCTTTGTTGACAATATCTCTCCATGTATGATTGTTTATAGATCCCCAAATTGCACCCGACATCGAGAACATCATATATCACACGGGGTACGACATCGAAACGTAGGCTTCCCAAAAGAAGGGTAAATTTTTCTTGAAGCGCATCCTCGATTGCAAAATTGTGAGGTCCCTCGGGAAACCTCTCAATTTAGATAGATATGACAACTCAGGGATCCATACGAGCATATCGAGCACATGGACACCAGACTCGACTACTAATAGCATTAAGGCAATGACTAGCGAATAAAACTTATAAAAGAATGAAAATAAAAGAGAAAGAAGAATGGCAAAATACTCTATTTGGTCCCTTATAATAACCTCGGGGTTCATTTTAGTCCCTTAACTTCAAAAAGTGTCACATTGGTCCCTTAACTCTTTAAAAGGTGTCATTTTAGTCCTTTTTGTCACATTAGCGACAGAAAGATTCAAAAATCGATCGCTATTTCTGTCGCTAATATGACAAAAAGGACTACAATGACACCTTTTGAAGAGTTAAGGGACCAATATGACACTTTTTGAAGTTAAGGGACCAAAATGAACCCCGAGGTTAACATAAGGGACCAAAAAGGGTATTTTGCCAAGAAGAATTGATAATTTTGACAATTTGTATGTTGAGAAGTGAGCAGAGACCTCATTTATATAGGAAAAAATTTTGCTCAAAAAAGCAACAATTCATGGGCTTTAATGCTTCCTAATCAATTAGTAAATCTATCTAATTGATTAGGATGTGTTACTCTTACTTTAATCAATTAGATTGAAGCCCTAATCAATTAGGTAGTTGACTTTTACTTTTCTAATTGATTAGAAATCTTTTTAATTGATTAAGTACTTTTTTGGATTGGTTTTAAGAAGTTTTAATAAAGAATGAGAAGTTTGAAATACTTTATGTGTATGTGCATCGCCTTAGTATTACAAGACCTATGCTTGATTCATTAACAATTAACTGATCAAACTACAAGATAAACAATAAGTGAAAGATTAGGTGAGCTTTCACAACTTTAGTTACTTCTTGTTTTAACTTTAATTAGCTCTTTTAGACGGTACTTGAACACTTTGACTTGTTTGCTTCTAGACTGATGGTGCTTGTGATTTTATTCTTTCTTGATCAATTGTCATTATTAAAATATTTAGAAGATATTATACGCACAACACATAGAACCACATATTTTCCCCTTACTATGATGACAATGCATCCTTAAGGGAGGTGGTAAAATAAAATAAAAAATAGATAAAAAGATATGTAGTTGTTAAAAGCCCCATCACATATAAAGAGAGTATATTGTACTCCCCTTAAAAGTATACTTCTTCCTCTTTGCCATTATCAAAAAACGGGATAGATATATAGAGAGATAAACAAACATAACATAGAACACATTTATCACATACTCAAATTTAAGTGTAAAAGAAACTGAATATCATATATGAAAAAACATTGATTACAAAAATTGGGATAAAAAACATAAAGCATATAGATAAAAATACATGAAAATGAATTCAACAGAACAACTACGCCTTGTTACCCACATCGTCAAGGTTAAACAATCAATGAATTGTTATATTTGTATGGAAAGCTACTTGGACGCCTATCTGACAAAGTAACATAGTGTTGTCTCGAATCACTATTGTTGTCTAGAATTCTTGCAAGGATGAAGGTCGCCAAAGATTTTGTTGAAGGAGAGGAACCTCGAGTTTAAAACCTTCCAAGCTTTCTAGATCATGCTTTAGAATGTCATTGTTGTCCCTAATATGTATCTCCCTTAAAGAGTTTTTTCTAATCATTGAGCAGGTTGAGTTGGATAATATTTCCTCTAAGTTGACTCTAGCATGAGTAATTATCTATGTGATAAAATTCCCTTATGGTAATCAAGTGTTACGCCTTCTTAGACAATCTAACATATATTGAATTACCTCGGTGGCCTAATTGGTCTCATTGTTGTTGGCTAGAGGCCATGTGATCACAACATCGGTCCTCAATAGTTCCTCGTGGTTTTATTTTCTTGGAAATAGAAAATTGGACACCACACAGTGAATGAGATAATAAGAAGCATTCATATATTGTAACACCACAAATCTACCCCGCAATTTAATAAGAAATCAAAGTACAAAACAATCTCAAACGAACATCATATTTGAGGCGTCACATTTATCAACTAAAAACACATCACAAATCATGCTCATAATCATAGATACATAACACCTATAATGGAGGAATCATACTTCATTAAACATTCAAATCCAAATAGTTCATAATATCGCAGTGGAATTCAAAGAACAGCATAAATTCAAAGTCATAATATCTTTGCCAACAAGGCAACAACTATCCAACATGTCTCACAAGAGAACAACAACAAAATCCAACAAGATGTAACAATATAATCAAAACACAACGACATAAAGCAACAATCATCGCAAACGTCCCCCGAGTGATACGTATCAGAGAATAGACACACCGACTTGAGCTATAAGGTAAACGACTACTCCACATTGTTACTTGCACGTTACCAACAAAGGGTAACATTCAAACAGAAGGGATGAGATATCAAACAGTATAAAGGAATGTATGATAATATTCATGGCACGGAAAAGATCATACATAGTTCACCACTTCTCATCACCTAACATTTTACAACAACTTTCATCATAAACAAGAATGTCATTATCCAATTACAATAACATATTCAATAGTACAACTACATCATCAACATATCACAACATTCACATCATAATCACAAACATTCAAAATGCGACTTAATATGCGACTCGACTTATGAAAATGCATGTGGTACCATTTGGAGTAAAACTCCTGTCTCAAACATTGCCACTTGGGCCATCTTCGTTGCCATTTTCAGGCTAATATTCGTTGCCATCTTTCAGGCTAATAGTCGTTGCCATCTTTCAGGCTAATAGTCGTTGCCATTTTCAGGCTAAAAGACACTTATGCAATGGATGCGACAAAATGATGCACATCCAAAAAACACACATTTACAACACATCACAACATCGGCTAAACATCCTTACTTGTATAGTAATTCATCACTTCACATTCACGTCGCTATGTTGTATCATCATACAACAATGTTTCACTTCACAACAACAATCACAACATCAAATGATATAATTCAAGAAAAGGTTTCAAAAGATATCCAAAGGTTTTCAAGTCATGTCCATTATAAAGACATCAATTAGAGCTTCACGGAGATTCAAACGACACTTAAAAAGGAGTTACGGATCAAAATATACATCATTTCAAAGTTACAAAAATTTTCACGCAGCACTGTCCGCTTAGCAAACTTAAGCGCGCTTCTCTCAACTAAATCCAGAAACTTTCATTCTTCGTGTCTCCGCTTAGCGAGCTCGCACATTTTCAAATTTTCACTTAGCATCCGCTTAGCGAGCCAGGGCTGCTTAGCGGACGCGCGATTATGCAGAAAAATCACAGAACTAACAGACTTGTGAAACCACACATCCACCACTCAAAACCCTCACCAATCAGAAATTAAAAACATATAACAACATCAGCTAACATCATTCATCAACATTCATCAATAGAAACATGATTTCAACCATAAATTCATAAAAATCCAACATAAACCCTAAGATTCTACAACACATATTCAAGGTTACTACACATACAATCTAACCCACCATGAACATCATCATATAACCCTTTATCATGAAATAATCCCACCCTTACCTTGAGTTTCGGATTGAAGCCAACTCTATCTTCAAACCTAGCTTTCTCCTCTTCTCTTCACTCTTCTTTTCTTTCTCTTCTTTTCCTTATTTCACCAAATGAGCTTCTAACTCTCTATTCTCTAAAACCCTTGTTTTGTTAAACCCTTACTAACTCTCAAATTGCTAATGGGCTCTAATTAGCACCTCTCATTTACTAATTCTATCATAGGCCCACTAACAAATAACATTACTAACTTATGTTACTTACTAATAATTCCCAATAAATAACTCAAAATCAATTAAACACACAATTAGCACATAATCAAATAAATAATTCACACAACACACATCAAATAAAATACATAAATAAAATGGTCGTTACATATACCCCCACAAAGAAAGGAAATATATCACATACCTTTAGATTAGTAAGTAGGGATTGAGTATGAAATTATGTTTCTTATGGGACAAATGTCAAACGCGATGTCTGGGACAACTAGTCCAACTTGTTAAACTAGAATTCACACAATTATACCAGTTTAAATTATGCAGTATGATGGAGTAGAAAAGCAATAAAGAATACAATAATTGATAACCCAGTTTGATGCTACAACACCTACGTCTAGAGGGTTGATTTCCAGTCCAAGAAAGGAAATTAGCTATAAGTAGTTTAGTACACTTAGTCTTATAAGAACAACAACCCCATATATGTTGCTCGATATGAGAATCCCTCTCACTTTCTCTCAATCACTAAATCCTAGTGATCAACCTCAATCAATGTGAAGGAACGTTGAATTACAATTCAACTAGACAAACCTACACTATTGGTCTATGATTTATAGTCATATATTAATTGTTTTTTTAATTTAAAACAATAATATATAATCTATAACTATATATAAAGGCAAAACATAATTTTGGTGTAGCCTATTTTTATTTCAATTATGTCCTTTTTAGTTTTTGTTTTTAGCTTCAACTTCTCTTTGTGATTTTTACATCTCTTTCATTCCATTTTTTATTATTTTGTAAATATTAAAATAAAAAAATCAACACATAAAACATATAGTTTATCTTTTCATTCATTTGCACACTAAAGAAAGCTGACAGACGGGCACGTGAGTGTCCGTCTGGACGGTAATAACATATAAAGGGAATACTTTATATTTTGGTGTAACCTATTTTTATATCAATTTTACTCTTACTCTATTGTGTAATTTACATAATAATTTCCATTAAAACTACTACTATTAACTTCCACAAAACTCCCAACTATTAAATTCCACATGCAAATGTGTTGTGTATATATTAAGTTTAAATAAAAAATATGGCTTACATTTTCTCCGATGCGCATTAAAAAAAGCATATATATGGACACTAGTAATAAATAATGAAAAATCACTAATATCACAAAATTATTGTGGATTCAACTAATAATAATCTAGTGGATATTTATTAATTTTGTTTAATATCTCTTATTAACTAAAGGGTTAACTATGTTTCCAATCCATCTGAATAAAGGCATTTTTACTTTTAATCCCTAAAAAAATTCTATAAATAATAATCCTCCTAATATTTGCCGTCAACACTTTTGGTCTCAAATGTTAGATCTGTCTAACGGAAGTTGGCGTGGCACACCACGTGGAAGTTTTTGGGTGGTTGGATGTACATGTGGTAGTGTCAGTGTGGGAAATATGCTGACATGGCAATGACCAATGTCAACATCATACTTGAATTCATAAAAATTCGTGTCTAATCCACAACCAAATTCGCAGTTAATCTCTTGCCAATTCTCTCTCTAAAATTTCAAGATTGACACGGTAAGTGATGAATGTTTGTGTTGAAGTAACAACTAAGAAATTTGACCTCACTGTAGAGAATTTCCAATTGTCTAATTACTTCTTCATTCTTATAATAATTGAAGTCAACAAAACTTATGGACACCAAACACGAACTTCTTGGTTTATGGTCGTCATTGTGTCACTGAATCTTATGTTGTTGTTGATAATACTGGCAATTATTTTAGCGAGAATTGTTTAATTCTCATAGGTTATTCGGATTGAGTTATTGAATTTTGTAACTAACAGTTGAAGTTTTATGTATATAATTGCAACTTCTTTGAAATATCTTCATTAACTTCTAGTGTTAGGTTTTACTTTTGGTATAGTTTGTCTCTAGTGTTTCTTTTTTAATTAAATTATTTTAGATTTTTTCTATGTTTCACTTAGTTACGTACTTAAGGACCTCTTCTATTTTTTTGTTAACACATTCTTATCTTAAGTCATTTTTAAGTGATTTGCTATGGTCATCTATCTTCTTCCATCTAACTAGTTTTGCATCAAGTTTGTGAAATGTATATTGAGCATTGTAAGGGAAAAAGAACCAATCTTTTTTTGAAAAAAGTCTATGGGCATCCTTTTTATATTGCAAATGGTCAGGCGTGGATCCTCTAACTTCCATTTCTCTACATTTCCCTAACTTTCACTCTATCTCTCTCTTAATTTACTTTCTCTCGCTAATTTTTCCCTCTAAAATTAATATCATTATCTCCTTTATATCATACAAATATTGCCTAAAGTCACTCTAATTTTTCCTCCTTAAAGTTAGAGGATCTTTACCCCAAATATTCAGTATTCAGTTGGTTGTTTTAAACTCATTTGTATAATGATGCACTGTCTGTTATGCCTCAATTTTGCCATTGTTATTTTCCTTTCAAACTCACCTTACCTTTTTCCTATGCATTTTTATTTTCCCATTGAACGGCGAACACTAAATTTTTGCTTTTAAGCCCTTTAACCTTTCTATTTTCCCGAAGTTCCTCCGTTTTTTACAGTTGTTGAACAGTAGGCAGAATTTGCCTGAGCTCCTATATGAAATAATGAAGAGGTACTTTATTAACTCACATGCGAGATTGTCTTCCAGTTAGACTTCCACCTTAACGAAGTTATATTTGCGTGTAGTAAAGTGACACGTGTTTTAAAAGGGGTTTGTGATGTGAATACAAAAGATTAGTCTCCATGCAAGTTCTGGTGTATTTTTATTTCCATGTTTTCTAATTCTAGGAAGTTTATAGCTAATCCATTAGGATGTTTTAATTGGAGAGTTAGTCAGTCTCTAAGAAAATTATAAATCCTGAGCTCATCTTCATTTAACAAGGGAATACATCATCGTCAATGTTGCTTTAGGTTCTCTGTTTTAGCTATCGATAAAAAAGGTTTTGTTTTAGCTACTGGAAATAATAGATCCACAGTTGGCTGTAATTTTGCTGGTGCTCTGGCTTTACATATGCTATATTCAAAATGATGCCTTGGTATATTATTTCTTCTCTTTTCAAGGAAATAGTTTTTATTTTAAATACCATAGTCGCAATTCTCTTACCTCACTATCTTGAAGAGATATATGAGAGTAGTGTGAAAAAAATCATGATTCCAAAAATAAATGATGAAGAAGTGTGTTTGAATTTTTAGAGATATAATTTGCTAGAGAATAGCTAAGATTTTTGCTACAAATTAGCTAGGAATTCATGGGTTCAAGTATGATTTTGACTTTGGTCATGTGGCATGCCACGTGTTAGAACTCTTGGAAATAGAATGATGAAACCTTGGAGTGGGGACTTGGAAGAATTGATTGACATTAAGTTGACAAAAGTGTGAGCTAGAATGTGTGTTGGTGACTTCGAAAAGGTTCATTAAAGTCCTGCATAGGAAGGAAAGTATAATTTAGTAGTGTTATATACTCCAAGTTGGCAATATATGTTGGGCTCCAAGGGGTAGCCATTTTGTGAATGGGTGAGAACACACAACCATGAACCATAACGCGCGTCCGACGCTGTCTGGATGGCTTGGTCCGGTCTTGGGCTTGGATATTAACCATCTATTTTTTGGAACCAGGATTGGTGGAAATTAATTATTATTAATTAATTAATTAATTGGAAATTAATTACTATTAATTAATTAAAAATAGTGGAAATTAATTACGAAAGTGGTGACGTTTCCTCCACAAAGACTAAGTCTTAACCTAATTTATGACTTGTTTGCTTGCCCTCCATGAGTCAAACGTGTGATTTACGGACCAAGTAAAAAATGGCTAGTTTTGACTGGGCCGGTTCCACTCTCTCCCACGCTTTCCTCCCATTTCGTTCAGATCAATGCCTATAAATAGAGGTTTGACAAACTCAATTTTTTTTACTCCAATTTCCTAAACTTTTCGGAATCTCTCTTTTCCCTCTCATTCTCTTCGACTCAATTAATTTTTCTGTTCTTTTTTCAAGTGGCTTATTGCGCCATCATCGACTAGATTATTTCCATAAACTACGAGTGGTTTAATCAATATTTGAATGTGTATTTCTTCGAATGATTCATTACAGTGCAAGTGATAATCGTATTTTTGAACGGTTTATTTATCCTGGAGACGTCGTAAAAAATTGAGTGCATTGCATAATTATTGGCAATACGGCAAAACGTCTTAAAGAAAGCGACCTAGTACGCGACTCGTCCAGATAATTTTCGTTGTGGCAATTTTTGAAAATGAAAACAACGACGTCAGCATCTTTGCCACGTTGTCACTACCACGTGTACACCTAGTCACCCAAAAACTTCCATATAGCATGCCACGCCAGCTTCCGTTAGACATATCTAACACCGACAACCAAAAGTGTTAACAACAATTATTAGGATGGGTACCCACGGGTACGAGTTTTGTTGCCATGTCTAATTAGGAGGATGATTCTTTAACGGAATTTTTTTAAAGGAATAAAAGTGAAAATGTCTATATTTAAAAGGACTGGAAAAATATTTAACCCTTAAAAGATCATCAAAACTTTAAGGTGGAGTTTATGCTAGAAGACAAGCAAATATGGTAATGGTGGCTTCTTCATTGATAAGCTTCAATTTTTTTAGGTTAGTCCCCTATCTTTTATATGATTATCCTATTGATCTTACCTGATCAAAAGGATCGTCGTGGCCTGCAACGTATTGGACTTCTGTGAACTGGGGGTGTACATGCAAGGTACTCCTATGCTAAAGTAATTTTGAGATCAAGGAGAGCAAGCACGTAAAAGGTGAGATAGAATGAATATTGAATCCCTGACCCTCTAGTGCAAGAGGGTATTTATAACCCCCAGCGCTGGGCCAAGATTTCCTAATTGGGCCAAATCCATTGGAGGCCCACGTGCTAGGAAACTGCCAAATCCTATATGGTAGGGCTGAGTCAGCAAATGACTCATATTCTGGGTGGACAGAGCGTGAGGTTCGGAGCGAGTTGCCTGAATCCTTCGTTGGTGGGTTGGATCACGTGCTCTTTAGTGGGTATGTGGAATTGGCTCTTGTAAAGGCTAGTGTACGCGTTATTGGGCCTAGAGCGCGAATGGGCCTGCTCGCCCTCGACCCAAGGATTGGGCTTACTCGTTAGTTATAAGTGTTGGGTCTGCTCGGCCCAGATCCGAACACCTGTAATGATATATCATTTTCTGATTAATGAGGTGTAATCCTGAAATTTTGACAAGTATTTGAAGTTTATTGAGTTTTATTTTGACAAGTATTAAAATAATAAGCTTAATCAAATATAAACATATCTACATAATTCATTTATTGAAATAAATTCTTATTTTTATAAAAAAAAAAAAAGTTAAGGCAAGAAAATGATATTCTAATTTTAGATAGAAAAGATTTTGAATTTAAAAAACACTTCCAAAGAATTTATATTTATATTTCTCCAAAAAAACTAACAAAATAAGATGAATGAAATGGTTTTGAGTTGGAAAATTTTGTGAATATTGAACAAACTAAGACCCCGCATAGGGGAGTTTGTTTACATGTTTGGATTAGTTTCAAAAGTTATGTATTGAAACTTTTCTACACCGTTGTGTTGTCCTTTCAAACACACTAAATACCAATTGAATTTGTATTTGAATGAGACTCAATGATACATCTCTCACTAGTGGGTTTCAAACCAAGATAAAAGGATAGAGTTATTTTAGGCAATTAATAGCCAATGAAAACTTAGTCGAATCTTTATGACATTGATTAAATACGTAAATATATGAATGTTAGGTTGTTTTTTAGAATCAACATGTCGTAAATATGTGAATGTTAGGTTGTTTTTTAGAATCAACATGTTGTAAATATGTGAATGTTAGGTTATTTTTTAAATCAACATGTTGTAAATATGTGAATCTTAGGTTATTTTTTAGAATCAACATATTGTATAGCTTAAGTATATCGTCAAATGAATAAGTGTATCTACATCACCAATTGTGTTTGAAATGTAATATAAATTTAGGATAGCTTTAGTTTCATTTGGATTAGAGTTTAATTTGCATTTGAATTTAATTTGGTCAGCATTTACATTTAGGTGTTAGTATATAAACCAATTGATAGTTGCATTTGTAACATAATTTAGTTTTTACATTTTGAGATAGAAAGTTAGTTACAGTTTCTCTCTCTTTCTCACCAATTCTTCCATCTTCGTCATCTTCATCATGCACTTCAATAAAGGTTTTCCGCTGTTAACTCTAACAAATTGGTTGCATTGAAAAATAAACTATATATATATATATATATATATATATATATATATATATATATATATATATATATATATATATATATATATATATATATTGATCGAATATAGATAATGAAGCTAGTTTATTAGAGTATGATTCGTTTTAAAACATAAAACATAGACACACTTAATAAAAAAAATTATGAAAATAGTTGACATTATAATTAGGAGGAGGATGAATTTTATATACCTACAAAAAACTAAGAAGATAAATGAAAAGGCGAAAGAATTAACCAAACATTTTAGTACGCTAACAATGTAAATTTAAAAATGGAGTAAACATTATTGTTGATAAGGAGTAGAAAAAGGAGATTATAGATGTAAAAATGATCATAACATGAAAAACGAGATTATTGTTGAACAAACATTGTAATGTTATTAGTGTTTGCTGTTGCACACCTCTTGTAAAGTTAGGAAAACACTCAAAAGTAAATTCTTTATAGGGAGTCTAAATAAAGTAAATTCTTTATAGGGAGTCTAAATAGATATGTAAGAAAGATAAATCCAAAAGATAAATCCATCATAGTTTTTTTATTTTTAATTTTTGATTTTACTGTAGATAATATTATTCTTTTTTTATTTTCACATATAAAAATAAAAGAAACACTTTGTCACGTATAAAAATGGGTTTACATGTTCTAAATATTATTATTTTTATTTGGAGATCCATTAAAAGGACTTGTTTGATTTGCAAAGTCATATTTTCAGAAAATTTAACCATCCAACACATAGTGCTTATGAATGAAAGGATTAAGAGGAGAGTGAAGAGAAGAAATCACACTGTAATTTAACATACAAAATTGTAGTAGTTGAAGAATGAAAAATAAAATATTTTCAACTCAATATTTTATAGGGAGATTTCAGAGAGAAAAAATACATGTAGGACAAGATGACACGATTATATAAAAATAGTAAAAGAGAAGTTAGAAGAGTCAAGAAATTATTTAAAGATAAAGAAAAGAATCTTGGTAGTACAATGAAAATATGCATCGTAAAGAATCAAACGAGAATGTTTAGAACCTTGATGTAGACGAGAGAGGGGGGGAAATCTATTTGTCGACTTGCTAAGGGACAAAAAAGAAAGAAAAGAGACTCAGATCAAGTAGAATTTATAAGTGTATAAGTGAGGAAGAATGTACGATTTTGGTTAAAATAAGATAGAAAAGATAGATTGAAAAATTATTTTCATAACATGGTGGACATTAGATAGGAGGATCAAAATTATAGCTTTTATCATTATATTTGATCGTACCTGATCAGAAGAATCGTCGCTGGCTGCTCGGACTGGATCTTCTAGGAAGGAGGAGGGGGTGTACCTGCAAGGTACTCCGATGCCAAAGTAAGTTGACGAGCAATGGAGCGCAAGTACAAGCTAAAGTGAGTAAGAAGTGAATACCTGACCCTCTAGTGAAAGAGGGTATTTATAGCCCCCAGCGCTGGGCCATGATCTCGCTACTGGGTTGGACTTCAATGCCCAACTAGGAGACTGTCAGGTTTCCTGAGCGGAAATATCGGAGGTGCGTGAGTGCCCTCTGTCCTGGTTAACCGCTCCGAAGTTCAAGGGAGACGCGGTCTTTTAGGAGCCACGTTGGCTCCGTATTATTCGGAGGGTTGGATATGAAGGAGCCCTGCGAGGAACAGGGTCCTCGGCGATGAAGGTGCTCGCGGGGAGCGCATGTGCCGAGCATCAGCCAGCTCGTGAGGAGCGTGGTGCCGAGGGTCGACCGACTCGGGGTCCAGTCCGGCCGGGTGCTACTTGGTCCACGAAGATGGTCTTGCCGAGCACATCTAAGATGGGTGCCTTAGACCCAGAGGTGAATCATCGAGGAGCATGGGCCTCTGAGGTTTACTGGGCCGAAACTACGTTAGGCCTACCCTTGGCCCAGTCCAGAACAGGAGCCTCCCAAGTCGGAGCTTTCTGGTCAAGGAGTTGTGACTTTGATAATGCCAGGACTTCAAGACCTTGGTAATGCTCGGCGGGATGAATCGTCGTCTAGCGGCTGTGCTCGGAAGGCACGATTTGTGGATTGGAACGAAAAGTCGCGCGTGAGCGACACGCACTGACGTGGCATAGGTAATGATGGCCTAGGGTCTAGGAGGCGGCGCTTGTCAGGGGGCGCGACGCTTCGCCTTCCGAGCCCTTTTTCTATAAAAAGGGGTGAGTCCCCTCATTTAGGCGCTTTCTTCTCTCTGTTTACTTGCTCGGCTTCATGCAGACGATCCTCGGAAACAGCTATTCGTCCTATTGTTACTCGCGACCACCGCCATTTGCCAAAGAGTTTCCCCTAGCCACCGTCATTATGTCTTCAAGTAAGTTCGCATCTCTCTTCGTTGCTTTATTCTTTTCTCGTAGTGTTTTAGGGATTTTGTGATTTCTTACTTTCACGGTCTTCGTCATCCAAGTCGGCTAAGTCCTATGCGCAGTCACTACTTCCTCCCCGGGTTATCCAGGCGATGCCCGGGGGTTAGTTTGTGGAGTAGACGACGTACGCGGTTAGGTTCTTGTCCCCTTCTAGATCCGATTTTTGTCGTCGCGTCCCCTATGTTACGTTTGTCGTGAGTCCTCGGCTGACAGGTGTCTTTCCTCGAGGGGGGTTTAGCTGGGGGCTCTTCTGCTCCTGCTCTACCCTTTCGCTTGTGTTGCGGTAGAAGGATGGATTTGATGGACTGTCGAATTCACTTTTTCCTTCTGCGTGCAGGTGAATCTGATTCGAGTGCTAGTTCGGGGTCCAGTTCGGAATCTGATTCGTGGGCTAGCAGATCGGAAGATACGACGGCGAGCAGCTCTGATGTCGAAATCGTCGAAGTTCAAAATACGCCCTCCGCAGCCGAAGATGACCATGTCGATTCCCCCGGTTCGGACGCCAAGGGAGGGGTTTCCCCAATGCCGCTATTCAGTTACGATTGCACGGTTGCGCTCGACTGGGTAGTCGACGAACCTCTGACGTCATTTCCCGATATACCGAGTCTTTAGATGGAGCTTTCAAGGAAATTGAGGTTTTGGGAGAGGGTGACGTGCCGAATTACCAAATAGGTTGCCCATCCCCAGACGAGCGTATATGTTCTCGGTTTAACGGGGACAGTTTTGCGATGTATGAATATGTATTCAAAGAGCTCGGTTTCCGGTTGCCCTTCTCCGGCTTCCAGACTTCGATGATGGCGTTCCTTGCTCTGTCACCATCCCAATTACACCCGAATGCTTTTGCTTTTATGCGAGCATTCGAGATTGTCTGTGACTATCTAGGTATCGGTGCTACGACCGCTCTGTTCGGCAGGTGTTTTCGCGTCCAAAGGCAGACGCCAGACGGGCGATATAGTTGGGTCTCGTTCAGGAATGTCGACAGAAAACTTTTCGGGATGTACACCGACTCGGTGAAAGGTTTCAAGGACCAGTACTTCCTCGTCCGTCCGCGCAGCCAGGCGGCTTATTTTGCGGTGTCTGATATGGTAGTCGTGCGGGACGAGGCCGGGGAGTTAGAGAGGGACGAGGACGGGCAGGTAGTAAGGGAATTCTGCACGGCGTTCCCGTTCTTTTGGTGGAAGGGCCACTTCTCGTCACCCCCGAAAAACTATGCTTGGGAAGACGGAGTCTGGACGAGCAGGATACAGAGTCGTACTCGGCCCTCTGTAAATACGTGGATGGTTTCACCTTGTCTCAGTGGGTGACGAAGAATGAGGACCCTGTTTTGGACGAGAATGGTGTGCCGAAGGTGGAGCCGCGGGCCATTAACACTAAGGCCCTGTTATCTTGTCGGACCCCCGAGGAGACTCGGGCGCTGTTAGGTCGTGTCTATTTACCTTGCTTTGCCCTTTCCGTTCGGTGTTTTTGCTAACCTGTTTGTTTCCTTTTTTCAGATGCTATGCCGGAGAAGGATGACAAGCTCCTGAAGATGGTGACTCAGGACGCGAAGAAGATTCGTCAGAAGAAGGCTCGGGGAACTGGTGCAGGAGAGAACTCGGCCTCGGCTGGCTCTCCTCGGGTGAACTTGGACGAGAGGTCTCCCAAGAAGGCCCGTCATACCGAGGCGGCACGTCATGAGCCGTCGAATCTGGGCTCCGAGCGTGCCTTCGTACTGCCTCCTTGCTACAAAGATGGGGGCTATTTTGAAAAGTTTCCCCTGGTCACTTCTCCGGATGAAGCACGCCGGGTCAGCGAGATGGACCCCCTGGCCCTCTAGAAACAGCTGGCGAGCGATAGCGCCGCCGTGATGAGGGTTTTGGGGATGGCACAAGTGTTGGCCAATGGTGGCTCGGGTTCGGCCGAGGCTTTGAAGAAGGCGGAGTCGGCCAAGAAGCAGGCTGAGGATAAGGTGAAAGCTATGGAGGCTGATCGTAAAAAGCTGAAGGAGAAAATTGATGCTGCTCTGAAACAGAAGGACGGGGAGATTGCGGCGGAGAAGAAAAAGTTTGCCGACCTCCAGCTGGAATGGGCGCCTTCAGCTGACGAGTTCCCAGATGTTGCTGCGTTGAAGTCCAGGGCTGAGCTTGTCGAGAAGATAAACGGGCTGAAGATGAGCCTTGCCGAGATGGCTGAAGCCGGGTTCAACTGTGCCGCCCGTCAGCTGAAGCTCTTAAACCCTGGTTTGAAAGATGAAAACATTGGGCTTTCTTCGAAGATCGTGGATGGCGTGTTGGTGCCTGAATCTCCCGGGAGCGAAGAATAGTCAGTTTTATTTTGGGCCTGCGTGCCTGTCTTCTTCGGCCTGCGTGTCGGTTTTTGTTTGTTGGGCTATGCCCGGATTATTTTTGGGGCCTGCGTGCCCGACATTTTGTTGTAATATCTGGATATCGCCGGCCAATTTGGTCGGCAGTTAATGTTTTATAATTTCGTTATTCATGCCTTTTAATCCTTGTATGTTTGGACTTTTACTGTCGGCTGCTCGTAGGTCCGGGTTATGGTTGTTCCGGGGAGGCGTTCCAACACTTAGAAATATTCTGTTTATTGCTTATGCTCGGACCAAGGTTGATTGCCAGGGCGTGTGGTGTACGGGCCGGCTGCGCAGAGCGGGTGTGCGCTATTAGCGGGCACGAGACCGCGGTCGGGGCCAAGTGCTCGCGGCGTGAACGATCCCATCGCGAGCTGGGGTTCTGCCGTGTAGGTACTGTCGCGGAGGACCTAGGTGTAGAATCTGCCGTGTAGTCGGTCCTTCCATTTGATGGAGAAATCCGACC
The DNA here is from genome assembly GCF_029867415.1 of Vicia villosa. Taxonomy (NCBI): domain Eukaryota; kingdom Viridiplantae; phylum Streptophyta; class Magnoliopsida; order Fabales; family Fabaceae; genus Vicia; species Vicia villosa. The sequence continues at coordinate 82,157,857 of NC_081182.1, forward strand.
GTTGCTGTCGTGGAGCACTCGCGTTTGTACTAATGACGCGGGTCCATGCCCGGTTACCACCTGTGTTTGGTGCGGCTATCCGGAGAGTGTTAGGTTGTGTCTAACTATAATAGCGTCTGAGTTTTTCAGCGTTCCAAGGTCGAGCAAGTTTTTCTCCGAGGAGATTCTCGAGGTAATAGGCGCCATTCTCGGTTTAATCCTAAACTCGGTATGGGCCTTCCCAATTCGGGGCTAGTTTGCCCTCGCGTGAGTCTTTCATGTTTCTGCGGAGCACTAGGGCGCCGACTTCGAATTCGCGCTTGATAACTTTGGCGTTGTGGCGGAGAGCTATCTGTTGTTTTAATTTTGCTTCTCGGAGGGAAGATCCTGTTCGGATCTCCTCAACCATATCGAGCTCTTCCCTCATAGCCTCGTCATTGAGCTCTTCTTCGAGGGGTGACTCGGTGCGCCGAGAAGGTTCTCGGATTTCCACGGGGATCACGGCTTCGGTGCCGTAGGTTAGTCTAAACGGAGTCTCGCCGGTGCTCGAATCGGGGGGTTGTCCTATATGCCCAAAGTACACTATGTAGTTCTTCGACCCAAGCCTTTTTAGCTTCACCGAGTCTCCTCTTCAGTCCCCGGAGGATGACTCGATTGGCTGCCTCGGCTTGCCCGTTTGTCTGAGGATGCTCGACTGAGGTGAAATGTTGTTTCGTGTCGAGCTTGGCCACAAACTCTTGGAACTTTCTGTCAGTGAATTGGCTGCCATTGTCGGTGACTATAGCCAGTGGTACCCCGAACCGAGCGAGTATGTTTCGTTTGTAGAAACGGAGCACGTTTTGTGACGAGATCTTGGCGAGCGCTTCGGCTTCTATCCATTTCGTGAAGTAATCCACAGCAACCACTAGGTATTTATTCTGGTACGAGCCAACCGGGAAAGGTCCGAGGAGGTCCATTCCCTAGGTGGAGAAGGGCCAAGGCGAGGAGAGAGATTTAAGTTCGTTCGGGGGAGCCAAGTGCATGTCGGCATGATGCTGACACTTGTCGCATTTCCGGACATGTTCTTTGGCGTCTTGCTACATGGTCGGCCAATAGTAACCGGCTCTAAGAGCTTTCCTCGCTAGTGACCGGCCGCCGAGATGTTGGCCGTTGATCCCCTCGTGGAGCTCTTGGAGTATCTCAAGTGCTTGCGAGGCGTCGACACATTTAAGGAGAGGGATGGAGAAGCCTCGTCGGTATAGTTTGTTCTCGATGATAGTGTACGAGCAGGCTCGTCTCTTAATAGTTGAAGCTTCCTTCGCGTCAGCGGAAAGTTCGTCTTTGGTGAGGAAGTTATATACCGGGGTCATCCAGCAATGGTCGTCCCCGATAGCGAATACTTGTAGAGCTTGCGCGTTTTTGCTTATGCTCGGTCTGGGCAAGATTTCTTGGATTACCGACTTGTTTCCACCTTTCTTTCTTGTGCTCGCAAGTTTGGATAATATGTCGGCACGTGAGTTATGTTCCCGGGGAATATTGTAACACCCCACTTTCCCATATCGAAAATAAACGAATTATAAATACATAAATAATCAGAGTAATACGAGTAGGATGTCACATCTCCTAAACAATTCACAATAACATCACTTTATTTAATATTCATTAAAATAGAATATCCTATACTGCAGCGGAATTCAAAAACAGCTTATTAATTCTCATGGCACCACAGCCCCAACAAATAAATCATATCCACTAAACAGGTGGTCCAACAATAATGTCAAAATCAAGATACGTAACAATTTAACATCTAACTGAAAGGAAAACAAAACACAGCGTATCCCAACATCCCCGTGTTACGTATCAGAGCGACTCCTAAGACTCGATCAGGTAACACTCGAGAAATCCAAGCACTACTCTGGTACCTGGTTATCTGTACTCCCGAAGAAGCACAGACACAACAACAGAAAAGGGGTGAGAATTACATTCAATAAATACACGGTGAAATATCACATGGTTAAGGAGTAGTATCTACACCACACACAAACACAATCATAAACAGATTCTCACACCATCAATCACACAACAACATCATTACATGACATTTACAAATAGTCAGATGAATGAAAATGTAACTATCGACTCTACATGCATGTGGTACCAACAGAGCATAAGCCCTCAACAGATGCCATTATATTAGAGGCAATAACAAGGCATAAGCCTTCAACAATGCCAATACAGGCCAACAACAGAGCATAAGCCCCCAACGACATATGTATGCAATATGGACATCCAATCAACACAATTCAACAACACAAGGCTTCAGCCTTCAACTCATCGCCATTTTGGCTATCAACCAGCTCAACAACATGCAACTATAATTTTATTATTTTGTAGTTACATTCACAACAGTCAACACAAACTTATCACAATATTTTATGTCCAAAGTATAACTCTTACAGTCTCTCTATGTTTACCTAAGTCCTACAGTTTAAGTAACTCAGAAAGGTATTTATTTCACTCAAGGATCAGGAGAAAATCACAAAAATGGAAAATTCTGCACACTAGCGTAACCATACGCGTACAGCTACCCCATACGCGCACGCCTCTTCTCCCATACGCGTCCCATACGCGTACCACCAGGACCAGTTTTGCACTAAAAATTCTCCCATACGCGTATCACTTTTCTATACGCGTATGGCCTCCCTTCCATACGCGTACCATACGCGTTCCACCAGAAGTTGCACTATGTTGGGACAGGACTACGTATCATACGCATATAGCCCCATGGGTGTGTCCCTCATACGCGTATGGCCTCAACCCATACGCGTATCATACGCAAACTGACAGGAAAATTGTCTTTCCAAGTTTGCATTCGCACTAGTCCGTTCTCACTCGTTTTCATCACTTCTCGTCTGCGATTTCAGGTCTAAAACATCATAATTTCACCTATTAACTCACACCTTTCATCTAGATTCATTAACCTATTATGCTACATCAGTTTTAACATGATAACAACTCAATTCCTACTCATCAAATTGGACAGTTTCACATTCCGATTCAGTTCCTCTTATGAACACAACAACAACTCAACCAACACCCAAAACCACACCAAAATTCATCAATCTAAAATAGAATTTCGTCCACAGTCATACAATACTCATTAATCATGAAGAACAACATACAATTCAAATCAATTCACACATCAAAGAAGGAATCAACATGTCAATTATGAAACCCTAAGAGGGAAAGGAACCCTCACTACCCTCTCATGTTGTAATCACCATTTAGAGAACCCATTCTCCCCCCCCTTACCTTAGAATTGAGCTTTGATCCTTCAACAATGGTGGAGTTCTTCTACCTCTTGCCCTAGCCTTTTTCTCTGTTTTCACGTTCCTCTAAATTTTTCCAAAAGAAACTATTCCTTCTAATTTTTCTTTATTTTTATTAATCTCTCATTAATCCTTAATTTGCTAATGGGCTTACTACACACCCTCCCAATTACTAATCACTACTTGGCCCAAATAACTAATTAATTATTAAACTAATATAATAAAAATTAAATATCAGTTTAAGACACCAAATACACCCAACAATTATGGAATAAATAAATATCGAAAATTGGGGCGTTACAAATATGCGCGACGTCTGCCTTTGAGAATCTTTTCATTTTCTCTTTGACGAGAGTGAGATACTCGGCTAGTGTGTCGTTTTTGGCTTGGTAATCGCCGCTGACTTGGGAAGCGACGAGCTGGGAGTCGGTATAAATCATGACCTCCCGAGCCCCTACGTCTTCGGCGAGACGCAGGCCCGCTAGGAGAGCCTCGTATTCGGCCTGGTTGTTCGACGTGGTGAAAGATAAGACCAAGGATACTTCGATGATGAGCCCCTCTTCGTTTTCTAGGATAATGCCGGCTCCGCTTCCCGAGTTGCTCGAAGCTCCATCTACATAGATGGTCCACTTATTTTCGGTGGGAGTCGGGCAGTTGGAAATTGAGGTCATCTCGGCCACGAAATCGGCGAGCGCCTGAGCTTTTAGTGCCTTCCTACCCTCGTACTGTATGTCGAATTCGGATAGCTCGAGGGACCATCTTAGCATTCTCCCGGCCATGTCTGGTCGGCTGAGAAATTGTTTGATGGGTTGGTCTGTCCGGACGATAATGGTGTGGGCGAGGAAGTAGTACCTCAGCCTCCTGGCAGCCGTTATTAGGGCCAGCGCGACTTTCTCTATCTGTTGATATCGCACCTCGGGCCCTTGTAAGGCTTTACTTGTGAAGTATACTGGCTTCTGTCCGTCTTCCGCTTCTCGGATTAAGGCCGCGCTGGCCGCCTCGTTTGAGACGGCCAGGTAGAGATATAGAATCTCGTTGCTATCTAGTCGGGAGAGGACGGGCGGTTTGGAGAGCACTTGTTTGAGATGGGATAGTGCTTGCTCGCACTCCTCGGACCATTCAAAGGCCGCTTCTTTCCGAAGCAACTTGAAAAATGGGAGGGCATGCTGGGCGGATTTTGCGACGAAGCGGGATAGTGCCGTGAGCATTCCGTTTAATACTTGGATAGATTTTTTATTGTTAGGGGTAGGAAGTTCCGAGAATGCTCGGCATTTATCGGGGTTGGCTTCTATTCCTCGCTCGGTTAGATAGAAGCTGAGGAACTTGCCCGCCCGTACTCTGAAGGTGCACTTCTCTAGGTTGAAACGCATCTTGCAGGATCTGGCCTGCTCGAACACCCGTTCGAGATGTGTTGTGTGATTGGAGTTTTCTCGAGATTTGACGATCATGTCGTCCATATATACCTCGAGGGTGTCGCCGATCTCTCCTCGAAAAACCTTGTTCATCATCCGCTGGTATGTGGCTTCGGCGTTCTTGAGTCCGAAGGGCATTACGTTGTAGTAATAGTTACCCGACTCGGTCATGAATGCCGTGCACTGCTTGTCGCACCTCGCCATGGGGATTTGATTATAACCTGAATAAGCATCCATAAATGATAACAGTTTATAGCCGGTCGAGTTGTCGACCAGCCTATCAATATTAGGCAATGGATAAGCATCTTTGGGACATGCCCGGTTAACATCGGTATAATCAACACACATTCTCCATTTTCCATTAGATTTTTTGACAAGTACAACGTTTGAGAGCCAAGTTGATTACTTGGCCTCGGAAATAAAATTTGCCTCTAAGAGGTCTTTTACAGCTTTCTCGGCAGCCTCCGCTTTCTCGGGAGACTGCCGGCGCCTACGTTGAACTACTGCCTTCACGGATGGATCAATGGAGAGGTGGTGGCAGGCGACCTCAGGGTCGAGTCCGGGCATTTCTGCTGCACTCTAGGCGAACAAGTCGACGTTGGCTTGGAGACATGCTACGAGCTGCTTCCTTGGTAGATCTGGGATGTCCTTGCCGATTTTTACCGCTTTGTCGGGGTTGTCGCCCAGCGGGATAAGGTCGAAGTCCCCGTCTGGGATAGGCCGGACGGGGTGAGTTACCTTTGGTCTCGTCTCCTTGCCATTCTTCAGCTCTTCATCTGTGAACCGAGCATCCAGATCGACTGAGCTGACGTTTGTTGGCAGATGTTGATCTTCCCGAGGATGTTTGTCTTCGGCCCTCGGCTTCTTGTTGGAGTCTAATGGAGGGGCGATCAGTTGCAACCCCTTTACGGAGGCATCGAAGATCCTTCTAGCGGCTTCGATGTCTGCGTTGATAGTGGCCACTCGTCCCCGCTTTGTGTAGAATTTCATCTTCAGGTGCACGGTCGAAGGGACGGCAGTGAGCTCGGCCAGAGTAGGGCGTCCGATGATGCAGTTGTAGAGAGTCTTGCAGTCGATCACCAAGAATCTCGTCTTGACCTGCCTGGATGCTTCCTCTTCCCCGAAAGTGACGATCAGTTCGACGTAACCCCACGGTTTGGTGGTAGCCCCGTTGAAGCCTTGGAGATCAGAACCCACATAAGGAGTGAGGTGTGAGTCGTCTAGCTGGAGTGTCCGGAAGAGGTGAGAATACATGATGTCGACCGAGCTGCCTTCGTCGACCAGGACTCGACGGACGTCGAAGTTTGCCATTCTGGCTCGGACGAGCAAGGGGATCGTGGCGTTCGGAGCTCCGCCGGGCAGCTCTTCCAAGTAGAAAGTGATCGGATCTGATTTTCCTTTGAAATTCCGCAGAGTAGGGGCGAGATCCGAATTGGCGCTGATCAGCTCATCGAATTTTCTTTTTACTGAGCTGATGGTGAGAGAGCCGGGGTCACCGCCGTTGGAGATGACCATTGCGGTCGGGAAGTGTTCCCAGGAGCTGAAGGCAGTCGTCACGCCGATCGAAGGAATGAAGTCTTCCGGTCGAGTTATGGACAGCGCAACTTGAAGCGGTCTGCTGTCTGGTGAATTGCCCTCGTCAGAGCTCCGAGGGGCTTCTCTTCGGGGAGGTTCTCCCTTCTTCGTGTACTTCGACAGGCGGCCCTCTTTAATCAGGGTCTCGATGGCATCTTTGAGATGTATGCATTTGTCGATCAGATGCCCGTGACTCTTGTGGTCCTTGCAGTATTTGGATTTGTCCGTCCCCGGTCTGGTGAGATTCGACTTCGGGGGCCTGATGCTGGAGTTCTTGAACTCGGTGTTTTGGCATTCGGCCAGGATTTTTTCGCGCGAGACGTTCAAGGGAGTGTAGTCGTTGAACCGACCTGCCGGTCCCCGGCGCTCTTTGGTGTCACGGGACCTATCGTCTCTCCTATTGTCATGTCCTCGACGCGAACTTGAGTCGTCGAGGTTTGAGCTGCGAGCAACATCATTGCCCCTCAAAGCTTTGATCGCAGCTGCTTCGCCTTCCTCGAAAGCGATGAATGCTTGGGCTTTGCGGAGGAGGGCGTTCATAGTGTGTACCTTCTCAATTTTTATGGCTTTTTTGAAGTCGCTTCCGGGGAGAAGTCCTCGTTCTAGGAGGTATCTTTTCATGTAGTCGGCCGTCTGTACTTGGACGGCTTCTTTGTTGAACCTGTCGAGGTAATCCCGAAGGGGTTCGTTGGGTCCTTGGATCACGGCTTCGAGATTCGCTTCCGATTTCGGTTGCCGATGGGAGGCCGTGAAGTGGCTCAAGAAGAGTTCCTTGAGCTCGGTCTAGGAGTGGATGGAATTGGGGCGGAGGTTTATGTACCAAGTCATCGCTCCTTTCCTGAGGGTGGTCGGAAAGATGCGGCATTTGATGGAGCCCTTGACGACGTGATAATCCATGACGACTTCGATGCTCCGGATATGGTCGTCAGAGTCAGTGGTCCCGTCGTATTGGTCCAAAACTGGTGGTTTCTCCATCCCCCGGGGGAGGCGGGCTCTCCGGATGTTTTCGGACAAAGGGCTGCGGAAGTCCTCCTCGTCACTTGGACCCGGAGAGGTTGAGTGTCTGCCTCGCCGGGGCTTTCCCTGGACGTTGTCTGGGCTAGCGCGGTTGTCCCGGGGAGGGGGACGTTCGCGGGGTTTCAGCACAGCTTTGGAAGGGCCTCGGTGATCCCGTTCAGGGGAGAGGCTTCTTGCTTCAGTGGCTTCCGGTCTCTGATTTCTCCTGCTCTTTCGAGGCGGAGAGCGGGAATATGATCTCCGGCGATGGTATCTCCTAGGTGGAGAGCATGAAGAAGATGGGGAACGCCGACGGTGTCTCCTTGGTGGTGAGCGTGAGGAGGAATAGGAACGCGACCGATAGTGCCTCCGCGGAGGGGAGCTGTGTCGTCGTTTCCTTTCCAGCTCGTGGATACGGTCGTCCTGGATTCGGAGGAGGCTGTTTGTCTTCTGTAGTTCTTTGAGCAGAAGGACAGTGGTGGGGTCGGCACCCTCGGGGATGTTGATCTGCTCTTCCTCTTCTTCGTGACGGACTCTTCGCCTGTCGGAGGTGTGGGTGAACGAGGAGGCAGTATGCCCGTCCCTAGCGTCAGTCTCATTCTCATTTTGGGGATGTTCTGGCCCATTGTGGGTTCGGACCTGCTCGTCTTCCCCGTTCTGAACGTGTCCCTCGGGAGGAACTTGTTCGACGTTCTGAACCTGTTGGAGGCCCTGCAGCTGCTGGATGCTCTGGATCTGCTGCCTCCTAGGTTGCGAGGTCTCATGCCCGGGCCTTCTCTGCCCGGCGGGGGTATGCCGATTTCCTTCCTGCCTACGACGATTCGCCCCCTCGCGGGTGGACTCCTCGATTAGCTGTTGCAGGAGGAAGGGATCAGCGCTTGGGATGTTGCTGTTGTCAGCCATGACGATCGTGAAAGGATTAACTTTGATCTTTGTTTGTTAAAGACGGGGAAGCAAGTTTCCCACAGACGGCGCCATTGATCGTACCTGATCAGAAGAATCGTCGCTGGCTGCTCGGACTGGATCTTCTAGAAAGGAGGAGGGGGGTGTACCTGCAAGGTACTCTGATGCCAAAGTAAGTTGACGAGCAATGGAGCGCGAGTACAAGCTAAAGTGAGTAAGAAGTGAATACCTGACCCTCTAGTGAAAGAGGGTATTTATAGCCCCCAGCGCTTGGCCATGATCTCGCTACTGGGTTGGACTTCCAAGCCCAACTAGGAGACTGCCAGGTTTCCTGAGCGGAAATATCGGAGGTGCGTGAGTGTCCTCTGTCCTGGTTAACCGCTCCGAAGTTCAAGGGAGACGCGGTCTTTTAGGAGCCACGCTGGCTCCGTATTATTCGGAGGGTTGGATATGAAGGAGCCCTGCGAGGAGCAGGGTCCTCGGCGATGAAGGTGCTCGCGGGGAGCGCATGTGTCGAGCATCAGCCAGCTCGCGGGGAGGGTGGTGCCGAGGGTCGACCGACTCGGGGTCCAGTCCGGCCGGGTGCTACTTGGTCCACGAAGATGGTCTTGCCGAGCACATCTAAGATGGGTGCCTTAGACCCAGAGGTGAATCATCGAGGAGCATGGGCCTCTGAGGTTTACTGGGCCGAAACTACGTTGGGCCTACCCTTGGCCCAGTCCAGAACAATATTCAAGAGCGTGAGATAAAAAAACATTATGAATTTGGATAATGGCTACAGTGGACAAATAACATATCTATTGAGGTAAGAAAAAGTCATAGAAATAAATGCATTAGTTGTCTCACAAAATTTTATAACGAGATTATGAAATCAAAAAAAAATGTTGAACAAATGGAGAAGAAGAATTTTAATTTATAAGAAAAATTATGATAAACAAAATTGTGCCAAATATATGAAGGTTAAACTTATGAGTCATACTATAAAATAAAAAATATTATAAGCTAAAAAAGATACTCAATTATTTGTAATTAATTTGATTTTATATTAGGAAGTCGACCATGAAAGCGACCTATTTACCATGACATGTATAGAGATATTGAATAAATGAATAAAAGACATACACTTAATTTTTATTGATTTAAAAAGTGTGAAGTAGTTGCTCAATAGATTTTGGAAAATACTCTTCTCAGCTAATGTGAGAGCATGAGATGTATATATAAAATAGTTTTTCTATAACAGTAGATATGCACCAAGAGTTAACCATCAATTCTTACATAACACATCCATTCACGAGCCAATGCCAAAATGCAAATTAAAAGGTTTGAATTTTTTGAGGTTGTAATAAAAAATAAGAGAAATAGAAGATGCAAATTATCTGATTCACGTAATATAATTGAAACGGAAGAATACACACTTGAAATAGAGAATAGTCTAAATAAATAAAAGTCTAAAGTATGTCTTTATGTGATATGACCTTTCGAAATAAGAGAAAAAATTTAATCAAATAGTGTTGTATGTAGTGATGTATGATCAAAAGATTTATGGAGAGAGATAGAGAGAAAGGTAGAAGACAGTTCCCACCAAAAAGGTAGAGAATCTCTACCTGATCAACGGAAATGGATTCACTAACTTTGAATCCCCTAACTTTATGTGACTTTAGACAATATTTGGAGAGAGAATTGAGGAAGAGAAGAAAAACAAGAGGGAAACATGATGTGAGAGAAAAGATTTATGGAGAGAGATAGAGAGAAAGGTAGAAGACAGTTCCCACCCACCTTTTGGTAGAGAATCCCTACCCATGATCAACAATGTTGTACATGACAAAAAGTGTTGGAAAGTAAAAAAACCAACATAAAAAAAAATTAAGGTAACATAGCTCACAAATGCGATGTTGGATGTGTGATAAGAGTGCACAATTTAAAATTGAAAAGGACAATATTACAAAAAAGAGTTGAGATATATGACATGTAAATCATATAGTACTATGAGGATACTCCCTCCGTCTCATATTATAAGCAAATTTTACCTTTTTAGATTCAATGAATAATTAATGTATCTATACTATATATAGACTAAATACATAAATTATTCAATAAATCTAAAAATGTGAAATTTGTTTATAATATGGGACGGAGGGAGTATCAGATAAAGAATATTCAAATATCTATAGTAAAAAGAGACTAATGAATTTGATAAAAGATAATAGAAAGAACATTATAACATTGATTTATTCATGTAGCCGGCCGATCTTAATAAAATAAAGATTGGTTGTTTGTTGGTCATCACAACGAGATTGAAGGAGTAGTATTGTAAGCCAGTTTAAACTTGCATTTCTAAAACACTGACTGATATGAACTACCTTCATATCCATTCTATAACCCGCCAAGTTTGGCAAGTGCTATTTTATTTTAATCTTTCAAATTTAGTCCCGTTGTATATTAGAAATAATAAGTTTTTTTTATTCAAAATAATTAATTCTTAGTAATTAGATTCTAAAGTATACAAAAATCGGTCATATTAGTCCATAATATTTTGATAACAAAAACTTTAGTGTTAGACTTAATTTTGTATACTTTTAAATTACTTAGAGAGCTTATAAAAAAAGACTCAATTAGAGAGAAAACAATAGTAAACCAGACATTTAACATTTGACAAGAGAAACCAAAAACAAGTTCAATAACGCTTGTGCAGATTGACTTCAAACACGAAAACCAACATCTGGTATAACTTTTCAATTTTGAAATTTGGGGGGAAAATAGTTCCTTCTTCATTTTGAAGGAACAACCAAAAATTCAGTGTATCGGTATAGCAGAGAAGAAAAAAGAATGTTCTAAACTATTATGACCTAAAAGAAAACTTTTTACTTGAAACATAAAAAAACAGTCTGAGCTCTGGCAAGAAGCAGGAGAAACCTCACACCAGAACCTGCATAGTAACCTCTGGAATTGCGAAGCCACCAGCATGATCAGCTGAATTTATCAACAAAATAATGTTGCCTTCAAGTATCTATCTGTTTTGTTCAGAAAATACAAATAAAATTAGTCAAAGAGGAACAGTAGAAAAGAAACTAATAGCTTTAAAAAATAAAGCATGCAAGTAGAGAACAAGAATAATTCTTTAGTACATTTCCTAGAGTAGTTATTTAGCAAAAGAACAAGACTTGGTTCAAGTTAAGGTTCATAAGAGCTCAATCATCTATAAATTTGGACACAAGATCTTAAAACGTGCTAGTCCTATTCACATCGTAAACTCCAATCCTCTCATAACTGTTTTCATTAGTCCCCCAAAAATAATGTTAAGCGACAAGAAGCTTTTAGAGAGAACATGGCTGCACCTTCACTCAAAAAGTAGCAGAGGCTACTATAATATGATTATAAGTAAAATCTAATTGGCAAGAACATGGTTTTCCCATGATTTCAAATCAGAGGCTCCTAGACAGATTAATGTATCACAGCTAACTTTGGCGTCAAATTCTACGCCTTACAGCGACCACAAAGTCCTTGTTAGTAGTTTTTTCCATAAGTACAATTCCCCTGCCCCCAAATCATACCGTATTTGAACTATTCAGCTTTGGGTATTCTTGATTTGCTGTCTAATTGTCCTACTACAAGTTTCAACATATGCTTGGCCATCACACACTTTAGGTTTTTAATACCCAAGGACATCATTATTGAATTGAATTATACTCCAACCAATAAAGCACCCAAGCAAAAACTAATAAGACTAAAAAAAGTGCATAATTACAACAAGGATATTACTATCTCAATAAGCAAACTTCTTCATTTCGTTTTAAATGTGCAAAATTCACCCATGCCGAAAAATATATTTTTCCATATATTTTATGTGACCATATAAAGTTAGTTGTAGAAAAAACAACAATATGTTCTATGATGCCGTAAACTACTATCAAACTAACTTCCAAATTTTAAACTAAAAGAGAATAGTTTTATTTCACCATGAATTTCAAATAACTTAGACCAGAGAGGCATAAAATGAATCCTTCAAAACAAATAAGCCTTTCTATAGAACATTTTTTTGTTGTAATGTAAATATTACCTTTCCTAGGCTATATCATCCTGAGCAAAAAATTGATAATTTACAGGAAGACTCTGCAAACTACTTGTCAACCTGGTTTAATATATTTCCATCAGGAGAAACAGATTGTGATATCTCTTGCACGACTCTAGGAGTTGCATCAATATGTTTGACTGCACCAAAGGTTCCAGCTGAGATGTCATCCGTATAATCATGGAGAGCAGAAGGGTGCTGATTCCCGGCTACAGTAGATAAGTTACTTTCAGACCTTTTATGCAACATATTGTCCATTGTGCAAATTTGGTCCTTCATAGAACTCATTTTCTGTAAACAGCTTGTCGTAACTTCGTCTAATGGAGGAGCATGATTATCCCCAAAACCATTAGTTAGATAAAGATTGGGAGTAAAATCAATTACACCAGACACAGGTGCATCTTGTTGCCAGGGATCAAAAGAAATATTATTCATATAATCATCAGTGGACGAGCCAGGTAAATCATTATAATTTAGTGTTGCCTCAGCAGAGTCCTTCAGCACAGAAGTTTGTTCCCTATCCATACTCTCTATAGATGTATGGCTAAGTTCATTCTGTGATGGGACAAGAGAGCCTTCAGAACAAAACTGAAGTTTACCATTAGTAGAAATATGTTGAGAATTTGGAACCAGCATGCCGCTTTCAGAAGATATTTTCTGGATGTGGTTTTCCATTAATGTGGTAGAAAGCCCAAGCTCATTGTCACCATCACGTACTTGCTCATTTCCATAGAGAACAGTTTCATTCCATCCAGTCCCAATTGATGATGACATGGTGGCCTGCTTCTCCTGATGAGAACTTGTATTGGCATCAATCTTCATGTCACCGGTAGGGATGGAACCAACACTCTGCTGCATACATAAAAAGAGAGAAAAAAATTAAACATGTTCCTTTGGTTATATGCATAGACTACATGAAGCATTACTAGCCACAAAAGCACCAACCAACTCCTGATTACATACATTATAAACTCTGTCCTCTGAAAGAAAGCATTCCTGAACTGAGTTTGCATCGTTATTATCTGCCTCCAGTCGTAGCTTATTGTCAGTTGGATGGTCAGAGACTCTAAAGGCTCCATTGGTGGCATCACCTAATTCAAAATCCATAGCTGCCAGGTCACCATTTAGATTCCCATCAGAAGTGTTTCGCTTTTCAGTTCCAATTGATGATGATATGGTGGTTTGCTTCTCATGATGAGAACTGGCATTGGCATCAATCTGAATGCCACCTGGAGGGACATGACCAATATTCTGCTGCGTGTGTAAACAGAAGAAAAAGTGAAACATGTTCCTTTGGGTTATTGGAACAGAAGAAGAAAAAGAAATTACAAATATTAGCTTACATTTTCCGATGACATATTGATATTGCTGGAAAACTGCTTACTACCATCAGTATAACTAGATTTTAAGTGGCTCGCGTCTTGAACACCAAACGAAGAAACCAAGTGTGAAGAAACATCCTTGTATGTCTCAAACTGGCCTCCGTCAGGGCTGAATGGAATCAAATTAGGAAAATCGCATAAGAATCCAACATAAATAATACTTAAGCAATAATCAATATATGCATAAACTGTGCCAAGACTTCAGGTTACAGCTGTTCTACAGAGTAAAATAACAGAAAACTCATTTTTGGTCCCTCGCAGGTCACATATGAATACTCGATAACTTCATTCCTTAAGGATAAATATTAACAATTTATTCTCAAACTTCAATTGTTACAATAACTTCACCCCTCCATTCATCTCATTATAATTGTCTTAATGAAATGATGAACTTTTAGAGGGAAAGACATTGTTATAAGCTTTTTCGTGACAGAGTTGTTGTGGAATGGATGGAAAGGTGGGATTGTTAGAAATTTGATTCTTTTGAGTGAATAAACAATCAAATTCATTCTCAGTTCCCGTCCCGGTGTTGAAATTGATTTAAAAAAAAAAAATAGATACATTCTAACAGTTACGAAGATAGTTGGGGGAATACAAGTTTAAGAGAAATTACAACATTGCAGGAAAGGAAACTAAAAATCCAGAGCACCATTATCTGTATAATTCAGAGATCGTATGAAAATTGAAAGCCAAAAGTTGGTCATACTATAGGTGTGTCATAACTTGGATACAGTAGAAATCAAAATATGCATGTAAGTGATTGGGGTTCATTTAATTAGGGGAAACATCTATGGTATTCCAAAAGGAAATCATGGATACTGAAATAGATAATATGCCAAATGCAGCTTTTCATTAAAGCTTGAACCATTAAAGAACACAGGCTACATATAACTCTCCCTAGGAAGGATAGGGCTGACCCAGGGTTAGAGATGCCACCCCAGTCCCTTCTCCTTTTATAAAAATTCAACCCATTCACCTCATATCAAAATGATAGCAAACACAAATAGTCTGTTCTTATTCTGCCTACTACTAGTACTTACATTATACTGCCAAATAACATGTATCTTAAATTAAATCATTATGAAATAAATACACTAATATATACACACATTGTGTTTCCCATATTCAACTATTCATAAACTGACGGAAAACATAAGCAAAATATTAGAATGTAACCAAGACAACAATTATATTTTCAGCAAACAAGGAACATCTTCAATGCTTTTTTTCTTCATAAAAGATGAATTAAATAAGATCAAATATAGTACAGACTATGAGGATGAAATGTCCTCTAAAGGGCAAATAGGAGCTATGTTGCCATATATGAGAGAATCTTGATTGTGCCAATATCTGCTGTGTCTATTCAAGATCGCTTAATTTAATTTTACCTGTGTATTGTATGTTATTCAATTTCAATTAAGATTCCCTTTCTAAACCAAATATGAGATTGACTCGTACCGAACAAAAAAGCAGTTATGTTTTCACTCCATATCAAGTATCTTCTTTACATTGTAGTAATTAAACTCAGACTGGTCATTTAAACAAGTGAACTTGGTACTACTTACCAATTAGATAGGATATTCATGCAAACAAGTAGAAACCAAATTAACCCATTAAAGTTTTGAAAAACTTAATGAATTAGCCAGTTCAAGTTCCGCATCAACTAGAGATATGGCCTTGGCAATGCTAATAAGGCTTGGATAGCCTCTTCCTTACACTTCAGTTTTGTGGGGTTAAGTAAAGGCTTAAATGATAACAAGGCTTAAATTCAAATTCTAAAATGATAACAAGGCTTACATTCAAATTTTAAAATGATATCAAAGTATGAATCCAAATTCTAAAATGATAACAAGGCTTACATTCAAATTCTAAAATGATATCAAAGCATGAATCCAAATTCAAATTTTAAGAATGAATAAAACAATAAGAAAAGAATAGTTGAATAATACCTTAGGTATCGGCGACATATCACCGAAGCGCGACTCCCTCTCCTTTGAAGAATAAGTATGAGTTTCCATCCAGTCGGCAGCACATCACGGAGACAATTAGCATCAACAATCCTCCTCTTCTTCCTATCACTTCCCCAAACTCCATTCAAACCCTCCAAAAACTCCACCAACTCTGGCTCCGTATTCATCCCTTGCGTCCTCACGATCAACTCCTCCACAAACGGATCCCCAGCATCATCCAGAACAAACCCCTGCTTCTCATTGTCCGTCTCCACCTTCTTCTTCTTGTGATTAACACTTTTCACCTTCTTCTCATCATCCGTTTCCATCGCCTTCCCATTACCATCGCAAATGGCTAAACGAGTCTCCGTCCCCGGAGTCTCGCCCCTGCGAGGCCTTCCGCGCTTTCGCTTCCCCTGACTACCATCAATCGGAACATTCTGAACAGCCTGAGGCGTAAATTCAATAGCCGGTTGTTTGAATTCAATTTGCAACGGAACAGCACGGTCATTATTCGCACCGCGGAGAGGCTCAACGCCGAATAGTTCTTGCAGGAGATCGATTATTTGTGAATTCTCACCGTCACCGGTAATGCGGCTTCCCGTAGACGTTGGAGCGGGAACAACCGCAACAGGAGCGGAAGCAGCAGAAACCGGAACGGGAACGGGAGAGTACGGGTTATTGTTGCTACGAGGAAACAGACGGAGACGAGAAAACGTCTGTTTCCGGCTACCGGCGGACTCTTTGAAAACCGAACGGTCAATTTTAGGGATAACGCAATCTTCGTCGATGCGACGGTTACAGGCGGTAGCGTGCGAAAGGGAGATAGTGTATAGCTCCGATTGAGAGAGAAGGCGGAGATCAATGACGGGAAGATCAACGGGTTTTTGGTCGGAGGATTCAGAAGTGGCGTCCATAACCGTTTCGCGGTTAGCCACCGTAACTGAATCTGAATTGAGAGAAAGAGAGGGGAATTGGTGCAGACTGTGTAATGCTTCTTCTCTTCTAAATAGCCTTCAACTATCCATATACGTTTTCAATTAATTCAATTTTTTACTATAATTAAATTGAAAAATTAAAATGGGGTTTTTTTAATGACATTATTGAAAATAGATTTTTTTTTTTTTTGAATAATTACAACGTTTCAAAATATTAAATAATTGTTTATGTACATTGAATCACGTTAGGTTACAACGTTTGGTTTATTTTTTTATAATAAAAAAACATATAAAATCGGTTCTATTTTTGTTGATAAATAATAAAGTAAATCTTATGTTAAAATGGATATTCAATTGAAAAGATATAAAATCGATTTTTATTTATTTTTCATGTTAAATAAAACAAATTTTCTATTTATGATGCAATATAAGATATATTTTAAAGAGTGGAGTGTTAAAAAAATTCAAGCTGTCAAAAAAGTTTTTTTTTTAATTTCTAGAATAAAGATAATAAACAATAAATATTTTTAAAGAAAAGAAACCTTTGGTCAAAAAGTTGTTTTTTAATAACTCAAAGGAAATAAGAAAATATTGCTTTGTTAAATGCTTACAAAATACTTTTCGTAAAATTTAAGAGACTGGTTTAGTTCTGTTTTAAAAAAATCTAATTTTTAAATCCATCAAAAATATATAATATATAGATAGATTGATTTGAAATTAGTTTGCACACTTCTATAATTTTTTTTAATAAGCAATTTGTGTTTAACGGATTTCGAATTTGAGACCTTGAGAGAAACACACTCTCAAGTCCCAAACGTTTCACCACTAGACCATACACACGCACACTTGCACACTTCTATTTACGGTGAAATATTTTAAAGAGTGAAGATTTAAAAAAAACTCAAGTTGTTAATTTTTTTTCTTGATTTCTAGGATAAAGGTAACAAACAACAAATATTCTAAAAAAAAAAGAAATCTTTGTTCAAAAAGTTGCTTTTTAATATCTCATAAGAAATAAAAAAAATATTGTTTTGTTAAATACTTAAGAAATACATTTGGTAAGATGTAACGGTTAAGATAGGGACGATAATAAGAAGGGTTTGGATATGATATTATAGCATTTGTTTTTATACCCACAGTTTTAAAAAATTCTTGTACTTGAATCCATATTTGTGTGGGCACGATTCATACTCGTACTTGTATTTTATGGGCGCCTCAATAGTCATACTCGTATCTGTTTAACCGCGTTTGTAGTACAATTAAATTGATAAATTGCAAAATATCATATAATTTTAATTTTTTTTAATAATAAAAAAATTACGAATGTAATTGTTGAGTTAAAACATAAAACATAATGAAATTTGAGATTTTCCCAATTAATTGGGTAAATCCCAAATTAAGTTACAAATTAATTGAGAAAATTCTAAATTAATTTTTCAATCAATTGGAAAAATCTCAAATTAATTAAGTTCATGAAATCTTATACGGAACATTCTGATTTTCCCAATTAAATGGGAAAATCCTACGTTTCACTGTGTTTTAGGGGTTCCTTCCGTAGATGTATCTACGAAAAAACCAATTTTTTTATAAAAAAGATGCATTTTCGGAAGCACGAGGATATTTTTGCCAATTCGATGGTGCGTAAGAAGGACATGGGGTTGGTTGAGAAATCCTCTAAATATGTAGTGCGGGTGTGGGGTGAGGTGGATAGCAAGATATATGTGTCCGCACTCATACCCGTTTATTTTAATGAGTAATTTTTTGTGTCCGTACCCATATTTATTTTGCGGTTTTAATTCTACCCGTTGTTGACATTTTTTTACGTGATCCATTAGATATGCGTCAAATTATTATCCCTAAGTTAAGGTCTTCGCATGCTGGTTTAGTTCAATTTTAAAAGAATTCAATTTTTAAATCGATCAAAAATTTATGGATTGGTTTGAAATTAATTTGCACATTTTATAATAAAGTGTAAACCGAATCAAACGAAGAAATTAATATTGATAAAAAAATATTCAATTATAAAAAAGATATAAAAAAAATTATTTATTCTTTATGTTGAAAAAAAATTTATTTATGGTGAAATATTTTAAAATGTGAAGAGTTAAAAAAAGTTCAAGTTGTCGAAATTTTTTTTTATTTTTTATTTTTAAAATAAAGATAACAAACAATAAATATTCAAAAAAATAAAAACTTTGGTCAAAAAGTTGTGTTTTTTTTTTATAAAAGGGAGGGCTTAACAGCCCAAAAAGAAAAAACTACACAGGATCAAAACTAGAGTCTAGACAACCAATAAGATCCTTATTGAGAAGATCTCGAATAAAATTCGGCATCTACTTAATCTAAATACAAGATTGCCATGATGACAACTTTTGCAACAACCCTAGACCTAAAAATGATGTGTCATTCTAATATAACATTAATGTTGAGGTGTCAATCTTTTAAATTTTCTAATATTAATTAACTATTTGTATTATAATATTTTGGAATAAATAGTTAAATTATTTTATACCTAAAAATGATGTGTCATTCTAATTTAACACTAATGCTGAGGTGTCAATCTTTTAAAATTTCTAATATTAATTAACTATTTGTATTATAATATTTTGGAATAAATAGTTAAATTATTTTATCATATTTTTTATAGAAAATGAGAAGTACACTAAAACACCAATAAATTTTATGTTGCTAACTCTTATTGCCAATATATATTATTAACTCTTAAACTAATTTTTCTATTTTATAACTTAATAGTCACGTTAAATAAAATATTAAATTATTTATACTAACAATAAAAATATTAACAAAACACAAATATTTATTTATACTATTATATTTATTAAATTGACACATTAATAATAATAATAATAATAATATTGAGCCATAACTATAAAATCAAATAATCTTTTTTAGAATATAAAAGAATTAATGTAATTGTTACATGAATTTTTTAAGAATGAAGTTAACATTTAACCGATAAAATATATATTGTTCTGGACTGGGCCAAGATTGGGCCCAGTCTACTTACGGCCCACTTTGCCTTAGAGGCCCAAACCACTGTGCTCCTAATTGGACCGAGAATGCTCGTCTCCACTATGCTCGGTATAATCCTCCTCGTGAGTCGTCGGTCGCCCGGTAAGGATGCTCCCCGCGAACATCCTCTCTGCCGAGGACCCTGCTCTCCGCGAGCAGGCTCTCTGCCGAGGACCCTGCTCCTCGTAGGGCTCTTTTCACATCCAACTCTCCGAATAATGCGGAGTCCACGTGGTCCCTAAAAGACCGCGTCTCCCTTAAACTTCGGAACGGCTAACCAGGACAGAGGGCACTTACACACCTCCGATATTTCCGCTCAGGAAACCTGGCAGTCTCCTAGTTGGGCTTGGAAGTCCAACCCAGTAGCGAGATCATGGCCCAGCGCTGGGGGCTATAAATACCCTCTTTTACTAGAGGGTCAGGTATTCACTTCTTTCTTACTCTTAGCTTGTACTTGCACTCCTTTGCTCGTTTCCTTACTTTGGCATCGGAGTGCCTTGCAGGTACACCCCCCTCCTCACTCCTCGAAGACCCAGTTCCGAGCGCCTAGTGACGACTCTTCTGATCAGGTACGATCAGTGGCGTCGTCTGTGGGAACCTTGCTCCCCCTTCTTTAACAAACAAAGATCAAAGTTAATCCATTCATGATCGTCATGGCTGGCAACAACAACAACACCAACGTCCCGAACCCTAATCCCTTCCACCTGCAACAACTCATCGAGGGTTCCACCCCTGAAGGGACAAATCGGCATCGGCGGGAAGGGCAGCAGCATTCCGCTGACGGGCAAAGGGGACAGAGGCATGAGACCTCGCAACCCAACAGAAGACAGCAACTTCAGAACGTCGAATAGGTTCAAAACGATGGGAACGAGCAGCCTCAACCCCAGAACGTGCTCCGTTTTTATAAACGGAACATACTCGCTCGGTTCGGGGTTCCACAGGCGATAATAACCGACAACGACACCCAATTCACTGATAAGAAATTCCAAGAGTTTGTAGCCAAGCTCGGCACGAAACAACACTTCACCTCGGTTGAACACTCCCAAACAAACGGGCAAGCCGAAGCAGTCAACCGGGTCATCCTCCGAGGATTAAAAAGGAGACTCGGCGAGGCTAAGAAAGCGTGGGTCGAGGAATTACACAGTGTGCTTTGGGCATATAGGACGACGCCCCATTCAAGCACGGGCGAAACCCCATTTAGGTTAACCTACGTGTCGTCCTCGGTTTTTTATATCTCGTGAGATACGAACTGACTCTTCTTTTGTTTTTGAGTTTTGAAAATCAGAGAGTCGCCACCGACTTTTATTTTATCCAATTAAGAAAAGGTTTATAAAAGAAACAGAAAAAGACCTTTAAGAGATTTTGGGTTCGGGGGTAGGTTATACAAAGGGAAGGTATTAGCACCCCTTTGTATCCATGGTTATCCATGGGCTCTTAATTGCTTAGCTCACTTGTTTGAATCATTTGTCTTGCCTTGAAATGCTTGTATGTGGTTTTAAAATACCTTTGTAAATTAACTTTGTAATGATCCTTATGCGGATGTATACAAAGTGTTTTATCTTTCGAAAAGATGTTTAAAAAAAAAAGATCTTTAATGTCGTAATGATCCTTGTTTGGATATATACAAAATGTTGTCTTTTTTTGAAAGTTTTATTTTGAAAAAACAATGATATATGAGACATTTGTTGTTTTGATTTGATTTGAGCAAGCAATTAGGAGATCTACCCTAAGTTTATAAGGTCCTTTCCTATTTCTTTTAGAAAATTCTCCTTTGACCGGATGTAAACAAAAGTTTGGATTTGCATTTGAAACAGTAGAATTGACTTTGAAAAGAGTAACAGAGGGATTACCCTAAGAGGTGCAACTGTGATTGTGTTTCGATTCAGATATTTTTGTCTTTGAAGTTAGTGATCTAACGCTTCAGTTTTTATCTTTGACATACACGCAGTTTTATACAGAATTTAAAATGCGGGAATGTAAAATGCGGAAAGTAAATCTACGCTATTACATCAATTGTGCGGGAAATGTAAACTACGCTATTTACATGATTTTGACAACCTATACACTTTATCTAGGAATTTAAATTGCAATAAGATAAAAGGAAGTATTTTTGGATTTTTGGATGGTTGATTTTAATTAGAATTAATGCATAATTAATTTAATTAAATGAGAAAAATGAGAAATAAAATTTAAACCTAAAAATTAAGTCTAAAATATGTTCAAAATGTTTGTTGATTAATTTTGAAACAAAACAAAATTTTTTTGGGATTTTTTGAAATTGTTTTTGAAATTATTAAGTTAATTAACATATAATTATGCAAATAATTATACACATATATTAAACTTAAAGAGAAAAATATTCTAAATATGTACAAAATTAGCTTATAATATATAAACTTAATTTAATAAAAAGAAAATATTTTTTTCTGATTTTTTGATGGTTTAGAAATATTAAAAATGAAATATTTGAATATATATTGATTAATTAAACAAAATATTTTTATTATTAAGAAAAACAAAATATTTTTGTGTCAAAAATTAAAACAATATTTTTTCAACTTAAAAATATTTTTTGTATATTTTTCTGATTTTTAAAACTATTTTAAATTAATTTTGCAAAGAAAAATAAATAAAATAGAAAAATGTAAAAAATATATTAAATCTGGATCATGTGTGGCTAGCTGGTAAGCCCATATCATGGACTAGCGTGTCTGGGGCGTTGGATTGAGAGACTGGCATGATCTGATGGCCACTGAAGCGAAGGAGCATGGCACGTGTATCACCTGCAAAGCACTGAATCAGAGAAAATTTAAATTAAAACGCGCGCGCGCCCTGGCCACTTAGGTGAGGACACCTCATCATCTTCAACCTCTCGCCACCACTTTTAACAACGCTTTTGTAAAAACAACGCTGTAATAAGTGAGTCTCAAACCTGCAAAATAGCGAATAGGGGTAAACTCATGCAAAAAAAATTCGCGACCTATGAAATCAACTAGCCTTGATCCACTAAGTTCAAATATGCCATTATTTTCTCCTAATTTTGCCTAAATCGAATAATCCTAAAATGGAGCTCAAGAACCCTAGAATGGCAACTTCGTGTACAAGCATCCAAACCTCAATTAAACTTCCAGAAACGATCAGTACATCAAACTAAACTCAAATATATGTCTACATCTTGTTAAACATGCGTGTATGATCAGATATGAGGTGTGTCATACCCCAAAATTTGCCCACCATATTTTTATATTCAGGCTCAGCTGAATGTCAGAAGCACAAGACTTAATTGCATGAACACTCTCCTAATCAACTACTCTCCAACTAGGGTTTTGTTCTTCTCAAAGAGAAATCAATCTCTGATGCCTCAAATGGATCCCATGGCCTCTCATATGGCTCAATATATCTCACACTACCTCTATGACAAGTATCAAGGCTCAGCTCAAAGGATTGGTCACTTAATTGTTCAGAAAATCAACAGTCGACTAGGTTGACCTAAAAGTCAAGCTATGGTCAAACCACAGTTAAAACTTCTGATTTTTGGTCAACATACTCATTATGAAATATCATTCACCATTTGATCAAGGATTGATCATGGTTCATCAAGAAAAGATCAGAAATCAACAAATGCAAAAAGTTTCTAATTTAGGGTTTTCAACTAAAAGTCAACCCAACTTTGACTGATCATATCTCTTTCATATTTTATCAAAAACTCCCCAACCAAAGCCTATTCTCAAGGAAATTTCATTCTCTACAACTTTGATGTTGGGCTCAAGGTCGAGAAATGTTTCCGCATAAAAGATATAGGCCAAAACATTACAGGTCCTTCTAGAAGATCGCAAAAAGCTGTTTTTTTTGTCAGGAGCAATATCATCAAGATAAATTCTCCAAATGAAAAATATGTTCCAAAGTGGCTTATAGAGGATATCTTGGGCTTTCCAAAAAGTCATAGAACACATTCATACCATAAAAATTGAAGGAGATACGAGGCTCAGAAGTTGGTTGATTCTCAAGAAAAACACAAAACCCTAAATGCATGATTTGGTGTTTTTTGGACTAATGGGCCTAAAAGATACATTCCAAACGTGTCCATGGACCTTTTGAGTATTCCTAAACTAATTGTTTTATTTTTATAGTATTTATTTTATTTATTTGAATTTTAATTCATTTAAATATTAATAAATCATATAAATATGAAATAATTTAGTTTAAATCAAGGATTTGATTTTACAATCAAATTCAATCATCAAAATACTCATCATTTAAGGGGAAAAACGTGGTAAATAGGATTGGAAGAATTGAATCAAGATTCTATGCAAAAATAGAAAAGAATTGTATAATTTTTACCAAAATTTCTTTCTCTCCAAGAATCAAAGTATCCAAGCCCATTGTTTGACCTAAATTGCTCTATATATATACTACAACATGCTCAGCATAAGGGGACGAAATTTAGAGACCAAGAGGCTAGGGTTTCAAGTCACAAACTCACATAAAACTTGAAGTTTTGCGTTTTCCTTGAGGCAGCCAGCAAAAGCTCAGACTAATCATTCCTTCGTTCTCAATTGACATCAAAAGGAAGGTAAGTATTAAAACTTGGTCCCTTGGACGTGTGAAGCCTCATTCCCATGGTATTCATGTGCATTCATTCTTTACACTTATCGTTTTACGTATGTATGCCTGTTTCTATTTGATCTAACCATTCGATCAAGTTTATAGCTTGTTTTAGAGGAGCTTTGATCCATCACATGCAAGGTTTGGAGCCATAATCGTTAAGTACCATGGTTAGGGCGTGATACGTAAATGGAGTCGTGTTCATGCCTACGATGGTTTTCAGGATAAACTAACCCTACCACTGCGTTCCCAGCATGCCAATTAGTGGATCTGGGCACAATTTATAATTGTTCCGTGCGTGTTGTTTGTTTTTTAATAATTGCAGAAAATCGAAGGAAAAATCGCAAGAGAATCCGCAGCAAAATGCAAAGGAAAATCCGCAGGTCTGCGGGTCAGGGATGATGAATAGTCCTATGGGACCCAGCGTTTACACACGACTCTATGTGGTTGGTCAGTCAACGATTCCAAATTCCCTCTCTGTGCGTGTCAGCGTTTGAATGGATAGTCAACAATTCAAAGGCTCCTCTCTCTCTTATTCATTGGCAGACGTGCGCAGATGGGGCCCATCAGATCCAACACCTTTGGAATTGCATGCCTACCATAGACCCTCAAGCCATAACCATACTGGATCACCAGCTAAGTCACTTTAATTTTTATTTATTTTTATATAAACCCTTTTTACTTATCTTCTTTTCTCTATTTATTTTTATTATTATTATTATTTTAAAAATTAGTTTTTTTTAATAAAAAAAACATGTCATCCATTAATTAAATAAATATTTTCACCATTATTTATTTTTAACCAGAGTTTCGACTTTTTTTTACCATATTAAAAAATAATTGTTTTTAAGGTTTTTAGCTAATAATTATTTTAGGGTAACAATTTTAATCTTGCCTCAAACCCTATTGTTAGCATGATAACTAATCACTGTTTTGGGGTTTGCCTTTTACCTTGCCATCTCTTGCCTAAATTATTACTGTTGGGAATTTTAATGCACTCACAATTTCTCCTCTTTGTGCCCAACTTTCAGCTTTAATCAAAATCCTCCGACAACGCGCCTTAGTCACTAAAAAGCTAAATTTTTTTAACTCTTTCTTGGTTTAAATACCATTTTAATTTTTTATTTTTATTTTTGCTTTTATTTAATTTCTGCTTTAAATATCTTACTTTATTTTTGCCTTATTACTTTCGCACCCAATTCTTTCCCTTTCTCTTCTTCACTTTTCAGGGTTAGCCACGATCCTCCGACTACGTCCCATCAGAGCTAAGTGGCCAAAATCTTATTTTATTTTATTTAATTATTATTTTACTCTTTGCCTTTTGCCCAAAATAGGGTTTGCCTCGAATAATCAATACACTAACCCCCTATTATTTTTTTCTTTTAATTTTCAGAGTTGATCAAGGGTTTGAGGAAGATCAAGGCATTCAATATACACAAATTAATTATTGCCCTCTATTATTTTCTGCCTTTCCCCTTTCCCGCAGGTGTTTATTGTAATAGCGTAGGAACTTTTAAGTTCTGCCTTTATTTTTCTGTTGTGGTTAGTAACCCTAGGAAGTGCAAGATAATTAAAATAAATTAGCTCACTAATTATAAGATAAATATCTGAAGTAACCACTTGATTGTGCCACACACACACCTTTAGGGTAATCCCTCTGGTTGCCTGTTGCCTTATATTGTTGCCTTATATTGTTGCCTTAATTTTGTTGCCTTAAAATAGTCAAGTCCCTCGATTCCGAGGATACCTAAAGCAATGTTGCCTTCAAAGTTATGGAAACTCCCTCGAGGTTGCCTTATAAAGAAAATTATCCCAATTGCTAAGGTATCCTCGCATGATGCCTAAAAAACAAAATGACTATTATATCCTTCCCTTAGACTACATGCCCTCTTTATGGCATGGGACAGTCTTATGGCGAACGATTATTCTCGATGACCCTTAATATCCAATTGAAAGACTTCCTGCCCCCTCATGGTATGGATAGACCCTTTCGCCCTGAAAAGCTAAAAGAACGATTTTTCAAACTTAGGGTAGTTGCTACTAATTTCTTGCTCTAATTTCAAATTCAAAATTCAAATCAAAATATTTTCCCACTTCTTTTCAAAGAATACTTTCAAAAAGACTACGCTTATTTACAAGCTAAAGTTCTTATTCAAATTTCTATTCACACCCTGCTTTTTTCAAACAAAATCAAACATTTTCAAAGTGAGCTAAGCAATTAAGAGCCCATGGAAAACCATGGATGCAAAGGGTGCTTTTTAAACCTTCCCTTTGTATAACTTACCCCCCGAACTCAAAATCTTTTTTAAAAAGGTCTTTTTCTGTTCTTTTAGCCTTTCCTAAAATTGGATAAAATAAAAGTCGGTGGCGACTCTTGCTTAACCGCGACATTTTCGATTATAAAAAGTCAGTTCACCGTATTACAGAATTGGTGACTCTGCTGGGGATTCTTTCGAATTAAAAAAGGGGTTACCTTAAAGCTTAGGATTCACTTTAAAATTGTTTGATTTGTTTGCTTTATTTTTAAAGGTTGTTTTGGGAATATTACTTGTGTGAAAGATCATAACCCGGATCTGAGTACCTTAGGTAAATGGCATGAGACCAAGGAGACTGCACAGCGTATACTGATGTGGTTGATATGGTGGCCATCGTTAGTGTGACACATTGGTTTGTCCTGGTGTTCCTTGGGATCCGACTCGAGGAAACACTTGGCTGCTGCGTGGTGTCATTAAGCACTAATTTGCCCCTAGAACCCTAGTTGAACTTGACTTTGGCCTATTAGAAAGTAGCGAGATAGCTGGCTTTGGTTCCGACCGAAGTTGGTTGATACTCGAAGCTACACTCATATGGACTGGACTTTCAGGACCTTCTCGGTTGGTGATTCGATTGCCGAATTGAGATAAGCGCCTTCGAGAAAGGTCAATGATATGAGCTCCCTAGAACCCGATCTTTATATAGGACAGGTTGAACCAACTAAACTTCAGTGGGGAGGGTACTTACCTACGAACTTCATGCAAGCCTCTAAACCTAAGGACACTTGTGTGACTTGTTTGTGTGTGCTACTAACCTTTGTTTCCTTGCAGGTTTTGCTAAAGGACTTGTTTGCCCTTACTATTTCACGCTGTGCCTAATGAACTGCATTCGCATAACATTCATGACATCATGACATCATAAGCATAACATGATTTAACTAACCCTTTCAAGGATCTTAGGGATTTAGGGCGCACAATTTCAGGTACTCCTATTAAGAACTGAATTCCTAATCAAGGGGCAAGAGGATTTATTTTCCTTTAGCCACATACCTTCCAATTCAAAGGCTCAACACCTATCAAGGGGCAAGAGGATTTATTTTCCTCTAGCCATGTACCTTCAAATTCAGAGGTATCTCGAATCAGGGGCTATGACCCACTGGATATGGTGAGCTCGATTCCCAGAGAAGAACACCCAAGAATCAAAGTTCTTCAAACAAAGACGCAACCAAACCATTTTATAAAGTTGCTAACTAAATTTCCTAAAGATCCTTGAAAATGTTGCATCTGCATTCATAACATTGCATCACAGGTTTCCGTCACAGGTTTCTCACCTCCTCGCTGTTTATTTCAGCATCATGAATCTCGAGCAATCAGTCAAAGACCTTCAAGCTCAGAACGCCCAATTTCAAGATCTGATCCTGAACTTGTCCAAGGGGCAAGATGAACTGAAAGCACTCCTTACCAAGAATAAGAAGAAGAAAGGCAAGAAGATTATAAGGAAAAAGCTTAGACCGATCTTACGACTCAGGAATGCCGAAGCCTCTGAAGACAGTGACGAAGACGAGCGAGATGATGATGCTAGTATCAAGAGTGAGGCAAAAAGTAACCATGATGCTGCCAAACCTTATGAAGAAGAAGAAGATTATTACCATGAGGACGAACATCCTGATGACAAATACAAGATGTTAGAAGAGCGTCTGAGAAGCGTGGAAATTCAGAAGGTACCTGGGCTGGATTTTGAAGAGCTTGGACTCGTTCCTGGGGTTGTTATTCCTCCAAAATTTAAAACTCCCGCCTTTGCTAAGTATGATGGAGTCTCCTGCCCCAAGATGCACTTGAGGTCTTATGTAAGGAAGATTCAGCCTCACACTGCTGATAAGAGGCTCTGGATCCATTTCTTTCAGGAAAGCTTATCTGGAACTCAACTCGAATGGTACTATCAACTGGAAAGTACCAACATCCATACTTGGGAAGATTTGGTTGTTGATTTCTATAAGCAATACCAATATAATTCCGATCTCGCACCAACTCGCATGCAACTACAAAGCATGTCTATGGGACCTAAGGAAAGCTTCAAGGAGTATGCTCAGAAATGGAGAGATCTAGCTGGAAGAGTCAAACCTTCCTTGACTGACAGAGAGTTGGTAGATACGTTTATGAATACACTGATTGGCCCTTTCTATAGCCATTTGCTGGGAAGTGCGTCATCGGGATTCACTGAGCTTATACTGACTGGGGAACGCGTTGAGAATGGCATCCTAAGTGGTAAGATTCAAGCTGCTACATCCTCAGGTATTACAAAGAAGCCTCTCAGTGGAAAGTCAGATTCAAATAATAACCATGGCCAATCTGTTGGGGCAGTTTTGATCTCCATACCGACACCTCAGAGAAGTCGTCAAAGCACGCAAGACACGCCTAGGCGTCAGTTCACAAAGATCAATATGTCACTGGCTCAAGCACTACAACACCTGTTGAAGTTAGAGTTGATCACTCTAAAGGACCCCCCTAAGAATCCTAGTACTTCTGCTCGAAGCTATAATCCTAATATGAGGTGTGCATACCACTCTGATAGTCCTGGTCATGATACGAATAGCTGCTGGACATTGAGGAACAAAATCCAAGATATGATCGATGCTGGAGGAGTTGAGTTTGATCCCCCTGAGACTCCTAATGTAACTACTAATAATGTGGATGGATAGAAGGATAAACTTTTAATCATTAGTTTTACTTTCATTTGCAAATTTCTATTCTGTTTGTTTAAACATTCGAATTATGATAGACATTATCTATCTTAATAATCATCATCAGTGCATTGCATATGCTTGTCTTGAATAAATTATTTCGCTATCACTCATTTTAAAATTATATCTTTACTTTGCATATGTTTTATGATACTCAACTCCTGCTAAGCTGTAGGCCTTTTAAGGGAGGATGACGAAAACGATACCGCAACCTCACACAGTATGCTTTTGAGCGGACTATGCTGACGATGTACAGGCATTGTTTCAATTCCTAAAATAGTGGAGATATAAGGATGTTAATCCCTCGTCAACCCCATTGAGCCTAAGAAGTAGAAGTTTCTTTCTTGTACTAATTAAAACCCTTGATCATAACCTGGGGCAGGGTAGTTCTCAGTTAATTTGGTTGTGCATTCTATTTTAAGAGAATCATTCAGTACATCTTTCAACAAAGGTTTCAATCACAAGCGTTCATCCGCACACATCAAAGAAGTGTTGGAGATGTCAATCAAAAGTCAATGATGGTTCATCAATCATTAAGTAAGGCAGTCAATATCTTTCAAAAAAATAATAAAATACAAAGAAAAGCCTGCTAAGTCAAAAAAATCAAAAAGAAGACTTAAAAAAAAAAAATCAAGGCGTCCCGCTGACTGTAAGCTCAAAGTAGACAGTTCAGGCAAAAGTTAGGGATATCAAAAAGATGAAAAAAGAGAAGTCAATAAATTCCCGAACAACACAATGTTGTGACTACCAAAAGGAAGAAGTGACTGTCATCTCAAAAGTTCTCTTTGCTTGTGAACCATCATCATTATCAAAGGTGCAAATCCAAAAGTCTCTTGGAACCTGAATGCATAAGTTGAAGTAACTGAGCTTAGGACTGAAGATCATCACGAAGAGGGGTGGGTACAAATAAACTTTGAGCCTTTATCCTTTGTTTCTTAAACCGTGAACCAAGCCACGTTACAACCCTTGAAAGTCCTAATTGAAGCATGGTTAGTTCGAAAGCATACTATCACCAAAAAGGTATCCCGACTCCTTAAGGTTTACTAAAATGCTGAGCCGATGTTTCGCTTCCACAAAAATGGCATGTTTTTACAAATATCACGCTTTTACATCTCTTGTTTTAATGTTTTTTCAAAATCAAGACAAACGTATGCATTGCATCTCATGAATTCATTATTAAAAAAAATTTGCTACATAATTTCAAACGTTAGCAACAGAAAGGATTTGCACAGGGTACAACTAATGACTGAAAGTTATCCCGACAGATAATATTCCTCCAAGAAGCACTGTCTCTACGTATACAAGGGGCATGGCCCGCTTTGCCCAATCAATCTGGGGCAATCAAGTCAAGATTCGAAGAATCTCTCAAATGCCAAAAAGTCAAAGGCATGCACCACAAGTGGATTTCAAACTATTTCCCGATCAGGAAGAAGCATCATCCTAAGTTTATGATTACTAGGGGCATGTCGCCCATAGTGCACATCTCATAAAGTCCTCGCGAGACGAATCTTTCCAGAGTTCCTACCAGCAGGGGGAAATCTATGCAAGTCCAGTTAGATATCTTGATCAATATTAAGAGGTGCGTCCTAATAAAATCCAGGAATGATAGTTACTATAATACTGGGGGCAACTTTCAAGACACCCATGACTCGCCACAGAGTTGGTTTCACAAGATCATATCCCACAGAGTAATTATTAAAGAAGATATCTTCAAATGCTCTCGTCCAACAAAAAACATAGCTCCTCAACAGAGTTCACATCTTTGACACCGTCGGTTCCCCGACCTTCTTCTCTTCTCAAACATGGTTTATTAATGTCTTTCATCCCCAGTCAGGGTACATCAAGTTACTGGTCATCCCCAAGCAAAATCATAAATCCCCAGCTGAGCATCTTCAAAAACAAGATCAGATATCAAAATCACAATGATACAGAGATTTATTTTCTCGATCAAGGACAAATCATATTCTGACATCATATATCATAAGCATATTCATACATTGCATACATTACCTCATATGCAAGTTTCTCATTTATTTTGAGAAACTCATAATACATGCATCATGACATTGCATAAAGACTAACTGTACCTATTGCAGGATACAGGTACAAACAAATGAACAAAATCTCCAATCCTCCAAGGTCTAATTCAGTTACTACGAACGGTACTGACACGATCAACATTCAAAGATTTAATCATGACATTCAATTCAGAAAAGATCACGACAACTGAGTCACGACAATGAAGTCACGACAACTGAGTCACGATAATGGAATCACGAGAACTGAGTCACGATGATGGAATCACGACAACTGAGTCACGATGATGGAATCACGACAACTGAGTCACGATGAAGGAATCACGACAACTGAGTCACGATAATGGAATCACGACAACTGAGTCACGATAATGGAATCACGACAACTGAGTCACGACAATGAAGTCACGGCAACTGAGTCACGATAATGGAATCACGACAACTGAGTCACGATGATGGAATCACGACAACTGAGTCACGACAATGAAGTCGCGGCAACTGAGTCACGATAATGGAATCACGACAACTGAGTCACGATGATGGAATCACGACAACTGAGTCACGATGAAGGAATCACGACAACCGAGTCACGACAATGAAGTCACGGCAACTGAGTCACGATAATGGAATCACTACAACTGAGTCACGATGATGGAATCACGACAACTGAGTCACGACAATGAAGTCACGGCAACTGAGTCACGATAATGGAATCACGACAACTGAGTCACGATGATGGAATCACGACAACTGAGTCACGATGAAGGAATCACGACAACCGAGTCACGACAATGGAATCTCGACAACTGAGTCACCCTAATGGAATCACAACAAACGAGCCACGACAATGGAGTCACGATGATTGAGTCACATATCTAATCCCGGTATTCAGTTCAGGAACAATCATGACAATCAAGTCACGACACTACGACAATAGAGTCATGACATTAGAGTCACTACAATTAATTCACTTCACACTCCCAACATCCAGATGGCATCTTTAAGCCCATCTCCAACAAACACTTCTCAATACTTCGAGCTCGGATATAGTTTAACGTACGACATATTCTGACTCTCAAGTCTATCAAGCTGGATGGCATCTTTAAGCCCATCTCAATCATACATCTTTTCCAAACACCTGGATGGAATCTTCAAGCCCATCTCCGACAAAAGTCCCTACTTCAGCTAGGGCAAATTCTTGGGTATTCTAGTGTTCAATCCTCTTCTACCTTCAAATTCCGACAGGCACACAAGCCAATCTACACCCTCAGGTATAAGAAGATTGAACAGGGGCAGCTGTCATACCCCAAAATTTGCCCACCATATTTTTATATTCAGGCTCAGCTGAATGTCAGAAGCACAAGACTTAATTGCATGAACACTCTCCTAATCAACTACTCTCCAACTAGGGTTTTGTTCTTCTCAAAGAGAAATCAATCTCTGATGCCTCAAATGGATCCCATGGCCTCTCATATGGCTCAATATATCTCACACTACCTCTATGACAAGTATCAAGGCTCAGCTCAAAGGATTGGTCACTTAATTGTTCAAAAAATCAACAGTCGACTGGGTTGACCTAAAAGTCAAGCTATGGTCAAACCACAGTTAAAACTTCTGATTTTTGGTCAACATACTCATTATGAAATATCATTCACCATTTGATCAAGGATTGATCATGGTTCATCAAGAAAAGATCAGAAATCAACAAATGCAAAAAGTTTCTAATTTAGGGTTTTCAACTAAAAGTCAACCCAACTTTGACTGATCATATCTCTTTCATATTTTATCAAAAACTCCCCAACCAAAGCCTATTCTCAAGGAAATTTCATTCTCTACAACTTTGATGTTGGGCTCAAGGTCGAGAAATGTTTCCGCATAAAAGATATAGGCCAAAACATTACAGGTCCTTCTAGAAGATCGCAAAAAGCTGTTTTTTTTGTCAGGAGCAATATCATCAAGATAAATTCTCCAAATGAAAAATATGTTCCAAAGTGGCTTATAGAGGATATCTTGGGCTTTCCAAAAAGTCATAGAACACATTCATACCATAAAAATTGAAGGAGATACGAGGCTCAGAAGTTGGTTGATTCTCAAGAAAAACACAAAACCCTAAATGCATGATTTGGTGTTTTTTGGACTAATGGGCCTAAAAGATACATTCCAAACGTGTCCATGGACCTTTTGAGTATTCCTAAACTAATTGTTTTATTTTTATAGTATTTATTTTATTTATTTGAATTTTAATTCATTTAAATATTAATAAATCATATAAATATGAAATAATTTAGTTTAAATCAAGGATTTGATTTTACAATCAAATTCAATCATCAAAATACTCATCATTTAAGGGGAAAAACGTGGTAAATAGGATTGGAAGAATTGAATCAAGATTCTATGCAAAAATAGAAAAGAATTGTATAATTTTTACCAAAATTTCTTTCTCTCCAAGAATCAAAGTATCCAAGCCCATTGTTTGACCTAAATTGCTCTATATATATACTACAACATGCTCAGCATAAGGGGACGAAATTTAGAGACCAAGAGGCTAGGGTTTCAAGTCACAAACTCACATAAAACTTGAAGTTTTGCGTTTTCCTTGAGGCAGCCAGCAAAAGCTCAGACTAATCATTCCTTCGTTCTCAATTGACATCAAAAGGAAGGTAAGTATTAAAACTTGGTCCCTTGGACGTGTGAAGCCTCATTCCCATGGTATTCATGTGCATTCATTCTTTACACTTATCGTTTTACGTATGTATGCCTGTTTCTATTTGATCTAACCATTCGATCAAGTTTATAGCTTGTTTTAGAGGAGCTTTGATCCATCACATGCAAGGTTTGGAGCCATAATCGTTAAGTACCATGGTTAGGGCGTGATACGTAAATGGAGTCGTGTTCATGCCTACGATGGTTTTCAGGATAAACTAACCCTACCACTGCGTTCCCAGCATGCCAATTAGTGGATCTGGGCACAATTTATAATTGTTCCGTGCGTGTTGTTTGTTTTTTAATAATTGCAGAAAATCGAAGGAAAAATCGCAAGAGAATCCGCAGCAAAATGCAAAGGAAAATCCGCAGGTCTGCGGGTCAGGGATGATGAATAGTCCTATGGGACCCAGCGCTTACACACGACTCTATGTGGTTGGTCAGTCAACGATTCCAAATTCCCTCTCTGTGCGTGTCAGCGTTTGAATGGATAGTCAACAATTCAAAGGCTCCTCTCTCTCTTATTCATTGGCAGACGTGCGCAGATGGGGCCCATCAGATCCAGCACCTTTGGAATTGCATGCCTACCATAGACCCTCAAGCCATAACCATACTGGATCACCAGCTAAGTCACTTTTAATTTTTATTTATTTTTATATAAACCCTTTTTACTTATCTTCTTTTCTCTATTTATTTTTATTATTATTATTTTAAAAATTAGTTTTTTTTAATAAAAAAAACATGTCATCCATTAATTAAATAAATATTTTCACCATTATTTATTTTTAACCAGAGTTTCGACTTTTTTTTACAATATTAAAAAATAATTGTTTTTAAGGTTTTTAGCTAATAATTATTTTAGGGTAACAATTTTAATCTTGCCTCAAACCCTATTGTTAGCATGATAACTAATCACTGTTTTGGGGTTTGCCTTTTACCTTGCCATCTCTTGCCTAAATTATTACTGTTGGGAATTTTAATGCACTCACAATTTCTCCTCTTTGTGCCCAACTTTCAGGTTTAATCAAAATCCTCCGACAACGCGCCTTAGTCACTAAAAAGCTAAGTTTTTTTAACTCTTTCTTGGTTTAAATACCATTTTAATTTTTTATTTTTATTTTTGCTTTTATTTAATTTCTGCTTTAAATATCTTACTTTATTTTTGCCTTATTATTTTCGCACCCAATTCTTTCCCTTTCTCTTCTTCACTTTTCAGGGTTAGCCACGATCCTCCGACTACGTCCCATCAGAGCTAAGTGGCCAAAATCTTATTTTATTTTATTTAATTATTATTTTACTCTTTGCCTTTTGCCCAAAATAGGGTTTGCCTCGAATAATCAATACACTAACCCCCTATTATTTTTTTTCTTTTAATTTTCAGAGTTGATCAAGGGTTTGAGGAAGATCAAGGCATTCAATATACACAAATTAATTATTGCCCTCTATTATTTTCTGCCTTTCCCCTTTCCCGCAGGTGTTTATTGTAATAGCGTAGGAACTTTTAAGTTCTGCCTTTATTTTTCTGTTGTGGTTAGTAACCCTAGGGAGTGCAAGATAATTAAAATAAATTAGCTCACTAATTATAAGATAAATATCTGAAGTAACCACTTGATTGTGCCACACACACACCTTTAGGGTAATCCCTCTGGTTGCCTGTTGCCTTATATTGTTGCCTTATATTGTTGCCTTAATTTTGTTTCCTTAAAATAGTCAAGTCCCTCGATTCCGAGGATACCTAAAGCAATGTTGCCTTCAAAGTTATGGAAACTCCCTCGAGGTTGCCTTATAAAGAAAATTATCCCAATTGCTAAGGTATCCTCGCATGATGCCTAAAAAACAAAATGACTATTATATCCTTCCCTTAGACTACCTACCCTCTTTATGGCATGAGACAGTCTTATGGCGAACGATTAATCTCGATGACCCTTAATATCCAATTGAAAGACTTCCTGCCCCCTCATGGTATGGATAGACCCTTTCGCCCTGAAAAGATAAAAGAACGATTTTTCAAACTTAGGGTAGTTGCTACTAATTTCTTGCTCTAATTTCAAATTCAAAATTCAAATCAAAATATTTTCCCACTTCTTTTCAAAGAATACTTTCAAAAAGACTACGCTTATTTACAAGCTAAAGTTCTTATTCAAATTTCTATTCACACCCTGCTTTTTTCAAACAAAATCAAACATTTTCAAAGTGAGCTAAGCAATTAAGAGCCCATGGAAAACCATGGATGCAAAGGGTGCTTTTTAAACCTTCCCTTTGTATAACTTACCCCCCGAACTCAAAATCTTTTTTAAAAAGGTCTTTTCCTGTTCTTTTAGCCTTTCCTAAAATTGGATAAAATAAAAGTCGGTGGCGACTCTTGCTTAACCGCGACATTTTCGATTATAAAAAGTCAGTTCACCGTATTACAAGGTGATTTATGTTTGAACAAACCGTGGCTTGTGTGGCTCGATTTGTGAGGCTTTGCTGCTTAAGATTTATTTGGATAGGTTCAATGAAGTTCAGAGATGATGTTTGAATACTTAGTTTGGATTGAAACTAGCTGAAACTTAAAATTCGCATTTCAAATTTCTTGCAAAATTTCAAGTATGATACAAGTGTGTTACAAGCATGGATTTGATTCTGCAATTGTGTGTGTATGTTACTGAAGTGTCCTACTTCATTTATAAGCATTGAATGAGCTTCAAAACTAAGCTATCAAGCATTGATGATCTTTGAACTTTTGAATTCTTTAATATAAAAAAGTTTGAATTCTTTGGCCATGGCTTTGAATTTTCTTCAACCTCTTGCTCTAGGCCTGCTATGTACTTCTCTTGCTGCAGAGTTGAATCATTCTTGATGGCTTTAGCTTAAGAATCAAGCATTGTACCATTATCCTTCACCATTTCTTTTTCAATTTAACTTTAAATGTAATAAAATTAAACCAAAAAAGAAATAAAAATGCTATGGGCCTTAGGTTGGTCGTGGGAGGCCCTTAGCATCATTAGAATCATGTTTGGATCATGGAAACTTGGCCCCTTTTGAAAAAAAAAACATTTTTGATCAATTTTGATTTCATGCATTTTCCCAAAATATGGCCAACTTCAACAAGGCATAAATCCCTCAATTTTGATCATATGAAGGAGTTCTTGTACTTTTTAGAAACCTCAAGATGTCCTCTACAAGCTACTTTGGAAACTTTTTTTCATTTGGAGAAGTTATCTTGATGTTATGGCCTTTGACAAAAAACCACTTTTTGTTGACTTTGAAAATGACCTGTAATGTCTGAGCTCATATTTTTCAAATGGTGAATCCAATGACCATGGGATCAATTGCATTTGAAAGATAATTGAATTTCCTTCAAAACAAGCTTTGTTTGGAATTGTTTTGAATGAACGAGGAGAGAGTTATGGCCGGTCAAAGTTCAGTTGACTTTTTAGGAGAAAAACCCTAATTTTGAAACTTAGGGTTTTGTTATTTTTTATCTTTCCTTGATGAATTATGATCAACCAATGATCAAATGATGAATCATTTTGACAAAATATGGATGTTGACAAAAAATTTCATTTTTGACTGTCTGTTGACTTTTCGGTCAAACTGGTCGTCTGTTGACTGTTTGAGCTGCTGACTGTGCGTCTGAGCGAATTGAAGTTTGAAAATTTGTATGGTGGTAATTTGAGACATATGGAGGTCCATGAAATCCATTTGAGGTCTCAAAAAACTTGTTCTCCTGAAAAAAACAAAAACCCTAGTTAGGGACTGTTTGTGTAGGAGACAGTTAAGCGTACTTGATTTTTGTGCAGTGCTGAGTCTCTGCTGATCATGTGATTATCAGAAGAATTCTAGAACAAAAATCTTGGAATTTTGAAATGAAAAAGATTGATTTGATTGATGGTACAAAACACGGAGAATCGCGCTGTCATCGGGTTTGACTGTCAACTGGCTGTCCGGGCATTAACATAACAGTTAAAGTGAAAATTCAACAGTTAAAGTTAATTTTTCCTTTTTGTTTTTTTGTTGTGTTAATGGTGAAAATTTATTTACATGAGTTTTTAGAAAAACACAAACATAATAATTAAACAAAAAATACTGTACGCGGATGAAATTACCGATAATAACCTTGAAAAATATTTATTGCATAGAAGAATAAATATTTAACTGGCAGAAAACTCACATAATATTATCTGGATAATTAAACTATAGTACGACAGATAGTACGACATTTAATACTGACAGTACAAATATTACATAATATAATGAACAGTACGACAAATAAACGGTACATTATTTGAAAACAAAAGATACGACAAACTTTAAAAAAGACAATTAAAAACCCATGCTATAAATAACAATATATAGATGATTGGGAGTGTAAACAACCCAGGTCCGCATTTTTCAGGGCTATGCAGACAGAAAAAAGACATGATCACCACCAAGACAGTGATGGCCATAAGAAAACACGTATCCATCCACTTTGTCATTTTTGCCGGGGAAGAAGAGAAAATAAATATGAGGTAGAAATTTGAGAGATGAGTTGAAATTTGATGTGAGAATTTATGGAAAAAAATGAGAGGTATTTATAGAGTGAAAAGAAGGATAGAGACGTTGGGGAATGAAGTGATTCCGTACAAAAAAGGAAAATTTGAGTGGTAGTAGGATTTGAAAGAAAGATGTATAGAATAAAGTTAAGATTTGATTTTGAAAGAAAGAGATTTGAAAAGAAAGGAAAAGATTTTGAAAATAATAGAATATAGTACAAAAACTAGTGGGAAACAAAAACTAATAATTATTTACTCGTTACCAGTACGGTTTGAATCCCCGGACTCTGCGCCTGTAAAAAATTTAATTTTGTACCAATTGCGTCAGTACTATTTATCTGTAAATAAATCTCAAATAAACAGCGTGTGTGAAGTGATAAACAGTAATTGGCGTTTGGGTAAGAATAAATTCAACAGCGAACCAAAATATCGTATAAGAAAAATTCTAAAAACCGAGTATTCATAAATATCAGGATATTTGTGAAATAAAATCCAAGATTATATGAAACTCCCAATTTTTAGACAGAAGTCTGTTGTCTTCTTCTTGAAAAAGATGTGGGCAAATTTTGGGGTATAACACTACGACACCGAAGCCGTGATCCCCGTAGAAATTCGAGAACCTTCTCGGCGGACCGAGTCGCCTCTCGAGGAAGAGCTCAACGACGAGGCTATGAGGGAAGAGCTCGATATGGTCGAAGAGATCCGAGCAGGGTCTTCCCTCCGAGAAGCAAAACTAAAACAACAGATAGCTCTGTGCCATAACGCCAAAGTTATCAAACGCGAGTTCGAAGTCGGCGCCCTAGTGCTCCGTAGAAACATGAAAGACTCACGCGAGGGCAAACTCGCCCCAAACTGGGAAGGCCCATACCGAGTTTACGATAAAACCGAGAATGGCGCCTATTACCTCGAGAACCTTCTCAGTGAAAAACTTGCTCGACCCTGGAATACTGAAAAACTCAGACGCTATTACAGTTAGACACGACCTAACACTCCCCGGCCGCTCATCCCGAACACGAGAGGAAACCGGACATGGACTCGCGCCATGGTACGAACGCGAGCACTCCACGACAGCGACAGTCAGAACTCCCTATCAAAGGATAGAACCGGCTACACGACGGATTCTACACCTAGACCCACCGTGGCAGTACCTGCACGGCAGAATCCCAGCTCGCGATGGGACCGTTCACGCCACGAGCACTTGGCCCCGATCGCGGTCTCGTGCCCGCTCATTGCGCACACCTGCTTTGCGCACCCGGATCGTACACCACACGCCCGGGCAGTCAACCTCGGCCGAGCACAATCCAAAAGCAAAATATTCCTAAGTGTTGGAATACCTCCCCGGAACAAACGTAACCCGGACCCAAAAACATGCAACAATAAAAATTCTAAAAACACACACTAGGATGATCAAAGCATAAATGCGAAATAGTAAAGCATTAACTGCCGACCAAATTGGCCGGCAATATCCAAATATTACAACAAATTGATGGGCACGCAGGCCCCAAAAATCATCCGGGCATAGCCCAACATACGAATTACAAAGGCACGCAGGCCAACAAAAAACGAGCACGCAGTCCCAGACTAAGGTTCCTCTTCACCATCGGGGGACTCAGGCACCAGCACCTCGTCCACAATCTTTGACGAAAGCCCGATGTTGTCCACCTTCAGGCTCGGGTTCAGAAGCTTCAGCTGACGAACTGTACAGTTGAACCCAGCTTCAGCCATCTCGGCAAGGCTCATCTTCAGCTCGTCTATCTTCTCAACGAGCTCGGCTCTGGACTTCAGAGCAGCCACATCCGGGAACTCGTCAGCCGAGGGTGCCCATTCCAGTTGAAGATCGACAAGCTTCTTCTTCTCCGCCGCAATCTCCTCGTCCTTCTGCTTCAGAACCCCATCAATCTTCTTCTTCAACTTTTCACGGTCGGCCTTCAAGGTTTTTGCCTCGTCCTCGGCATGCTTCCTGGCCGACTCCGCCTTCTTCAGAGCCTCGGCAGAAACCGGGCCACCCCTAGCCAACACTTGGGCCATCCCCAAAATCCTCATCACGGCAGCACCATCACTCGCTAGCTGCTTGAGGAGAGCGGGGGATCCCATCTTCTCTACCCGACGGGCTTCATCCGGGGAGGTTGCCAGAGGAAACTTCTCAAAGTAACCCCCATCTTTGAAGCAATGAGGCAGCGCAAAAGCACTGTCGGGCCCAAGGCTCGATGTCTCTTCACGGGTCCCCTCGGCAGGACGAGACCTTTTGGAGTCCTTTCTCCCTCCAAGATTACCCGGGGCAAACCAACCGAACCTGCGTTGTCACCGGCACCCGCTGCCCGGGCCTTTTTCTCCCGAAGCTTCCTCGCATCTTGAGTTACCATCTTCAAGAGCTTGTCCTCCTTCTCCGGCATAGCATCTGAAAAGGAAAGCAAACAGGTTAGCGAAAACACCAAACAGAAGAGACAAAACAAAATAAATAGCCCAAATACGACCTAACAGCGCACGGGTCTCCTCGGGAGTCTGATAAGATAACAGGGCCTTAGTATTAATAGCCCGCGGCTCTACCTTCGGCACACCATTCTCGTCCAAGACGGGATCCCCTTTCCTCGTCACCCACTGAGACATGGTGAAACCGTCTACATACTTGCAAATAACTGAATACGACGCCGTATCCTGCTCGTCCAGCTCTCCGTCTTCCCAAGCATAATTTTTAGGGGGAGAAGAGAAGTGGCCTTTCCACCAAAAGAATGGGAACGCTGTGCAGAACTCCTTCACTACCTGCCCGTCTTCATCCATCTCCAAGTTGCCGGCCTCATCCCGCACCTCCACGATATCAGACAAAGCAGAATAAGTTGTCGGGCTGTGCGGATGGACGAGGAAATACCGATCCTTAAAACCCTTCACCGAGTCGGTATACATCCCGAAAAGTTTTCTGTCAGCATTTCTAAAGGATACCCAGCTATAACGCCCGTCCGCTGTCTGTCTTTGGACACGGAAGCAGCGGCCAAACAAAGCGGTCGTAGCACCGATACCCAAGTAGTCGCACACAATCTCAAATGCCCGCATAAAAGCGAAGGCGTTCGGATGCAGTTGAGATGGCGCCAGGGCAAGAAACGCCAACAAAGAAGTCTGGAAGCCGGAGAAAGGCAGACGAAAACCAAGCTCCTTGAACACATATTCATACATAGCAAAACTGTCCCCGTCAAAACGAGAACATACGCGCTCATCTCGAGACAGGCAGCCTACTTGGTAGTTCAACTCATCACCATATCCCCGAACCTCGATCTCCCTACAAGCTCCGTTTAAGGATTCGGTGTATCGGGAAACAACCGACATAGGTTCGTCGGCTACCCTGTCTAGGTCGACCGTGCATTTATAACTAAAGAGCGGCATTGGAGAAACCCCTCCCTCGGCATCCGAACCGGGGGAATCCTCATGGTCCTCCTCAGCTGTGGCGGGCGTGTTTTGAATCTCAACAACTTCAACATCAGAGCTGCTCGTCGTCGTGTTCTCCGAGCCACTAGCCCACGAGCCAGATTCCGAACTGGACCCCGAACTGGCACTCGAATCAGATTCACCTGCATGCAGAAGGAAAAAATGAATTCGACGGTTCATCAAATCCACCCTTCCACTGCAACACAAGCGAAAGGGTAGAGCAGGATCAGCGGAGCCCCCGTCTAAACCCCTCATCGAGGACAAACCCATCTGTCAGCCGAGGACTCGCGCCAAAACGTATCAAAAAGAGACGTGATTACGGCAGTCGAACCTAAGAACTCACGAAGACCTGACCAGAAACATCGTCTAGTCCACAAACTGACCCCCGGGCATTGCTCGAATAACCCGAGGAGAAAGTGACGACTGTGCATGGAGCACAGCCAACGAAGACGGCGAGAAGTGCGCAGTCGCGAGCTCTTGAAACCATACGAAAAAGACATAAAAACTTTGAAAAGATTCGCAAGCATACCTGAAGACATGGAAAACGATGGCTGGAATGAGCTCCTCGGCAAACGACGGTGATTTCTACGAACGGTGGAACGATCAACTGCTTCCGGGGATCGTTTATCTGAAGCCGAGCGCGCGAACAGAGAGGAAAAAACGCCTAAATGTGGGGACTCACCCCTTTTTATAGGGAAAAAGCTCGGAAGGCGAAACGTCGCGTCCCCTGACAAGCGCCGCCATCTAGACCCTAGGCAATCATTGCCTATGCCACGTCAGCGCGTGCTATACACGCGCGACTTTTCGTTTCAACCCACGAACGACTCCATCCGAGCACATCTACTCAACGAGGATGCATCCCACAGGGGCTGAGCATCATCGCCAGGGCCGAGAATCATCAAAGTCACAGCTTCTTGACCAGGAAACTCCGACTTGGGGGGCTCCTGTTCTGGACTTGGCCAAGATTGGGCCCAGTCTACTTACGGCCCACTGATAAGTGCCAAAATGTACTTATTTTGTGTATGTAAATAGTGGCACTTATCGATACTTTTGTTAATACCGTTTGAATAATTCCCCATTTTGTGTATAAATACGTATACTTTGTGAATAGTTGTATTTTCATATACTTTTATACCATTTTATAGTTTTTCCTTTGTTTTTATAGGTATTCATGCTTATTGGAGCCTTGAGGAATAAAGTGTCAAAGGCACGGCTTCGATTTTGCAGTTTTGGTGCAAGCCCGCTTAGCCACCGTCAAGCGGACTTCCATGGGATCAAAATAAGGATGACCAAAATCATCATTTTGGTTTCCATTCTTTCATTATTGGATAGAGCATTGAATAAGATTTCCAACGCTTCGAACCGGGCGCAATTCGGAGTTACGGTTCTCAACTTATGGCGAAAACAAGATTTCACTTTTGCTGTCAGTCCGCTGAGCGGAGGGGGTCCGCTGAGCGGAGCTCCAGCGGAGCAAATCAGAGACTGGATGCAATTTTGAGTCCACTGAGCGGAGGGGGTCCGCTAAGCGGACCTGCTAAGACAGCAGCTCGTTAAAAGGGGCAAAAATCACATTTTTAGGTTATGGGTTGGGTATTTTTGAGTCCCAACACCATCAACTTCATTCTTAGAGTAGAATTGGCTTAGAAAACAACTTCGGAGGTTGCATAAGGATGATCGGGGGTGGATTGAGCGTCGAACGGAGCTGATAAACCGGGAGATCTTCGGTTCATTTCTCTTCTTCTTTGTGTATTTCTCTTTGGTTGGGTTTTGTTTGTATATTTACTTGAATCTTATGTATATTTACCGATTATAATGTTATATTTAACTTGCTTTACAAATTTGTGTTGATGTTATCCTGGATTTTTGCTCTGTGCTGGGGATTTGGGGTGCTTTAGAGATAAACTTCTTGAATCCTTATCTAGGATGATTATCTGTTAGTTTCTGAACTCTAGAGATAGATTTAGAGCTAACATTCACTGTGGGTATCTGTACTTAATGCTTTCGTGTTTGAGCGGCGTGCGAGAGATTGCCGACGCGAGAGCACGGATGTTCTCGTGACTTCGCGTTAGAGATAACCTTAGTTGTGAGATGATCTCGTTTGTGCTCCAGAGATGGACGCTTATGTGAGAGATACGTGATGACATAGATGAGTATCGTAGGTTGAGTATAACGGGTTGGTAAGTGTATGTTTGTGAAGAGTGAATATATTTACATTCCTGATAAGTTATTTCTCTTCTAAGAATGTGTTTATTCTTTTCCTGTCTATATCTTTGTTTACTTTTTGCTCATTCAAATCCAAAGTTCGAAACCATAGAAACTGTTGAATGACATCTCTCCATCTCTGAGGACGATAATTCCCGGATCAATAT
The DNA here is from genome assembly GCF_029867415.1 of Vicia villosa. Lineage (NCBI taxonomy): Eukaryota > Viridiplantae > Streptophyta > Magnoliopsida > Fabales > Fabaceae > Vicia > Vicia villosa. Next base: position 82,202,044 of record NC_081182.1, read on the forward strand.
TTCCAAATCTTTTTTGTTGCTTGCCCTATACTGCATTCAACAAAATGGCGCCGTTGGCGGGGATAGTTGTTGAATTTCATAGCAATAGCTTTCATGGTTTTGAGCTTTGTATATATCGTATATATTGTATAGTTTCACTTGTATATATATATTTACTTGTACATGTTTACTTGTTTATGTTCACCATATAAGTTTACTTGTATATGTTACATATAAGTATACTTTTTATGGTGAATGTTGGTGAAACATGTTGATCTCGGATGAGATCTTTAATAACAAATCTTCACTTTTCAACTTAGGAATCCAACATTCACTAACTTTTCTATTTTTGTATGATAATAGTTGTTTGTGTTCCATACTTGTGCATATGTGTTTGTTTGTGTACATAATTGTATACTTGTGTTTTCTTTTATGTTCGTATAATTGTTGTATATATTTGTACCCGTAACGTTTGTTGAGTGCTTTGGTTAGGACACGTTCTTTAGGCTTGTGCGGTGAGACGTCACCATGGCATGACGGAAGGAAGCTACTTTCCAAACACTGAAACAATAAAGGTGTCGAGCTAACGACATAAAATAAACGCTTTTTGGGAGGCACCCCAACGGTTGTAAATGTTGTTTATAATTAGGATTAAGAAGTATTTAGGTGAAGTGGAGGAAAGTTGGAACAGCTGTTTCTGTTTTGATTTTTCAGGTTTTTCTGCCATCCGCTAAGCGAGCCTAGCTCCGCTAAGCGATGACAGTAAAATTTTGTTTTCTTGCTCTGTACCAGTGGGGTTCCCATTCCACTTGGTTCACTCCTTTTTACCACTTTCACCAAGGCTAATTAGTAGTATATAATAGTTTTGTTTTTCTAATTCTTTTGTTGGTCATTTGGATTCAAATTTTGTCCGATAATTCGAAGATTTTTTAGGTGATTTTCCAAAGCTTGAGTGTTTCAACTTGCGGATGTATGGTATGATATTGTTTTTGAAGTGTATCATTCAAGGTACTCATTTATCGCTTTCTATAACATAGCATGTTTAGGAAACTTTTCATTTGTACAATTACCATACAATTCATTCTCTTGTATTACTTGCTTGTTGATTGAATCACTTTAGTTCCCAAACCATAAATGTGAGGAAGCTTTTCATTGTTTATATATGCTGGAGGCCACAATCTTTGTTTTAACTAGATTTTATTATGCTTAATCTTTTGTTTTGTTGATTTTATGAAAGCATAAAAAGGATCAAGGCATTTTGTGTCATTTTGAGCATAACCACCATAACCAAATAGTCAATTCACCTTGTGAGTGTGTGATCATTTGTTAACCCTTTTTAGCTTTTTGTCAATGTCCATGTTGTTTTTGCTAAATGCTTATCTTTGAGTGTTTAGTTCTCATTTTTTGCATGGATGATTGATTCTTTGTTTTCTTGAACCCTCAACCATGATTTTTTGTATGAATTTTTACCTTGCCTTAGAAGTAGGGAGTATTCACATGATGATGTGGTTGAATTCAAGTTGGGGAGGAAAATGGTTTCTACTTATTTGGTTGTTGCTATGAGGTTGAAAAGAAAGAAAAAGAAAAAAAGTGAAAAGGAAAGAAAGAAAAAGAAAGAAAAAAATGAAAAAGTTTTGAAAAACAAAAAGAAAAGAGAAGCTAATAATTATGCTAATAAGTATTGTGATTGGTTTGAGAAACATGTGGTTAAGGAAGAAGTTTAATTGAGATTTTGTGGTTTGAATCTTTGGTGAATTGATCACTCCCTTAGGTTTAGGCAAGTTTTTGTTTCGATTAGCCTTAGGACATATCCCTTGTTTGTTAACCAAGCCACATTACAACCTTGAAAAGTCCTTGTGATTTTTGCTTTCATATCTTCAATGTGATTTTTGGATGAATGCATAATTTAATCTTTTGTTTGCAAGATTGTTGGATGAGTGTTAAAAGTCCTTTACCTTTGTGTGTTCTTCATCCATTGATGAATTTTTGCTAGGTGGGATTCATGATGTGAGCATGTATTGTGTTAGAATGTTTTGTATGCTTTTTGTGCTTAGGATTCGTTTCGTTTACATGTTTTCGTTGTAGTATAGTGGTAAGTATTTACTTTGTTTATACGTTTTTGTATTAAGCCATACATTTGTTTTTGGTTTTCAAAACTTGTTGATTCACAATTCTTTGGTTTATTACTTTTGATTCTTTGATTTATTTGACATTGTTTGAGGACAAACAAAGTTTCAAGTTGGGGAGAGTTTGATAAGTGCCAAAATGTACTTATTTTGTGTATGTAAATAGTGGCACTTATCGATACTTTTGTTAATACCGTTTGAATAATTCCCCGTTTTGTGTATAAATACGTATACTTTGTGAATAGTTGTATTTTCATATACTTTTATACCATTTGATAGTTTTTCCTTTGTTTTTATAGGTATTCATGCTTATTGGAGCCTTGAGGAATAAAGTGTCAAAGGCACGGCTTCGATTTCGCAGTTTTGGTGCAAGCCCGCTTAGCCACCGTCAAGCGGACTTCCATGGGATCAAAATAAGGATGACAAAAATCATCATTTTGGTTTCCATTCATTCATTATTGGATAGAGCATTGAATAAGCTTTCCAACGCTTCGAACCGGGCGCAATTCGGAGTTACGGTTCTCAACTTATGGCGAAAACAAGATTTCACTTTTGCTGTCAGTCCGCTGAGCGGAGGGGGTCCGCTGAGCGGAGCTCCAGTGGAGCAAATCAGAGACTGGATGCAATTTTGAGTCCGCTGAGCGGAGGGGGTCCGCTAAGCGGACCTGCTAAGACAGCAGCTAGTTAAAAGGGGCAAAAATCACATTTTTAGGTTATGGGTTGGGTATTTTTGAGTCCCAACACCATCAACTTCATTCTTAGAGTAGAATTGGCTTAGAAAATAACTTCGGAGGTTGCATAAGGATGATAGGGGGTGGATTGAGCGTCGAACGGAGCTGACAAACCGGGAGATCTTCGGTTCATTTCTCTTCTTCTTTGTGTATTTCTCTTTGGTTGGGTTTTGTTTGTATATTTACTTGAATCTTATGTATATTTACCGATTATAATGTTATATTTAACTTGCTTTACAAATTTGTGTTGATGTTATCCTGGATTTTTGCTCTATGCTGGGGATTTGGGGTGCTTTAGAGATAAACTTCTTGAATCCTTATCTAGGATGATTATCTGTTAGTTTCTGAACTCTAGAGATAGATTTAGAGCTAACATTCACTGTGGGTATCTGTACTTAATGCTTTCGTGTTTGAGCGGCGTGCGAGAGATTGCCGACGCGAGAGCACGGATGTTCTCGTGACTTCGCGTTAGAGATAACCTTAGTTGTGAGATGATCTCGTTTGTGCTCCAGAGATGGACGCTTATGTGAGAGATACGTGATGACATAGATGAGTATCGTAGGTTGAGTATAACGGGTTGGTAAGTGTATGTTTGTGAAGAGTGAATATATTTACATTCCTGATAAGTTATTTCTCTTCTAAGAATGTGTTTATTCTTTTCCTGTCTATATCTTTGTTTACTTTTTGCTCATTCAAATCCAAAGTTCGAAACCGTAGAAACTGTTGAATGGCATCTCTCCATCTCTGAGGACGATAATTCCCGGATCAATATTTCCAAATCTTTTTTGTTGCTTGCCCTATACTGCATTCAACACCCACTTTGCCTTAGAGGCCCAAACCACTGTGCTCCTAATTGGACCGAGAATGCTCGTCTCCACTATGCTCGGTGTAATCCTCCTCGTGAGCCGTCGGTCACCCGGTAAGGATGCTCCCCGCAAACATCCTCTCTGCCGAGGACCCTGCTCTCCGCGAGCAGGCTCTCTGTCGAGGACCCTGCTCCTCGTAGGGCTCTTTTCACATCCAACCCTCCGAATAATGCGGAGTCCACGTGGTCCCTAAAAGACCGCGTCTCCCTTAAACTTCGGAGCGGTTAACCAGGACAGAGGGCACTCACGCACCTCCGATATTTCCGCTCAGGAAACCTGGCAGTCTCCTAGTTGGGCTTGGAAGTCCAACCCAGTAGCAAGATCATGACCCAGCGCTGGGGGCTATAAATACTCTCTTTTACTAGAGGGTCAGGTATTCACTTCTTTCTTACTCTTAGCTTGTACTTGCACTCCTTTGCTCGTTTCCTTACTTTGGCATCGGAGTACCTTGCAGGTACACCCCCCTCCTCACTCCTCGAAAACCTAGTTCCGAGCAGCCAGTGACGACTCTTCTGATCAGGTACGATCATATACAGTAGCATTTAACGGTCACATTGAATTTTAATAAAAATAAATTCTACAAAAAACAGTTTAATAAGAATAAATTTATGTTATGTTATGATTAATGGAAGATTTCAACTGTAAGAATAAAAACTCTCCATCTTCCCCATTTTAATTTATTCCAAAATAAAATTTATTAACTTTTTTAATTGAATACATAAAAGATACGTTACAACTTTTTTTACTTTTCATTTACCCTCTCATTGAATTCTATGTATTCATTATAAATACACTTATAAAAATGGCCTTAAATCTCAATTTATTTTTCTATTTCTCTTTTTAGATTTATTCTCTACATTGTCTCTTTCAAGAAATATTCATTCAATTATGTGTATATACTAAATATTGAATATAGATGGTGATTTGGATTTATAATCCCTTATAAATTATAAACCGCGACTTTTTAGCAGCTTTTTAAATTTATATTATTATTTGTGTTTATCTTTCTTAATCTTCATATTATCTTAATTGTTGATCAGTTAATATTTGATTTTGATTTGTAATCACTTTTTAGTAGTAATTTTGTAGCAGCAATTTATTTTTGTTTATCTTTATTAATCTTCGTATTATCTTGACTATTCATTAGTTAATATTGTATGATACTAACTCAAGTAACTTGATCTTATCTTTATATTATTGTTTCAATTGCATCTTTAGTGTTCAAGAAATCGATGACAAGTGTGACATCTTAGAGGTAAGTTTGTCTCTAACCATTTTAATTGCATCAACTAAATTTGAAATTATAAAGTTAAATTATACTAATATATCATTAATAATTATGTTTATTTAATATTTTTTTATCATTTTATTTTCAATATCTTTAATATATTTATTCATTTTATAAAAACATTATATATAAGATTTTTTTAATCAAAAAAATATATTTGAAAATTGCTAATATATTGTTTGAGTTTATTTCAGAAGAACAGGAAAGAAATGTAATTTTGAAGATTTTTTTTCCACGTCTTTTCTATTATCCATTCTTATTATATCATATCTTATTATATCATATATATATTTATATATATATATATATATATATATATATATATATATATATATATATATATATATATATATATATATATATATATATATATATATATATATATATATATATATATATATATATATATATATATATATGTGTGTGTGTGTGTGTGTGTGTGTGTGTGTGTGAGTGTGTGTGTGTGTGTGTGTGTGAGATATTTGAACCATTACTATTTTATTATTTTTTGGATTTGATAAATTCTAATGGAGGTTTTGGCTACTATATTATTTTAGTTTACTTTCTATTTGCTATAATTAATCGGAAAAAAAAAAAGATATGAAATTTTAAGAATTTATTTATTGTCTTTTTTTTACTCATCATTTTAATTACATCTTACAAGTAATTTAGACTATTAGAATTTATTTTTTTCCCGGTTGAAATTACATATTTTTGTATAAAAAAAGAGGTTGAGTCACAATTGACTATACGATAGAGTTTTAAATTGGAAAAATTGACTAAATGTGTGAGGATATATGATTCATGAAATTAGTCATTGTTAAAAAAACACATTTATAGTTTTTCGTTATTGTTAATCAAATTTTGTATATCATTGCTTTTGTAGTATTGATTTATACATGTATATAAAATTATGGAAACTTTATGATTACTTATAAGTGGATGTGTTTTGGATTTGGTCAAACAGAGTGACTCTAATAAAATATTTCTCATAATAAAATTATATAATCTCAAATTAAAGTAAACGAATTTATTATTATATTGTACCATATAAAAGATAATATTAATTTTTTATTTAAAAAAATATAATTTATTTAAAACCATTGTTTACTTTTGTGCACCCTTCAATATGAAAATTAAAAATAATTAGACATATATTCAAAGTTTATCTCTAAAAAATGAATGAATATTTCATTTGTTTATCCTAATAAAATAATAAATTACAATCCATAATCTTATACAATTACTTACAGTTACATCATTATAAATTTATTTATTTTTTTAATTTTAATAAATTAATAATTTTCTTATTTCAATTTTGTATAATATAAAATTTATTTATTACCCTCATTTGATTTGACATTTAAATTATTGCTTGAAATTTCTAACTATGTACATAAAAATTCTATTAAATAAAAATTAATTGCTTATAGTTAAAAATAAAAATAATAATATTTCAATATCACTAAATAATATTATCTATTAACAAATACAAAAAGCTGGATAGTTTTTTTTTTAATTGAGAATAAATCAAATCATAGTAAATAAAATAAACTTAAATGAAATATTTATCTTATTAAAAAAACATTCAACTAATATATTATAATCGATTGAGTATACTTAAAACTTAAAAAATTATCTTATTACTGAAAATATAATCGAATGAGTATATTTTTAAACTTAACAAATTATGTATTATGGGATGAGTGAGTAATAAATATTTATTATAATATAAATGAGTAGTTATTTACAAAGCATCTATAACAAAAGATAAATATAAATAATATAAAAATATCCAATCATATATGAATAAAATATAATCTAATAGTACTATTAAAATAAAATAAAATATTTAAATTTTATTGAATAATATAAAAACTATCTTCAATTTTTTTTATTTATTTTTAAAAATTGAAAAATGTCTCTTTTACTGATTGAATATAAAATTTAACTCAGTATATTAAACATTATAATATTTAACGTTTATCAATAAACCCCTATATTTATAAATCTTATATAATTTTTATATTTATAAATGATATAAAAAATTTATTTTCTATAATAAATTAATACTAAATATAAACACAGTTTTGCATTTAAAAAATTATTTATATATATTTATATTATTTAAATTGATATTTTAAATTTTATAAAATATTTTAAAATTATATTTTAGCTAAACCCGTGGAACGCACGGGCCATATATCTAGTATGATGAAAAAGTTGTTTTTTAATACTTCATAAAAAAAGTGCTTTGTTAAATACTTACAAAATAATTTTAGTAGGAGTGTAACGGTTTATTTTGGATCAAATTTTTAATAAAACAATTATTTAATTTATTAAATTTTAATTCGGTTTAATTTGATTCAATTTGTATTAATATTAAAAAAATAATCAAATTAAACTAATTGATTTTATTATTTTGGTTCGGTTCGATTGATCGTTTTGAAATACTTTTTTTTCTCAAAATAGTACATATATTTGTTAACAATTCTTCTTTTTCATGTTATCAATTTTTTGAAGAATCATTATTTTCAAAAACATTATTCTATGCTCTCTATTTTTCAATCAACTTTAAATTAAACTAAATAATTTCATAAAAAAATATTCGAAATTTAGTAAATTCATACAGCATACTTAAAATGATGATAGTTCACCTTTAAATACAAATACATTCATCTTGAAAATTAAATAAAATCCATACAATGTATTCCGCTAGGGAACCATAATTGATTGAAGATTCCGAATTACAATAATGAACTGGAGCTTCTAGTACAGTGAGAATGAGACTGACCTGCAAGGTTAGCACTCCATGCTCAAGTTTGTATGAGAGTAAGATGAGTGAATCAATTTTGAATTTGAATTGTACCTGGAAAATGGCGTGTTTCCTCTCTACGCCAAACAAGACCTTAGACAGCGCTGTTTTTGGCCTTAGACAGCCTTTAAAGCGCTGTCTATTCCAGCGCTGCTGTAGGTAAAGACAACGCTTTTTTTAAAGTGAAAGCGCTGCTAAAGGCCCCCTTAAGCCAGCACTTTTAGTTTGAAAGTGCTGTTAAAGACCCCCTTAAGCCAGCGCTTTTAGTTTGAAAGGGCTGCTAAAGGCCCCCTTAAGCTAGCGCTTTTAGTTTGAAAACACTGCTAAATGCCCCCTTTAGACAGCACTTTTAATTTGAAAGCGCTGCTAAAGGCCCCCCTATGCGGCCAGCGCTTTCCTAAACCCAAAATTTTAAAAAAAAAAAAAGCCTCTTTAGGCAGCGCTTTTATTGTAAAGCGCTGTCTAAACTATACAATTTTTTTATTTAAATTACTTAAAATAGCGCTGTTTGTATTATACATTTTATATGCACCTGTTTTTAACCACAATTTGTACCAGATTATATATGCACCAAATTTTCACAAATTGGAGCTTCAATCCAATTAAAAACAATACCAAAAGATATACCATATACATTTGTAGCAATGTACTTATATATACTATTACTCTTGTACATATATTTTTACAAAAAAACAACACCAAAAGATATGCCACATTTACCATTATACCATTACAAAATCTATTAATCTCTATCTTCTAGATCTGCACATATAACCTGAAACAACACCAAAATATCGTAATTCATACCATGATACAACATAGTATGTTTAAGTTAAAATTATTTAATTATATGAGAAATGTGCTAAATATTAAAATAACTCCTAAGTTAGAAATCCATACCTTGGATGGAATCTCTATTCGATCCATAAGAAGAACCTTTGATTTTGGATGCTAGGTCATCTTGAGTAACCATAATTAGAGCAAGTCAGTAATGATAATCATCCTTAAAATTGCACCATGACTTCCAAGAATATGTAATTTTAAATGAGCAAAAAATGAGAGTAGCTAAGATAAAAACCAGTTATCTATAATCATACACAACAGACACACCTTAGTCTCAATATGGTTAATTACTTCCACTATTATGCTACATAGTATATGTATCACATTTTCTCTAGAGTTTGGATGATCTACTGAAATTATATCAGTTCTAGACAATAGACATTCATGAATATATATAGTATATATATATATCTTATTCCAAAATTTTAACAAGTAAGAAACTACAATAAGTTACTAGTCCCAGAAAATCAATTACCTGTGAAATATTGAAAAAGGTAGTGTATACAAAGTTCCATTGTTATCAAAGCAAAAGTTTCACTGTTGAAAATCTGTTCCGTGTAATTTTGGGCAACCTGAAGGGAAAACAAATGAAATTTGAACTTTGCATGTCATTAAAAATGAACCAATTAGGAGAATAACTAATAAGATTAACATGTCATTCAAGAACAAATTATACCTAATAAGAAAATGAGGACTTTCAGTGTTGTAAAATTATACCCTATAGGGATATAAAATATAATGCAGTTAAATCTTGAAATCAATATATCAAATGCGTACCTGTGATAAAATTAATATTGCAAGACTATTCCATGAATTATCCATGCGTGTGGAGTATGAAAGAATCTGCATCCATTAAACACACAAAGAAACACATGATAGAATCAAAGTCTGTCAACCAGGTCGATATTAATCAATAAAATGATGCGATCAATAGCACTACGAGCAATAACCAAAAAAAGGAAGGGAACTTACTACGACATTGTATGAATATGTCACATTACAGTTGCGAGATTGATTAAGACTTATCGAAAAAGGAACTGAGAAACCAATAAAAAGGGTAGAAAATAGAAGGCTTGTTCTTATAAAAACGAAAAACAAATAAGACTTGGAATGGTTTGATGGTATTAACTCTTCAAGACTCAGAAACTGTTACAACAACAACAAAAATGATAGAGAGCATAACCAACAAAGTCAGTAGCAAGCATTTTACTATCCAGCTGCACAACTTTCAACTGAACTCTGCATAACTCAAGGATTGACTTGACTTCCATGCATATCTGAAAATATCAAATAATGAAAACAAATTAAAAACAGCTGAAACACAGGAAGAAAAGAAATTGCTAAAAACAAGAAATTGTGAATGAACCTGTTGACAGAGTTCAGTAACTGCAAAATCCATAAATACATATATTCTCAAATTAACATATCTCAAATTGATCATAATCAGTACTAAAAGAGCACGAGCTAGCCACGGATTCGTTTCCATTAAGCACAACTCGTCTGAAAGAGCAATTGTATGATAGTTCAACTAATATCATAGCTCTAGTTCGACTATGGAGGTTTATAACATTGCTGATATAGATCTTCCTCTGCATATACTTTGAACCCTATGGTATCAACTAAGCCGTCGATTGTGGAGTTTGTTGCACATGACCAAACGCCAACTGACACACCCTCATTCGGTTCCTAATTTACTTATGCAGCTTTTTCAAAGCATTTCTCGCCCCACACTGATTCTTGAAAAGAATGAACGCATAAACCTTAGATTTCCTAGAAACCTTATAAGTAACAGCTTTACAACATTCAATTTCACCGTATTCACTCAAAATCCAAAATAAAATTGGATGGAAAACCCCCAAAAGAAATGAACATTAATGTTATACATAAAACTATTGAACCCTAAATTCCTAAATCAAACCTGAAATCTCTTTCTCACTCAAATTAAACCCTCTTGCTTAATTCTTCAATTTAGAGAGATAAAGTGGCATAAAACAAACCAAGATTGTTCTGTAGTATTGTTGTAGATTGAATGTTATTCAAACCGCTTGATTGGATTTGTTGCGTTGTTTGTGATGTGCTAAGCTTGAAGAAATGTTGTATGCTCCAAGGTTTCGAGCCGAAAGAAACAGTGAGATGAAGTGTTGTGTTGTTGGTGATGTGCTAAGCTTGAAGAAATGTTGTAAGAAAGAAAGAAACAATATGAAGAAATGTTGTACGAGAGAAAGAAACAGTGAGATGAAGAAACCCTAAACCATTTCCTTTAACTCACAATTGATTAAAATAATTTAAATTAAAACAAAAACTAAACCATTTCTTTTAATTCACAATTGACTATAAGAGCAGGGGTTTGATCCCTGTTGTGAACTTTTTTAATTTTAAATAAAAGAAAATTTCATGACCCTAGGCCAATGGCAGCACTTTTAAAGAACATCTTTAGCAGCGCTTTCCAAAAGCGTTCTCTAATGTGTGGCCTCTAGCAGCGCTTTTATAAAGCGCTCTCGTACGTATAACCTTTAGCAGCGCTTTTTCTCAATTTAGTAAATAGTTTTATTTTTTTTACCTTACAGGAGCGCTTTAGGAAAAAAGCGCTGTCTTTGTTGTGCTGCCTAAAACCAACGCCTTTTTTTAGGACTTATAGCAGTGCTTTGAGAAAAAAGCGTTGTCTATGGTGTGCTGCCTAAAATCAATTTTAGCGTAGTGTTAGTAGAGCGATTATAACAACTTACTAAACTCCAAGCTTAGGATGTCGAGAGTTGTTGGATGGATCCAGGATTTGGATCTCCTACACTCTAACCTAGAATAACACTCATGTTCTGCAAGTGACTTGGTGGATTATGAAATTACACTCATTGTCGATATCTCTTTTAGTTTTGATTGTTTGTAAATTTGTGTGTATAATGCATTATTTTATTTATTTGCATTATGTGTATTTATTTGTATTGTTGTTGTAGTTTTGTTATTGTAATTATGTTGGATTAACATGTTGCATTGTATTAGTTCGCTTTGGCTATTTAAGTCTTTGTACCTTTTGAGAAACCTCTTGATTCATTGACTTAGATGTTATAGTCCATGTTTGTGTCTTCTTTTGAGCCTAGAAATTGATTTTATGTCAAAATAATAAGTATTGCTTGAATCACAAGTTATAACACTTGAATCATGACTGTAAGGATGTATGATTCGAATCATACATATATGTGACTTGAATCATAGTATCTCGTGAAATGTGAGATTTGGCTCAGCCTCATTTGAGTCAAATCAAAGCAAAGTGTGATTCGAGACACAACTTCTTTGAGTCGAACCATGAGGTACACATGACTCAAATCATGGTCTCTTTCCATTCTTTTCAACCTTTGATTCAATTTAATTATCTCCTTGATTCGAATCATTACCTTATGATTTAATTAAAAAAAACCTTTGGATCAGTAAGTTTAGAGAATGTGTCTACCCTCTTGCACCAAAAATTCATCTTGCTCCTTTTTGTCAATGAAAGAGAGAGTGTTACCCTTGTGAGAAAAACTCAAAAAAAGTGTAAGGAAACACGTATTGTGAATCATTGTTGTTCTTATGTTATTGTTAAAGACCAAGAAACCCAGAGAAAGTGAGGGAATTGGTCAATCAAATGGCATAATTAATCAATCTTAGAACAATCACCCAAGAACCTAGAAATCCATTTTTACCAAGAACCTTGAGAGAATCTAAAGTGTGTTCTTCATTCACCCACACCTAACTCAACACAGTCAGAAACACGAAAGGCATAGAAGGCACTAAACCTATAACATAACACAATTTTGCAAGCGACAAACTTGTCAAATAACCTGGAATCCACTAAAAAGAAGAAAACTGAATTTTATCATAATGAAAGATAAATCATGACGGCCACGCCAAAGGTCTTTAAATACCAAAAACAAAGAAACCATAATGGGCCTTTAATCCAAAACAGAATTAAATAAATAAAACAAAATGCGTAAAATAGTAAAATATTGATTTTGGGTCGAAAATAAACTAGGATGGATTAAAAATCCCATAGGTCACAACAAAGCAATGAGTTGGACTCGTGATTCGATTCCCTATCTAGAAGGTATAATAATAGTTATTCTGACATCGGACACTAAACTTGCACAAGTCATGTGGAACCTTTCCGACGTGCGAGTTCTTCTTCGATACGCACATTGAACCTGCCTACATCAGTTCCTCCACTTCTGAAGAACTTGACCCTAAGTTCTCTTCTTGATAAAGAACCTCATATGCTTTATATTCATGAAAACACACAACCTCCCTACAATACAGTTTGACTATGTTGGGCGTATCAATAGTCTTCTTACAAGCAATAAAGGGTGTCATCTTGGAGAATCTATCTACTACGACAAACACATAATCTACACCTTGTTGTGTATGAGGCAAGTCCAACACAAAATCCATGGCTAAATGTTCGTATTTCTCAAAGGTGTCACATGCAAGTATACATGTTTTTTTATCATAGCAAGTGATAAAGTGAAGAGTATCGTACCCACGGAGAGTGTTACTACTTAGATATGAATTTTGTATTATAATTATTCTTTCACTTTAAGCATAAGTAGAGAAGTAATAATAGATGATGATTTTGAATCTAATTTCTTGTAAAATAAAGCAAACAAATAAGAATAGTGTCGTGTAAAAATATTAAGAGAAATATAGTTGAGCTTTTGATCCATTAACAGGGTCAGCCCAACCAATACTGAGGCCTAAGGCTAATTTTATAAAAATAATAATTTTATTTAAAAGTCAATATTTATATTTTTAAATCACAAAATTATTTATTAAATATGATAATTAAATTTGTTCGATATTTCAAATAAAACTTCAACTATTTTAATTTTAATTTTAATCTTTTTGATTCAAAATTTTAATTTGATTTAAAATAAAATACTAAATATTTTACAATGAACACAGATATAAAAAATTACCAAAAATAAAATAATTAAATAAATATAAGGATTTTATATTAAAACTAATTAAAAAATATTAAATAAATAAAATCTAATTAAGTTTTGTACAATACCTTTTCTCTTTCTACTCCAAGAGAAAAGTGACAGCACACTTCTAAAAAAATTGATAGTGAGAGTTTATATTAATTAAAAAAAACAAAATTCCCATAAACCTTAGCAATAATATGTGATTTTACTTGAAAAAGGTGAATAGATCCTTCAATGATAATAAAGTGTAGTTATTCTATCAATAGAATATTGAAAAGGAACAAATTATTAAAATGAAAGTTATTAGTTTTTGTTTTTATTGATAGGATCTCTAATTAAGTAGTAATAGTAGGTAATATGAAATTAAATTTTGAGGCCCTAGGCATATGCCTAGTTTACCTATAGCTTAGACTGGGCATGTCCATTAATATATTTAGTGTGTTTATGTGTTAATGATATGTGGTGTCGTGACAGGCAAGGTCAGAAGGATCTGGTGTAACACTCCCAAATCTATACTACTAAATAAAGCATACATTTGCACATATCAGAGTAACAAGCATGCACCACGTGAGGGCGTTACACACATTTTAAACCAAAAATAACACTTTAACATGCAATGGTCATTTCCAAGTAACACGAAATTAAACAACATGCAAAGCCACAAGCGGAATAATCATCTCATAAAATAAAATGGTAATTCGAATGATTCCCATACATCATTCACCATATCTCAGCATCTCGGCTCAAAGGCCACTCATCAACAATATATCACATTCAAATAGAAAATACACATGAGTAAAACAATATCTCATAATTTCAAAACATAGGTAATAACAATAAACCCAAATCCCATGTGTTACGTATGACCAGAGCACAATATGACTACCTAGTCAAAACACGCTAAGGAGATCTAAAACTTCAAGCTAAGCCTCCTCTGAAGCACCATTACTCTTCACAACCTGCGCAATGTCGCGATGAACATCATTCAAACAGAAGGGTGAAAATTCAAATCATTATAAATAAACATAATAATGGAAAATGTAAAGCACAACAACAATAAATTCCAAGAATTCATCACTCTTCGCATAAACATGCATCATATATAATATATCAAGATTCACATGTTTACCTCATACGACATAGCTCCACAATTCAAGTAATTATATTCAATTACCACAAATGTCAATTGTATACAATTATCAAATACAATTCAAGTATACACCAAAATCACAACACATAATCAAATCACAACATCCCCATATCTGTATTTCCACCAAAATCATTCCACATAATCATATCACATAATCACACAACTACAATAATTCACATAGACACGTGCGACTCAAGTGTGACTTTATGTGATATGCATGTGGATCCCTCCGCTATCATTTCCGACAAGCAGATTGTCCATCTCTTAGACTAGATAACCACCTCTAACGCTCCATTCGGCGTTAAGCTTTCAAACCCCATTCGGTGTTAAGTTTGGGACAAGCAAATAATCTTTGCAAGATTATCCGACATCGCCTCTTTCAAAGACTCATGCTTGTGTAAGTGTGCATCAAAAAAGACCCATACAAATAAGACGATCTCAAACTCTTACCATACATAATCACATCTCTTCCAACATTGCACAACATACACAACATGATTTCATCATCAACAATGCATCCAAATAGCATTAAACATTTACACACATCACGAATAAAATATAACATCATAGCTCAACAATGTTATCATCACCCAACATCAATTCACATATTACATAAATACAATTCAAGTAACATGTCTTCACTCACATACGTATCATACTCATAGTATTCACCAATTCAACACATCATCATAACATATACTTAACAATACCAACACATGTTATCCACATCGAACATCAATTCATTATAGCACATACGTTAAGTCACGATAAAACATAGTTAAATCAATTCAAAATAGAAAGGCATTACCTATTGCTATATCACCACATGATCTCATTGTCTCATCATAAGGAAATCATTCATCAAGTATAACATAACATAGTTACACCAACTCATAACAAAGAACACATTTCCTATGTTATCTCTACATAGTTCATCATTTCATCTTAGTTTCAATATCTAGAGACTATACCCTATGATTAATTTTATTCTACCAATGTATAGATCATCTCATTATCTTTCCAACGCTTCGAACGACACTCAAAATGGAGTTAGGGTTCAAAAGATATGAATTTTCAAAGTTTATAAAAAACTGTCCAAACAGCGGTAATCGGTTACCCTCAGAACCGTAACCGGCTACACCCTGTTAAAATGTTTAGAAACGCTATTTTTCAAGTAGTAACCGGTTACCCTTATACTGGTAACCGATTACCACTGTACCAGAACAAAAAAAACTAGATTTTTATGTTTCTAAACTCAATTTCAACCCCATTACAAATCCCCAAACCTTCTCTATCAATAATCAAATGTTTCATATCATCAACATAACATATATGCATCACTTACTAGCATCAAAACATGTTTCAAACATTAATTTTATGGATTCTACACAATCTCAAAAGTTAGTTTTTCTCAAATTTAACATACATACACTAAATCATTTGTTATTCACATACCCATTCATAGAATCTCATATTGAATCAAGAATACAAGTTAGTTTTCACATGATTTAAGGATAAACATACCAATTCCAAAGCAAAACTCAAGAAATAGTAAACTACCCATTCAAAATCATGCATTTTCTAACTCAATTATCTTTACCCACTTATATCTACTTATAATCACTTAGATCCACACCCTCATCTCTTTCTCTCTAGCCTCTTTTCTTTCTTTTTCCCCAAAAATAGTTATGTCTCTAAAACCCTAATTTTCTTTAGTAACTCATTTTAACAAATTGGGCTTAACCCACCTAATTCTATATTCTAATTAATTAGGCCCATTACTAGACATATACTAGTATTCACATACTCACTTAATTAATTAAATAACACACATATTCAATTAATCACCAAAACATAACAAATAATTAATTATCACATAAATAATAATTAATAACATAAACACCTAATAATTTAAATAAGGAAATAAAAATTGGGTCGTTACATCTAGTGTTGTATTTCTACATCAATCATAAGCATGCTTGAAAAGGGCAAGGAACACAAATCTCTAAGCTTCACTTATAACCCTATTATACATCTATTAATAGTTCTGAATTTCTTAATGGTTGTAGTTTTTTATGTCTAAGTAAACTAGGTTAAGTGAATATCTCTATTCTACTCTGTCAACCATTTTTATACATGAAATACACTTGTTGTTGGATCTCTCGCAACAACAAGCTATTACCTATCTCTAAGGTGATCAATCAAAGAAATAGATTTTAGGAAATAAAAACACATGATAAAGCAATCATTAACCACACAAACATATAACATAAACACACTTCTAATATTAATATCACATAGCTCAACTACAAGAGGTTTAGCTCATATTGAGTTGAGTACAGACAATGAACATGGTTCTCAAAGGAAACATCTTAAGACAAAAAGATGAACAAAAGAAATCAACCTAAGAGGAACTCGGGGTAAGACTTGAGATGGTTAATATTCAAGATGAAACTCCAGTCACACCAAGGATCATCTATCAGCACAAACCTAGGAAAGGAGAGAAACTCGTTCCCACTTCTACAGACAGACTCTCAGACTTGCATATATTATAACTTGAAATATCTTTTTCCTGAACCCCTTCCAACTATGATTTCAGCTCTTTAAATAGGTCAAGGAATTAGGGTTTCTGTTACTGCCTTGGATTATGGGCCTAGATTCGATTAGTTCACCCAACCCATGTATCTTCAACGTCTTCAGCATAGAGACAATAAAATCTTCGTACCAACCGACAACACTAGGGGGACAATGTGAAATGTGCAGACTATGACATCAGGAGCAGGAAGCGCACAGTGTACCTGCGTACCAAAATTTGTCCTTTAGCACCACCCTCTTCATTCTTGAATTTGAATCATTTCCACTATCATTTTCTGCACCCACTGAGTATTTCCCTCCATTTTATACTTCTTCCCACTCCCTCTTTACTAGCGCAACAACTTGCAAGGGTTGGCTCTTCATGCATCAAGTTTTCTCAACTCGTGGCCCATCAGCATACTATTCCAGTCTTGCCTTAGCTTGACTATTAGCTAACCTCTGCACACAAAACAAAATTAAAACTAACAAATGGGAGCACCTAATGTACTCCACACTAATTTGATTAAGATAACACAAATGCATGAAAACAAAGTAAATAAGCATAAAATGAAACTAGATTATCAACTTAAAAGTCATGTATTAACTCACAAACTGTGGGTTAACACACCCCTAAACTTAAACCATTACATGTCCTCAGGTGATGCAACAAGCAAAGACAACCAGAAAACCTTAAGCAAAAACACCCCTACTATCAGAACCATTTCTTAACTCAGAATTGCTTATCTCAGGAATTGTTCCAAAAATAAGTATAACTCAGACCAAAAATTTTCGGTATGGCAGATGAAGTTTAATATCTTTGTGGTCATGAACCGGCGGCTTCAGATTCGTTTGCGGATTCATGTAGTGATCTTACGCAGTACTTCGTCACAGATAAGATATGTTTACTTTACTTCATACACAATTTGTTTTTATAAATTGATGTAGTTATCTAATTAAATGTTTTGTGATCGTCAGATTTTTGAATCACGAGATAAGGTTCTAGAATGGACACGTTCAATTGAAAAAAGTCATGGTGTTGTTGTTGTTACAATTTGATCCGATTCTACTAATGGAATGCAAGGGAGGAATGATAAATTGATTATGGGTTGTGACAAAGGAGGAAATTACAAAAAGAAAAATGAAGTTGTGGGCGCTTCTGATGGAAATTATACTATTAGGCTTAGATGCACATTTAGGCTAAGATATATTTCGAGTGGTATTGGTTGGAAGGTGGAGGTCAAATGTGGGATGCATAATCATATACTAGATAAGGATTTGGTAGATCATGACATCTTGGGCCGTCTAAAAGATGATGACATAAAGTTTGTGAATGACATGACGAAGTACAATATGGCACCATGGTACGTTGTGTCTGCTTAGAAAGATAAAGACCCAGAAAGTCTCACGAGTATTACTCATATATTCCGAGCTATAGTAATATACAGATTGGGCAAGAGAGGTGCACTGACAGAAACACAAATGTTATTTATCCTTATTCACCAAGAGAAATACATGTGCTGGTCTAGAAATAAGGAGAATTCAGATATTGTGGCTAATATCTTCTGGACACACCCTGTCTCTATCAAGTTGTTGAATATGTTTCCTCTAGTGTTGATTTTTGATTGCACGTACAAAACAAATAGGTAAGAATTTTAATTTTAATTTCTCCCATCTTAAAAATATGTCGAGTGAGCTGGTTGTTGAATGTGTTTTTTAATCGTGCAGGTACCGACTACCACTGCTTGAGATTGTTGGTGTTACATCAACAAAATATACGTTTTTAGTTGCTTTTTCATATTTGGAACATGAAATGGGAGGATAGCTTCACATGGGCACTAAAGAAGCTTAAAAAGTTGTTCTATTCTAAGAAGTTGCTACCATATGTCATGGTGACGGACCAGGAACTTGCATTAATGAATGTCATTGGTTCCGTGTATCCAAATGTGTCTCATTTCCTGTGTATGTTTCATATTTCAAAAAACGTTAGCATGAAATGTAAAGAGTATGTGAAAACAGATAGACAAGAACATGTCATGGATCAATGGAACAACATGATGTATTCAAATATAAAAGATGAATTTTATGTACATCTTAACCACTTCGAGAGTGTGTGTGGTGATACTCCATTATTTGTCAAGCATGTGAAAGAAACATGGTTAACACCGTATAAAGAAAAATTTGTTGCTGCATGGACTAACAGAGTCACTCATTTAGGGAACACAACAACAAACAGGTACATTTCTCTAACAGGAAATATGTTTATGTTTTCTATTTGCGATTTGTTTATTTAATGTGTCCATGATTTATAGGGTGGAGTCCGCATATTGGAGATTGAAGAACATGTTGACTACAAGTCGTGGTGATTTATGTGCAAGCTGGGATGTAGTGAATACAATGTTGAAGTTGCAGCTA
The DNA here is from genome assembly GCF_029867415.1 of Vicia villosa. Classification (NCBI taxonomy): domain Eukaryota; kingdom Viridiplantae; phylum Streptophyta; class Magnoliopsida; order Fabales; family Fabaceae; genus Vicia; species Vicia villosa. The sequence continues at coordinate 82,221,780 of NC_081182.1, forward strand.
GGTTCCATAAAAGTGTCGGTATAACACCTCATTCTATTATAAATTGCACAATTTTGTTTCAAGATAGTGTATATAACTCATTGGAAAGGAACTAGAAAGAGTTAAATTTGTTGGTGCGAGCAAGGAGAGGTGTGGTTGTTACATGAGAACAGCACATGGATTACCGTGTGCGTGTCAGCTCGTCGGCTACTAAATTCTAGGCATACTTATACGGAAACTATTCATGTGTTTTGGATGAAATTGCAAATTTTAGAACATGAGGTGAGTCCTGACGAGAGCAAGTGGGATTTAGAAGATGAGTACGAAGAGTTAAAGAGACAATTCAGTACTATGGATATTGTGGGTCAAAGGGCGTTAAAGAAAAAAGTTCGTGATCTTGCCTATCTATCCACAACTTCAATGTGTCCATCGCCGGTGAAATACAAGCCAAAGAGATGGGTTAATAAGAGTAGAAAAGATGAGTAAAGTGATGTGCATCGTGATCCAAGTCAGTGGGAATATGTTGATACTTCATAGGGGAGTCAGACTACAAAGAGATCATGCACACAACCAAGTGGCAGTCAATCGTCAACCATGCCGATTGGTAAGCAACCTTCTACCAATTTTGCAAAAGGCAAGTACTTCTCAAAGTTTCCTGCTTTCTTTCATCCATACATCGATGACATTGTTGATGTTGAACCGGATGGAAATTGTGGTTTCCGTTGTATTTCATCTATATTTGGATGGGAGGAAGATGCATGTTATGATGTTCGGAGACAGTTGCATACTCAAATCCAGCAACACGAAGATTTATTTTCCAAGTTGTTATATGACACTGTCTGTGATGTTAGTAATTCATTACTCGTAAAACACTTGGGTGTTCAGAGTAAGGAGAAATGGATGTCGATTCCAGATATGGGTTACCCTGTTACTTCTAGATACAATGTTGTATTTGTTTCTCTTTCCATGTTGATGAACATAACATTTTTCCCACTTCTCATAGCTCTACTACCATACACGAGTCGACGTGCAATCATTGTTGTTGGTTTTGTCAACCGTAATCATTGGATTCATGTAAAGTTGAGACTTGATCTTCCACTGCCTCCCTTCACTGATTGTTGGAGGAAGAATTGTTCTAATAATGCAAAAGTGTGAGAATCAGCATATGTGGGTCAGTTCAGACACTAGGAAGAATTGTTTAGGAAGCAGACATTAGGAAGAATTTTTCTAATGATGCAAAAAGTGTAGTTTTGTTGTAATGATATGTATGACATTTATTCTATTTATATATTAAGACGGTTTGTTATTTCACCGTAAATGTTATTCAAGTTAAAAAAATCAAGTACCAGTATTACTTGAAATTTGAAATTTCCGGTATTTTTCAATCACCGAAAATTTCAAAATTCTGGTAATTTTATAAACTGAAGTCATACCGAAAATTTTCCGGTATGTTTTCTAACTGATGATACATACCAGAAACTTCAAATATCCGGAACCGAAAATTTAAAATTTCCGGTATGTAACATCAGGCGCGGTGTTTTGGACTGACCCAATCACTCTGATTGGGCCAACCCACTCGCGTTTATATAACAACCCAATAAGCATTGGCCTACTCCTCTGGACAATCCAAGGGCACGTGATCCTTTCTGCCCCTCGGCCGAGCGCGCTTAAGCAGCAGGGTCTTTTAGGATAAAGACATTCAAGCATGTCGTCACGTCGTGCTCGCCAACAACTAGTAGTTATGCCCGGATGGACTACGACCTAATCTAACGGTCTCCTATACTTTGGGCCCTTAAATTACTCTCAGGCCCACAAATATAGCGTGATCTAGTCCACACCGGTAATCCAAACTTTGCCCAAACTTCAAACATTTTGTTGTACCTTTGTTCCCTCTCTTACTTTGGCATCGGAGTGTCTTGCAGGTACAACCCCTTTTTTTCTCTCATTCACCATTGAAGATCAAGTCGTTCGTTGCTGGCCACCTGATCTGCACAAACGGAACACGCGGTAAATAGGTAATCTGACAAAATTTCCGGTACGAAACCGGAAATTTAAAAATATTCGATATTTTACAGAGATAATATGATAACAACGTACTCCTTGAAAGATGACATATATAATATGAAGTGGCATGTTAATTTCTCCGGATTTTCTATAAAAATTGGTAAGGAGTGGAGGTGCCACGAGATTTATTTTTACAAATGTAGCTGATTATTTTTTAATTACTAATATTTTTGTTTTGTTTCTAGTGAGAACAAAATGAAAAGATTATCTCTAAATTGAAAGTGACATGCTTGTTTGTGATCATGCTCAGAAATCTGCTGCTGAGGACCCAAATGATGTTGGTGAAGATCCTTTGCATTGCATAAAATGATTATATATTTTCTTAAAAACAAAACATAATAGTTCATAACTTATAAAAAGGCTCATGCTAACTTATAAGATAAAAAAAAAATTAAAAAAAAAGGTTTGTATTAGAAAATAATTTAAAATTTTTGAGAAAATATCAATGTACAATTTTTTAGAAAATCTGCAACTACTAGTAATTCACAAGTTACCATTGTCCTTCCTTTCTGCTTTCTCATTTTATTTAATAGGCTAAACTGTGTTATATTTCCATTTCCAACAGAGAGAAGAAAAAATGACATAGGCTTCATTCTTAATTTTAGTGTAGGATAGGATTGTAATAGTTGTTGTGATTTGTGAAGAAGCACATATCTCAACATGCAGTGGCCACGCACACACTATAGTCAATTTCTTGTCTTGGGAATGACCTCACGGATCTAAACACGTAACCAGACACGCCGTGTTTGTTCCGCGTTTATGCGTCATTTATTTTAGAAAAATAATGCCATATGCACTCAGACATTTAATAATGTCCATTCAGCACCCTTCAACAAAACTCAGTACACTTAGTCAAAACAGACAACAAACAATAATACATAATCCCAACCTCTCCACTTCCACTTGTTTAGTTTTTTGTGTATACACAGCACAAACACATCATATATCGGGTCTTAATTAGTTTGACAATCTGGCGGAACTTCGTTTCAAAAGGTTTGCTTTTTTACCCTAAAATGTTCCCTCATTAGATGTTACTCTTTTTTGAGCTCTTGTTTCCTTTAACCCTTGAAATAATGGCTCTTGCATGCAGATTTTTGTCAACAGTAGTATATATTCTTATTTGATCGATGCAGTGTATGTACTGCAAGTTCTAGATAATAGATATCATGTACATACCACTTTATAAAAGAACATATTCGTAGGTTGCAGTTTTGTTACGTGGAGTTCTAGAAGTTTTTGGAATCAATGTTCGGCTGGGCATATTTTGTTTATCTGAAGTTCTGAACCATTGGTTGGTTTTCAATTGGATAGGTCTATTTCAAGAGACAAATATTCATGGAACTTTGAAGAGCTGAGGCATCAGCATATGCATATACTATTTCTGGTCCAAAGCTTTGTTTGGACAAGCTCCTATTTCTTGTCCTGGTCCTTCCCACTGATTATGGCTAACTTTCTCTGATCCAATCTTCTCCAATGTGATCCAATCTTCTCCGTCACGGGGAAGTGATGTAATAGGATTTTGTATGTAAACTAACACAAGGCTTGAGAGAGGCTGAATATAAAAGGATTCAGAACAAGCTTAATCTTCTGTCATGGCCATGTGTAGGTGTGTTTCTGTTTTGATTGGAAGGAAGAATAAAATCAAGGTAAAAATAACATACATTCAGATATCATGTCTGGTTTTGTCTTTTTGAGGTTGGAGTAAACATATAATTTACTTGCTTTGTCTCTTCAGGGCATTGAAGGATCATCAAAGAGTCGTGATTTAAAGCCTGATGCCACCCAGATGAATTCGAGGTGTAATGTGAAAGTTATGAGTCTCGAGAGTCCTATGAAGACTGAAGTACAAGAAGCGTATGACGGGGAAGATGAGCATGAAGATTCACCATCCATCAAGAGAGAGCTATCTGATTTTGATCTCCAAGTTCATGAAGCTGTTGCAAGTAAAGGAGGATATGATCGAATAGGTAAGGAGATGAACACCCACAGTTTATATAAAAAACAAGTCAACATTCAATTGGAAGACAGAGATGATAAATACAACAAAAAGAGCGTTGATTTAATCCTAAGTGGGCATGTCAGTGATCCTGGGATTGGCAAGTGTGACTTCTGGGATTCTCCAAAGCTGAAGCGATCTTGTTCTAACCTGGAAAGAAGGGATATACTTAGGAAGACTGCTCATCACTTTCCATCTTCAAAGTTAAGATCTTTTGAGGATTTACAAGAATTATCCGCAAATTTAGAAAGTCCCAGGTCTGTGATGACTCAGCGCAGTGCTGATAAAGTGATGTTGAAAAGGCGTTCGTCTAGTCAAGTTCTCCCTTCTGGAAGTAAGAAATTATGGTGGAAGTTGTTCCTCTGGAGCCACAGGAACATTCATTTACCTTTGGTCAGCAAATCAACACAATTACATCCTGCAAATGCAGTTTTGAATAATCAATGCGGGTACTCTTCAGATATCCTGGAGCCAAAACAAGGTAAGACATTGAGACACGTGAGATCGCCCTCTCCTGCATCATCGTCTGGGGAGTACTTTAGGAATAGGGGAAAGGATAAAATTATTGAAAATCCAAGGCGGAGCAGATTTCACAAGGAAAAAAACTTGGATTTTTGGACACAAAATCAATGGGTTGCCTTCTCAGCAGAACCCTCCTCCTTTAACAGAGTGGATGAGTGGGTGAAAGATCTTGAAAATCAGCAGCCACCTCCTGAGGATGATTTTACTGTTGACAATATTGGAAGCATTGACCTGCCATCTTCTCCAGATGCTGATAGATCAATTGCAAGAAGCACGACCCAGTTGACTCGACATCAAGATGCCGATTTTTCAAAGGATATTTTGTACGCTAATAGCGTGGTCCAGTCTCTGAATTCAACCTCAACTGCAGCTCATATATGTGGTATTGGTATTAAAGCCATCCCCACAATAGCACACTTCTCCAGTCTTCGCTCAGTGAATTTGTCTAACAATTTCATAGGTATAACTCATCTGAGAAGAAAATAACCTTTAATATGATTTCAAGTTCGAAACAATACAAACTCAATTGATTGGTTTTCCTCTTGATTGATTTGCAGTTCATATCACACCTGGATTTCTCCCAAAGAGTCTTCACACACTAAATTTGTCAAGAAACAAGATCAGCACCATTGAGGGCCTCCGAGAATTAACTCGATTGCGTGTACTTGACCTAAGTTATAATCGCATCTCAAGAATTGGACAAGGTTAGTTTCTATATGGGCTGATGCTCAATGGAGATTTTTTACTTCTTGAATCTTAGTCTTCACATAGTACTTGACTGTGTTTATCAGGGTTATCAAATTGTACACCGATTAAAGAGCTATATCTTGCGGGAAACAAGATAAGTGATGTTGAGGGGCTTCACCGGTTATTGAAGCTAACAGTTCTGGACTTGAGCTTTAACAGGATAACAACAACAAAAGCATTAGGCCAGCTTGTAGCAAACTACAACTCACTTCAGGCCCTGAATCTGCTTGGAAATCCAATTCAAAGCAACATCGGTGATGAGCAACTGCGCAAAGCAGTCTGTGGTCTTCTTCCAAAGCTAGTATACCTGAACAAGGATGCCATCAAGCCTCAAAGGGCTAGAGAGATGCTCACTGATAGTGTTGCCAAAGCTGCACTTGGAAACAGCAGCCGGTCCTCCAACAGAAGAGCACTAAAGAAAGGAGTCCAAGGAGGATCAAGTTCCTCCAGTGTGCATAGAAGCAGCACTGGTTTAGCCCAGAAAAGCAGGCACAGGTCCAAGAGCCGATCTAAACATCAGTAGTTGTCTGAATAAGGAACATTCCACCAGTCTTTTATGTTTCCAAAAACTTATAAACGGGGGCAGTTAATGCTTCAACCTGAAACCGAACCAATATGGTAAGGTTTGGTTGTAGGCATTGGTGTGTTTGCTTCAACCTGTAATTATTAGTGTTTGATTTATATACCATAAAGGAGACTGCACATGGTTGCAAGATATTGACAGTCTCTGTCAAGACTTGATATAATTAAGTCTTCATCATCTCCATTCTGCAAATGTAATGTGTGGAATTCATTCTGCAAATGTAATATGTGGAACTCAGTCATCATCTTGGAAATTTTGTGAACTTCATGTATACATTTTTGGCTGTACAAAACAGTAATTGGCCAGCCTAATTGCTACTGTTGTCATTATCAGTATCATTAAAACCATATCTAAATACTGAAAACCATGACAAGTTGACAACTAACAATTCAAAGTAAGCACTATTATGTTCAGCTCAGAAAAGCTGTAACTGAACATCAAATAGCCACCACAAAACTCCAATATCTGCAGCAGCAACTAATTGAAGGTCATAGCAAACCTGAATCTGAACAAGACAGCTGAGAACTTTTGGTCAAGCACCATCGATGATCTATCTTACTAGGCTACTTACTATACACATATCTTATTATTTATATTCATAACTTGGACTCACTCAAAATGAAGAGGTTTGTATACTCTTCCTGTTAATGCAAGAAATACACTGACTCGCATATTCAGTGAAGTTGACCAGATACCCTAGCACATCCCTTATAACAACTTCCCATAAAATAATAATTCAAGTAGATCTCCTTTTCTCCAACCATGAAAAATTGATTAACAATGGATGAACTCAAGTGGTCCGAAAATACTGTAAACAAATCTGACAGCCTGCACAGTTGGACCTTCGCAGCCGAAACCATGGCATTACTGGAAAAATAGTAAGCGGGTTAGAGTTTATCATTCCCATATAATCATATCCAGAAAGATCTGTCATTGAAGTTAGTAATCTTTTAAATCAATTTTGTGAATTCATTGCCAATGCCTTACTTGGTTTGAACATTTTCTCAGTAAAACTGAATCTGTCCCTAATTTTCATAGGTTGTGGAGTGACTAGGGTTTGTGTCAAAAATTGAATATTAGAATTTGAGAATTTGCAAGGTTAATAGAGTATTTGTAAATGTTCCACCGAAACATGCCTGCTTCATCAAAGCATTGCAAAGGTGAAATCAAATTTTCCCATCATCTCGTAATTGAATTATTCATTTTACATGCATGCAAATATCTAGTAAGTAGTAACCATAAGAATTTTCTCAGTTCATTGATAAAAAAACAAACAAAAAAGAAGGGGATATCTAGTACATGTTTATCCAACAGTAGAAAGCAGGGACAATAACATGAGACATTGAAGAATGAGTTGCTTTTCAATGAAGACTCGTTATCCTGTAAAACTCAGTTAGAGGATAGAAGGAGCATCAAAAGATTCATATTAACTAATTAATTATTATAGTAACTTGAAGATATCTTATAATGATATTGATCATGAAAAAAAATCATGCAGCCAAACCTTGATATAAAGGAACATTTCATTGCATATGAAAGTTGAAAATCAAAGCCAATATACCTAGATGATAAAATAGTAAAGTTGGCGAACCTAAAATCTTTGCCATCCATGCAATTCTCAGGACACTAACTTAAATTTCTCCATTGAATCGATGTTTCTTTTCTTAATCCAAAAACCCTTTTTAAGTTGTTCATAATCCATTGTTGAAAAAGTTTTCAAGTGATAGGTTGATTTTCCAATCCAACATCAGAACCGGGTTCCATTTCCTCATCCTGTATCTGAGCATACTTATAAAGCTTCTCATTGAACACCACTTGAGGATCCTTATGAATCAAAACACCGTTTCTATCATAACCATCTTTCAAAAACACAACCCAATTCATCTCAGTTCCCGCCAAATAAAACGCCCTCGGCTGCTTAAGCAGCATATGATAAGTATGCTTAGTCAAACTAAACTCCTCCTTAAACTCAACAAGGTGATGAATCGAAGCTCTCTTCTCCAACGTCAAATTCAAAAACTCATGAATCAATCCAACCCTATACTTCTCAGCTTCCAAAGTCCACACATCTAATTTCGAACCATCCGAATACGGAGAAACCAACGGAAGCGCGTTTAACAAATTCAACTTCCTCTTATCATCCAATTCCAAATCCAAATCCTTCCCATGCTTCACAGGAAAATGAAACTTCCTCTTAGCACCTTCCTCATTAACAACAAACTCTCTTTCGAGCGCACTCACCGCCAAAAGCGGATCCCAATTAACCAACTCAAGAACATGCTTTCCGTCATTGTTGTCATCTACAACAACACGGAAATAGTTAGGGTACTTCACAACACGGTCACGAAAATCATCAGGTAAACCAAATAAGATTCTACAGTGATGCAATTTACTAAGCGGAATACGGTGATTCGCGGACATCATGAGAAGCTTACCAACCTTATCGACACGATCGAGTTCCATTGATTCCATAACGGATTGTTCTTCGGCGAGGAGTTCTTCCATGAGATCGGTGAATCCGAGCCACATTTTGCCGTTTGTGTGGCGGTAGGTTTGGAAGAGTTGAGGATGCTGTTGAATGGATCGGGAAACCTTCCGGCCGCGGGGGAAGCCGAGTTCGCGGTGGAGTTTACCGGCGTCGTCGAGCTGGAGAACATGTTCGGGTTGATTGGAGAGATACTGTTTTGATTTTGTTACGAATTTTGTTAGGGCGTCGCGTTGTACGATTCGTTCGAATTGGGTTATGCGATTTGGCTGGGTTTGGATTGGGTTGGTTCGGGGGCTTGATTTGGGTTTGTGTTTTTTCTTGAGCTTTTTTGGGGTTTTGGTGACGAGAAAAGAGGTTGAGAATTGGAGGGTGAAGGTGTGGTTAGGGTTTATGAGGGTTTTGGAGTTTGTGATTTTGGAAGGAAATGAGAGGAAGAAGGAGCGAAAAGCCATTGAATTGAAATGAGTAGTGATTGTGTGAAAGATGAAATTGAAGTGTTATAACGGCTACTGCGATGTATTGATATTGATTCAAGTTTGTTCTAATTATGTCCAAAAAAAAATTAATTTCTAAAGAAAAAATCCGACCTACCGGATTCGAACCAGTGACCTAAGGATTTCTATTTGGAATTGATTCCAACTACAGTCCTCCGCTCTACCAACTGAGCTAAGGTCGGTGTTGAAATATTATTGACAGATAAGTTATTAATAGTATAAACTTCGGTACAAGTATTTTTATTTTCAAAATTTGTATGCGTATTTGAATTGAATGGCTACTTCATCATAGTTTTTATTAGTTATGGCTGTGGATATAATTAATTGATTATTCATTTGTTTACATAATATTATTCATTTTGGTGCACCATTTTCCATCTAATAGGAATAAAATCTGAAAGCAAATAAACACTTGGAGGAAACCATGTTCTTTGTCATGGATGTGTGTGTTTTTTTATAATAATCATTTAGAATATGCTGCTGGTAGTGGGGACTGAACATTGACTTTTGCTAAACCATGAACTGTTTTCGTTAGTTTGTCTATGAATAAACTGCACATCAAATTTTCTGGTAGAAAAATGAAATCTAAAACATTCATGAGTTAAAAAGACCAAATCTTGTGACATCTGTTGATGGCTTATGAACACTCTACCACATTCTTGCAATCAAGCTCAAAATACTAGTTATTTGATTAGGTGAAATAAGTATCATCATTTTTGCTATGAATCCTATAATTAATAGATAAGAGAGTCCATCATGAAATCATGAGTCTTTTAAGTCGGTCTCTTCGCATAAGCTCGAGTCATAATTTTGAAATACCACACCTATGAAACTGTGAAACCAATCCAAATCAGATGCAACCGATCCAAAATGCCACATACTGATATTATATAAATTGTACACTGGACTAATGAAGAATGTGATTTTGATTTCATAGCATGAAATAGAGAAAATTGTAAAGATATAGTTTTTCTGGGCCATTACATGAAACAATAAAGAATCTATAAATGGAGCAGAAAAATGCTTCTATTGCAAAAGGGGGATTTAGCCGCTGAGCATTTTATACACCACAGCAAACAAAAATAACTTATTCTTTCATAATCTTCCCAATCTTAATCATAATAAGTCTGTGTAATTGTAATCAGATATCACATGAAAAATCATATCTACCAGTATACTTCCTCATCTGTTCTGCTCCTCGTTTGGTAATTACACGATCCTATGTATAAACCTTACGGTTACATAGGAGTTTTGGTCGTATCGCTGATAAGCATTTACTCTTTTTCTTTCCTCTATTGTCTTTTTCGGCTCGTTTCTGTCCAAAATTTTCAATCCCCACTTTCTATGGCAGACCATTATGATAATAAATGAACATTATGAAAATGAATATATGAATACTATGGTTTGATTTCTTCTTCGGGACTTGAATGAATTAATTTGCTTGTCTTTTAAAGAAAGGCTTCTGGCAGATCAGGAGTCTCTGATCACTATCGCTTTCAATTTCTATGACTCTTGCATCCCACTTCAGCCGAGTTGTTAAAGCTCTAGCTGACTCTATTAAAGGAACTGTGTCGCGAATTATAATCCAACCCTGCACACATGACAATTCTCAGCATATGATATCAAGAGATCTACAGACTACAATATACCGATTCAAATGGATGCAGCTATCTAATTAAACATCCTACAAATCTACAATTTTTCTTTCAAACTTATGAAAATGTATCCTTACTCAAACTACGAGTGTTCAATAAAAGACAACTTTATCTATGCCACACAACTATATATATTTAACACCTCAAAACACCAAACAATTTGAATAAGAGTCTCAACAAAATCTTTGTCTCACTAGGTAAGGTTGGTTACACACAAATCAATCGATGTCATACTGTCCTGCCATGAACTATTGAAATATCCTCCATGTAGTTTACACTCATTACCAATGCTTCTATGAATCATCTTCATCTTCATCCAAGTCCAAAACCATCTACGAGAGGACTACAACATCTTTTCTACTATGAGATCTATTCCAACTTTTTATCTAACTATTTCAGTCTTAACCCTATCTTGTCTTGACAGAATAAGAAAACAAACACACAAAAGATCTGATCCATAAATGAAAAGTAAAGCACGGAGTATTTACATACCTCTGGGCGAAGTAACCTGTCAATTTCAACGAATATATCAAGCATGGTACATCTGTGTTGCTGAGCAGTTTCAAGGGATAAAAACCCTGCTGCATGTACCAAGTCATAGGTTCTAGGGTATGTTGGAAAGGCCTCACACCTACAATAAAAAAATCATAATTGTAACAAAACTTTCCACATAGTATATATTAGATAGATAATCATTCAACTGCTCTGTCACCCTACAACTTAAACTTATTGGTTGAATTGGTTCCTTCAAGATTTAGACATATAAGCTTCATTATCCATTAATTTTGAACAGATTTTTAAAACAAATATCGGATATCTGGAAAATTTTATATCCTCAAACAAACTTAAACATATTAAGAATATCCGAATTTTAGTGTAAATATTATATCCTCCAACATAACATAAATAAATACGAAAACTTGATCAAGATATTAATGCTTATTTTATAGCTGGGAAAATTCAGAAACCAATAAACTTATATATTTGGAAGGGATCGAGACGTTTAAAAATAAAAGGCAAGAAAGAAATAATTTAGTAGATGGCTGTGAGTGTCACATTCGGTCAAGCACAAAAATGCAAACAGTGAATTATTAAATTCTAATGTAAGAGAAAGGAGATTAAAATACCAATCATGCAAAACACCAACGTAACCGCGGTCCTGGATCAAGGGAAGATAGTTGACTCCATTTGCCGGCACCACATTCATCACCCAAACAGATTTTCCAGAATGCAACAATGCAGAATTAAAACCACCAAAATGAGCATTCATGTCTAGCACGTTTCGTAGCATGTTGTAAGGTGGTGGAGGGTCCTCATCACCAGGTCTCTTTGGATGATCAGAAAATATCAAAGGTGACAGAAGAGACCAATAGTTGTTTACTGCTGTCCTCCAGCTTTCAGCATCCTCCACAAATTCATCAGGTTGCAATCCTAACAATGCAAGTAAATATACATATTAAGATAACCTAGGGGATAGGAGATATCATTCAGTGATATTGTACAGTGAAATCTTTATATAACAGTTACCATGTATTGCAAGCTCATTCTTGTTCGGATGATCCCTGGAAGGCCAGTTCGCCCTCTTTTCAATTGAAATCCAACGACTGCTATGTGTTCCTCCAATACAATTTTGCAGATCTCGATAGTATGGAGACTCCACATCATAGCCTCTACTACATAGAGGAGGAGGAGGAGAACCGTTTTTTCTAGAAATACAAACATACAGGAATCATGAATACATGCAAAAAAAAATTGCAATGAATAACTGCACATACATATTATAGAGATCTAAGTTATACTAGAAACTTGCTTCCCATGATATATAAAATGAAATAAGTATCAATAAATGCACACCACAGCAGCATTACCTTGAACTATAGCATTTTATTTTACTAGTTTTCTTCCATACAACAGTTTCGTCTTGTTGTGATAGCATGTCCCAGCAAAGGTTTTCTGCAAAATCATGTATGAACTTCCACCTTTGCTGACTGTCTTTGTTACGGGCATTTGTAAGCGGTGAAGTCCAGACAAAATAGCCCCCGGGTTTTAAAAGTCTATCTGCTTCAATCAAGAGAATCCCATCTATGCCATGAAAATGTGAATAAAATAGATTAATCAGACTCCAGGTATTTTAGTGGGATCAATATAGAAACTACAAGGTGCTGTAATATTAATAAATACTGAAAATAAATTGAGGTATGGTGTTAGGGCAGATAATGAAGTTTTCCGATTCCAAGGTATGATTTTTGACATACCTTTCTGGTCCCAATGTATGCCACATCTAGCACAATGCAGCATATCAAAGGAGAGAGATGGATATGGCAACTGTTTTGTAGTGAAAGAAGCAACCATAGCAGGAAGACCCCTCTCAAGTGTAAGTTGAACTTGACTCCCTGAAGGCTCATAGTTTGCAATGCACATAGTTAAAAGTTGACTGTGAAAGAGGTGTGCTCCAAAGCTACCATAACCACAACCAATGTCCAGTATGGTTCTGACCTGTGAATGCCAACATGCCAATGAAAAAAACATTTCAGGCAAGTTATCACAATCGAACTTTAAGAGCTATGTTCATATTCGCTATTGCCATAACCTATCAAAATATCCATCACAACGCAAATCCCTCCGATTGCAAGGTACGGTAAGTTTTATAAATATTACTAATACAAATTTAATCACCAAGTTGATGTCCCTAGCCAATAATGTCAAAAACTTATTCAACAATCACAAAGGATTTTCAAACATTATAATACAAACTATTGTATCATTATAGGGAGAAAAAAAAGCTTTTCAACAGATGTGAGGTAAGTGAGGTTGACATTACATGCAAATGAAAAACATTTCGATTTTTATTAACGTACGCATGAGGTAAGTGAGGTCACATAAAATAACTTGTACGCATGAGGTAAGTGAGGTCACATAAAATAACTTGTACGCATGAGGTAAGTGAGGTCACATAAAATAACTTAAATATAGTTAATCAAGATATGTTAGTATTAGCACTGTTAGAGTGAAGAATGAGCCTAAAGTCAACACATATATGAGATACCCAACCATTTATCATTGTTGGGGAGTCCGGGGAACGTCTGGAGTGCTAGCAGGCTATACGTCTTGGACCCAAGAGACCTTTACACCACATATCCACCCAAAATCGTAAGGCATCAGGTATATGGGTCCTCTCTCTTATAAATCCAAAACCATTTCTAGTGGATGTGGAACTTAACCACTCACACTTGAATTCAACAATCACACTTAAGCAAAGTGGATGAAATTAAGTATGCTTGATTCCATAATTAACATATACCTAAATAGTGAAATATGACTATAATTGATGAATGCCACCACAAAAAAATTAAAGTATTCTATTCTATTTTGAGTGAAGAAAAGAAATATTCAGTTACCCCAGTTTGTATAAAGTTGGATTCGTTTCTAAGTCCAATCATTTCTGCGATTTGGTGTGAGTAGTCTTCAACCCCATCAAACATAAGGGAGGCAGAACGAAAGGAAATTTGCTCTTCATCGAGCATCATCATCCTGTAACCAAATAAAAAATGTGAGAACTTTAAGATGAAATGATGGCTGAAAGAATGCAAGCCAGTAGTAGGGATATATATTAACACCAACCTCTTGGTAAAGCTTCCAGAAGAAAGAACTTCCTGTGCAGTAATTTTAACATTAGAAACCCAGATAACATCCCTTCCAGTAGGCCACCGAAGAGGAATTTTGTAATTCATTGGCGAGAGAAGTAAACAATTTTGCTTAAGCTCATGGCCACATTGACGGTCAAACTCACTGCCATCAGAGTGACCCTGAGCTAGATTTTCTGATGCGTTAAAGCAAGGAACATAATTTTCAAAATCCTGAGAACAGAATTCCAATTCTTTCGTTTTCGAGGGAGCATAAGAAATCTCTCCGATATCCAAAAGGTCCGATACAAGTTTCTCTTGAAGTCTTCTATAACCATGGTAAATATGATCTCTTGAAGTCGTTGAAATCGATACTGTCCACCAAAAAGAACCAGCAAGAGCAAAAATAACTATAAATACTATACTAAACTTCATGAAAAGAAGAATCAACTTATGCCGACTTCTAGGAGTGCCAAGAACGAACGGATCAGGCGAGAAACCATTCTCACTAGCACCGCCATATTTAGAACTAGAATTATCTGAAAAAAGAACCCTAAAGGGAGACCTCAATTGTAACGGACTCTGATCAAAAGAACCTCTTTTATCCAAACCATCTTTTTCTGTTTTATCTTTCGATTGCGAATCCCACGGATCTATACTGCCATCAGGGATCCGAATCCCAGTCACACCTCTGTACAAAGGCCTGGACATTCTCTAACCAACACGCTTTTGCTCGGCGTTTAAACTAGGCCGAAACCAAATACTAATAGAAATTTGTTACTTCAACATCACTCAAATTTGTGTAAAATAAAGCATTCGCAAAATATATCTTCAGCTGAGCAAATAAAAACCTGGCATAACAAAAATAGAGTCACACACTTATCAAGATTTAGAGTATTCTAATTGGAACATAAATACCATAGCAGTGAGTAAAAGCAGCAATTAAGCGAGTAAACAAATCAAAGTTCCTATTGAAAGAAACAAAAGCATTAGAATAATAAGAAACAAACCATTAACAAATTCACGGAACCAGATCCATCACGGACTCAACATTGATATGAATATCAATGAATTGAGGGAAAAAATTGAAAAAATTCCGTTTAGATCAAAGGCATATGAAAGTACCTTGTTTGTTAGGAGAAAGCAGGGTGTTCAATTTCGGCGAGAAAACGAATCGGAGGAGGAAGAACAACACCGCTTAACGGCGGTGTTATTGTTACTGAACGGGTTGATTTGAGAGCTTTAACTCTGCTTCAGAAAAATGCACATGAGATGAGAAGAAGCAGAAGATTGTGTTCTGATCCGAATGTGAATGTGAATGTGAAGGTGAATGTGAATGTGATTCATACACACTTCTTCACAGACCAAGTATTAATTAGTCTCATGGATTAATACTAATTAATAACTCTAAATTTTAAATAATCATTCATTATTATAATTATAAATTATTCATGGTGTGTTTTCACTTTTCACGTTGTTTAATGATTTTAAAACAAATTATTTGTCATATTCATTAAATGATGTGACAGCATAACATTAAATACATGAATGCAACTAGTTGGTATATCAAGGGCAAAGTTAAATTAAACTTTATAAATAAAATGCAATTTAGCCTTTGTTTGAAGTATTTGGGTCACATTTTTTTAAAATTATTTTTAAATTTTATGTTATGCGAAACAAACATTCACTTGTTTGACGGATTTAAATTATAATACCAAAAATTTTATTCTTTAGAAAAGTAATGTCACGAGTTTTATTTCTATTAATTTGTTTGGTATATAATTAAGATTTTAAAGAATATTTTTGAATTTTATTTTATTTATAATTTAAAATTTTTAAAAATATAAATAATATGTTGAAGTAATATGAAAGTGGGTAGTTTGAGTTGGTTATTTTTAATTCTCATGGGAATATATAATGAGTTAAAAGGTAGTGCACTGACAGTGTAAAATAATTTTACACTATCATCCAATAGAAAATCATAAAGGTGTCATGTCATTAAGTTTTTTTTAAATAAAAAAATGGTTTAATTGGATACATGGGTGGTGACTGGCTGACAGTGTAAAAATATTTTACAGTGCATCACCAATTTTCTCATATATAATTCTCACCTTTTGACATGGGAATAAATAGTTGAAATTTTTTGAGTAACTTATATTTCTGGGTATTATTTATTCCAAGGCATTTTTTTTCTTTCTCATCTATCAAACAAAAAAATAATTATTTCCAACCTCAAATTCCTAAGAATCTTCTTTCTAGCACCGAAACAAACACACTCTTATATTTATATTAAATTGTCACATAAATTTGTTTTAATATATCTTTTAGAGAAAAAAATAGGAGATGCATATTTAGTGTAAAATAAAGTGTATGATTTTAAAATTACGGTAGATTATTGATTTTTTTATTAGACAACTATGTAAAATTATCTTATAAAGCATGTTTATTACTCTTTTTTAAATAATTACTTTAAACTTAATGTTAATTAGATGTCAATATAAAGCTATTTTAAAGTGATGTTACATGTCATATATTTTTATATAAAAAATATCATATTTTTTAATCTTTTAAAAAAATTATGAGCTGACAGCATATCATAGCATTATATATTTTTTTTAATATTATGATATATAAAATACTATTTTACACTTTTTTAAAATAATTGATTTCTTTTCATATTATTAAATTTTATTTTCCCTAGCGTTTCACCACTAGACCACACACACCCCTCCCCTCTATTTTCTCTAATTGGAACATGTTTTATGAGAATAAAATAATTATTAGAAAATAAAATTTAAATTAATTAAAGAAAAATTTAAAGATAATAATATTAAATATAATATAGTTAGTTAAATTTGTTTATTTTTTACTAGATTACAAAATATCCTTTTTAATTATTTATATTTGAGGCCAAAGTGATTAATCGCAACAAATATACGCAAAACTAATTTAGTGTATTTATCACCACTTGATAATAGTAAGACAATAAGCAAATAGTAGAATAAGATAAGATATGGTGTACTAAATTAAATAGTACTATTATTTATTCGTAGATATAATTAGTTATTCTGTACTGAATTATTGAAGTAGGAAGCTAGTTACTACCTAATTAAAGTACATCATAATTTATTCCATTCCATTACATGAAAAATTCCCGCTAAGGAAAAAAAATATACATATATATGTAAAAATAGAAAGCAATTTATCCTATCCTAGTGCCACATGATTCCTTCTCTTAATTGGGCTTGATTTTAGCTTTAAAATAAAGTGTAAAATCCAGCTTGTCACATAAAATCAATGAGTGGGAATTGGAAAGTGGAGATTTTTAAGTTGCTATAGGAAAAGGAAGCAAAATGGTAGATCTTTGATATGATAGTGATAACATTAATTTTTTAACTAGATATTTGTATACAATCCAATATTAATTTTTATATGTTCAAATAGAATTTACAAATTTTTTACTGTTCCATTTTTTTTTCTTTAAATATATTCATAATGATTATTAAAAATCTACACAATCATGAATGTTAGAATTTAAACGCAGGTGATAACACCTACCCTATCAATATCGACTTTTACCAGTTGAATTAGAATTTGTGGATTTTTACCACTCTTTCTAATTCTATTATGACATTATAGTACTTTTTATCGTTAGATGAAGATGATAGAAGGGAATAGTGGTCCATATTGTGGATACATGTAATTTTCTTATGTCAGAGAAATAAAAATAGTATCAAAAAACGATTATGATTTGGATATGGATGATACCATGCATGTTGACTTGAGAGCCTCAAATGGTGGACACTGACCCATGCACACACTTTATTAATATCAACCAAGCCATCATCACTATAAATATAAATAAATGCAACTATATATTGGTGCGTATTCACGTTTGAATGAGGTCATGTCACTTATATGTACAATTCCAATCACATACCTAAATTAAGTTTAATTAGAAAAATAAACCCTAATTAAGGAAGCTATATTAAGTATTAACTATTAATCCAACATTACCATTGGGTTCTTCTTACCATGGAAAAGAGTTTTAACATCTTTTTAACTTTAACAAGATTTAGTTGTCGATTTAAATGATTACACTTTTAGGGTTCGATATTCTTATTATTATTCCAAAACAAGACATAATATTAAAGTATGATTCTCACCTAAATCATTTTGACCAAAGAATTAAGGCTGTCTTATCTCTCATGGTATGTCATGTAGTAATTAAATACGCATGAGAATAGCTTCACGTAGAATTTTTCTTCTACTTGAACTAATTAAATAATTGATGGAAGAGAAGAAGAAGAAGAAACAACGTATTGGGAACAAACTGGCCCCAGTGCACCCTGTTACATTCATATCAAACTTTCCTTGTAGACATGTACAGACAAGAACAACTCGTTAGGGGTTGTTAAGGTAATAGTGATGAGAATGATGTGATGAAATAGAATGAAAATGACTTTCTTTTGCAATTTGCAATAAGGTTAAGCACTTCTTTTATTATTACAATATTTAATTTTTGTTGAATAAAAATTATAAATATCATATATTAAAAACAACAAATTCTTTGATACTGTTGTGAAAAACGATACCAATAAAGCAACAAAATAACAAATGAATTACCAAGTCGAAATCTGAAGTAAACGCAGTGGTCGAACTGACTTCTAATGAAACTTATGCGTGCCATGAACTTGTCGAATCTCCTATTCCACTGTCGAGGAGATTGTTTCATCCCATACAAAGATCTCATTAACTTGCACACATAATCTTCCTTCCCCTTTTCGACATACCCTTCAGGTTGCCTCATCAGGATCGTTTCATCTAGATCACCATACAAGAACGCAGTCTTCACATCCATCTGTTCCAGTTTAAGATCGAACTGTGCCACCATGGCAAGCAACATTCGAATGGACCTATGCTTCACAACAGGAGAAAACACATCATTGAAGTCGACACCTTCTTTCTGAGTGAAACCCCTTGCAACTAACCTTGCCTTGTATCTTTTCGACGTCACTCCTTCAATTCCTTCCTTAACTTTGAAAATCCATTTACAGCTGACTAACCTTGCCCCAACAGGTTTCTTGATCAGTTCCCAAGTATGATTATCATGAAGAGATTCCATCTCATCATCCATGGCCTTCAGCCATTCAGTCTTATTTCAACTTCTCATAACTTCCTTATAGTCTCTAGGTTCTTCGTCTAGAACCTCACTTGCAGAGATTAAGGCATAAGCTATAAGATCTGCATATCCAAGTCTCTGAGGTGGCTTGATGACTCTTCTCGACCTATCTCTCGATAATAGGTAGTCATCGTCAGTTTCCTCAACTTCAGCATCTTCTGCTTCTTCTTCGACTTCATCTGGGATATGCAATTCAGCATCAACATGCTCCACCTCAACAGGAATCTCTACCTGTTCCAGCTCTTCGTCAGATGTTTCTGTACTTCGACCAACATCATCAGTTTTCTTAAAAGCCATTTCAGCTTCATTGAAAACTACATCTCGACTGATGATACACCTCCTGTGACCTGGCTCTAGGCACCATAGCCTATAAGCTTTGACTCCTTCAGGGTATCCCATGAACATGCATTTCAGAGCTCTAGGTTCGACCTTGTCTTGCCTAATGTGAGCATAGGCTACGCAGCCAAATACTCTCAGTTTTTCGAGATCTGGTGGATGTCCCGACCAAACTTCTTCAGGTGTCTTCATATCTAACGCTGTCGAAGGACATCTGTTTATCAGATATGTTGCTGTCGAAACAGCCTCAGCCCAGAACACCTTCTTTAACCCCGCACTAGTCAACGTGCATCTGACTCTCTCCAAAATAGTTCGATTAAATCTTTCAGCCAAACCATTTTGCTGTGGAGTACCTGCAGTAGTTCTGTGCCTTGCAATACCAAAGGCAGCACAAAAACTGTCGAATGCCTCATTGCAAAATTCAAGGCCATTGTCGGTTCTCAACCTCTTGACCTTCTTGCCAGTCTGATTTTCAATCAGAGTCTTCCAACTTTTGAAATTCTCAAAAGTTTCATCCTTAGTCTTCTGGATGAATACCCATAATTTTCTGGAATAATCATCTACTATGGATAGAAAATACCTTGCTCCTGAATGTGATGCACACCTTGCAGGCCCCCAAAGATCAGCATGGATGTAATCAAGGGATCCATGTGTTCTTTGTTTGCCTTTGTTGAACTTCACTCTGCAAGATTTTCCAAGTACACAGGGTTCACAAAACTTCAGCTTTTCGACTTTGTCTCCACCAAGCAGATTTTGTTTCCCTAATTCGACCAGACCCCTTTCACTGACATGGCCCAATCTCATGTGCCAGATTTCTGTCTTCGACAAAGGTTTCGTGGATACAACATTTGTCGAACCACTTACAACTTCAGCCTCAAGGGTATACAAGCCTTGTTTCTTCATGCCTCTCAAGACTTCCTTCGACCCCTTCATGACTCTTAGGATACTTTTTCTCCTTGGAAAACATATCCTTTCTTGTCGAATTCACCAAGAGAAAGCAGATTTCTCTTCAAATCAGGAACATACCTGACTTCAGTCAACAACCTTATTGACTCATCATGGAGCTTGAATCTCACAGATCCAACACCTGCAATCTTGCAAGCCTTGTTGTTTCCCAGCAATACTGATCCACCATCTTGATCACATAATTCCTCGAACAAGTCTTTGTTTGGAGTCATGTGCCAAGTGCAACCTGAATCCATAATCCACTCTCTTCTTGAGTCACTGCTTGAAACCACAAGAACATCAGATGATTCGAAATCATCTTGAACAATGGCTGCATTGCCATTATCCTTACCTCCATGATCTTTCAGGCGTTCAGGGCACACCTTTCTTGTGTGACCCTCCTTCTTACAATGATAGCATCGAATGCCAGATGCTTCGCCATTGTAAGACTTCGACTGGCTTTTGCCCTTCTTGTCGAACTTACCATTCTTTCGCAAGAATTTTCCTTTAACGGCCAAACCTTCACCAACAGTTGAAGGTTTATGCTCCTTTCGTTCGTTCAGGTCCTTTGAATATAGGGTCGATTGGACTTCTTCAAAGGTCAGGGACTCCCTTCCATACAAGAGAGTTTCTTTGAAGTGAGCATGTGATCGAGGCAAAGCGCACAATAGTAACAGCGCTTGATCGTCATCATCAATCTTTACATCGATATTTTCAAGATCAAGAATCAGCTTGTTGAACATATCCAACTGCTCAGCCAACACTTTGTCTTCAACCATCTTGAATGAATACAAAGCCTGCTTCAGGTAGAGTCGATTTACCAACGATTTGGTCATATACAAACTTTCAAGTTTCGCCCATAACCCTGATGCCGTCGTCTCTTTTGATACCTGTCGTAGAACCTTATCACCAAGGCTCAACAGAATTGCGCTGTGTGCTTTCTCGATCATAGTTGTCTTCTCCGCTACCGTTAATGCAGCATTCATGGTTGCCTCTCCCTTCAACGCTTCCAAACAACCCTGCTGAACCAGTAGGGCTTTCATCTTCAAGCGCCACAGACCGAAATCATTCACTCCAGTGAACTTTTCAATCTCATACTTTGTTGAAGGCATCTTCTCCATGCTCACCGCACCAATTTGTTGTGAAAACCGATACCAATAACCAAGGATAATAGAGAATTAGAGAGGAGAAGAAGAACACAAGAATGAGTTATAACTGCTATTCTTTCACTTTCTCTTAAAACAAGATTACAAGTTTACAAGAATAACAAATAACCTCTCTCACCCTAAATTAGGATTTGTAGCTTAACAATGATGAGAGACTAGTATGCTATTTATAATAAAACCTAACATACTAACTAATGGGCTTTTTCAGCAAGGCCCATTACACAAGCCAACTTAATAAACAAGCTAACTTAACAAATTAGGGTTTAAACACTAAAACCTAATTTAACATGCTAACAACCCTAGCATCTTCGACATCTGCATGCTAGACCCATCTTCGACTACAGCATGCACACTTCGACACCAGCATGTGAACAATCCTTCGACTTCATGCTCAACTCTGTCGAACTGTCGAACCAAGAAGCTACCCTTCGACAATACTAGAGTTCGATCCAATATTTCACAGATACCTTTTAGTTTTAGTTAGGTACGATAGTATTGATTAATTTAAAATAAAAAAATTAATTAAATAGTATTAAAAAATGATGTAACATTGAATATGTTTATTTGATTAAAAGATAATATTAGTATCTAACTAAATTTAAGAATATAAAAGTATTCACCATTAAAAAAATTATTAATCAATCATTAAAATGTTAGGGGAACTTTACCCGAGTCTTCTAACATATTTACAGTTGGATATTTTGACCAAAATATTCATCCTTTGTTTGGTTATAGTGATAATATATTTTATAAATTCATTTTTTTTTTTTTGAAATTGCATGTCAAACAAATTATTCATAGATATGTGAACTTCTCTTAATTAACAGTAAGTCAGATAAGGATAAACACATAAGTGTTGGTGCACAAGGTTGAAAATAAAGATGAGAGGATTATAATTAATTTCTATCTCGAAGTATGGTAGGCAGAGTTTATTACTTGTTATGTTGTTGCCACTCATGTTGTTTGGTTGAGAAATTTAATAATTAGACTTTGTATTGTTGATTTCATTATTAGGCCACTAAAGCTTTAATGTGATAAGAATGTAGTTGTGTTCTACTCTAAGAATAATAGAATTTCTAACGTTTCTAAGCATTTGGAATTGAAGTATTTAACAGTTAGAGATGTTGTAAATAAAAATGACATTATTGTTGAATACATTGGTACGGGTTTCATAATTGTTGATCCCCTAATCAAGGGACTTAGGTCCATTGTGTTCAAAAATCATGTTGAGATCATGGGCATTGTGAGCTCTTTCGATGTACTTGGTTTGTAGGAGTTTATTTTTTATGTCATTTTTTTATTACGTTGTATTTTATTTTGGACACTTTAAGTGTTGGATTGTCAAGCATTTTCTATTTTGAGCAATTGATAATGTAATGAATATTATTATTTGTTGTTGTTTATTTATATGTCAATTAAGACTAGGTGTCAATGGGACCATAATGCTTGTGGTCGACACTAGGTTGGAATTCAAAGCATGATTATAACTTTGCCCCGCCATCTTCGGGACCATTATACCGATGGTCGATGCTATATTGAAGATGCGGTATAATTTTGAGTTCGGCGTTGTCAGAACCATTGTGCCGGTGGTCGACGCCATATTGGAGTTAAGGCATTATGGTATGTTAAACCATGAAATTTCTCTGGCTTTAAGGCATTTAAGAGAAATTGTTAAGGACTAACAAAGAAAATAACATTTTAGATGTTGGATGTTATTTTTTTGCCACACTCCACACTGATGACTAGTTAACAGAGTCTGTAGTATTGTAACCATGGAAGGTTATATGTCAATGAAGGATGTAATAATTGTCATGATTCTATATTTATTGACTTTTATTGGACAGAGTCATATTCCGATATTGCACTTGAAATCATGTATTTTCTTAAAATGCGGCCACATTTTAAGAAATTAGTCATTAATTCGAGAGTCGGTTTCAAATATATGTTTTTAAAAGTTAAAATCACACAATTGATTTTGCCAAAGTGGGTGAATGTTAGATTTATTTGATATCTTATTGGCTGCAATCAATTGTTATTTTTATTTGTGAAAATGGGTTAATCATGATTCTGATAGGGATTTATAAGTAGGCTCCTTTATTGGCTAACTGATCCTTTTAATTAAAGCTTGAGTATCTCAAACCTGAATGGTGTGGGTAAAAGTGTGGGCCTTAACCTCTGACCAATTATGGATATGGACTATGGTTATATAGTATGTGGCTAGGTCCCCTATATAATTCCTAAATCAGAAACATAACTGACAGCTCCACAACTTGCTCCATTGAGAGTTGTGAACGAGAGTGTGAGATATAGAGGAAGATTTAGTCACTCATCTTTTTCAGAATTCAGAATTAAGGTGATAAGAAATACAACCCTTATTCTCAAATCATGTCTTCATCAAGTAAGTGTTGATGTTCTAATTTCATATAATTTATCAATGAATTTCCTGCTTACATTTTTTATTTTAGAATTAAGCGTACTTGATATTAATTTATAACATGTCTTTTATAGGAAGGTCTTAGGTTTTCTGAGGACCTAGAACCTTATGTATGCAACATTTATCTCCAAAGACATGTTTATCTAGCACATATGTACTTCTAGGACATGTCCATCTCAGAGCTGCAGAGTATTAGAAACATCTTCATCCTTTAATGCTTTGTAGGTTTTGATGTTAATGCGTACAATTGTCTTCATGATCCAACGGTCCACAAATGTTTTGTTTGCCTCGATCTAAATAGATGATATGGTGTGACCATTTTGGAGATTCAAGGTTGTTGGGTCATTTCTTGTATGTTGACTTTCTTGATTACATTTTAGTACCATTGGATAAACTCGGTGACTCGTTTAAATAATCAAGTGTCGAGCTCTATACATGGTAGATGTCGAGTGATTTAGGTCTTGACCCAAACCAAAACAATTTATAAGATATACAATAAAGAATATCTTTCCAATATCTGAGACACACCAAGACCCGGGTGCTCATGATCATCCAAACATTTCAAATATTTCTCATTTTTAAAGAAGAAATATAAAATTACAATATTATACTCCCTCTATAATAAATTATAAGCAATTTTTATTTTTTAAATTTATTGAATAATTAATATATTTAGTCTATATATAAATTATATACATTAATTATTTAGTAAATTTAAAAAATAAAATTTATTTATAATTATAATGTGCTACGGAAGGAGTATATGCGTATGTATGTATATATTCTGTATACCAATTATTTAATGACCTTGTAAAGTAATACACTTAATAAAGACAATGTTTTGTTAATTTAATATTTTGAATTCAAATTTCAAAATATCAAATATTATTATTTTATTGTTTTTTAATAATATATACTTTAGAATTAAATTGTAGAGATCCTCTTATTTTTTAAAGAAAACACAATTATTAAATATATATATTTTTAAAATGTGTGACATATATTTTATATAATTTAAAATATTATATATTTTTGATAATTTTCATTTTTTTAGAGAAATGAAAATGATCCTTGCTCCAAATCGCGCAATACAATTATAACGACATTCACTACTAAATTATATATAAATACATGAATAAATGTTACTCTACCAGCTAGTGAACATGAAAACCAATAAGAACACACATAGAAGAAGTATTATCTTACTACAGACAATATATTGTAGAATAAAAATAAAAATTCACTTGGTATTCAAATAAATGATAGCCAGAAAAACCGATTCCCTTGGCCACTTTGACAAAGATTACTGCCTCCGTCCCACAATGAGTGACTCAGCCCACCATTTCATACATATTAAGAAAAGTGTAGAAAAGTAAGAGAGAGAATAACATTTTTACCATAACACCCCTAATCATGTATTGAAAATTGTGAAAGTTTAATTAATTAGAGGGTAGAATAAGAAAAAATTTATTAAAAATTAAAATGGATCATTAATTTTGAGACATTAAATTATTTCAATTGGATCACTCATTATGGGACCGATGGAGTATCATCTTACATTACTTTTATTTTTCTGTATATATAAATAATGATGAAATAACTAACAATGATAATTTAGTATAATTTGTAGCTATATGCCAAGCCAACAGTACGTTGCGTGTTACTTCATTTAAGGTCCTTTTTTTGTGGTTTTTTTTCCTTGAGCTTGATAGGTGATTGTCTGATAGTGCACTTTTCCAGTATCGAGTGAGTTGCATCAACGCGGAATTATATTCTAGAACTGCGCGCTCGTGTCACGGACTCACAGTTTATACCTTCAATAGTTTTATCTCTCATATTAAATGTAACATTTATAAATCCAAGTTAGTCACATTTATTCTTGTTAATCTTGTTTTTGTATTTATTGTAAACGTTGTTTAAAACTTCAAATTGATTTCATAAGAATAAATTATTATTTATTTTATTGAATTGCATTAAGGAGTCATTATGTCATTCGGGATCGCGATTTGGGGTAACGGTTGACACTAAGATAATAGCTTTTTTGAATAAGTTCTGAAAATCTCATGTGCCCTCAAAAATCAAAGTGTTTAGTTGGCGTGTTTTGCATAATAGATTACTATCTAAAGATCAATTAGTTAAGAGAGGAATTATTAACAATAATCAAGATAAATGGTGCGTGTTATGTATGGAAGAAGTATAAGATCTTAACCACTTGCTATTCAAATGTGGTGTTTCTTTAAAGGTATGGAGAGGCATTTTTGTTTGGCTGGGATTACAAAATATGTTGTTAATGGAAGGTGTTTATCACCTAGAACAATTCTGTTTAGCTCTAAAAGGGAGGGTCAATAAGAAGAAGGTGTGTAATATATGGTTGGCAACGGTATGGACAATATGGAATACAAGAAACAAAATCATATTCAACGAAGGCGTTCTTGCAATAGACGATGTTACTACAAATATCAAAGTGACATCGTGGATTTGGCAAGCGATTGGTTCGTCAGGGGAAAAGGTTTCGCCATTCTATAACTGATACCAAGCTCCCTTAGTTTCGATCAATGTTGTATATGTTTTGTTGAGCGTATTCTTGTTTCCGGGTCGAGTACCCCTTGTACTCTATTATATTATTAATATATATTGCTTATAAAAAAAATTATGAAGTACAATTTTTTTTAAATATCTCAATCTACCAATGGTACTCTTAGGCATCTGTCGAAATGTTAATTATACCCCCTACTTTCGCAGATGCATATTCGAAATCACTTTACTTTTAGCAAAATTTGGTTTTTATAGGTACATCTACGAAAGAGTTAAAAACATAGTGAATGTTGGAAAAATTCAAATTAATTCAGTTCAGTAAAACTTCCGTAGATGTATCTACGGAAAAAGTTTAAAACAGAATGCTCAGTAGATGTACCTACGGAACCTTCTGTTATATTTTAAATCAACTACATTTCACTCCAAAACTCTAATTTTTTATACATAAATGAAACATCAAATTATAGTACATCAAAGTAGTGCAATTTAAAGGCAATGAAATATATTACACCAAAGAATACATAGTATAAATCATTCAAATAGTGCCATATACATAATCAAAATAAAGTACATAAATGTAATCAAAATACAGACATTAATAAAATCATAAGCATCGCTACTGTGTGTGCGGGCAATATCCTCAGCCTCTCCTCTGCCTCTGACGGCTCTATGTCCACCACTTCGTCTGCTGGCTACTCTGCCTCTACCGTCAAGTGTCCCACCTGTCATGGCACGATGTCGACGATACAAAAATGCCCCTTCTGCCACCCCCATGATATCATCTAGTATATGCATGTGATTAGACCCTTCTGGGAAGAAACCATCAGTAATGTCTGCTTGCGCCATGTCAAGCATCTCACGATAGCGAGGAAGAACATCGTTAGTATGCTCCAACTGAGACTGATGAGTTTGCAAGATCTCTTCATGGGCTGGCCTGGGCGGTGATCCCGCTGCAGTGGGGATCATGTAGGGGTGTGACATTGTGAAGTACCAAGTGATGTACCCATCGATGCAGATCCAGTCTCTCTCTAATCTGGTCGCCCGAGCCTCATCACGAACCATGTGATGCTCAAAGTCTGCAAAGACCTCATCTATCTGCCGACGGGTAAGACGATAGGAGCGGAGACAGAAGGGTGGCGAGGTATTGCCTGACAATAGCTGAACTGTTGCATGACGCTTTCTAGAACATAATGAACAGTATTGGTCAAACTAGCAACCAACTATCCATAATATAGGGCAACGTCATCCCACGCAACCGTCTCACGATGAGCAGCATAGCAGTCGTATCAAACATCCTCGGCAGCCATGCGGTCAAGATAGCGTATGTAAGGATCCGGCACCTGGTTGAAGGCACTAGCCCGCGACATGGCCTCAGTGTAGTTTGACACCTCTCCCTAGCCAATGATCATGGGGAAGTGCTGTAATATCCAACCCTAAAAAAAACACGGGGATCAAACATTATCATAAATATATAATGAATAACTTTGAGAAAAAGTAGAATGATATAAGATTGTTACCACTAAGAGGGAACAGCTACCAGCCACATTCCTTGCCTTCCACAAGCATCCCTCTCCGAGTATATGGTAGTTGTATGCAAGTGTAGCCGCTCCCTAATTATACTCATGGATACGTGCGGTATCCGATACATACCGAAGGTAAACGACATCTGTGTACGAGGAGCTCGTGTCCACAAACAACTAAGTGCCTAACAAAAATAGGAATTAACATCTCAATGCACGCTATCTGTGTATCTCCACCTTTACTGGGTCACCAGTAGCCTACTGGGCCGCAAGGAGGTCGGCCCCGTACTGCCGCGTCAAGAAAGAAAATCTTGTGTTTCTCCGACTAATCCGACCATAAACTTAACTGCTCAAATCAACATATTAATCCAATTAGGTCTTTAGAATAATACCGATAAATTCCGACTTCGACTAATTCCAACGAATAAATCCTTGATTAATTTAATTAAATAGTTAATTAAATTTGGGGCGTTACATAGACCACAGGCGCATCAGCCGCATCAACCTCATCGTGCAACATGTCAACATCATTAGGAGGAGGCACGAAAGATCAAGCATCGGCCATAGGTGGCACGTGAGTAAAAGAAGTGTCCCGACAACGTATGCAGGCAGAGGGTGTTTGTGAGGAACCCTCGCCATCATCCTGAGGCGTCCGGGATAAAGTAGTAGATGTGGAAGGCCCCTCTGCTGGAACGGATGTACCAAGTACCTCTGCTGGAATGGGGGTATCAGGTGCATCTGCTAGAACGATGGATGCATTTGTCGCCTGT
This sequence comes from Vicia villosa, assembly GCF_029867415.1. Lineage (NCBI taxonomy): Eukaryota > Viridiplantae > Streptophyta > Magnoliopsida > Fabales > Fabaceae > Vicia > Vicia villosa. The sequence goes on from NC_081182.1 coordinate 82,250,819, forward strand.
GACAGTGCTTGCATCCGTGCACGTCGCATAAAGGCATGTTGTGCAGTCCTCCCAGATATGATGCGGTCTGGATGGTCAGCCATAATGTCTGCATTGTATTACAAATAAAGTTGGGTTAGATACAATTAATTTATAAAAAAGAAAAGAAAAAAAATCAAATTTAACTCTGTATGTGCAAATACGGAAGACTTCCGTAGATACGTCTATGGAAGCACCCAGCATTTCAAAAAACTAGGGTTGTTTCGTAGGTGCATCTATGAAACTACCTAACGTTTCATTTGTTTTATAGATGCACCTACGGAACATTCTGAAACTCCAAGAACGCAACAATAGCGTCTGTCACTGTTCCAGCCACTAAAAAAACCTCCATTTTGGTGGCTTGATCGTCCATTTTACACTTCCAAATACATACATTGTCTCTAAACTATGTTTCTAAAATTATCCAATCATTTCTACACCTAAAAATTGATTTCTAACTCTATTATGAGAAAACTCAAAAAGTCGAAAACTTACTGATTAAATTGAGTTTTGAAGTTGTTGGAATGTGTTGATCGTTGATGTTGACGTTTATCGCCGAACTCGAGAGAAAAAAATAAACTTTGGTGGATTTTAATTTTTGAAGTTGAGAGAGTGTGAAGAAGAAGAAAAGTGAAGAATGAGAGAGGAGAAGAGTCTGGCGCAAATATAATATTAAATGCTTTTGTAGATGCATCGCTGGAAGTCTTCCGTAGATGCACCTACGAAACAAATGAACTTTGAAACAAAAAAAACTTCCAGAAATACATCTACGAAAACAGGGGAACATTTTTGGCAACGCCAATGGTGCAAAAGAACAGGTAGGGTTAGAGTTTTTTTTCTTTCTTAGTCTACTAACTAAATTTTCTCTTGAATAAATGTGATGTGCAGACTATACCTCGTGCACCTATATTAGATATCATATTTCTACACGTGAACTAATTGAATTCCCTAAACATAAGATAAAATACATTTTTATCTTCATGAAATACATTTTTATATATTCGCTAAATAGATGTAAAAGGATCAAATCATAATGGTACTGTATACAATTAAAAAATTATGAAACTTTTTTTATAATTTGTTAATTTTAGTTAGAAATTAATTAATATTAATTATAAATTAGTTAAAGTTTTTCTTTAGTTTAATAGTGTATTTGATAAAAAAAATAATTTTTAGCTTTTAGTTTTTCGATTTATATCAATAAAAAAAACTTTATCTAATACCTAGTTTTTACTAGAAGCTTGTAGTTTTTTCTACAACATTATAACATTTTTTTAAAACTATTTCAAATAGCTTTTGAATTTCTAATTTTTTTTTTTTTTTTTTTTTTGTTATAATGTATCCTTTGATCTTTACTTAATTTCAAGTTTTATTTTATTTTCTTATTTAATAAACGTTCGTTTTAAGTCTCTCATGTGTAATTCTATTAGCCACATTGGTCGTGACTGTTAAATTATGTCAAAGAAGTTAGCTTGTGCATTCTTGGCACTTCAGCGGGACGTTTATTAGATGACACGAAATTATTTTATTACGTATTAATTTAAAATTTTAAAATTAAAAAGAATGCAAGCTGAAACGATTCCGTTTCAGTATTTCATTTTCACTCTATTTCATTTTCACTCTCTCTAATTAAACAAAACCCTAGGACTTGAAAATTGAAGAGAACAGACGAATCCTAGGTGAAACAAAATCTTCATAGAAGACAAAGCTTGTTTAGGTCGTCGAAGCTTGTTTCACAAGAATACAGAGAAGAAGAAAAAGAAGAACTCCATTCATCTTCAATCATAAGGTACGAATACTCATAGCTTTGTTACTAAAAATAAAAACTTTTTAGGTTTCATACCATCTTCCTTACTGCTATTTCTAGTTTAGGTAGCTTGTTTAGGTTATCAAAGCTTGTTTCACCATAATACAGAGTGGAAGAAGAACTTCATTCATCTTCATTCATAAGGTATGAACACTCATAATTTTGATACTAAAAATGTAAACTTTTTAGGTTTAGTCATCTTCCTTAATGATATTTCTCATTTAGGTAGCTTGTTAAGGTCATGGATATTCGTTTTTAGTGTATTGTGCATCATGGGGTGAGTTTGTTGAGTTTGCCAAATTAGGTTATAAAAGGTTAGAGGAAACTTGGGATGTTGATCCTGATTTTTGGAATTATTTTGAAGTTTTGAGAGGGTTAAAGGATTTAGGTTATCTAATTATAGATAGCATCTAATATTATGATCAAATGAAGTTTAATGATATGGTTTTCTTGAAAGATGACAAGGGAACTAGGAGGATTAAGACAATTGCAGAGTTGATTGGGACAATGCATTTATATGTTATTCATCTTATATTTCAACCTGACATTATTGAGGAACTAATACTCTCACTAGAATACAATTTGGTATGATCTAATATTGTTGAAGAAGGTATCACTGACAGTGAATTAGAAAAGAATGATGTAGAAGAGACCACTATGTTTGAAAATGTTGTGGATGAAGGAGCCAATTTGAACGAAGGGACCACTGTTGTTGAAAATATAGTGGATAAAGAAGTCAATGTGAAAGGGGACCATTGTAGTCGAAAATATTGTGGATGAAGGATACATTTTGGATAAGAGGACAATTGTAGTTTAAAATGTTGTAGATGAATGAGACATTTTGGATAAGGGAACAACTGTGGTGGATGAGGGGACCACTGTGGTGGATGAGGGGACCACTGTGGTGGTTGTTGCTGTTGAGTCTCAACAAGAGTATGTAGATAAGGGACTAAACTCTAACATTGAGAAATAAGAGGGACTAGATGATAAGACCAATGTAGTTGACGAGGGACTAAACTATAACATTGTTGAAGATGAGGGACTGGATGGTGGCAGTGAGGAGATTGCATTGGAGATTAATTTTGAATATTCTGACGATGATTTGGGTATAAATGAAGATATGGCAGTTACTGAAGATAAGGTTCCTGAAGAGGATATGGTTGAATAGAAAAGGAAGGAAAAAAGGAAGAAAAATGGGGAAGGAGAAGGGTAAAGGTAAATGGAAAGGGAAGGGTGAAAGTAAATGGAAAGGGAATGGTAAAAGGAAAGTTGGAAGACCACCTAAGCAACCAAAGCAGTGTGAAGGAAGTGGTGAAGGAATTATTTTGGATCACTGCATTAATAAAGAGTATACAAATGTAAACTTGAAATGTTTTTTTTGACATTGAGTGTAATAGCTCATATCATCTTAATTGCTTTATTCCTTGTTAGTTGAGATACGTTGAGTTCCTAAATAATATATTCTTTGTCAGTTGGGACAAATATAGTAATTAGTATACTCATACAAGATTAATTTTTACTTAATTTGCTTGATCCTTTACTAATTAGTACAAGAAAGGATATTTTGGTGTCGTTGGTTGACCATTGGTTACCAGGGGACAAAAGTCAAACATATATATTTTCTCTCATTCTCTCTTACCATTTATTCCATCCTGTTATTAGTAAGAAGAGAAAAGAAGAGAAAGAATAAAAAAGAAAGGAAAATAGAAAAACTTGGAAGAGTGAAGATCAAAGCTTGAATCATCAAGGAATCATTCCAATCTTTCATCATCTTTATTCTCTAGAGGTGGTTTCCTAGTTAGACATAGATTTATGGGGAAAATATTCATGAAATGGGAATTAGGTTTCGTGAATTTTGCTATATGTGTCAAATTGATGTTCATGCCTGATCATCTTGTTGGTTTGCATATCTACTTATGTTAAACCATGTTAATTTGTGTTATTGGGTGCAATATGATGATACATGATGATGTGTGTGGTTGTTTTCCCCTTACTATTACGTTTACTTACTAGTTGTGTTATGCAATTTTTGTTAAGCTAAAGCACTGCTCGCTAGGCGAGCATATCAGATCCTAGTTGCAAAATTTGTTTTGCTATTATCGCTAGGTGAGGATATATCATGCTAAGCAAGACAACAGATTTTGAGAAAAATGTCATTCTGTTTGACCTCGCTTGAGCCTCGCTAGGTGAAAGCTTGCTTTGACATCTCGCTAGGCGAGGGTTCTGAAACTTTGAGAAATTACTTGTTTCCACCATAAAACGGGATTCGTAACTCCGATTGATGTGAGGTCGGATACATGGGAAAACTAGTCCAATGCTTTGCCTTTTGGTAAAGAGAAACCATGCTTGTGTTCCAATTATTATTTGGATAATGGTAGTGAACTATTATTTGTGTTTCATGTATCATATTATGATGTGTATGTACTAAATGAATAATGAATGAAGCAATTTCCATAATGATGAGTAAGAGTAAACCTAGAGTGATAGCTAGGTGAATTAAATTAGTAAAGATAACTTAGGTTATGGTAAATAACTTAGGTTGTTATACTAGAATGTAAGATGTACCTCGATATGTACCCGTTAGCGAGTAGTCTGCTGAGATAAGTCGTCCCATCCACGAGAATGTTAGAGTCATAGATGGGGAACAATGTCATAGTTCCGATTCAATGAGCTTGTATGGAAACATATTATAATATATTGTGATTATGATATGATCACATGGAAATTGTGTATAATCCCATGATGATTGTAATATAGCCACATAGAGATTGATGAGACTGATCACATATTCGGGAATAACCTATATTCGTGTGTATCCCGAGTTCAAGACTTGTATAAAGTAGCAATTGGGAAGACGAATCATTGATTTGGATATCGTGACCCATGTCCATAGCCCAAATATAAGAAGTATATGACATGTGTCCATAGTCCTTGGATTGGGATCGGTCGGGGAGAAGACGTTCCTTATCGAGCGGACAATCATGACCCGTGTCTATAATCCATGCATTTGGATCGATCGGGGAGAAATTGTATGAGATAACAGAGATTTGTGACCTGTGTCTATAGTCCTAGACGTAGGAACGATCAGGGCGAAGATACTTTGTTATTGTATTCCCGAATAGTGACTCATTGAGTTATATGAACGCGTGTTGTGTGTTTCCATACAAAGTGTAAATCCCCTTGAATGCTTAAGTTCTTGTTACATTGTGTGAGTTATACATAGGTAACGTGTGATGAAAGGCTTAAGTTAAGAAATCAATAAGAGTCTCTGTAGAGCCGAATGGACCCATAAGATAGGGGAATTCACTGAGATTATTATTTCACCCCACTATTATTGTTGATTTTTTCAAGTAGTTCATTGCAGGTTAAAGGCACAGATAGGCTTGCTTGATGGTGTTTGTTGACGTGACTTTTTAGTCACGACCTTTCGTTATGGATCATGTGGATGTTGTACATGGATCCTAGTTTTTGTTTAGTCACTCTTGTATATCATGTGCTATATCATATATTATTCATTTTGGGCATGTATATATGATGTTGCCGATAGGATCTTATGATGTATCAGTACCAGTTACACTATGTATAATGTATTTTCTAGATGTATATTATATGTGGGTGTTACAATTGGTATCATAGTAGGTCGATTCTCAACCTAGCCATGAAAAATCATAAGTAAATCAAGTTCTTCCCCATATGTGTAATTGTTGTCATTATCTTTGATGTCATATACTATAATATTGAGTCTGATCAACTTAATTCTATATGTACAAAAGTTAGGAGCATGACTGAAAGACCTAGAAGTCCTAGAAGGCCCAAAAGTCAGAATGTGGAATTGGAACCAATCGTTAAAGATAGTAGGACTCAGTGCCACGAGTGTTAATCTTTGAGATTTCTTTTTCGAAGGAATCCTTCTGAATTCCAAGGTGGCCTAGATCCATTAAAGGCACATGATTAGTTGTTCAACATGGAAAGAGTCCAGATTGTGCCCTATTGTGAAGATAACAAAGTGATTTTTGCTTCGAAGATCATGAAGGGCCCCGCCACAAAATGGTGGGAAAGTGCGTCAACTTTCATGACTAATCAAGTACTTCTAAGGGATTAAGAGCACTTTAAGATTACTTTCTTAGATAAATATTATCCAAGTAGTTTAAGAACTCAGAAGGAATTTGAATTTCAATAGCTCAGACAAGGTAACATGTCAGTTGCTGAGTATGTAGAAAAGTTTGTGAACATGGTTGTCTACTCCAGGAAAGTCGTGCATGCACCAGATGAAAAGTGGAAGGTGGGTCAGGTCGTGTTTGGGTTAAGAGTTTATGTTGCTCATTTATCTCTCAGAGAGGGTTTACTAATAATGCTAAATTGTTGAGGCAATGTTATGTTGCTAAGAATAGTTTGAAAAAGGTTTGAGAGGAAAGAGATCAGTATAGTTTAATCAGAAGGACCAAGGAATGCCAAGCCATCTATTTAAGCCAAAGCCTTAATCTTTAAGGGAAAACAAGAACAGAATGTAAAACTCGTTCAACCTCCTCAGTGTCAAGTGTGTAAAAAAAATATTTGGGGAAGTATACTTCCGAAGTGATTCAGTGTTATCAGTGTCAATGAGAAGGCCACATAGCTAGAGATTATCCACAGAAGAGAATCCAGGTGCAAGGAAAGAATACTGGTTGAGTCTATACCTTGGATTCTAAGAAAGCCATGGGTGATTATAAATTGATCGCTGGTACATGTCGTTGGCACATGCTAAGCAAAATGTAAAAATATTAAGGGAATTTCTTATTCCACCCCATGTTTTTCAACGCACCACACAAAATTTCAAAAATGCCCCTCAAAACCGAGAGTATATTTCCGGTGCTCACCATAATTGACATTAACGTTGGAACTAACCAAAAATATAACTACGGTATGGAACCGTAAGTATATTTCTGGTTCCTTGAACACCTAAAACGCGTGCTGCCTCTTCCCCTCCCATTATAGTTTCAAAAACAATCAAACAAATTCAACTCTCTCAAAATTCTCTCAATCTCATTTTCACCGAATCACCCGCATATGCAATCGAATTCGTTCTAAGGCATCAAACATCAGTGTATCAAGCATTCAACAACAATCAAACAACACAAAACAACAATAAATCAAGTAAGTTGATTTTGAAATTTTTAGAGTTTAAGTAAAATCCACTTAAATGTGTGTTTTAGGTCAAAAATTAGGTATTTGTGGATTGTTTTGAACATTATAAATTATTTCTAAGGTGTTAGAAATGTATTTTAAATGATCAATGGTTGTTTAATTGAGCACTTTTGTGGGGGTGGGGTGCCACTAACGCACCTCTGAAATGGCAACAGAAAACCAGAAATATACTTCCAGTTTTCAGCAAGAACAAAACTGCATTTATATTTCCGGGTTTTTCCCTTATGTGTTTTCATGTTTGTTTTCAACATTGGTCCTCAAGTTGACATTTTTTTCGTGCTTCTACAGGAGCAATGACTAGCAGAGCATCTCGATTGAGACATGAAATGGTAGCATAACACACTTCTTTATAGATAGAAATGAGTCCAGCAACCCAACCTCCTCCTGCATTTGAACAGGCCGTACCGGATGCACGAGCTTCATCTTCCAGTGTTCCTCCTGCTACTCCCACTACTTCGGCTACCGCAGTAGACGGGATTCTCCCGTCCATCCTTCTCCACCCCCGTCCTCCCGCAGACGCACCTCTCCACATACAGCATTCGAGGCGGAGAGGCCTCATGTTCTCAGGCAACACCAGAGGTACCAGAGGCCCAATCTCAGCCCCAGTCAGAGCCTCCATCACAGCCCCATACGACACCAACGACGGCTCGTGTATAGTCTGCACCTGCACAACCTGCTTTTGGAGGAGGACCATCTGATTTATTCATTCTTCCTCTTTACTCTGACTATGTTGCTAGACGTATCTGGGACGGACAAGTATGAATTTTGAATTTTGTTTTTTAGTACATTTTAAATTATGATTTTGTTTATGAATTTTGAATTTTAGTTTGTTGATTAAATCTGCCAAAATATTTATGCAGAACCGTGATACGCTCAAGGTCATTAGCCATGGGCGGAAGATCACTAAATTGGTACCCCTTACATGGCCATGGTATGATGAGCTTTTACAGCCTACAGGGTTGAAAGATTTGGCCCTGTGTGGATACAGTGTGGTCAACTGGGGTATGATTAACGCTTTCATCAAGAGGTGGCACCATGAGACGTCGTCGTTTCACATACCACATTGTGATATGACGATCACACTCGAAGACATCGCGTGTCTGCTACATCTTTCGATCAAAGGGAGATTCTTGGATCATGAGAGGATCGGTAAGGAGGAAGCGTTGGATCTGTTGGTTGAGATGTTGGGAGTTACCCCTGAGAGTGACCTGAAAGAGATTGATAAAGTCTGAGGTAGTCACGTCAGGTACAATTATTTAGCTTGGTGTTCGAGGAGGAGGTACAGCGTGTACGGGAGGCCGATGGTGATGCCGAACAGGTTACCATACATAGGACGTATGCTATGAAAGCATACCTTTTGTATCTTGTTGGCACATAGATTTTTGTGGCTTCCAATGCCAGTTACACTGATATCATGTACCTTTGGTTTTTTGCTGATTTTGAGGTGGTCTGTCATACCACAAAATTTTCCCATCTCAATTGCTCAAGACAATATATGAACTGAGCACACTTACTCCCTCCTAAGCAACAAGATCCAAAATTAGGGTTTCTGATTTAATCAAGGAAAATCAACTTCTGATGCCTCAAGTGAACTCCATGGCTTCTCATATGATTCAAAGCATACTCATGATAAATTTCAAGTCCCGGTTCAAAGGATTGCTCAGTCAATGGCCCAAATGATCAATAATCGACTAATTGACCTAAAAGTTAAACTATGGTCAAACCACAGTAAAAATTCCCGATTTTTTGTCAACATCCTCATTTTGAAGTATCATTCATCATTTGATCAAGGGTTGATCATGATTCATCAAGGAAAGTTCAGAAATCAACAAAACCTAAAGTTTCTAAATTAGGGTTTTTAACCCAAAGTCAACTGAACTTTGACCAGCCATAACTTTCACATGGAACATCAGAAATTTTCCATCCAAAGCTCATTTTGAAGGAAATTCAATTCTCTACAACTTTGTCTGTCACATGCCAAGTCTAAAAATGCTTCATTTGAGAGATATGGGTCAAAAGATTATAGGTCCTTTTTGAAAGTCAACCAAAAGCAGTTTGTTGTCAAAGCCCATATCATCAAGATAAAATCCTCAAATGGAAAAAAGCTTCCAAAGTGGCTTGTAGAGGACATCTTGGGATTTCCAAAAAGTCCTAGAACTCTTCGATATCTTAAAAATTGAGAGAGATATGCCTTGTCAAAGTTGGACAATTTTGAGAGAAAAATGCGAAACAAATATGGTTCAAAATGAGTTTTCTTGCAAATGGGTCTGACTTTTTATGACCCAAACTTGTTCCCCAAGTCACCAAGAATACTCAAGTCTCATTCCATGATTATTTGATTTTTATTATATTTTTATTGAATTTTTATTCATTTAAAATGCTATTTAAATCAAATAATTAAAGGAAAATACAAAAGATTGGATTTGGTTTTATTTTTACTCATAATCAATCATCCAAATACACATTATTTGATTCAATTTCGTATTAATGGAGATTGGGAAGAGAAAATCAAGTTTTGATCAATTTTAGAAAGATTCACAAATCAATTTTCTTCCAATTTCCAATCCTTGATTGGAAGAGATTTGAACCAAGTTTCCTACCCTAATTCATCCTATTATATATAGATAACATGTGCAATGCATGAAGAGGGATTCATAAGGGTTGGCTGACCAAAGAACCGTGGTAAAAAACTCAAAATATTCAAGAGAAGGTCAAGGTTGGGTTTGGATTTGCAGCCATCTTCAAGGCAATTTGGAGGTCGATTCATGTTCCTGGGATCTCTCTGAATCCAGTCACATCATCACCCTTGATAAGCACGTCCGGAATCAAGACTATAGTGCCTCGGTTTGTTGTGTTTTTGTTTGAATCGATTCCATTAATTCTTGCATAGTTGATACGACTTGATTGCATATACTTGTTTATGATGATGTTTTGAAGCTTTCTACTTAGGTTAATTGAAGTTTGAGTGCAGGTATGCAAATCTGCCATAGCTAGGGTCCAGGAGCTTCATGATGGGGTTTCACGTTTTACCCAAAATTAGATTAAATTAACGGCCTCAGAATGTTTAGAAACCAATTTACGAGCGAAATGTGGCTTTGTTGGAGATTTATCACGCGTAGGTCATGAGTTTGAACATTGCAGGTCTATCACCACGAAGGATAAACGTTGCCTTATCTCTGTTAATTCGCAAGGAAGGAGACGACTCAAGCCAGCGCGCTGTTACCCTAGGATTTCGACTTGCTAATAATGGTAAGTGGTCTCTGAGATATATGAGATTATTAAATAGTCTGAGGCAAAATAGTCTGATTAAAAGTTCTTTTAGTCAAGACTACCGTTCGACTATGAAAGACCATCACTGCCAGGGTTCGACTAAAGTTAGCAAGTCTGCCATGCATGTTCGACTAGAATAAGCAAAAACTTAGGTGTTTTGCCAAGGTATAGATTTGAAGTTGGAAGGCATTAGAAGTCAAAAGAAGCAGTTTCAGACAGTTTTTTAGCAGTTTTTCACAGGACGCGTGGAAGCCTCACAGACGAAGATGCTGCATGTCGAAGACACGTGTTGGCTAGTAATCAGTCGACCGTTAGTAGTAGTTATTTTATTTTCACTATTTAAGCAAGTTCCAGAGGAACAGTTTAGGGTCCGCATTTTCTACAAAAACACAAGTAAACTCAAATCTCTGTGCAATAATGAGTGACGAGTGCAACTTTGGAATGTATGTATGCGTACCAGTTTAATTTAAGCAATCATTTTACGTTATGCATTACTTTCAGTGCACATTTACTGCTTTTTATTGCTTTCATTTACTTTAAAGTCTTGAATTTCAGTGTTTACTTTTACTTTAAAGTTATTATTGCATTGAATACAAACCATATACACATAATAGACAAATAAAAGCAATTAGTCCTGGAATATTCTAGTTGATTCCGCAAAAGTAACCTTTAAAAAGGAAACTAGCGCTTGTTTACCATATTTCTGGGTAAACAAATTGGCACGCCCAGTGGGACCCGTTAATTGTTGTTTGTTTCATATTTGTTAGTGTAAAAGTTATGTATGATACTAAGAAGTGGTCGAAAATTAACTAACATGTCTGAAGTTAATATAAATGATTCTGACCTTTCTGGAAATCAAGGAGTTGTTCTAACCGGAACAACATCACAAAATGCTGCAAATTCATCCCCAGTTAGAACAACAAGTACTGGTGGATCGACGACAGCAACATTGGTATCATCACCAATGAATGTACGGTCACCGTTTAACCCATTACGACCGCTGTTTCAAGGAATGATACCTCCACCAGGTTTTAACCCTCAGTTTGGAATGCCCACTTCAATGATGCAAGGTTTGCACACGAATCCTTCATTTTATTCCGACAATATGATGGCAACAAGCACATCAAATTCAAGGGGTCGACCTATGGGCATAGGTTACATTAACCAGGCTTTGCCATCTCTAAGTACTATGTCAATGTTGTCAATCCGACAATAAATAGACGAAAGCAACCATGAAATGGTGAATGCCCTTACTCAACAAATGGGAACTGTTTTTACTCCCATGATAAACAATACGAACCAAAGTTATGAAATATTGGCTGGACAAATGGCCAGAATAGCAGATTTCTTTGGAGCGCCCCCACAACCAAACCTTTCGACTCCACAAGGGTCGAATGTAAGAGTAGTCGAAACTACGAGACATGGAGACCAAATTGAGCAAGAGATCCCTAGAGTAGTACAAAGGCATCAAGATGCTGATCAGGTTCTTAGAAATATCCAGCAAGATGTCAATGTTGGACACAATAATATCTCTAATGTAGTCGAACAAATTTTAGTTCAGAATGGAATAAATGTAGGTTTGCATAGACCTAATTTTGTTTCCCCATTGTCAGAGTATGTAAGGCAAACAGAATTGCCTAGGGGTTGGAAAATCCCAAAATTTACCAAATTTGCTGGTGAAACTGGCGAGTCGACAGTCGAACATATTGCTAGATTTCAGACAGAAGCGGGAGAATTAGCAAATAACGAAAATCTAAAGATGAAATATTTCCCGAGTTCTTTAACAAAAAATGCCTTTACTTGGTTTACGACCTTACCTCCACAATCTTTGTTTTCATGGAACCAGTTAGAACGATTGTTCCATGAGCAGTTTTATATGGGATAGTCGAAAATCAGTTTGAAAGAATTAGCTGGAGTCAGGCGAAAGGGTACAGAAGCGGTCGATGATTATCTAAACCGTTTTAGGTTATTGAAAGCCAGATGTTTCACCCAAATCCCTGAGCATGAGTTAGTCGAAATGGCTGCAGGTGGGTTAGATTATTCCATAAGGAAAAAATTAGATACCCAACATCTAAGGGATATGGCACAACTAGCAGACAGGGTGCGCCAAGTCGAAAGGCTAAAAGCTGAAAAAGCCAGAGTTAGCAAATATCATAAAAAAAGAAAAGATAGCTTATGTTACTACCAATGAGTTCGACTCTGATAGTGATAGTGAATACGAGGAAGGAGAGGTTAATGTGGCTGAATTGAAGCCAGGACCACCTTATATCTGTAAATTACTTAAGCCTTCAAAAGATAAAAATCCGATCGAAAGTAAAAATGAGAAATTTTCTAATAAAACGTATTCGTTTGATATAACAAAATGTGATGAGATATTTGATTTGTTGGTAACTGATGGGCAAATCATAGTACCCCCAGGACTTAAAAATCCTCCTCTTGAACAAAAGAAAAAAAGAGGATTTTGTAAATTTCATAATTTCTTGGGTCATAAGACTTCTCAATGTGTCCTTTTCAGGGATTTGGTGCCAAAAGCTTTGAAAGAAGGAAGGCTACAGTTTAGAGAAAAACCAAAGTCATCAATGCAAGTTAATTCTGATCCCTTGCAGGTCGAAGAAGCTCACTATACTGAGCTTGCTGATGTGATGATGGTCGAGACTACTGATGGTTTCGGCGAAAAGAAAGACGGTGCTATTGATGGCAAAGTTTTGAACATGGTGTATCCTGAACCAAGAGAGAGTCTTCTGAAATTCCTTGAGAGGTGTCACAAAAACAACTCTCAAGTTGGATTATGTCCAAGGTGTGATGTTGTTTTCAACGTTGATGCAGCAAACAGAGTGAGGTTCGACCCTTGTCGAGGCAAGAATCGTCAGTTCATGTATACAGGAGAAAACAGTGGTCGAAGGGCTGGAGAATACATGAAGCTATTCGAAAAGCCAAAGACTTTTTGCCCCAAGACGGATGTCCCTGAGGATAAGTGGGTAAAACCCATTAACTTTAGAGGAGGCAAACGTCCAGAATGGCAGATCCAAGGTGTTGGAGCAAATGCTGAAGGTTCTTGGACTGATAGTGGATCTAAGAGGAAAGATTACATATCTCCAAATTACAAAGGAAAGAATCCTATGACTCGAACGCAGTGGGGGCGTTATCAGAGAAGCCATAAGAATGGGCAGGAAAGTTCGAAGATGAAGCAAGCAGGTTTTTCTCATTATCAGCCAAAACCTTTTCAGAGGAAGTTGACTGAAGAACAAGCCAAAGTGGCAAATGAGAGACTAGCTGCAGGAATGATCCTAGGAAAGAAGCTCATCAAAGAATTAGTCGACGATGATACTACGACTCTCAATACAGGAAAAGAGGCTGAGTATTCTCCATTGTCGGACGAAGAGGTCGGCGACAACTTTGACATAGAATCAGATGAGTTGTTAATTAACTGTGGAATTGTATCTATACTTCCAGCAGAGTTCGACAGAATATTTGAGGTGTCTGAGAATGAAGATGATTTTCTTCCAGACGAAAATGTGGAAGAAACACCTGTTTGTTATTATGTAATGGGAAAAGGAGTAGTGGAAGAACAAAAGGATGTGTTTGAGATGCCAGGTCAAGGAATGATGTATCATCTGAAGCCTTTATTCATAAGGGCAAAGGTAGATGGTGTTCCAATAAACAAAGTGTTTGTTGATGGTGGAGCTGCTGTGAACTTAATGCCCTATTCTTCACTTCAGAAAGTGGGTAAGTCTGACAAAGATTTAAGGCCCCATAATATGGTGCTGTCTAATTATGAGGGCAAGACAAGTGGAATACTTGGAGTGATTCAGGTAAAATTGGCAATTGGTTCGACTGTCAAGTCAACCATCTTTATGGTGATTGCATCCCAGGCAAATTTTAAATTACTCCTGGGTCGAGAATGGATCCATGGCATAGGGGCAGTTCCTTCTACTTTGCATCAGCGTGTGGCTATTTGGAGGCCAGATGGTATAGTTGAAAATGTTGAGGCTGACCAAAGCTATTATAAAACTGAGAGTGGTCGCAGGCATTTCGACCAGCATCTAGCAAATGTAGCCCCTTGCTACAAAGCAGAAGAGGTGTATTCTTCTGATGAAAGTGTGTCTAAGTATCTGAACTTGGACCCAAATTATGGTTTCATTTGGAATAAGGAAGATCCCAATAAACCATTGAATCATGAAAGTCCTCCAGAGCAGAGGACAACAGTCAAAGATGATGACCACTGAGTCAGAATACCTGGCTCGAATAACGGCTTATTTGGCCGAAAACAAGAGAAAAACGGCTTTAGAAGTCGAATTGGATAAAAACATGGCTTTTGAGACCATGATGGTAAAAAGTGAAAACAATCAAGAAGTCGATCACCAGGTCGAAAGATTTGATGGGATATACAATGACGAACCTTTAGGCTTCGAGATGGATCCGTTGGGATCAGTAAAAAAAATGCAGGCTCAAGATCCTCTTGAAGAAATTGACTTGGGTGATGGAGTCATTAAAAGACCTACGTATGTAAGTACAAAACTTACAAGTGATCTCAAGACCAAGTTGATTCGACTTTCGAAAGAATATAAAGATTGTTTTGCATGGGATTACAATGAAATGCCTGGTTTAAGTCGAAGTGTGGTAGAACATCAATTACCTTTAAACCCAGGAAAGAAACCTATCAAGAAACTTCCTAGAAGGTTTGCGGAGGTTATGGAAAAAATCAAAGTAGAAATTGAAAGATTGCTGAGAAGCAAGTTTATTCGAACTGCGAGGTATGTCGAATGGTTAGCTAATATAGTGCCTGTCATAAAGAAAAATGGTAGCCTTAGTATATGCATAGATTTCAGAGATTTAAATAGTGCTACCCCTAAAGATGAATATCCCATGCCTGTTGCTGAGATGTTAGTCGATTCCGCAGCCGGAATTGAACATCTCAGCTTATTAGATGGATATTCAGGTTATAACCAAATTTTTATAGCTGACGAAGATGTACCTAAGACGGCGTTTCGAAGCCCAGGTGCTTTAGGTACTTATGAATGGGTCTTAAAAAATGCTGAAGCTACGTACCAACGATTTATGAATTCCATGTTTCATGATTTTATTGACAAATTTATGCAGGTTTATATTGATGATATTGTAATAAAATCTAATTCTGAGAATGGTCACTTAGACCATCTTGGACAGTATTTTGAAAGAATGAGGAAATATGGACTCAAAATGAATCCTTTAAAATGCGCTTTCGGTGTACATGCAGGGGATTTCCTGGGTTTCATGGTTCACAAGAAAGGTATTGAGATAAACCAGAACAAGACGAAAGCAATCTTGGAGCTGAAGGCGCCAGAAACAAAGAAACAACTCCAGTCATTGTTGGGGAAGATTAATTTCTTGAGGAGATTTATCTCAAACTTAAGTGGTAAAACGAAGATCTTTTCACCACTTGTGAAGCTTAAGAATCAAGATCAATTCAAATGGGAGCAAGAACGTCAACAGGCATTCGACCAAATAAAATCTTATTTAACTAAGCCTCCTATTTTGTTACCCCCCCAATAGGACAAAAAGTATGAAGTTGTACATAGGTGCATCAGGTTCGACAATTGGGAGTATGTTAGCCCAAGAGGATGATAATGGCGTCGAAAGAGCTATATATTATCTAAGTCGAACCTTAGTGGATGCTGAAACTAGGTATAATGATATTGAAAAATTATGTTTATGCTTGTACTTCTCATGTAATAAACTTAAGCAATATATAAAGCCTGTTGATGTGTATGTGTCCTTTCATTTTGATGTTATTAAACATATGTTGTCTAAACCAATTTTGCATAGTCAAATTGGTAAATGGGCCTTGGCGCTAACTGACTTCTCCTTAACATATGTTCCTTTAAAAGCTATGAAAGGACAAATCGTGGCCGATTTTATAGTCGAACATGGGTTAGTTGAACTATCAGCAAATCTGGTCGATCAATCTAACTGGAAGTTATTTTTTGATGGTTCTAATCATAAAAATGGATCAGGCATTGGCGTCCTGATTATTTCTCCTGAAGGACTTCCAACCAAGTGCCACTATAGAATGAAGGATGTATGTTCTAATAACGAAGTCGAATACGAAGCTTTGATAACTGGTTTGAAAGCCCTAATAGACTTGGGGGCAAAGCGAGTTGAAATTCGAGGTGATTCTGAGCTGGTAATTCGACAAATCAAGAAAGAGTATAAATGCATCAAAGAAAATCTAATAGTGTACTATGCAATAGTGGTACGCTTGTTAGAGAAATTTGAATATGTTGAGATTTTGCATGTACCGAGATCTGATAATTATATTGCCAATGAATTGGCACAAATTGCTTCTGGGTATAGAGTTTCCAAAAGTAAGTTAGAAGATGTGGTTGATATCAAAGAGAAGGAAACTCATGTAGTGTTGGACAAGTTATGACAATTGTCAACACCAAAACTTGGGGGGGGGGGGGTAGAAGACAAAATTAAAAGTGAAGATTTGTATGCCTTGGAAATTTTTGCCATCGACAATATGACAGTTTCTGATTGGAGAAACCCATTAGTCCAATACCTAAATAATCCAGTCGGAGGAACTGATCGAAAGATCAAATACAGAGCTTTAAACTATGTGATATTGGGAAATGAATTATACAAGAAAACGACTGAAGGTGTATTGTTGAAGTGTTTAAGTGAAGCCGAAGCATATTTGGCCGTGTCAGAAGTGCATAGTGGTGTTTGTGGAGCTCATCAGTCAGGCCATAAAATGAAGTGGTTGTTGTTTAGACAAGGTTTATATTGGCCGACAATGTTAAAAGATTGTATTGAATACGCAAGAGGGTGCCAAGAATGCCAGAAGTTTTCAGGTATTCAACATGTTCCAGCCAGTGAGTTGCATGCCATTATCAAACCTTGGCCTTTTAGAGGATGGGTTTGGATTTAATAGGAGAAATCAAACCTGCATCTTCTAAACAACAAAAATTCATTTTAGTAGGAATAGATTATTTTACTAAATGGATAGAAGCAATTCCATTGATTAGTGTTGATCAAGAAGCAGTGATTAGTTTCATACAGAAACATATTATTTGCAGATATGGGATTCCAAAGACTATTACCACTGATCAGGGATCAGTCTTTATTGGTCGAAAGATGCAAGCTTTTGCAGCAGAGACAGGATTGAAATTGCTAACATCCACTCCTTATTATGCTCAGGCTAATGGTCAAGTCGAAGCTGCTAATAAAGTTATTATAAATTTGATAAAAAAAATGTAGGAAAAAAGCCAAGAAATTGGCATCAAACGCTCGACCAAATCCTTTGGGCCTGTCGAACGTCACCAAAGGAAGCAATAAATACTACCCCATTTCGTTTGACTTTTGGGCATGACGCTGTGTTGCCTGCAGAAATTCATCTACAGTCAGCTAGAATTCAACGACAAAACAATCTTTCGACAGAGGAGTACTGGAGTATGATGTTAGATGAATTAGTAGAGTTAGACGAAGAACGACTAATAGCGTTGGATAGGTTAATAAGACAAAAGAAAAAAGTGGCGAAAGCTTACAATAAGAAAGTAAAAGAGAAAACATTCGTAGTAGGTGATTATGTGTGGAAAGTTATTTTACCCATGGATCAAAGGAATAAATTATTGGGTAAATGGTCCCCAAGTTGGGAAGGGCCGTTTAAAATTTTGCAAGTATTTTCAAACAACGCATATGAAATTGAAGAACTGAATTCAGATGGTCGAATCTTGAGGATAAATGGTAAATATTTGAAAAAATATAAACCTATACTTCAGGAAATTCGCATAATAGAATAAAGCCAAAGATTATATTAAAAACGGCTGAAAACTAAGCCAGTCATTACAAAAAGATCATTAAAAAGTACATGGACAGTCAGTCGAAAATAAAAATTACAAAGTAGGAAAGTTGTTCCTAAAATAGGCTAGCTTGGCCGACTCAAAGTCAATTTTAGAGTCAAGTCGAGACAAGTTTTGTCTAAGTTGTCGAATGCTACTTTCCAATTTGAGGGCATTTTCACCATGACCAAGTCCTTTCAAAACCTCTTGATTAACAGTTTCAGGCGAAGGGATTTCCTCAGTTTGAGCCAAAGTGATTTTCTCTTGTTCAAGATCTTGAATCTTCTTGTTGAGAGCATCAATTTGGGCCTTATAGTCAGCAATCTTGTTGTCAATTTCTCCTTCCTTGTCAGAAAACTTTAAAGTTTTCTCCTGAAATTCATCAACCTTCCTAGTCGAGGCTGCACTGGCATCCCATTCACTCTCCATTTCGCGCTCTTTGTTCTTTGCCTGTCGATTGATGTTTTTCTTTGTGATGAGGTCTCTCCAGAGCTGGTCGAAGTACGCCTCAAAATCAAAGAAGAACTGAGAAACAACTGCTTGAAGAGAAGCTTTAATGAGTGAATCTAATAACTTGCGAATGTCTCCACCAAGATGTTCAGAACTCTCAAGGACAACAAGAAACTCAGGTTCGTTTAGGTGGGCTTTTAGTTGGCACATAGCATCGACAAGAGAAGCATCGATTTCAGCATCAGGATTAGTTGACTGAGCAGGAATATCAAGAGAACTTGGCCGCAGCTTCTGAAGTCGAAAGAGAGCTTTTAGAGGATTATTCTTCTTCAAGTCCAGAATCTCCTCTTGACTAAGAGAACTGTTGGAGTTAGTGTCATCAACAGTAGGATGTTGTTTGGACTGAGAAATGGTATTATGCTCTGGACGAGAGGCATGGTCAGCAACTTCAACATTTTTAATTGTAGGTTGAGTTTGGTCGATGATGGGTTTGTTTTGGGGCTCTGTTCGACTTCGACCTGGAGTATTAGCTGAATCTCTAGTACTTCCAAAAGCATCATTCTTTTGGGGACTAAGAAGGCTGGAATCAGAAGCAGCCTCAAGAATCTTTTCAGTAACTTCGACAATTTTCTCTTGAGTATGGTCGACAGTTGATGCACTCTATTTTAGAGGAAACATATTGTAATACGGTGAACTGACTTTTATAATCGAAATGTCGCGGTTAAGCAAGAGTCGCCACTGACTTTTATTTTATCCAAACAAGTTAGAAAGGCTAAAAGAAACAGGAAAAAACCTTTTAAATAAAATAGGGTTCGGGGGTAATTATGCAAAGGGAAGGTGTAAGGCACCCTTTGCATCCATGGTTTTCCATGGGCTCTTAATTGCTTTGCTCTTTGTTTTTTCAGAAAAAAGTAGAAGAAAAGAATAGGGACTTTAGCTCGTAAATGAGCGTAGCCCTTTTGAAGAATTATGAAAAAGAATATAGAAAAGTTTAGAGTAAGGCAAAGCAATTAGGGACAATTACCTTAAACTTAGATAATAGGTTTCTTTTAGCCTTTCAGGATGAAAGGGTCTATCCATGCCATAAGAGGGCAGAAAGCCTTTCATTTGGAGGTTGAAGGGTCATCGCGTTATCGTTCGCCAAAAGACTGACCCATGCCATAAAGAGGCAGGTAGTCTAAGGGGAAGGATCAGAATAGCCTTTTTCGTAGGCAGCCAGAAGATACCTCAGCCTTTTCCGTAGGCAACTTTCGAGGGTCGAGATCATGCTTATCGAAGGCAGCATCATTAGGGACCATGATCTTTAATCGAGGCAACATGGCTGAGGTATCCTTATATTCGAGGGACTGGCTATTCTGCAAAAAACACAAGGCAACAGGCAACAAGGCAACAGGCAACAGGCAACAGAGAGGATACCCAAAAGTGTGCGTGTGTGCGCCAATCACGTTATTATGTTCAGTTATGTTATCTTGCAAAATTACGTGATGCTAATTCAGTTAATAAGTTACACTCCCTAGAATTACTAACCACGCAGTATAATATAAACAGTAATAACGGGGAAGGGAAATTGTAACCAGCGGAGGAGAGGGGAATTGAAACCAGCGGGATATAAAAATAAAAGGCAAAAGGTTTAACACAAGTAATAATTGAAAATAGGGTTTAGGGTTACCAATACTCGTAGCTTTGGCAGTCGACAAACCCTGAAAATTGGAAAAGAAATAATAAACAGAGGGGTGAGTGCATTATCGGTTCGGAGGTAAACGGGGTTAACCCTAAAAATATAAGGATAAAGAATTTAAAAAATAATCAAATAGACAAAGAAGGGCACTTAGCTTTGCATTTGATCTAATATGGTTGGCAGCCGGAGGAGAGCCTCGGAGGTAACCCTGAAAAGGCAAAAAGGCAAAAAGGCAAAAAGGCAAGGCATAGAAAGGAGTGAATGTATGCACAGTTCAAAAATATAAGGGCAAACCCTAAAATTAAAAGGAAACAAGATAGACTTTAAAAAATAAATAAATAGGGTACTTAACTTTGGGGTTTTTGACCAGGCGCGTAGTCGGATGAAACCATGTTGATAATCCTGAAAAGGTATAAAAGTAAAATGTATTCAGTGTAGGGCATGATCTTCGTAAACCCTGATTAGGGTACGAATTTAAATGAGAAAATAATTTAATTAATTATTGGTCTGACGACCTAATTAATTAGATCGAGTTGAGGAAATAAAATTATGAAATATATTTTTTAGGAATTTTTGGTGAATTAAATAATATATATATGAATTTTGAAAATATTTAAATAATTAAATATAAATTAAGTAAGAAAAAAAATAAATGTATAATTAGAACAAATATGCAATCAAATATTAAACATTAGATATATAACTAAAAAATAAAAATATTATAATTAATATATATAAACTATATATGTAATTGGTGAACAAAATAATTAAATAAATAAATAAAGTTTTTATAATAAAATAAATAGATAGTTTTTATTGAAAGGAAAAAAACAAAATTGAATTGATATATATATATATAAATAAAATAAGAAAATATAGGTTATGTAATAAAAAATTAAAAAAATTAGAAAAAAAACTTAGCTTTTTATCCAATGCTGCACATGTATGGTGGTTCGGGGTGCGCCTGCAGCTACGGCTCGTTGGATCTGTCTGGGGATGAATCTGATGGACCACAAATCCCTGGTGCATCGTATCTGCGTGGAACGCGCGTATGGGATTGTTTAGTCCCTGGCGCCGAAAGTCATTTGAAAGCAGCCAATCATGTTGCGCCACATCATCGTCTTCTTCACAGATTTGGAGCCCAGATTTTGCTACGATTCAGCTTTTTCTTTGCTACGATTTCATGAACAATTATTCGGAGCAAAATTCACGAACATGGTACCTGCGAGAAGACTAACCAAAAACGCAAAAAGATTGCCCAGATTGGTTCTAATCGACCATATAGACCTAATGGACCAAGTAATTCGGCCTAAAATCGTTCTTATCTATGGATCCCTAATTTGAAGAAATCAAACCCTAAAAATGGCAATTGTTCATATACGCTTCAAAACTTGATTCAATCGATTCAAAAACGTTCCACAGATTCATACGAACATGTACATATAATCAAAACACGTTTATGATGCATGGGTTACAGAATTCGATTCATAAAAGGAGAATGCAAACCGTGAGATATTGAGAGCAATTCTGAGTGCGGCGAGTCTGGGGAATGATTGGAAATCCTTGACTGATGTCCCAGGAGTCAGTCTCAATCTTCAAAACGCCTTGATTCCAGCTTCAAATCCGAAATCGATCTTGACTTTTTTTGAGATTTTTCAAGAGAAGTTAGAGCTATTGGAGGCCAGAAAAATCGTCCCCTAATGTTCTGAATGAGTCCCCTACTTATAGTAGTACAAATTAGGTCACTCAAACAAGGAAGAATCTCATTGAATCCAATATTTGTGATCTTGGAAATTTTGGAAAATACTTTGGAAAATATGTTTCTAATTCAAGCCAATGTTTGATTCAATCATTCCAAATTGAGGGTGCACGAAATTTGATTGGATATTTTGTTCAAATGTTGATTGGATTTGATTGAAACTGGATCTTTAATTGAATATTTTGATTTTCATGATTTATATAAGTTAATTATCATATTTAAATGAAAAAATTTATATAAAAGTCAAAATTTCGTGGGAATTGGGTTTGAGGCTTTAGATGACTTGTGGATCAAGATTGAATCAAAATAACTTAGGCCCATTTGCAAAAATATTCAAATTCTTTCACATTTTCCGCTCCAAAATAACTCAACTTTGACAAGACCTATCTCTCTCAATTTTTGAGGTATGGAAGTGTTCTAAGACTTTTTGGAAACCTTAGAGAGTCCTCTAATCAGTGTCTTTGGTCTCATATAAAAATTATTTTCCGTGCTCATTTTATGTCCTTTTGAAAAAAGTGTCTTTTTGTTGACTTTTGAAAAGGACCTATAATGTTTTGGTCCATATCTCTCAAATGAAGCACTTTTAGACTTGGCATATGAGAGACAAAGTTGTAGAGAATTGAATTTCCTTCAAAATGAGCTTTAGATGGAAACTTTATGATGTTCCATGTGAGAGTTATGGCTGGTCCAAGTTTAGTTGACTTTTCCTATACAAAACCCTTATTTAGAAACTTTTTGATTTGTTGATTTTTGATCTTTCCTTGATGAACCATGATCAATTCTTGATCAAATGGTGAATGATACCTCAATGGAAGGATGTTGACAAAAAATCAGGAGTTTTGACTGTACTTTGACCACAGTTGACTTTTAGGTCAACCCAGTCGACTATTGACTTTCTGAACTTTTGAGTGCCCAATCCTTTGAGATGTGGCTTGATAATTGCTATGGAGATTATGTGAGATGTATTGAGCCATATGAGATGCCTTGGAGCCATTGATTCACTGTTTTTCCTTTTAATAAGCCAAACCCTAATTCTCTGATCTTTGCTTAGGAGAGTGTGTCTTGAAGCTTTGTGTTTTGATTTGAATTTGAATAGGAGAAAATGTATGGGCAAATTTTGGGGTATGACAGCTGCCCCTGTTCAATTATCTTAAGCCCGAAGATGTAGAGTGGTTTGTATGCCAGTCGGTATCTGAAGGTGGAAGATGATTGAACACTAGAATACCAAGAAATTTGCCGTAGCTGAGGTAGGGACTTTTGTCGAAGATGGGCTTGAAGATGCCATCAAGGTGTTTCGAGAAGATGTATGATGAAGATGGGCTTGAAGATGGCATCCGACTTGATATACTTGAGAGTCAGATTGTGTCGTACGTCAGACTACTTCTGAGGAATAGACTTAGATTGAGTCGTACGTTAGACTGGGTCTAGTTTGCATCAGCAGATGTCTGGAAAGCCGTGCGTTAGGCTGAAGGATATGTCGTATGTCATATCAGATCCAATTTGCATCCGTAGATGTCTGGATAAATCGTGCGTTAGGTCGGGGAATAAGTCGTGCGTTAGACTAATCCCAATTGCATCCTCAGATGTCTGGAAAACCGTGCGTTAGGTCGAAGAATAAATCGTGCGTTAGACTACTCTCAATTGCATCCTCAGATGTCTGGAAAACCGTGCGTTAGGTCGAAGAATAAATCGTGCGTTAGACTATTCTCAATTGCATCCTCAGATGTCTGGAAAAACGTGCGTTAGGCGTTGTTCGGAATAAGATTCGAATATTCGTACCTGTCAAGTATTGTTAGCTTTTATGCAATGTTATGATGCGTGAGCTATGTGCCTCTTAAAAATGAGGAACGTGCATATGAGGTAATGTATGTGATGTATGAATATGTTTATGATTTATGATGTATGACTATGATTTATGCTAATTGACACATCTTGATTGAGAAGATGGATCTCCCTGTCATTGTAATTTTGATGTTTGATCTTATCTTAAAGATGCTCAACTGGGGATTTATGGTTCTTGCTTGGGGATGATTAGTAACTTGATGTACCCTGATTGGGGACAAAAAGTATTAGTAACCCATGTTGGAGAAGAGCAAGGTGTTGGATGACCGGTGGTGTTGAAGATGTAAACTCTGTTGGGGAGCCATGTCTTTGTTGGACAAGAACATTTGAAGATATCTTCTTAATGATTACTCTGTGGGGATGTGATTTTGTGAACCTGGCTTTGTGGGGAGACATGGGTGTCTTGAAAGTGGCCCCCAGTATCATAGTAACTTACTACTTGATTCAGGACACGCCACTGAGTATTGATCCAGATGTTGGACTGGACTTGCATAGATTTGCCCCAGCTAGTAGGAACTTTGGAAAGATTCGCCTCACGAGGACTTCATGAGATTTGCACTATGGGCGACATGCCCCTATAAACTTAGGACGGTGCTCCTGAATGTTTTTGCTTTTGAGAGATTCTCGGAATCTTGACTTGATTGCCCCAGATTGATTGGGAAATAGTTTGAAACCTACTTGGGATGTATGCCTTTCGATTTTTTGGTATTTGAGAGATTCTTTGAATCTTGACCTGATTGTCCCAGGTTGATTGGGCAAAGCGTGTCATGCCCCTTGTATACGTAGGAGACATTGCTTCTCGGAGTAATCTTGTCTGTCAGGATAACTTTCAGTCATTAGTTGTACCCTGTGCAAGTTCTTTCTGATGCTAACATTTGAAATTATGTAGCAAAATATGTTTAATAATGAATTCATGAGATGCAATGCATACGTTTGTCTTGAGTTTTTGAAAAACATTTAAAACAGGAGATGTGAAAAGTGTAATATTTATAAAAACATGATATTTGTAACAGCGTGATGTTTGTAAAAATGAAATATCAACTCATCATTTTTGGTAAACCTTAAGAAGTCAGGATACCTTTTTAGTGACAATATACTTTCGAACTAATCATGCTTCAGTTAGGACTTTCAAGGGTTGTAACGTGGTTTGGTTCGCGGTTTAAGAAACAAAGGATAAAGGCTCAAAGTTTATTTGTACCCACCCCTCTTCGTGATGATCTTCGGTCCTAAGCTCAGTTAATTCAACTTATGCCTTCAGGTTCCAAGAGACTTTTGGATTTGCACCTTTGATAATGACGATGGTTCACCAGCAAAGAGAACTTTTGAGATGGCAGTCACTTCTTCATTTTGGTAGTCACAACTTTGAGTTGTTCAAGAATTTATTGACTTCCTTTTTTTTTCATCTTTTTGATATCCCTAACTTTTGCCTGAACTGTCTATTTTGAGCTCACAGTCAGCGGGATGCCTTGACTTTTGCCTAAGTCTTAATTATTATTTTTTTACTTTTTTTCTTTTTTTTTACTTAGCAGGCTTTTCTTTGTATATATGTTTTTCCATTCATTCATTTTTTGAAAGATATTGACTGCCTTGCTTAATGATTGATTGACCATCATTGGCTTATGATTAACATCTCCAACACTTCTTTGATGTGTGCGGATGAACACTTGTGATTGAAACCTTTGTTGAAAGGTGTACTGAATGATTCTCTTTAAATAGAATGCACAGCCAAATTAACTGAGAACTACCCTGCCCCAGGTTATGATCAAGGGTTTTTCATCTTTTTGATATCCCTAACTTTTGCCTGAACTGTCTATTTTGAGCTCACAGTCAGCGGGATGCCTTGACTTTTGCCTAAGTCTTAATTATTATTTTTTTACTTTTTTTCTTTTTTTTTACTTAGCAGGCTTTTCTTTGTATATATGTTTTTCCATTCATTCATTTTTTGAAAGATATTGACTGCCTTGCTTAATGATTGATTGACCATCATTGGCTTATGATTAACATCTCCAACACTTCTTTGATGTGTGCGGATGAACACTTGTGATTGAAACCTTTGTTGAAAGGTGTACTGAATGATTCTCTTTAAATAGAATGCACAGCCAAATTAACTGAGAACTACCCTGCCCCAGGTTATGATCAAGGGTTTTAATTAATACAAGAAAGAAACTTCTACTTCTTAGGCTCAAAGGGGTTGACGAGGGATTAACATCCTTATATCTCCACTATTGAGGAATTGAAACAATGCCTGTACATCGTCAGCATAGTCCGCTCAAAAGCATACTGTATGAGGTTGCGATATCGTTTTCGTCATCCTCCCTTAAAAGACTTACAGCTTAGCAGGAGTTGAATATCATAAAACACAAGCAAAGTAAAGACATAATTTAAAATGAGTGATAGCGAAATGATTTATTCAAGACAAACATATGTAATGCACTGATGATGATTATTAAAGCAAATAATGTCTATCATAAGTCAAATGTTTAAACACACAGGAAAGAAATTGCAAATGTAAATCTAATGATCTAAAAGTCTATCTTTCTAGCCATCCACAGCATTAGTAATCTTGTTGTGATTAGGCATGGGAGCAGTGATCACGTTAGGAGTTGCAGGAGTGTCGAACTCAATTTCACCAGTGTCGATCATATCTTGGATCTTGTTCTTCAACGGCCAACAATTCTCTGTGTCGTGTCCAGGACTATTAGAATGATATGCGCACCTCGCATTAGGCTTGTAACTAGGAGCAGAGGTGTTAGGATTCTTAGGAGGATCCCTCAGGGTGATCAAATTTGCCTTTAGCAGATGTTGTAATGCTTGAGCTAGCGACATATTGATCTTTGTGAATTGACGTCTGGGTGTATCTTGTTTGTTTTGACGACCTTGTTGAGGCGCCGACGTGGAGCTCAGAACTGCCCCAACAGATTGATCATGGTTTATCCTTTTCTGCCCATACACAGCATTGGAATCTGACCTCCCATTGAAATGCTTCTTTGTAGTACCTGAGGATGTAGCCACTTGAATCTTACCACTTCGAATGCCACTCTCGACACGTTCCCCAATCAATATGAGTTCAGTGAATCCAGATGATGAACTTCCCAACAAATGACTATAGAAAGGACCAGTCAGTGTACTCATAAATATATCGATCAATTCTCTGTCAGCTAAAGAGGGTTTGACTCTTCCAGCTAGATCCCTCCATTTCTGAGCATACTCCTTGAAACTTTCCTCGGGTCCCATAGACAAGTTTTGTAGTTGCATGAGAGTTGGTGCGAGGTCAGCATTGTATTGGTATTGCTGGTAGAAGGCAACAACCAAATCTTCCCAGGTATGGATGTTGGTACTTTCCAGTTGATAGTACCATTCGAGCTGAGTTCCAAATAAGCTTTCCTGAAAGAAATGGATCCAGAGCCTCTTATCAGCAGTGTGAGGCTGAATCTTCCTTACATACGACCTCAAGTGCATCTTGGGACAAGAGACTCCATCATACTTAGCAAAGGCGGGAGTTTTGAATTTTGGAGGAATGACGACCCCAGGAACGAGTCCAAGCTCTTCCAAATCCAGCCCAGGTACCTTCTGAATTTCCACGCTTCTCAGACGCTCTTCTAACATCTTGTATTTGTCATCGGGATGTTCGTCGTCATGGTAATAGTTATCTTCTTCTTCGGAGAGTTTGGAAGAATCATGGTTACTTTTTGCATCAGTTTTGATACTAGCATCATCATCTTGCTCATCCTCATCACTGTCTTCGGAGGCTTTAGCATCCCTGAGTTGCAAGATCGGTCTAAGCTTTTTCACCTGAGTCTTCTTACCCTTCTTCTTCTTCTTTTTAGTCAGCATGGCTTTTAGCTCTTCTTGCCCCTTGGACAAATTCAGAATCAAGGCTTGGAACTCAATGTTTTGCGCTTGGAGATCCTTAACTGTCTGTTCGAGATTCATGATGTTGAAATAAACAGCGAGGAAGGATGAGAGACCTATTGTAAGAAACCTGTTATGCGATGTTATGAATGCAAATGCAATACTTTCAAAGAGTTTATGAATTTAGTTATCAGCACTAGAAAATGATTTGGTCGCGTCTTTGTCTGCAGAAATCTGAATTTTGTCTTTGAACGTCTTTCTTTGAGAATCAAGCTCACCATATCGAGTGGGTCATCGCCTCTGATTCGGGATACCTCTGAATTTGAAAGTATATGGCTAGAGGAAAATAAATCCTCTTGCCCCTTGATAGGTACAGCGTCTCTGAATTGGAAGGTATGTGGCCACAGGAAAATAAATCCTCTTGCCCCTTGATAGGTACAGCGTCTCTGAATTGGAAGGTATGTGGCCAGAGGAAAATAAATCCTCTTGCCCCTTGATTAGGAAATCAGTCCTTGATAAGAGCACCTGAAATTGCGTGCCCTAAATTCCTAAGATCCTTGAAAGGGTTGGTTAATTATGTTATGCTTATGATGTCATGATGTCATGCGAATGCAGTTCATTAGGCATAGTGGGAGATAGTAAGGACGAACAAGTCCTTTTAACAAAACCTGCAAAGAAACGAAGGTTAGCAGCAAACACAAACAAGTCACACAAATTTTGGCTTAAGGCTTGCGTGGAGTCTGATCAGGTGTCCTTGGGTATTTCTATGGATAACGAAATTTTAGCAACAGGTTCTACCAAGTGACTCAGAATTGTCAGCCCTCCTAAAGCACCCTCGAACATGATACATACATACCATGCAATGATACTTTGAGAAAGAACCTATCTGAGTTGTAGTATCGGGTAGCGACCATGCTCTCAACATACATCAAGAGTAATCCCCCCACTACGTTCCTAAAAGTCAGGATGGGTTAAAGGTAACTAAAGGTCCTTAAGCTCCGACTCACCCACGGACATCCGCACGAACTTAAGCGTGAACTCTCATATTGACCAATCCTCCACATACATGAAGGAGGTCGCCATGACTATGCCACTTCCTATCTTAGATGTACTTGAATCCGGGTGTAGGATTCGTCCTTCAGTTAATTCCCAGAACAACCCTGAAAAATAAAGCAAGCAAAGCAAACAATAAAATACAACTAAGCGATCCTAAACTTTTAAGGTAACCCCTCTTTTTATCGAAATTTCCCCAGCAGAGTCGCCAGTTCTGTAATACGGTGAACTGACTTTTATAATCGAAATGTCGCGGTTAAGCAAGAGTCGCCACCGACTTTTATTTTATCCAAACAAGTTAGAAAGGCTAAAAGAAACAGGAAAAAACCTTTTAAATAAAATAGGGTTCGGGGGTAATTATGCAAAGGGAAGGTGTAAGGCACCCTTTGCATCCATGGTTTTCCATGGGCTCTTAATTGCTTTGCTCTTTGTTTTTTCAGAAAAAAGTAGAAGAAAAGAATAGGGAATTTAGCTCGTAAATGAGCGTAGCCCTTTTGAAGAATTATGAAAAAGAATATAGAAAAGTTTAGAGTAAGGCAAAGCAATTAGGGGCAATTACCTTAAACTTAGATAATAGGTTTCTTTTAGCCTTTCAGGATGAAAGGGTCTATCCATGCCATAAGAGGGCAGAAAGCCTTTCATTTGGAGGTTGAAGGGTCATCGCGTTATCGTTCGCCAAAAGACTGACCCATGCCATAAAGAGGCAGGTAGTCTAAGGGGAAGGATCAGAATAGCCTTTTTCGTAGGCAGCCAGAAGATACCTCAGCCTTTTCCGTAGGCAACTTTCGAGGGTCGAGATCATGCTTATCGAAGGCAGCATCATTAGGGACCATGATTTTTAATCGAGGCAACATGGCTGAGGTATCCTCATATTCGAGGGACTGGCTATTCTGCAAAAAACACAAGGCAACAGGCAACAAGGCAACAGGCAACAGGCAACAGAGAGGATACCCAAAAGTGTGCGTGTGTGCGCCAATCACGTTATTATGTTCAGTTATGTTATCTTGCAAAATTACGTGATGCTAATTCAGTTAATAAGTTACACTCCCTAGAATTACTAACCACGCAGTATAATATAAACAGTAATAACGGGGAAGGGAAATTGTAACCAGCGGAGGAGAGGGGAATTGAAACCAGCGGGATATAAAAATAAAAGGCAAAAGGTTTAACACAAGTAATAATTGAAAATAGGGTTTAGGGTTACCAATACTCGTAGCTTTGGCAGTCGACAAACCCTGAAAATTGGAAAAGAAAGAATAAACAGAGGGGTGAGTGCATTATCGGTTCGAAGGTAAACGAGGTTAACCCTAAAAATATAAGGATAAAGAATTTAAAAAATAATCAAATAGACAAAGAAGGGCACTTAGCTTTGCATTTGATCTAATATGGTTGGCAGCCGGAGGAGAGCCTCGGAGGTAACCCTGAAAAGGCAAAAAGGCAAAAAGGCGAAAAGGCAAGGCATAGAAAGGAGTGAATGTATGCACAGTTCAAAAATATAAGGGCAAACCCTAAAATTAAAAGGAAACAAGATAGACTTTAAAAAATAAATAAATAGGGTACTTAACTTTGGGGTTTTTGACCAGGCGCGTAGTCGGATGAAACCATGTTGATAATCCTGAAAAGGTATAAAAGTAAAATGTATTCAGTGTAGGGCATGATCTTCGTAAACCCTGATTAGGGTACGAATTTAAATGAGAAAATAATTTAATTAATTATTGGTCTGACGACCTAATTAATTAGATCGAGTTGAGGAAATAAAATTGAGTATGAAATATATTTTTTAGGAATTTTTGGTAAATTAAATAATATATATATATATATGAATTTTGAAAATATTTAAATAATTAAATATAAATTAAGTAAGAAAAAAATAAATGTATAATTAGAACAAATATGCAATCAAATATTAAACATTAGATATATAACTAAAAAATAAAAATATTATAATTAATATATATAAACTATATATGTAATTGATGAACAAAATAATTAAATAAATAAATAAAAAAAGTTTTTATAATAAAATAAATAGATAGTTTTTATTGAAAGGAAAAAAACAAAATTGAATTGATATATATATATATATATATATATATATATAAATAAGAAAATATAGGTTATGTAACAAAAAATAAAAAAAATAAGAAAAAAAACTTAGCTTTTTATCCAGTGTTGCACATGTATGGTGGTTCGGGGTGCGCCTGCAGCTACGGCTCGTTAGATCTGTCTGGGGATGAATCTGATGGACCACAAATCCCTGGTGCATCGTATCTGCGTGGAACGCGCGTATGGGATTGTTTAGTCCCTGGCGCCAAAAGTCATTTGAAAGCAGCCAATCATGTTGCGCCACATCATCGTCTTCTTCACAGATTTGGAGCCCAGATTTTGCTACGATTCAGCTTCTTCTTTGCTACGATTTCATGAACAATTATTCGTAGCAAAATTCACGAACATGGTACCTGCGAGGAGACTAACCAAAAACGCAAAAAGATTGCCCAGATTGGTTCTAATCGGCCATATAGACCTAATGGACCAAGTAATTCGGCCTAAAATCGTTCTTATCTATGGATCCCTAATTTGAAGAAATCAAACCCTAAAAATGGCAATTGTTCATATACGCTTTAAAACTTGATTCAATCGATTCAAAAACGTTCCACAGATTCATACGAACATGTACATATAATCAAAACACGTTTATGATGCATGGATTACAGAATTCGATTCATAAAAGGAGAATGCAAACCGTGAGGTATTGAGAGCAATTCCGAGTGCGGCGAGTCTGGGGAATGATTGGAAATCCTTCACTGATGTCCCAGGAGTCAGTCTCAATCTTCAAAACGCCTTGATTCCAGCTTCAAATCCGAAATCGATCTTGACTTTTTTTGAGATTTTTCAAGAGAAGTTAGAGCTATTGGAGGCCAGAAAAATCGTCCCCTAATGTTCTGAATGAGTCCCCTACTTATAGTAGTACAAATTAGGTCACTCAAACAAGAAAGAATCTCATTGAATCCAATATTTGTGATCTTGGAAATTTTGGAAAATACTTTGGAAAATATGTTTCTAATTCAAGCCAATGTTTGATTCAATCATTCCAAATTGAGGGTGCACGAAATTTGATTGGATATTTTGTTCAAATGTTGATTGGATTTGATTGAAACTGGATCTTTAATTGAATATTTTGATTTTCATGATTTATATAAGTTAATTATCATATTTAAATGAAAAAATTTATATAAAAGTCAAAATTTCGTGGGAATTAGGTTTGAGGCTTTAGATGACTTGTGGATCAAGATTGAATCAAAATAACTTAGGCCCATTTGCAAAAATATTCAAATTCTTTCACATTTTCCCCTCCAAAATAACTCAACTTTGACAAGACCTATCTCTCTCAATTTTTGAGGTATGGAAGTGTTCTAAGACTTTTTGGAAACCTTAGAGAGTCCTCTAACCAGTGTATTTGGTCTCATATCAAAATTATTTTCCGTGCTCATTTTATGTCCTTTTGAAAAAAGTGTCTTTTTGTTGACTTTTGAAAAGGACCTATAATGTTTTGGTCCATATCTCTCAAATGAAGCACTTTTAGACTTGGCATGTGAGAGACAAAGTTGTAGAGAATTGAATTTCCTTCAAAATGAGCTTTGGATGGAAACTTTATGATGTTCCATGTGAGAGTTATGGCTGGTCCAAGTTCAGTTGACTTTTCCTATACAAAACCCTTATTTAGAAACTTTTTGATTTGTTGATTTTTTATCTTTCCTTGATGAACCATGATCAATTCTTGATCAAATGGTGAATGATACCTCAATGGAAGGATGTTGACAAAAAATCAGGAGTTTTGACTGTACTTTGACCACAGTTGACTTTTAGGTCAACCCAGTCGACTGTTGACTTTCTGAACTTTTGAGTGCCCAATCCTTTGAGATGTGGCTTGATACTTGCTATGGAGATTATGTGAGATGTATTGAGCCATATGAGAGGCCTTGGAGCCATTGATTAACTGTTTTTCCTTTTAATAAGCCAAACCCTAATTCTCTGATCTTTGCTTAGGAGAGTGTGTCTTGAAGCTTTGTGTTTTGATTTGAATTTGAATAGGAGAAAATGTATGGGCAAATTTTGGGGTATGACACATATTAGAATATAATTTGTTAAAAGAAATACATTAAAAGATAGTGCTAAGTTACCTTAGGAGGAACTTGAGACGAAGAAGGGATTATTGTTGGAACTGTTTGGGGCTGAACAACCACTTTAGGAATGTTTTTAACACCCTTTCATTTCCTTGTTGGAGTTGGAAGAGGAGGTCGTGAGAAAATTTCACTCTCTTGATTTGGTGGAGATGTGGTTTCGTCTGAATCCTTAGGAACTACCAACTAAAGAAAGAATGAACAATTAATGAATGAGTATTGATAAGAGATGAAGGTTAAAAGTAGTACCTTTCTTACAGTCTTGTTTTTATTGGTTGTGGTGGTGTTCGACGTACTGGGACGTTTTCGACCTGGTTTAGGAGCAGGGACCCCGACTTGAGTGGTAGGATCAAGCCCTGAAAGGTCTAAAATTGAAATTAGAACATTGCAAATGATAATAAAGAAAACGAAGTTAGATGTAAAACGCTTACTTATAGTAAGTTGATCCTCCAGCACGTCGAACACAGTATTCAGTTTCTTGACAAAAGAGTCTCCATCATATAGTTGGAAATATTCAGACCACCACTCACTAGATTCCTTAGTTGTGAAGTAAGAATTTTGGAAAGTAAAGGTGGGGTGTTCCAAAGATTGTTTATTATGGAATTTTAAGCAGTCGAGATGTTGACGAGATGTGAATGGTCGACCAGAGTAACAGATGTCAGCATCATGGGTGTACAGGCTTTTGGGCAGCATTTGGCTCAAACCAAATTGTCGAGAAACCAGATTTGGTTGATAACCCACAAACCCATAACATTTGCCAGTCGACTCAATGCGATGAGAGAGGAGTGTTGGAGTCAAGAATGCAGCCCAAATGGCATTCAATTGAGCTCGAAGGGTTGGAGTGTTTCCAGGGAAATGGCTTTAAACCAAGTTGGCCCAAAGCACCGATTTAAGAAAGGGGCCATAGAAGCTATGAATGTTTTACATTCAGAAAACAATCTCACATATTTGAGGAGGTTGGGCCTGTTAGACTCATCTTGAGGAGTTTGAAAGGCAAGTTTGATGCCTTCGACCCTCCGGTCATACATGACCTCTAGAATGGACTTAGAAACAGTGTAACCAATATGTGACTCGAAGGTAGCATTCAACCAATGTTGCAAAAGCCAGTAGGGTCCCGACAGAGATAGCTGTTTTGGGGTTTCGTGAAGGCGTTTGATCCTTAAAGACGCTATACCCAAGCTATGGTAAAGATAAGCAAGTAGAAGCTTATCTAAAGAGACTTTTCGACCTTCATGAATCTGGATAGCCAGGGGTATGTAAGCCTTAGCTATTTGAACCGACCCTGGACAAAACAGGTAATATGAAAGCCAATAAGTGAGGAAGGCAACATGCTCTTCATCAGAGACTTCGTCTGTGGACTTGTCATAAAGATCCTGCATGTATTTAGTGATGGTAGCTGTAATACGGTGAACTGACTTTTATTTAAAATGTTGCGGTTAAGCAAGAGTCGCCACCGACTTTTATTTTATCCAATTGGAAAGGCTAAAAGAACAGGAAAAGACCTTTTGAAAAGATTTTGAGTTCGGGGGGTAAGTTATGCAAAGGGAAGGTGTAAGGCACCCTTTGCATCCATGGTTATCCATGGGCTCTTAATTGCTTGGCTCACTTGTTTGTTTTGAAATGTTTGAAAAGTAGGGTGTGAATAGAAATTCGAATAAGAACTTTAGCTTGTAAATAAGCATAGCCTTTTAGAAAAGTATTTGAAAATTAGTGGGAAAAAGAGTTTGAATTTGAGTTTGAATTGAAAAAGAGCAAGCAATTAATAGCAACTACCCTAAGTTTAGAAATTCGTTCTTTTAGCTTTTCAGGTGAAAGGGTCTATCCATACCATAAAGGGCAGGAAGTCTTTCAATTGGATGTTTAAGGGTCATCGAGGAATCGTTCTGCATAAGACTGTCCCTTGCCATAAAGAGGGCAGGTAGTCTAGGGAAGGATATAATAGTCATTAATCTTTTTAGGCATCATGCGAGGATACCTTAGCAATTGGGACAATCATCTTTTACCGAGGCAACTTCGAGGGACTAGATGATTTTCAATCTTTAAAGGCAACCTTTGCTTTAGGTATCCTCGGAATCGAGGGACTTGACTATTTAGTACAATTAGAGGCAACAGGCAACAAGGCAACAGAAGAGGTTACCCTAAAGGTGTGTGGGTGCAACAATCGCGTGGTTAATTCGGATATTTATCTTATAATTAGTTATCTAATTCTGTTAAAGGCTTGCACTCCCTAAGATTACTAACCATGCAGTAAAAATGGCAGAAATTAAAGCCAGGAAAATAAAAATCCTACGCTATTACAATAAACACCTGCGGGGATGGGGGAATTAAAATAGAAAATAAAAAAGATAAGTAATTAATTTTAATTTTTCTTGAGCCTGGATCTTCTTCGAATTCTTGATTGACCCTGAAAATTGCAATGAAAATAATAGGGCTAAATGTAAGAGGAATTCATCAATATTTGAAAGTAAACCCTAATAAAATGAAAATATTATTTAAATAACGAAATTCGAAAACTTAGCTTTTATCGGGTAAGGCGCGTGATCGTAGGATTTTCGATTAACCCTGAAAAGAATTGACAGGAAGAAGAGAAGCGTTAGTGCATGAACGATCTACAAACCCTAAAAAGTTTACAAACCCTAAAGGTTTAAGAAAACTCATTGTGACCTAAAGGGTTCGTATGGCTAAAAAAAATACATTAATGGATAACACCTACCAAATAGCAGTGATTAGTGATCATGATAAAATTAGGGTTTAAGTCATAAAATAATTTAGCCTAAAATTATTAACCTAAAAGAAAAACTAAATTAAAATTATATTATTTTTAATCCTAATTATTTAAAAATAAAACCCTATTTTAAATTATTGATTTTAAAAACCTAAATTAAATAATAATAAAAATCTAAGTTAAATCATTAA
Organism: Vicia villosa; assembly: GCF_029867415.1. Classification (NCBI taxonomy): domain Eukaryota; kingdom Viridiplantae; phylum Streptophyta; class Magnoliopsida; order Fabales; family Fabaceae; genus Vicia; species Vicia villosa. Next base: position 82,286,649 of record NC_081182.1, read on the forward strand.
CCTAAATTGAATTATTAATTCTTTATTAATTAATAGTTTTTTAAAAAAAAAGGATTAAACAAACAAAACAAAAGAAATAATAAAAAAAAAACAGCAAAGAAAGATAAAACCTGGGGCGTGGGTTCCGGTGTGGTGAGCCATTGAGCGTGTATGGTGGAGCTGCAACATCTAGAACGTCAGATTTGAAGTTCTGCTCATCCGATGGTTGACAGGTGAGAGAGCATGGTGCGTGCCTGGTGCTGAGGCGCGTTGGATCTGTTAGAAACAAAAGAATTGAAAAAAAAACAAGCATAAGTCTCACCCAGGGATTGAACACGTGATCCTAGGGATACCAAACCATTGCCTTGCCATCTGCGCTGCAGTTTATATGTGTTAAGCAATCATCACGAAAAATATAAAAAAAACAAAAACGTAAGTCAGTGGAGAAAATCAAAACTCAGTCAAAGCGGGACCCGTTCGCAGCCAATTAAATTGGAGAGAGGGTACGAAATTGCTGACTGGCCAATGAGCATGCAGCACGTTTGGTCAATAAGTCCCTATCACTATTCATTGTCTTCTTCACCAAATTTTGCTACGGATTAGCTTCAAATCTGCCATGGCTTTAGGTACGAGTTCTCGTAGCTATTTTCTGCAAGAATCAACACTAAACAAAACGCGTTAAATAAGAATAAATCCTGCCCAGATCCATCAAACCGAGTGTCACGAATTCGCTGGTGGCCTTGGTTTTCTCTGCTAACGCCCGTAGATATGGATTCGAGGGCATCCGACCTTGATGCCCTAACAATGGTGGTCCCTCATTCTTGCGTGAAAACGCCATAACGATGGTTCTAACAGCCTCCAAACAACATTATAAACTCAGAAGCATAGTTACTTTGTATTGAAAACCATTAAATAATGTTATACGAAATTCAAGAACATGAATGAGCATGATGAGCATGATACCATAGTTATTCGTATTATGGGACTTGGTTAAGAGTGTGTTCTTACTCTATGTTACCTGAGGAGTGGATTGGGATGATTGTTTGGACTTGAATGTGGCTGCAGCACCCTAAACGAAAACTTGCTTTTCTTTGAGATTTTTGAAGCTTGAAACCCTAGTAGCTCTCCAATTTTTTTTCGTCCTCCCCTTATTCTGATATTGTGGAGGGTATTTATGTGTGAGAATTAGGTCATGAATGGGCTTGGTCCTTGAGTTATTGAAAAAAGAAAATATTTGTTTTAAAAACATTCTAAATCTTTCCAAATTTGCATGATATCTTTTCCATGGTGATTTTCACGAATTTAGACTATCCCATGTGATTATTTGGACCATCTTGATTGATTAAAAATCAAATTTTTGATTAAAACTAATTTTCATATTTTATAATGATTTATTCCATATTTAAATGAATTAAAATTCAAGTAAATGAAATAAATATTATAAATATAAAATAATTAGTTTAAAGATCATTTTAGGGCCCATGGACAAGTTTAGAATCCGTATTTTAGGCCCAATAGTTCAACAAATCCATTTTGCTCATATTGAGTGTTACGCATTTCCTCAAAATCGTCCAACTTGTGCAAGTCATAACTCATTCAGTTTTTGTCCTATGAAGGTGTTCTAGGACTTTTTGGAAAGCCCAAGGTGTCCTCTAAAATCTCCTTTTGGTTTCATCTCAATTGAGTTCACCATGTTCAAGTTATGAGCTTTGAGAAAAAATGACTTTTTGCGATTCTTTAGAAGGACCTGTAATGTTTTGGCTCATATCTCCCAAATGGTGCATTTCTTGACTTTGGGACCAACATCAAAGTTGTAAAGAATCAAATTTCCTTGAGAATGAGCTTTGATTTGAATTTGAATAGGGGAAATAGTATGGGCAAATTTTGGGGTATGACAGCTGCCCCTGTTCAATTTTCTTATATCTGAAGATGTAGACTGGCATGTGTGCCTGTCGGGATCTGAAGATAGAAGAGGATTGAACACTAGAATACCAAGAAATTTGCCCTAGCTGAAGTAGGGACTTTTGTCGGAGATGGGCTTCAAGATGCCATCCGGCTTAATAGACCTGAGAATTAGAATACGTCGTAGTTAGACCGTATCTGAAGAATATACTTAGGATGAGTCGTACGTTAGACTGAATCCACTGGGAAGTATTTGTTGGAGATTGATCGTGTCAGCACCGTTCGTAGTAACTGAATTAGATCTTGGATTGTTTCTGAATTGTGTCTTGAATGAGTGTCAAAAGATGGGAGTTATAAGAATGTTTCAGAAGTCTGGGGGTCACGCTTCCAGAATGTGCATCTGATTGGAATTTTCAGAATGTCCGGGGTTCGAGCCTCCGGAATGTATATCTGATAAGAATGTTTCAGAAGTCTGGGGGTCACGCTTCCAGAATGTCCATCTGATTGGAATTTTCAGAATGTCCGGGGTTCGAGCTTCCGGAATGTATATCTGATAAGAATGTTTCAGAAGTCTGGGGGTCATGCTTCCAGAATGTCCATCTGATTGGAATTTTCAGAATGTCCGGGGTTCGAGCTTCCGGAATGTATATCTGATAAGAATGTTTCAGAAGTCTGGGGGTCATGCTTCCAGAATGTCCATCTGATTGGAATTTTCAGAATGTCCGGGGTTCGAGCTTCCGGAATGTATATCTGATTAAGATTGATTTGTTGATGATTTTCGTCTGCTTGGGAACTTACCTGAAAGACAAAGTTAGCAGCATGCAATGCCATGATGCATGTATTTATGTGACGAGTCTCTCAAAATAAATGAGAAACTTGTATGTTATGTATGAATTTATTATGAGGTAATGTATGCAATGTATGAATATATGATGTATGGCTGATGCTACTTGGAGTGTTTTGAGAAAATAAATCTCTGTATCATTGTGATTTTGATGTTTGATCTTGTCCTGGAGATGCTTAGATAGGGATGTATGATTTCTGCTTGGGGATGATCAGTAACTTGATGTACCCTGATTGGGGAGAAAAGATATTAGTAACCATGTTGGAGAAGAGCGAAGTGTTGGAGAACCGGTAGTGTTGAAGATGTAAACTCTGTTGGGGAGCCATGTCTTTGTCGGGACGAAAGTATTTGAAGATGATTACTCTGTGGGGGTGTGAAAGTTTCCCCCAGTATTATAGTAACTATCATTCCTGGATTTGATTAGGACACGCCACTGAATATTTGATAAAGATGTCAAACTGGATTTGCGTAGGTTTGCCCCAGTTAGTAGGAACTTTGGAAAGATTCGCCTCGCGAGGACTTTATGAGAGGTGCACTATGGGCGACATGCCCCTAGTAATCATACACTTAGGATGATGCCCCTGATTGCTTTGGCATCCTTGAGAGATTCTCGGAACCTTGACTTGATTGCCCCAGATTGATCGGAGACATTGCTTCCTGGGGTAATCTTTGCTGGTCGGGATAACTTTGAGTCATTTGGTCGTACCCTGTGCAAATTCTTTCTGATGCTAACATTTGAAATTATGTAGCAGAATATGCTTAATAATGAATTCATGAGATGCAATGCACACGCTTGTCTTGATTTAAACAGAAGATGTAAAAAGCGTGATATTTTTGTAAAAACATGATATTTGTAACAATGTGATGTTTGTAAAAAAACGTGATATCAACTCGGTATTTGTGGTGAACCTTAAGGAGTCAGGATACCTTTTTGGTGACAATATGCTTTCGAGCTAACCATGCTTCAGTTAGGACTTTCAAGGGTTGTAACGTGGCTTGGTTCATGGTTTAAGAAACAAAGGATAAAGGCTCAAAATTTGATTGTACCCACCCCAATCTTCGTGATGTTCTTCGATCCTATGCTCAGTTAACTTTGCATTTAAGTTCTAGCAGCGCTTGAAGTTGTAACATTGATATTTGATGAAGGTTGAAGCACCAGAAGTTTATTTGGACAGTCAGTCATCCTTCTTTGTAATAATTTTTTTTTTTGCCTTTTTTCCGAGGATTTGTAGTGACCTCTTTTTTTTTTTTTTTTTTTTTTTGACATTGATTTTGTTATCCCTAACTTTTGCCTGAACTGTTTAATTTAGGGTTACAGTCAGTGGGATGTTTCGATTTTTGATAAGTCTCCTCCATAGGTTTTGACTTAACAACTTTTTCTTTTTGGTGGATATTGACTGCATGACTTACTGATTGTGGAAATCCATCATTGTTTGTATAAACAACAACTAGCACAATTGAGCTAACTAGGTAACTACCCTGCCCCAGGTTGTGATTAAGGGTTTAATTTGTATGAGAAAGAAACTTCTACTTCTTAGGCTCAAAGGGGTTGACGAGGGATTAACATCCTTATATCTCCACTGTTTAGGAATTGAAATAATGCCTGTACATCGTCAACATAGTCCGCTCAAAAGCATACTGTATGAAGTTGCGGTATCGTTTTCGTCATCCTCCCTCAAAAGGCTTACAGCTTTAGCAGGAATTGAGTATCATAAAACATTTGCAAAGTAAAGACATAAAAAAAATGAGTGATAGCGAAATAAATTACTCAAGACAAACATATGCAATGCACTGATGATGATTATTAAAACAGATAATGTCTATCATAAGTCGAATGTTTAAACAAACAAAAAAGAAATTGCAACTGAAATTAAAACTAATGATCTTAAAGTCCATCCTTCTAGCCATCCACGGTATTAGCACTCTTGTTGTGATTAGGCATGGGAGAATTGATCACGTTAGGAGTTGCAGGAGGATCGAACTTGATTTCCCCGACATCGATCATGTCTTGGATCTTATTCTTCAATGTCCAACAGTTGTCAGTGTCATGCCCAGGACTATTGGAGTGATATGCACACCACGCGTTGGGATTATAGCGAGGGGAGGAAGTGTTGGGATTTGGATGAGGAGCTATCGGTATAAGTAGCTCTGCTTTCAACAAGTGTTGCAGCGCTTGAGTCAAAGACATGTTGATCTTTGTGAATTGTCTTTTGGATGCGCTTTGTTTACGTTGGTTGTTTTGTTGTTGTATCGATGCTTGATTAGAGACCAAAATTGCCCCAACAGTGTCAGACTCATTCCTCCCATTGTATGACTTTTTTACAGTACCGGAAGAGGTAGCCACCTGAATTTTTCCGCTTCGGATACCACTTTCAACACGCTCTCCAGTCAGTATAAGCTCAGTGACTCCAGATGACGAACTTCCCAGCAAATGACTATAGAAAGGGTCAGTCAGTGTATTCATGAACATATCTACCATCTCTCTGTCAGCCAAGGAAGGTTTGACTCTTCCAGCTAGATCTCTCCATTTTTGAGCATATTCCTTGAAACTTTCCTTGGGTCCCATAGACATGCTTTGCAGTTGCATGCGAGTTGGTGCAAGGTCAGAATTATATTCGTATTGCCTAAAGAAAGCAGTAGCCAGATCTTCCCATGTATGGATGTTGGTACCCTCTAGTTGATAATACCATTCGAGTTGAGTCCCAGACAGACTCTCTTGGAAGAAGTGGATCCACAGTCTTTTGTCTCCAGTATGAGGTTGGATCTTCCTCACATAAGACCTCAAGTGTAGTTTAGGACAGGAGACTCCATCATACTTAGCAAAGGCGGGAGTTTTGAATTTTGGAGGAATAACGACCCCAGGAACGAGTCCAAGCTCTTCAAAATCCAGCCAAGGTACCTTCTGAATTTCCACGCTTCTCAGACGCTCTTCTAACATCTTGTATTTGTCATCAGGATGTTCATCCTCATGGTGATAGTCCTCTTCTTCTTCAGAGGGTTTGGCAGAATCATGGTTACTTTTTGCATCAGTTTTGATACTAGCATCATCATCTTGCTCGTCCTCGTCACTGTCTTCAGATGGTTCAGCATCCTTGAGTTGCAAGATCGGTCTAAGCTTTTTCCCCAGAGTCTTCTTACCTTTCTTCTTCTTCTTGGTCAGGAGTGTCTTCAGTTCATCTTGCCCCTTGGACAAGTTCAGGATCAGATCTTGAAACTGAGCGTTCTGAACTTGAAGGTCTTTGACTGATTGCTCGAGATTCATGATGCTGAAATAAACAGCGAGGTGGTAAGAAACCTGTGGTGGAAACCTGTGATGCAATGTTATGAATGCAGATGCAATACTTCCAAGGATCTCTGGAAATTTACTTAGCAACATTGGAACATGATTCGATCGCTTCTTCGTCTGAAGAACTCCGATTTTTTTTGGATGTTCTTCTATGGGAATCAGGCTCACCATATCCAGTGGGTCATAGCCTCTGATTCGGGAACTTCTGAATTTGAAGGTACATGGCTAGAGGAAAATAAATCCTCTTGCCCCTTGATAAGAATTCAGTCCTTGATAAGAGTACCTGAAATTGTGCGCCCTAAATTCCTAAGATCCTTGAAAGGGTTAGTTAAATCATGTTATGCGTATGATGCCATGATGTCATGATGTTATGTAATGCATCAGGCAAAGCGTAAGATAGTAAGGATGAGTGAGTCCCACAAGAAAAACCTGCAAGAAAACCAAAGGGTTAGTAGCAAGCACAGACAAGTCACACAAGTGTCCTTAGGTTTAAAGGCTTGCGTGAAGCTCGTAGGTAAGTACCCTTCCCACTGAAGTTAAGTTGGTTCAACCTGTCCTAGAATAGTAACCGGGTTCTATGGTGCTCATATCCCTGATCTTTCTCGCGGGCATTGTCTCAACATGGCACTCGATCGGCCAGCCAAAAGCATCCCTAGAGTCCAATCTCAATGAGTGTAGCATCGAGTATCAACCGGCTTCAGTCAGGAATCCAAAGCCAGCTATCTCGCTACTTCCTATAGGCCAAAGTCAAGTTCAACTAAGGTTCTAAGGGCTAATTAGTGCTTATGACACCACGCGGTAGCCAAATGTCTCCTCGATCATATTCAAGGGCCATCAGGACAAACCAAAGCGTCGCACTAACGGTGGCCACCAGTTCGACCATAACGATACATGTCGTACAGCCTCCCTGGTCTCATGCCACATACCTAAGGTACACTAGATCCGGGTGTAGGATCTTTCACACAGCAGAATACCCAAAACAACCATTGAAATATAAAGCAGACAAATCAAACAATTAAAGTGAATCCTAAACTCTAAGGTAACCCCTCTTTTATTCGAAAGCATCCCCAGCAGAGTCGCCAGTTCTGTAATACGGTGAACTGACTTTTATTTAAAATGTTGCGGTTAAGCAAGAGTCGCCACCGACTTTTATTTTATCCAATTGGAAAGGCTAAAAGAACAGGAAAAGACCTTTTGAAAAGATTTTGAGTTCGGGGGGTAAGTTATGCAATGGGAAGGTGTAAGGCACCCTTTGCATCCATGGTTATCCATGGGCTCTTAATTGCTTGGCTCACTTGTTTGTTTTGAAATGTTTGAAAAGTAGGGTGTGAATAGAAATTCGAATAAGAACTTTAGCTTGTAAATAAGCATAGCCTTTTAGAAAAGTATTTGAAAATTAGTGGGAAAAAGAGTTTGAATTTGAGTTTGAATTGAAAAAGAGCAAGCAATTAATAGCAACTACCCTAAGTTTAGAAATTCGTTCTTTTAGCTTTTCAGGTGAAAGGGTCTATCCATACCATAAAGGGCAGGAAGTCTTTCAATTGGATGTTTAAGGGTCATCGAGGAATCGTTCTGCATAAGACTGTCCCTTGCCATAAAGAGGGCAGGTAGTCTAGGGAAGGATATAATAGTCATTAATCTTTTTAGGCATCATGCGAGGATACCTTAGCAATTGGGACAATCATCTTTTACCGAGGCAACTTCGAGGGACTAGATGATTTTCAATCTTTAAAGGCAACCTTTGCTTTAGGTATCCTCGGAATCGAGGGACTTGACTATTTAGTACAATTAGAGGCAACAGGCAACAAGGCAACAGAAGAGGTTACCCTAAAGGTGTGTGGGTGCAACAATCGCGTGGTTAATTCGGATATTTATCTTATAATTAGTTATCTAATTCTGTTAAAGGCTTGCACTCCCTAAGATTACTAACCATGCAGTAAAAATGGCAGAAATTAAAGCCAGGAAAATAAAAATCCTACGCTATTACAATAAACACCTGCGGGGATGGGGGAATTAAAATAGAAAATAAAAAAGATAAGTAATTAATTTTAATTTTTCTTGAGCCTGGATCTTCTTCGAATTCTTGATTGACCCTGAAAATTGCAATGAAAATAATAGGGCTAAATGTAAGAGGAATTCATCAATATTTGAAAGTAAACCCTAATAAAATGAAAATATTATTTAAATAACGAAATTCGAAAACTTAGCTTTTATCGGGTAAGGCGCGTGATCGGAGGATTTTCGATTAACCCTGAAAAGAATTGACAGGAAGAAGAGAAGCGTTAGTGCATGAACGATCTACAAACCCTAAAAAGTTTACAAACCCTAAAGGTTTAAGAAAACTCATTGTGACCTAAAGGGTTCGTATGGCTAAAAAAAATACATTAATGGATAACACCTACCAAATAGCAGTGATTAGTGATCATGATAAAATTAGGGTTTAAGTCATAAAATAATTTAGCCTAAAATTATTAACCTAAAAGAAAAACTAAATTAAAATTATATTATTTTTAATCCTAATTATTTAAAAATAAAACCCTATTTTAAATTATTGATTTTAAAAACCTAAATTAAATAATAATAAAAATCTAAGTTAAATCATTAACCTAAATTGAATTATTAATTCTTTATTAATTAATAGTTTTTAAAAAAAAAGGATTAAACAAACAAAACAAAAGAAATAATAAAAAAAAAACAGCAAAGAAAGATAAAACCTGGGGCGTGGGTTCCGGTGTGGTGAGCCATTGAGCGTGTATGGTGGAGCTGCAACATCTAGAACGTCAGATTTGAAGTTCTGCTCATCCGATGGTTGACAGGTGAGAGAGCATGGTGCGTGCCTGGTGCTGAGGCGCGTTGGATCTGTTAGAAACAAAAGAATTGAAAAAAAAAACAAGCATAAGTCTCACCCAGGGATTGAACACGTGATCCTAGGGATACCAAACCATTGCCTTGCCATCTGCGCTGCAGTTTATATGTGTTAAGCAATCATCACGAAAAATATAAAAAAAACAAAAACGTAAGTCAGTGGACAAAACTCAGTCAAAGCGGGACCCGTTCGCAGCCAATTAAATTGGAGAGAGGGTACGAAATTGCTGACTGGCCAATGAGCATGCAGCACGTTTGGTCAATAAGTCCCTATCACTATTCATTGTCTTCTTCACCAAATTTTGCTACGGATTAGCTTCAAATCTGCCATGGCTTTAGGTACGAGTTCTCGTAGCTATTTTCTGCAAGAATCAACACTAAACAAAACGCGTTAAATAAGAATAAATCCTGCCCAGATCCATCAAACCGAGTGTCACGAATTCGCTGGTGGCCTTGGTTTTCTCTGCTAACGCCCGTAGATATGGATTCGAGGGCATCCGACCTTGATGCCCTAACAATGGTGGTCCCTCATTCTTGCGTGAAAACGCCATAACGATGGTTCTAACAGCCTCCAAACAACATTATAAACTCAGAAGCATAGTTACTTTGTATTGAAAACCATTAAATAATGTTATACGAAATTCAAGAACATGAATGAGCATGATGAGCATGATACCATAGTTATTCGTATTATGGGACTTGGTTAAGAGTGTGTTCTTACTCTATGTTACCTGAGGAGTGGATTGGGATGATTGTTTGGACTTGAATGTGGCTGCAGCACCCTAAACGAAAACTTGCTTTTCTTTGAGATTTTTGAAGCTTGAAACCCTAGTAGCTCTCCAATTTTTTTTCGTCCTCCCCTTATTCTGATATTGTGGAGGGTATTTATGTGTGAGAATTAGGTCATGAATGGGCTTGGTCCTTGAGTTATTGAAAAAAGAAAATATTTGTTTTAAAAACATTCTAAATCTTTCCAAATTTGCATGATATCTTTTCCATGGTGATTTTCACGAATTTAGACTATCCCATGTGATTATTTGGACCATCTTGATTGATTAAAAATCAAATTTTTGATTAAAACTAATTTTCATATTTTATAATGATTTATTCCATATTTAAATGAATTAAAATTCAAGTAAATGAAATAAATATTATAAATATAAAATAATTAGTTTAAAGATCATTTTAGGGCCCATGGACAAGTTTAGAATCCGTATTTTAGGCCCAATAGTTCAACAAATCCATTTTGCTCATATTGAGTGTTACGCATTTCCTCAAAATCGTCCAACTTGTGCAAGTCATAACTCATTCAGTTTTTGTCCTATGAAGGTGTTCTAGGACTTTTTGGAAAGCCCAAGGTGTCCTCTAAAATCTCCTTTTGGTTTCATCTCAATTGAGTTCACCATGTTCAAGTTATGAGCTTTGAGAAAAAATGACTTTTTGCGATTCTTTAGAAGGACCTGTAATGTTTTGGCTCATATCTCCCAAATGGTGCATTTCTTGACTTTGGGACCAACATCAAAGTTGTAAAGAATCAAATTTCCTTGAGAATGAGCTTTGATTTGAATTTGAATAGGGGAAATAGTATGGGCAAATTTTGGGGTATGACAGCTGCCCCTGTTCAATTTTCTTATATCTGAAGATGTAGACTGGCATGTGTGCCTGTCGGGATCTGAAGATAGAAGAGGATTGAACACTAGAATACCAAGAAATTTGCCCTAGCTGAAGTAGGGACTTTTGTCGGAGATGGGCTTCAAGATGCCATCCGGCTTAATAGACCTGAGAATTAGAATACGTCGTAGTTAGACCGTATCTGAAGAATATACTTAGGATGAGTCGTACGTTAGACTGAATCCACTGGGAAGTATTTGTTGGAGATTGATCGTGTCAGCACCGTTCGTAGTAACTGAATTAGATCTTGGATTGTTTCTGAATTGTGTCTTGAATGAGTGTCAAAAGATGGGAGTTATAAGAATGTTTCAGAAGTCTGGGGGTCACGCTTCCAGAATGTGCATCTGATTGGAATTTTCAGAATGTCCGGGGTTCGAGCCTCCGGAATGTATATCTGATAAGAATGTTTCAGAAGTCTGGGGGTCACGCTTCCAGAATGTCCATCTGATTGGAATTTTCAGAATGTCCGGGGTTCGAGCTTCCGGAATGTATATCTGATAAGAATGTTTCAGAAGTCTGGGGGTCATGCTTCCAGAATGTCCATCTGATTGGAATTTTCAGAATGTCCGGGGTTCGAGCTTCCGGAATGTATATCTGATAAGAATGTTTCAGAAGTCTGGGGGTCATGCTTCCAGAATGTCCATCTGATTGGAATTTTCAGAATGTCCGGGGTTCGAGCTTCCGGAATGTATATCTGATTAAGATTGATTTGTTGATGATTTTCGTCTGCTTGGGAACTTACCTGAAAGACAAAGTTAGCAGCATGCAATGCCATGATGCATGTATTTATGTGACGAGTCTCTCAAAATAAATGAGAAACTTGTATGTTATGTATGAATTTATTATGAGGTAATGTATGCAATGTATGAATATATGATGTATGGCTGATGCTACTTGGAGTGTTTTGAGAAAATAAATCTCTGTATCATTGTGATTTTGATGTTTGATCTTGTCCTGGAGATGCTTAGATAGGGATGTATGATTTCTGCTTGGGGATGATCAGTAACTTGATGTACCCTGATTGGGGAGAAAAGATATTAGTAACCATGTTGGAGAAGAGCGAAGTGTTGGAGAACCGGTAGTGTTGAAGATGTAAACTCTGTTGGGGAGCCATGTCTTTGTCGGGACGAAAGTATTTGAATATGATTACTCTGTGGGGGTGTGAAAGTTTCCCCCAGTATTATAGTAACTATCATTCCTGGATTTGATTAGGACACGCCACTGAATATTTGATAAAGATGTCAAACTGGATTTGCGTAGGTTTGCCCCAGTTAGTAGGAACTTTGGAAAGATTCGCCTCGCGAGGACTTTATGAGAGGTGCACTATGGGCGACATGCCCCTAGTAATCATACACTTAGGATGATGCCCCTGATTGCTTTGGCATCCTTGAGAGATTCTCGGAACCTTGACTTGATTGCCCCAGATTGATCGGAGACATTGCTTCCTGGGGTAATCTTTGCTGGTCGGGATAACTTTGAGTCATTTGGTCGTACCCTGTGCAAATTCTTTCTGATGCTAACATTTGAAATTATGTAGCAGAATATGCTTAATAATGAATTCATGAGATGCAATGCACACGCTTGTCTTGATTTAAACAGAAGATGTAAAAAGCGTGATATTTTTGTAAAAACATGATATTTGTAACAATGTGATGTTTGTAAAAAAACGTGATATCAACTCGGTATTTGTGGTGAACCTTAAGGAGTCAGGATACCTTTTTGGTGACAATATGCTTTCGAGCTAACCATGCTTCAGTTAGGACTTTCAAGGGTTGTAACGTGGCTTGGTTCACGGTTTAAGAAACAAAGGATAAAGGCTCAAAATTTGATTGTACCCACCCCAATCTTCGTGATGTTCTTCGATCCTATGCTCAGTTAACTTTGCATTTAAGTTCTAGCAGCGCTTGAAGTTGTAACATTGATATTTGATGAAGGTTGAAGCACCAGAAGTTTATTTGGACAGTCAGTCATCCTTCTTTGTAATAATTTTTTTTTTTTGCCTTTTTTCCGAGGATTTGTAGTGACCTCTTTTTTTTTTTTTTTTTTTTTTTGACATTGATTTTGTTATCCCTAACTTTTGCCTGAACTGTTTAATTTAGGGTTACAGTCAGTGGGATGTTTCGATTTTTGATAAGTCTCCTCCATAGGTTTTGACTTAACAACTTTTTCTTTTTGGTGGATATTGACTGCATGACTTACTGATTGTGGAAATCCATCATTGTTTGTATAAACAACAACTAGCACAATTGAGCTAACTAGGTAACTACCCTGCCCCAGGTTGTGATTAAGGGTTTAATTTGTATGAGAAAGAAACTTCTACTTCTTAGGCTCAAAGGGGTTGACGAGGGATTAACATCCTTATATCTCCACTGTTTAGGAATTGAAATAATGCCTGTACATCGTCAACATAGTCCGCTCAAAAGCATACTGTATGAAGTTGCGGTATCGTTTTCGTCATCCTCCCTCAAAAGGCTTACAGCTTTAGCAGGAATTGAGTATCATAAAACATTTGCAAAGTAAAGACATAAAAAAAATGAGTGATAGCGAAATAAATTACTCAAGACAAACATATGCAATGCACTGATGATGATTATTAAAACAGATAATGTCTATCATAAGTCGAATGTTTAAACAAACAAAAAAGAAATTGCAACTGAAATTAAAACTAATGATCTTAAAGTCCATCCTTCTAGCCATCCACGGTATTAGCACTCTTGTTGTGACGGGACTGCCTTTGTGCAGTAGAGACATCACGAGAAATTGAAAGAGGGGTTCGCGACATCGTATGGTCCTGCCAAGGCATTCATAAGATCACACAGGTAAAACTTAAAGTCCCGATACTCTCAAAATGTCTAAATGCAATCGGAGAATAAGTATAAAGTGAATCAACAGAATAAGAAAAATACACTTCTAACCTCTAAAATAGTTATCGAAAAACACATAAGCACTAGTGAATATATTTATTCTTTCCAATACCTCTAAAATAGTTATTGAAAGACACATAAGCACTAGTGAAGTTAGACACTATTTTTCTTCCTTTTTTTTATACATAATTTAGAGTGCAATAAGTGAAAACTTGTTAATAGAAATGAAGATAATCAAAATATCCACTTACTGTGATTCCCTGAGGTTGAATGGAGTTTTTCCTTGATTCCACAACCGCATGATTCGGTGTAACACACTAAACATTCGGTATAGCAGATGGAATGTTCAGTATGGCAGATGCAATATTTCGGTTCAGCTGTTGCATACTTTGGTGGCTCAACATTTCGTCTCAGCGCCTGCAACACTTGGTAGGTGCCATTGATAGCTCGACTTCAACGACCAAAGATAGCATAACATAGTAGTATAAACATTTAAGAAATAATAAAAATGCAGCTTATTGCAGTATACTTTTGTTAGACAATAGCTCGAAAACTATATCTATTGCTAGTGATGTTGATTGCTTAGCCTTCAAAACTTGGATTTTCTAGGTGGTATCCAATTCGTAACGGCATAACCTCGGACGATGCTTCTGAGAGTTTCTGCTGAGAGTGACAGGTGACCTTTTACAGCCCCCGTTATGCTTGATACATCGCAACAGCAAACATTTTTGCACAGTGACTCGTCCAGCTTAGTCACATATTTCTCGTGTGCAGGATTCGCTACTAAACTCTGTCAGTTACGAAGAGCAAAGATAAGATTAATATGATATATTCTTTTATTACAACATAATAGCATCAAAACACGCATCAAATATGTATTTAATCAAATGACAACAATCTGCCGCGATTAGTTAGTAAAACCAGTAGCGATTACTTATCTTTTATAGTGGATGCTTGTAATATGCACTAAGATTCTTTCACAGCTGTTAAAGTCGGAGATTTTGACGACATCTAAAGAGCATATGGACAGATTTTATGGGAGACCTGGGTACTCCTGCAAGAATTTGCATTCCATGCATAGATGTGTAGTACTTAGTAAGAATAGTGTTGAAATGCTAGCTTTGCCACTTAGGATTCAATGTTGAATGCGTTGCAGCAAATGCTGCTGTTGTTGATCTCGATAACTTATGCACCTCATCGGGACAACGGTGACGTTCTCTAATCTTGACTTGGATCTAAAGAGAGACCAAAATACCATAGAAATAGAGGTTGCAGTCCTCTGTACCAATCAATAACACCTTGACAAACTGCATATAGTGTATGCTAATAAAATAATGTATTAATCTTTCTATAATTTATTCTAAGATAATTGAAGGATGCAATTAGTGATGATGATCATCACCATGTCCATAAGGAGCTCCACCAGGTCATACCACTTTGAGCTATTAGTTAAATATTGAGATTCATAGAATTTAATCTAAGTTTGTTTGTTCTATAATTCATTCATGAAAAACTGGTCACTGGATGCACGCGACAGTTTTAATTTACTTCCATGCTAACTAATTTTTCTTTCTTGTAAAAATATGAATTATCGTACAACTAGATAAACCTATTTAGATTATGTAAAATGTTCCTAGTTAGAGACTTCGTACTATATATGTACTTAACTAGTTAATGAATGGTCATACCACAAACTAATATTGTGTCATAATTCAATAATAGAATCATATGAAATATGGCTAAGTAATTACATAGCATATCATCCCATGTTAAGGCAAGCACAACCGAGACAATTCCTTGAAGGTTTTACTAAGAGACAAGCATGACTTTTACTAAGAGACAACCATGACTTTTATATTAGTGATTTAATATCAGTGAATAAGAGGGGTTAAAAGTAGACTACTGCTAATATAAACATACAGAAGAATTAGATGTAGCAAAAAAGTGTCAATACTAATCAAAAGTATACTTAATTATTTCTATTGAAATATCTTAGGTATTAAACAATTATTTTTTCATAGTATACATAATTTAGTTAATTTCTATCTAAGCATATAATTTCATTATATTAATGTCGCACACCTTACGTATGAAACCCTCCAACCATTCACACACAGTATTTTCCTAACCTTAAGACTGATTCAATGTTCTCATATTACCTGTCTTGTACTCACCTACAATCCCTAATAAAGAGACAATATATATGTACACTTATGAAGTCAGCACCGAATTACTGCTGAAATTTTATCAATTTCCCCACTTCCACTTATTTTTCTCAATTATTTTCTGAATTACAACATGATGAGGAATTTTTATTTGCCAGTTTTCCAGAATTCTTATAAACCACTGATGTTCTTATTGATGAATTTCAAGAACTTTGTAAACCTTTCTACCCTTTTTCATTTCAAACTATTGTTACAAACTCTCTGATTACCCCTAACTCTCATGCTATTATATTATATAATATGTTTCAGAGACTAGAGTCACTATCTGCAAATCAAACCAATAAAAAATACATTAAAACCAAATTCAATGAAAAAGTATAGCTAACAGTTGAACTATTTTCAACTATGAGAGGCCGGTAACAGAGACAAATCAGCGACAAACCGCCATTTTGGTCTCCGAAAGTTTAACTCACTGTCAAATCGGTACATGAATGTATCAAAATTTCAACTAATTTAAACTATGCAATCAGCAAATTGTTCAAGTAATTGTTCAGCAAACAACAATTTCCAACAGCAACACAAGTTGAAATTCGTATCAGGCAATCCTCAAAATTAGATCTATACCGCAAACAAATACACGAATGAAAAAAAGCTAAACTGATTCCGATTTGTTAGGGTTATCTCAGTGAACAAACGAGTTTGAATTTTTGCAAAATGAGATTCGGTGATATTCAAACGAAGAAAGCTAGAGAGAGTGAGAGAAGAACCTGGTTGTGGCTGTGGTGGCAAGTTGAGGTGAAGGTTCTGGAATTCTGAACTTAGGAATTTTAGAATTGTGATTTTCCCTCTCGAATCAACAACCCTAATTGTACGGAGGATGACGGAGCAGTAACGTCGAAGAAGCTCGATTTGGGATTTTATGGATTAGAGTTTGAGTAGATGAAATCAATGGCAGTGGAAGTTCGTATGGGATTTTAGGGTTTATGAGTTTGAGAATAAGAACTGATTTGTTCGTATGGGCAATTTCTAGTTAGTTTAGTTGTTTTGAAAAAGTTTTTAGAAATTATTCACCTAAGACAGCGCTTTCTAGATAATACCTTTAGCAGCGCGTTTCAGAAGCGCTGTCTAAAATTAGTCTTAAGCAGCGTTTTCTCTAAAATTTATTTTTTTATTTTTTTTATACTTATAGCAGCGCTTTTAGAAAAAAAGCGCTGCCAAAGCAATGCAGTCTAAACGGCCTACAGCAGCGCTTTTATAAAGCGCTTTCTAAAGTAAGTCTTTAGCAGCGCTTTTTCTCAAGTTTTAATATTTTATTTTTTTAAGAACTTATAGCAGCGCTTTGGGAAAAAAGCGCTGTCTATGTAGTGCTGTCTAAAATCAATTTTGGCGTAGTGACCGTACACCTCCAAGCTCTGCCACACTATATAACACACGCTAAGTTTTCCTTTTCTTTTTTCTAAATTCTTTTTATTTTTCTTTTATTCTAATTGGTTTTTTTTTTATTTTCTTTTCAACTACAAAACTTTCTTTTTCAACCTTTTTTTAAAAAAAATCTTTTAAGTCAACAATTTTATTTTTAATAATTAATTTAAATTAAATAATTAAAATTAGCTTATTAATTATTATTAGATTAATTTTTTATTTTTTTAATAGTAATTAGAATAGGTAATTTAATTAACTTAGTAATTAATTTAGGTTTTAATTAATAATTTTAAATTTAGATTTTAATTAACTATTTTTTAGGTTTGTTAACCTCGATTCATTTATAAACCCTAATAGCCTTAGGTTTACTGGTAGGTATTGCCCACTAACTCTGGTCTAGATTTTTACCTGTTTCTTTTATTAACCCTGGTTAACTTGCTCCACATTCGGGGTTTTGCCTGTTTATTTGTTTGCCCAAATTATTACAATTTTAATTTTTGATGTGTTACATTATAATTGTTGAGATCTTTAATGCACTAACATCTCTCTTCTTTGTGCCTAATTTTCAGGGTTGACCAACACCCTTCAGCCGCGCGCCACACCAAATTGAAAAGCTAAGTTTCTAATTTTTTGTTTAACATCATTTTATTTTCTATTTTTCCCTTTTAAATTAAAATAGGGTTCACGTCAATAGTCAATGGATCTGTAATACACTAACCCTTATCTATCTGCCTTTTAATTTTCAGGATTGATCAAGGGTTCAAGGAAGATCAAGGCATTCAAGGATTTTGATTAATTATTGTTCCATCTTATTTTCTGTCTTTACTTTCCGCCTTTTAATTTCCGCATTCCCTTACAGGTTTTTATTGTAATTCCCCTTCCCCGCAGGTGTTTATTGTAATAGCGTAGGATTTTAACTGTTTTATTTTAAACTGCGTGGTTAGTAATCTTAGGGAATGCAAGCCTTGAACTGAATTAGGATAACTAATTACAAGATAAATAATTGAACTTAATCACGTGATTGTTGCACCCACACACCTTTAGGGTAATCCCCCTTGTTGCCTTTGTTGCCTGTTGCCTTATGATTCTGTTGCCCCTAATTATACTAAATAATAGTCAAGTCCCTCGATTCCGAGGATACCTAAAGCAAAGGTTGCCTTATTCATTGATATCATCAATTTTTGTCCCTCGAAGCTGCCTCGGTAAAACATGATGATTGTCCCAATTGCTAAGGTATCCTCGCATGATGCTTAAAAATATTAAATGACTATTATATCCTTCCCTTAGACTACCTGCCCTCTTTATGGCAAGGGACAGTCTTCTGGCGAACGATACTTTTCTCGATGACCCTTAATATCCAATTGAAAGACTTCCTGCCCTCTCATGGTACGGATAGACCCTTTCGCCCGAAAAGTTAAAAGAACATTTTTTATAGCTTAAGGGTAATTGCTCTTAAATGCTTGCTCAATTCAAATTCAAATTCAAAACTCTTTTCCACTCTTTTCCACTCTTTTTCAAATCAAATTCAAAAAGACTACGCTTATTTTCAAGCTAAAGTTCTTCTTCAGAAAATATTTTCAAACAATTCAAAAAGTGAGCTAAGCAATTAAGAGCCCATGGATAACCATGGATGCAAAGGGTGCCTTACACCTTCCCTTTGTATAACCTACCCCCCCGAACTCAAAATCTTTCAAAGGTCTTTCACTGTTCTGTTAGCCTTTCCAGTTGGATAAAATAAAAGTCGGTGGCGACTCTTGCTCACCTCAACATTGCTTGCTTAAATATAAAAAGTCAGTTCTCCCACCGTATTACACGGTCCACCAGTGGAACTGGGGGGCAGCTTGCCTGGTATACCTGTACACGAAGCTGGATGAAGGGATAAAGTTGAATACAAAGCAGATAACCGGTAACATGTCACTCATGACGGTATAACTTATTTTTCTTTGTGGCCTTTGTTAATTATTTTGATTCGGAAAACAAACTATTTAATTTTCTTATTTCAAGAATGGATCCTACTGCACTTCACCCGCATCTCAGGTTGGTCACTTGCAACGGGCTATACTGAAGATAAGTCGCGTGCCTGCACTTATGGCCCCCTTCGAGGGAACCAGGCGGTAGAGTCATTCCGATTGTACATTGATCGACTGGTACATGAGGATGTACACTTCTCTTCATACGACGACCACCGTGAGATGATACCATTTGACGAGGTGTCACTATTTACGAGTTGGTTGGCTTGCGGGTTTCGCAAGACGACTGCCTATATGCTTGGGAGGGTGATGCGTTAGTTCGGGTTCACCTAGACTATTCCCCAGGATCCTGCTGTAGGTGCTTCTCCGACAGTGAGACAGAGGGATATGGATGAGCTTTTTGATGATTTTGAGAATCATCTTGTTCCTGAGGAGGCCAGAAGTACCGTAGCTACATCTGACTAGAGCTACGAGTACAGTTACATGTTATGGTTCTTTCGGGTGTCCCATCCATACATGATACAGGATGTTCCAAGGAACCCACCTAAACCAATTCATCAGGAGATCCTAGAGGAGGAGGAGGCTAGGGCCGATCATGTGATTGGCGTGTTGCCCAGGTACCGTCGTATCATGGAGCTTGCGCGGGATGGTATAGACAGAGGTTTGTTTCCTAATGGCACCAATTTTAGAGGTGTTCTGGATGCCATCATGGCAGAGGCTCAGGAGGCTATGCTTTATAGGAGGCCGCAGAGGGACACCTCGAAGGTGACAGGCCGACTCATCATCTGCCATACCCAGTAGTTTTTGTTTTTTTTTTGTTATTTGGTTGTACTTTTTTGTTATTCAGTTTGGATTTCATTTTTGTATCTCGTATTACTATAGCACTATTTATATATTCAGTAGTTCGGGTTTAGTAGTTTTTAGTTATTCAGTAATTTATGGTTTTTTCAATTGTACAAGTATTTGTATTATGTGTGAATGAACCGTAAATATATTAAAATGGTAAAATAGTTTAGATATAGGTAACAAAAGAAACCGGAAATATATTGTCAGTTTGAAACCGCAAATATACTTCTGATTTGCAATCAATTTTAACAACAGATGATGCGCACCAGAAATATATTTCCGATTTGGAGGGGCATTTTAAGAATTTCATAGGATACTTCTTTGGACCATGGGGTGGAATAAGAATTTCTCAAATATTAGAAATCTAGGAAATTAAACTTTAGGATGAGGCCCAAATCAAGCAATATATATTAGGAAGATCCTAAAGTTCCACATTGGTTGGAGATATAATATTGAAAGAGTTTATATAGAGTGACACTCATCACCTTACCAACCAGTTTTGTAAGGATGAGTTAGGTCGAACTATAATATGATATCAGAACCCATCAATCAGACCATAGGCCGCCAACCGTTAATATCCACGCACCAAACCCAAAAGAATGCTGGACATGATGGGGGTGTATTAGGAAGATCTTAAAATCTCATATTAGTTGGAGATAGAGCACTAAAAAAAATTATATAGAGTGACACTTTTCATCTTACCAACCAATTTTATAAAGATGAGTTAAGTCAAATTCTATTATTCTAATAATACATGATCTTATTCTTTGGATTAGGTAAATTTATCCTCCTATTAAATGCTAGTACGTACAAATGGATAATGCGTTATTGTTGTATGTATATGTACCACAGAAAAATACACACTTGTATAACTATGTATAGTCAATAATATAGTGCTACTTTGTAAATGTCACTAACTAGACAGTTATTAATTTCATGTATCTCTTATTTCTAAAAGAGGATTGATATTCTTACATTAAAATTTTACACCGTATACTTACACTAACTAAAATACAGCAAAGAAATGTTCTCATCTGTATTAAAAAAAGTTAAAAATAATTATGAAATATGATAAAAAAAATCAATCCGTATGGAAGTACGGTGTAAATGTCACATTTTTGTGTAAAAAGATCATTCCTCTTTCTAAAATTAATCATTCCATGAGAAGCAACCAAAATATGTCAGATTAATTTGGATATGTAGGAGCACCAAAGAGCATCAGGACCCCGCAAAACACTTGATAATGATCGGAATACAAAGCTAGTAGGATCATTAATTTCCCTTGATTTAATGATGATTTACTTGAAGTTTTAGTCACAAAATAAAAATACCTAAATTTCTTAATTAAGAGCTGTCATGAATGAACAACCATGGCCTCTCATATATTATAGCTAAGACTGAAAAATAAATCTAAGTTGTAAAAGAAAAATACATAAAAATAAACTTCTTACATTAAAGCAACGCAACTTAAACATTACAACTTACCATATAAATAATTGAAATTTATTATCTCTGTTCTTAATTATAATTATAAGATCATCTAAGTTTTTTTTTCTTTATTTTTATATGATTCTCTTCAATTTTTAAAATGCATTAATTATTTTTTTTAAACACACTCTAAATTATATTACATCTTTTTCTTGCAATCAATAATAAATACACATATATGAAAATCAATCATTTCTCCCTCCTAAAAGTAAATTTGTAAAATTGTATAAATAGTCAATAAATTTAATACTCTAACCAACCTTTTTAATTAGCGTAATTTTGTCTACGGAATCTTATATTATGACTCTTTTGTAGAACCTAAACTAAAACATTAATTGCAATCATTATTAAGGATACAAGTCTTTAAGTCTAAGGACACAAGTCTTTAAGTCTAACCAGTCTAACCATTCTTTTTCTTTTTCTAATAGATTTTTTGAGTTGCACATTTATCTTATTAATAGACAAATGTGGGAGATCAAAGTCATTGTCGAGCTGGTTATAGATGAAAGTTGTGTTATTTTCGGTTTGGAGGACGAAATAATTCCTCACCTATTCGGGAATTGCTCTTTTGCGACTAATGTTTGGTTGAAGGTGTATAATTGAATAGGAGGATAGTTAGAATTATTAATTTCAGAATTGGAGAGTTTCTTTTTCCATTTTGAGAAGGTGAAATGTAAGACGAGGAGTATTCGAGTAGCAGTGATTTGGCTTGCCACAATGTGGAATATTTGGTTGATGCGTAATGTCGTCATCTTTAAGGGCGTCGGTGTTAATTTTGGTGATTGTATAACGGAAATCGTTTTTAGGTCGTGGACTCGGCTCATATCTTATAAATTATCGGAAGGTTCTAATTTCTTTGTCTGAAAAACTCTATATCTCCTATGTTTTAGGAAGTAGGGACTTCCCTTGTTGTAATATCGGGTGGGGTATCCCTTATACTCTTTTTTAATAATAAATTACCTATTAAAAAATATACTCAACTAAGACTACAAATTAGATCTAGGTTGAAAAGAAAAAATGCATAAAAAAACTTCTATTTTTTTTATTAAAGCAACACAACTTAAAACATTACAATATAAATAGTTATTAGGATAAAGTAAAATACTAACTGCACCCTTTAATAAGGATAAAAGTTTTTAAACCTAACTTTTTTTTTCTTTAATGGACTTATTAGACTGCACATTTGTCTTCTTATTAATATTTATAGACTCATTAAAAAACTTGTCCTTAAGGCTCACTTCATAGGTGACATGTGTTGGCTTAAGATTGAAGTATTTTGTTGGACTTTTGTGTTAGGCGTTCTCAGTGAAAATTTAGTGAGACATGGCTGGAAAGTCAATTGGATTGAGTGGATCTTTTGTGGTTTGGAGAAAATAAATGAATATGTGGGAAAAAAGATAAATCCAATGGTGGTGGTGCAATCAGCATTTTCAAGAAGGATATATACATGACATTGTTTAAAGAGGTGGGATAGTGGTGTAAGTATAAAGTGCAATCAGAGAGTGAGAGAGAGAGAGGGGAGTTTGGGTAGAATTAGATTGGTTGGATTTTTTTTTTAATTTTTTTATTTTAGAGATGTTCTTATTTTTTCTTGAAAATGTTGATGAACTTACAAAGTAAAGTGTAGAATTTAAATGCAGAAAAATAAAGAACACAATGATGTATATTAATTCCCTTCATCATACATCTATTCCCCTCATACCTCGTGAGAAATTTTTACTATTGTTAAATCTTTGTATAAGTCTCGCACTAAGACTTCTCCTAAAATCTTTTCACTACAATAAAGAAGCACACATCCTTAATTTCCCAAAACACCAGAAACTATGGTCAGGGACGGATCCAGGAATTTTAATAAGTGGGGTCGAGGTCAATTTTTTTATACAAAAATAAAAATCAAATAATATAATTATTCATAAAAAATATATAAATACTTATGTGTAAAATAATGATAATGTATATCTAAAAATTTAAATATTACAAAACAAAATACTAATATATATAAAAAATTGAAGACAACTTAATATTCAAGAATTTTAATTGCTCTCTACGTGTCTTCATATTTTGAAAGTGTTGTAAAAAAAATTCATTTTCAACACCATCAAATATATCACTTTCTATGTATTATGCAGATTTAGTTAAAAAAAAAACTATACAACTTCCTCATCATTTTTAAGGTGCATTTACTTTTAAAAATAAAAACAATAAAGTAAAATTAAGTGTCAGATTTATGTTTTCTAGAGGATAAAATTTAAAGTAAATGAGTGGTGTGGAGACATTAAGATATTTTATGTGGGGTCAATATATCAATAATTATTATTATTAGCTTTAAAGAAAAAAAATCAAGTGGGGTCACTTGACCCCAATTTACTCTACTTAGATCCGTCCCTGACTATGGTGAACTATAAATCACCCCGATTCAAAGAACCTTTTTCAATAATCACCTACACTATGATGATTATCACATAAATAAAAAAGTACACCACTTTTCTGTTTACAATACTTAGAAAGCACACCGCTTTCTAATACAAACAAATACCACCACACACTTGGTGATCAATACAAAATATGAATTCAAGTTTGATTAATCTCTTCAACTTGACTTGAATTCAAAGATATAACAACTTTGATCTTCTCTTCCACTTGAATACAATTCAAGAATAAATATCTTAAGTGCTCAATATGTTTAAGAAACTTTTATATGATGTATGAAATTTATGCACAAATTTTTTTTATTAAAAAGTTATGAACACATAAAAATAATAGATGAATTGTTTGAAAAATAAGATGGGAAAAGGTTATTTGAAATCTGAAAATTCTTGATTTAAATACATCACAAGATGCTTCTTGAATGAGTAGCACTGCTAAAAAATATTCATGATTAATTACAATGATATGTGAAAAGGTTTCATGAACATGAGCAATAAATAGGTATTGCAAAGATTCAAATTTTTCAAAAAGCTACAAGTGACAATCGATTGTCATACCACTCCAATCGATTGTGGCAAGTTAAACACTCAAAAGTATTCAAAATTTAATCATGAGAATCGATTTTCATAATAGGAAAATCAATTGTTCCTCTTCAAACTCAAATTTTACTTTGCAACGGCTTCATGACAATTGATTATTTCAAACAAAAACTTGAAATTGTGCTAAGTTAAACATATGCTATATATGGAAATCAGTTATGAATGTGTTACCCTAAGAATTTCGACTTACTAATAATGGTAGCTAGTCTTTAAAGCATGGGGCAGAACTATTAAACTTTTTTTAGTCGAGACAGTTCGACTAAGAGGTGCTGTTCAGTCGAGATCCTTCGACTAAAAGTGTGTAGTTGCCAGAGTCGCTCGACTAAGATATGCAAATGACTTACACGTTTTGCCAAGTTTGTATTCAAGGTCGAAAGTGATCAGAAGTTAAAGGTGACAGTTTCAGCAGTTTTCAAGGGACACGTGGAGTATTCGAGGACGAAGATGTTGCATGCAATGGACGTGTGTTGGCTCGTAATTAGTCGACCGTTAGTAGTAGTTATTTTATTTTACTATTTAAGCAAGTTCAGATGAATAGTTTAGGGTCCGCATTTTTACATAACACGAGCAAACTCAATCTCTGTGCAAAATGAGTGACGAGTGCAACTTTGGAATGTACTCATGCGTACCAATTTAATTTATGCAATCATTTACGTTACGCTTTATTTTCAGTGCACATTTACTGCATTTTATCGTCTTCATTTACTTTAAAGCCTTAAATTTCAGTGTGTTCTTTTACTTTAAAGTTATTACTGCATTTAATACAAATTAGATCCACGTAAACAACAAAGAAAAGCAATTAGTCCTGGAATATTCTAGTTGATTCCGCAAAAGTAACCTTTAAAAAGGAAATTAGCGATTGTTTACCATATTTCTGGGTAAACAGAATACTATGATAATCTTAGAAGAGTTTTGTTCTAAACTGGCCCAATGGTTGAGCATGGCCCAATCCGCTTGCGTCCAGGATGACCCAAAAGATCTGGCCTAATCTGTGGGACCAAGGAAAAGCGTTTTCCCCTTTCTGCTCCTCGGTTGGGCACGCATGGTCGGTTGACCACGAGGCCAACTAAACCACCGCTTCCCTTAAACCGCATCTCTTCACGCACCAACGACTAGTTTTCACTCTGCCCGGGCAGCCTCCCAGGATGACAAGCACGAGCTGCCCGCACCTACTTTCTCGCAGAATTCCTAGCAATCAACTATTTTTGGGCCTGAACCCTGGGTGACCATCCCAAAACAGGGACCAATGGCCATGCGGTGGCGGCACTATAAATACCCTCTTATTTGAGAGGGTCATGTAATCCAAATCTTATCCCTAAAACACTTTCATGTATCTCTACACTCTTACTAACTTTAGCATTAGAGTGCCTTGCAGGTACCCCCTCCTCCTTGATCCCAACATTGTAGGGGAAGTCTCTGCCCTACTTCAGGTTACTAATCAACCGATAAGATCAAGTTTAGATTAAACTTTGTGAGCACCTAACATGTATACACAAATGAATTGTCGTTGCACTACTAAAAATAACACATTTGGTTAAAGGATTTTACATCAGGTTTCTAGATATATGATATGAAAAATATTTCTCAAAGAATTTTACATCAGACATTTATTTCCAATGATGTAAAAAATAGTTAATTTAGGGGAAAATATAGCACCGTGGCAGTTTGATAAATAAAATGAAATTTTGTTATAAAGGATTTCACACCGGACCTTGATTTGCATAGATGTGAAAAGTCCTTTGATGAAAAAAAAATGGTGTTAGTTTGGTAAATAGATGAAGTTTTGTTATATCTAGCCTTTACACCGGGCCTTTTACTCCACCGATGTGAAATCCTTCCCCTTACGAAATGAAAACCCTAAATCCTAAAATAATAGTTTTTTTCTTCTTCTTCTGCCTCGCTGCCGAAATCGCTTCACCTCCTCACGAACGATGCATCACCACTCGAACCCCCTCCGCATCAATGCTCCCTCTGTCCGCATCACCTCCTCACGAACGACGCATCACCATAACCCGCTAGACTGACCCAGTTCACATGAGTTCATCCTCTTAGAGATTCCTCATGTTGTTGCACAAACATAACCTCAAGCATCGCCGCACATAAACACACCTCTTATTCAATATGAGCCTCGTGATCTTCATCCTCGACCGTGTTTCACATAGAACATCACAAAGACAATTATATGACAATTGCTCATTTTTCAACTCATCATTATTTTGGTTTTCCATATGTTTTCTCTACATAAGTAATTATTTTTGAGACATTAAAATTTTAAATATTTTTATTTATGATATGAACTTTAATTTACAATATAAAAATGTGTCAATTTTTTTGCCTAGTTGAGCTAGGACATTTTTATCTCAATAAAAAAAATTCAATTTAAAAATATTTTTAAAGAGTTAAAAGGTAGTGCACTGACAGTGTAAAATAATTTTACACTGTCATCCAATAGAAAATCATAAATGTGTCATGTCATTAAGTTTTTTTTAAATAAAAAAATGGTTTAATTGGATACATGGGTGGTGATTGGTTGACAGTGTAAAAATATTTTACACTGTCAGTGCATCACCCCTTATCTCATTTTTAAATAACATATGCGAATAAGAAGCAAACAATTTTTAATTGTATAACTTACTTCAAAATAAAGAGAAACACTTTGAAAATATTGTTATTATAAATTTATTATAATTTTAGAAACATAATTCCATGCTCTAAAAAAATATCATAATCCCATAAATAGATCAAATCCATATCGATGGGATCAATTCCTTAATAAATCACTTTCTCAAATTTAAGTAAGCACTTGTTTGAAACTGCCTTTATCATTTTAGCGGTGTGTAGGAGGGGAGTTAGCAAAAAGAAGTTTTATTATTTGGGCCTTTAAAAGCTCTTACTGGATATTGGCCCAAAAAGAAAGAAAAAAAATTGAAAAACTGTTTTGGGGTGAGAGAGGCTCGAACTCTCGACCTCAGGATTACTCAGAAGCTATGAGACCTACGCGCTAGCCAACTGCGCCACCACCCCATGTTGTTCACTGTCCTATTAAATTTAATAAATACAAAAGTTTATTAATTGCATCACTGATAAATTCTTATTCTCCATGAACCTTTGTGTTTGTTTCAAATTACTAGACAATAAGTTCAAGATATTTTTGCATCAAAAGATGAAAAAAAAGTTAATTTGGAAATTTATATATTTAAAATTTATTATAAATAAAAACAATTTCGTATTAACTAAACAAAGAATGTGATATTAAGAATCTTTGTGTTTGTTTCAAATTTTAATAAATTATATTTGAGAATTTTTTTATTTTGAGAAATAGAATTTATACTTTTTTAATTCTTTTATTAAAGGAGGAGAATTTTTGCATTTTTACATGAATAAGAGATGATCAAGGATAATTGTCAATTTTCCTATTATTTATTTTCAATTTTTTTAAGTTAAAACAATTTAAAATATCTCTAAAAAACTAAATTACTTATTAAACACAATGTGATTTTAAAATATAGTATTTTTAAAATATGCTAAACTTTAAAACAAATACACTATAAATAAATAGATAAATTTTTAAGTTTTTTTTCTATAGTTCACGTACATTTGAAGTATTTATATCATATCATCTATTTCTTTTTCAATAATACTCATGATAATTTTGCTTTATTCTCTTTTACATTATCAAAATCTTTTATATTTATTTAGCACAGAGATTCACAATCAAACCTTTAGATTCTCTCAAAATGCACTAGCATTGGACGATTATACATTACCATCATTTTCCGTGTTGATAACACCATTATACAAAAACGGAATATTATAGAACCACAATATGAAGGAAGTCACACAAAAGAGATATGGTCAACGAAATATGTCGTGAAATGAAATACAATGATATAGACATGGAGCGCCACATATCTCGTGCAGAGGGAGCACTCGTGCATTATACATAAAAATAGTCGAATGAGATGAAATTTTAGTAGGTCACATTTTTACGAAAAATAGGGCAACATTCTTTAAAAATACTATTCCCTCTGGTCCCATTTATAAGAAAACATTCTTTAAAATAGATTGGTTTATAAATCATTTAGGATATCCAATCAATCAATCAACCAATCTATTTTACTCTTTTTTATCTTATTTACTTTTTTATGCATTTCATAGTCTAGTAGTTCAACATCTCCACACATCGTATTTAACTCTTTTAAGAGCACTTAAGGAACCTGAATATGAGGAATATACATCCTCCCTCGACGCAATCGTTTGAATAAAATGGAATTTAATTTTAGAGATATTTGATTATCCATAAACTAAACCTATTCTTCTTCTTGCAAATAAATTAGATGGCATACCCTAATTAGTTCAAGGGTTCTCATCACCCTTCATTATCTTTCTAAGAGTTTTGCTGTCAGATTCAAAATCAACCTCTAGGAAGCAGGAATCCATAGCTATTTCTATTTTTTCTTCAAAGCCATAGTTTTTGCCATTAAAGGGTCATTATTACATCAATATTTGTCAAAAAGTACAGGAGTGTGTGGTATCCGAGATACTTAGAAGCTTTTGTAGTTAAGGGTGCTTAGGGCTTACTCACGGTGATGAAATACCCTATTTGGTGATGCTTACAGTGGTAAGAGAAGGTCAACTCATTTGAGGTGAGAGACTCTGTATTTAAGTGTTATGTTGGGTCAATAATGTTCTTTCCTTTACCCTTGGAGCAAAGGTATATACAGAGGCTTTTGGGCCTAGCATTTTCTTGGGCCTGATAATGAATCGCCCACCCAATCAATGGTTGAGTGTTGAATCCTTAATTCCTAGGAAAGGTGAATCAATTTGTTGACCTTGAATTCCTTATAATAGAGGAACGTATTTTTCCCATATTTCCCATGACTGGGCGAGTAGGGGGTGTTATAGGGTGAGGTGACACCAGATGATAGGCGGCGTATAGATGTCTCTCCTCCTGAGGGTTGCCGTCATTCATCCCTTGTTCGGTCTTTTATAAATATATTAATCATTACATAGTCCCTAAAGCATGAGGGCTTTGATAAAGTGCAAAGTGCTTTTAACTATAGAGAGTTTGGGTATTACAAGTCCCTAAGTCTCTCGAGTGAGATCATATGTTGATCCTTACTGATGAGACTTTAAGTTCCTCAAGCGATACGTTTGACCTCTTGTATGAGATTTATATCAAGCCCTCAGACAAGAATTTAAGTTAAGTCACTTGGGTTAGACTTTGGTCGTATCCCTTGGGCGAGACTTTACATTGGATCCTGCCCGAGGAAACTCCAAGTCCTTTAGTCGGGGAGTTTATTTAAGCATGTTCGGTAATATTCTCAATCCTTTAGGAAAAGATATATATTATGCCTGTATGATGAGACCCTAAGTCTCTCAGAAGAGACATTAGACCTCTTGGGTGGGACTTCAGTCAAGCCCTCAAACAAGACTTTAAGTTAAGTCTATCGGGCTAGACTTTTGCTGCGTCCCTTGTGTCGCGGAGAAAAAATTAAGATCAAGCAATTGATTAACTTAACTCGAAATAGCAGAGTCACAACTAAACTTCATTGTTTCCAAAGGAAATGAAAAAGATCGATAATATCCAACAAAAAAAGATCTTGATACGGGGACTGGTTTTGCAACGAGAAGATATTAGCACCCCTCACACCTTTTGAAAATCTATGTTTAGGCTAAAGCGGTATGTTTGCAAAAAAGATTGAGGTGATGAAAAAATAATTTTTTTTGTTTTTTTTTGTGCTTGGCAAGACATCACTTCTTATGCCTACACACCCCTTCTGTGCAATAGGGAAGTTAGAGCATTTTTAATTCATAGTAAAAAAACCACAGAGGTTTGTTTGTTTGGTTATTTATTTGTTTGTTTTTAAGGGAAAGACATTTCATCATCTCCGAGTGGAAAACACCATTTACCATCCACAAATAAGAGGGAGTGAGTATTTGCATCATCTTGATATGGAGAACTTTACTTGGACTTTCTCACAAGCATATCTCTACATTCAAGTGGAAAATATCTACAACTTGACCATATCTTTTAGGAGCTTAGGGTTTGCATCACTTCAAAAATAACCTAATGCTTTCCTTTGAGAACGGGTTTTAAAAGAAAAGTGCACAAATGCACAAAAAGAAAGTTTGATGATGTTTGTCTTTTTTATGGTTTTTTAAAGGGTTTGAATATGCTTAAGTGTCTTATCATTTATTAAGAAAAATATTTTCGGGGTCACTTGACAAAGTCAAGTTTTATTGAGAAAAGGTTTGAAGTTTAAAAACAATAATTTTTGAAAATAGAGAGAAATTTTGAAAATTGAAGAAGTGGGTAAGAGATAAAAATACTATCCTAAAGCATAAAGATAAAAGACAAGAAATAAAAGATCTCATTATAAGGTAGCCCAAGAGAAAGTCTTTGTGTGTGCAAGTGTACTAAGCACAAAATGGAGCAAACATTTGACATTGGTCAAAATGAGTAGCCATTTCTCTTTGGATTAAGCCACAAGATAAGCAACGCAAGCTAGCAAGTGTGGCATATGATCAGATGAATCCAAAAGTCTAAGATGAAAACCAATCATCATATGAAGCAAGACCACAAAGTATCAGATGAAATCACAACTTTCCAAGCCCAGATCAAAAGTTATCAAAATAAGGCCAAGTCATGATTTGAAGATCAAATGTTCAGATGAATCCCAAGGTCCCAGATACCACATATTGTGTTCTTCTTCTTCGGCAAGCGAGGCCTATCATAAATTCCTTCAAGTATTATGTTAGAGTGAATCTCTCGTTGTCAACATTCAGCATAGGGTCTCAAAAATTGGAGTCCGTATTAGGGGCCTATGAGAGGTGGCCTCTATGGTGTCCTCTCTAAAGTTTTAATGACAACAAGGTCAAAAGTTGTAATGAAGTTGGAGGCAATAAATTTCAGCTCTCTGATGATGGTGACCCAACAAGAAAAACATCTCAAGCCTCATCAAGAAAAGAGACTCAAGATTGAAGTGCTTATATAATTGTTACATATGGAAATGAATCTTGAAGCCTCATAGTAATGAGAAACAAGAAGAAAGAAAGCTCGCCAAGTTGTGTTTGTCTGAGTGGCTAGAGTTTTGTAAAAGTAGGGGAGTAACTCTTAAGTTCTAAAGCAACTCACACACGTACTTAAAAGACTTTTTCTTACTATTGTATATTAAAAATATTTTCAAAAACGATCCAAGTGATTAAGAAATTTCCCATTTATTTTGAACTATCCTATCATTTGAAGACTTAAGCCAATCGATTGGAAAAAAATTTGGCCAACCAACCAATTGGAGCATTAAGCCAATCGATTAGAGAAAGGCCATACGTTTAACCAAATAATTGGAACAACACCTTAATGAATTGCAATAGCTCTATATCCAATACTTCCATATTGGGCAAGGCAATCAATTAAAAATAGTTCATACAATCAATTGGAGCATCAAGCTTAGGGCTGTTAAAAAAACCATGAACTGAACTGAACCGCCAAATCAAACAAAACTAAGGATTAAATAATTAAACAATTATGTTTGGTTAGTGAACCAAACCATATTACACAAACAATTCTAGAACCAAACCGAAACTAAAATCAAATCGAACCAAAACTAAAAATGAAAAATACTAAAAATAATTTTAAAATTTTTAAAAATATGGAAAACAATTTAACAGCTCGACTCTTAAATAAATGGTTTGGTTCGGGAAAATTTGTCTTATAACGGTTTGGAATTTTCAAACGGTATACCAAACCAGTGATTATGGTTCAATTCGGTTCTGAGTAAATTGAAATGGTTCGATTCAATTTGAGTAAACTTTTACTATGGTTTAGTTCGGTTTGGTTTGGTTTTCTCCCTGAATTGAGCTATGAATAACCCTAATTAAGCCCTTTGATTGGCTCATCAATTCTTCCCATGGATCATTTCCTTTTCTGGTTTCTTCATCTCTTATAAAGGAGGCTCACCTCCTCTTTATTTCACGCCACTTTTCAAAGATTTACATTTTTTTATTTATCTCTCCATTCTCTCTCTTTCTCTTTCTAGAAAAATTAATTTGTCACTTAAGTTACCTTAGTGCTTTTGAGTGACATTTTAATTGTGAGAAAGAGTTTGCAAGTGGTCGTGCAGGTTATTTAAATTCTTGAGAGTGCGATGCTCTTCGGAGATTGAGTTTGGTTTGTCAAATACATGGACATAACTTGTAAAAGCTCAAATTTTATTGTCAAAATCCCAAGAATATATCTCTTGGGAACATGAGTAGGGCAATGTTCGGCCGAACCTGGATAAATTTTTGGTGCAATATCTCTAACTCTTATCTTCTTTAATTTCTACTATTTACTCATTGTTCTTTATTTTCTGTTATTATAACCTGTCTTTAAGAAACTACTGACACAATTATAAGTATATTTGAGAAAATCACAAAAGTAATCACGACTTTCAAATACCACAATTCACCCATTCCCCTTTTGTGCTTGAAGTCACTTGTCCAACAACTCCAAAAGCGAAAGCTCTTCCATTTCCTTCATGTGGCTGCTCTAATTAGACTCTTTGACCCTTTATTGGTCACATTGAATTATCCAAACTCACCATCTTGGTAGCAGATATTTCAGAACCAGATATCGGGTGGAAATAACTGTCCCTAATGCATTAATGGCATATTGGCCCAGGATGATGTTGTAGGGAGACCGAGCATTTATTATTATGTGTTTGACTTTAATCGCCTTGGAGTCCACTCCCTCGCCACAAGTTGTCTCTAGGGTTACGTGGTCCTTCACTTGTATCTACTTACATAACCATCCTATCAAAAACCCTGAAACGCTTTTATATCGTTATTAAGTTGAAGTTTCTAGAAAGTGTCCCTGACTAGAACAACATGAAAACTCCCAAGATCTATCAGGACTTGCTTGATATCCCAGTTTCCATGTTGCACACTGATGAGCACGGGGTCACTATCAAGAAGGAGGCTTCTAACGGTATCACTGTTAGAATAGGTGATGTCGATTCCTAACTCTCCATGCCTCCCCCCTTTGGAGAAACCAAGGGTTATTACGTTCGTGGTCAGCACATGTGTAGCGTATTTCCTCTAAGAGAAGTTAGAGTTATCTACACTGACGAAACCCCTAGCCATGGTGTAGAACATAGAGTTTAGAGTTTTGTTGGTCATCTTCGGAGGAAGATGAGAAGGATGATAATGAAAGAGGTGTGGCCCAGGATAGTTTTATCGAGGTTTCCCTGGTGGGGGTCATTGTACTTGTAAAAAAATACAGGAGTGTGTGGTATCCATATGTCGGTAGGGGATACTTAAAGGCCTTTGTAGTTAACTGTGGTTAGGGCATGCCCACGCTAGTGAAAGATCTTGTTCATTGATGCTTAAAATGCTAAGAGAGGGCTAGCTCACGTGATGTTAATTATGCTTGCTGCCTAATTGTCCTTCCTGGCCTCCTTTCCAAGAATGAGAGCAACATAAGTAAATTTCTTCATAATTGCTTCTTGTATCTGACAAGCCCCGAGAAGGTCATCTTTGATCACAATTGACAGGTCTACTAGAGTCTTCATGATACTTCAATTTTAAATGCACAGAAGATGATATGACGTCAAAGGGTGCTATAATGACTAGCTTAGAATGCCGTTGTAGGCACTTTCACATGGCATCGCAAAAAAGCGAATATTCATAGACCTTATCTCACTCCTTTTCCCCGAAGTGGCCAATAAATAGATATGTTTGCACAAACAAATAGACGAGTTATTAAAAGCAAGTAAACAAAAAGCGAATATTCATAGACCTTATCTCACTCCTTCAGCTATAAACTTTGTATTAGTCATTTCTGGTTTTGATCGATTAACTCTAACACGGTTAAGTGTTTTATATATTTAGAGCCCGAAGCTCTGATATTAATTGATGGAAAAAGGTAAGACACAACAAAGGGGTTGGATTGTGTCCTTTTTAAATTTGTTTAAGTATTAAAATTTAGCTTAAAGATAGAAGTAAGATAAGTAATAAATTAGAGGTTTATGTTAAATAAGGAGTGCCAATGTGGGTGATTAAATATAGTAGTGAATAATATAAGAGAATATAAAAGAAAAACACAAGAAAACTTATCGTGGTTCACCAACTTGTAGTCCAGTCCCCACACCCTGTGAGATTATCCTTTGATAATGTGATAGAACTAGCACTATACCTGTTATCCTTTGATAATGTGATAGAACTAGCAATATACCTGTACTAGTTTTAGGCTAATGCGAAATACCCAACCAATCAATTAATTGATTTTCATTTTCCCACTCTCTCACCTGTACTGGTTTTTGTTCTTCTACCCGTGGTTTTCGAACAATACCGACCCCAACCCCCAATGTCCAGCATTACCCAGTACCCAATTGAGCCAACCCGTAATTAATAACTGGACCCAATCCGTGATGAATAAGTACTGTCCCTAATCTCAGTTTAGCACTACAAAACCCAAAAATAGAAAAATAGATTAAAAACAATCTGCTAAAATATGATATATTTAAAACAGCAAACCATAGTACATTTGCTTGTTCATCGTTACAAAATCCCCAAAATCAAAAGATATCAAAAAATTAATGAATTAATCCTACATAATTGATTATTTGTACAACACCATTCTACATAATCTCTTGTTCCTAACATAGTAGCAGCAGTGGTAGAGTAGAGTAACAATGCTAAATCCTTCCATCACACAATTGTTGAGCAAGTAGCAGTAGAAGGATCATACAAAGCAGGAAGAAGATACTTCCTTCCATTATCACCATGTGCGTTGTAGCTAGCGCCAGTAGTAGTATCAACAAGCAAATCACCAGCATAACCAGGGTAAGCACCTTTCCCATAAACACCAGGACAAGCAGAAGCAGCTTCAAGAGGAGCTTCAGAAGGACCCTGAAAGTACCCATTTCCAAAAGGGTTTGTTGCAGTTCCAGCCAAAAGACTAGCCAAATTGATCACCATTCCGTCAAGGCCAACATCGTTGTTTGGGGAAACCAAAGGTGGGCTTTGAGGCCCGTAGATTGGTTGGTGAAATGGCCACGCGCATTGACCTGGACATTGTGTTTCGGAATTACCAACCCAGATGTAAGCGAATTTGTAGCTCTTACCCTTTACAGGAACAGCAGAAGAATATGAAGAACCGTGAGTTCCACATCGGTCCATACAGAAACGTTCAACAGCAACATCAGCGGATGTTAGAACAACGTTAATGGAGTCTTTGTTGTCTCCTTTAGAAGCTAGTTCGATAAGGTTTTTGCTTGTGAGTGATTTTCCAAGTGAGTAATTCTCGTCGAGAATTTGCTTACTCAGAGTAAGAGAAAGCTGTGAAGCTTTCTTCTTTGAGGTGAGGTGATAGTATTTTTCAGTGGTTTTCCACCATCCGGAAACGGAAGGTTGGTTGGGTTGAGAAGATGGAGAAGAGAGTGAGGTGAAAAAATCAGTGATTATAGCTTTTTGGGATGGTTTGAAGTGACCATACCAAATGAGATTCACAGAGATTTTACCATAGAGTAGAGGACCGTTGTGGTAGTGAAGAAGCTGAGATTGGTCCTGAACAAGTTCATTCAGATTCCTAGCAGCTAAAGAAAGGTGAAAAACTGAGATGAGAAGAAAGATTTTGAGAAAACATTCAAAATTGGAAGCCATTGCTAAAATTGTGAAAAGAAAACTGAGGCAAGATTAGAAACAGCTCTTTTTGAAATGGATTCGAGTTATAAGAAGGATTTTGTAAATTGGTGTGATTTAGATAATGTGTGAAGAGTGGTTTATATAGTGGTAGCCCAGGTGGGGTTTTATTTTTATTGATTAAAATTAAAAATTAAAAAACTTTTTCTAGTAAAATTTAACAGTGGGATACAGAAACTTGCCAAGAAAGAAAAGAGAGAGAAAGTAATTAAAGAGTGACTTTTATGTGTGGGAAGTGGTTAGCCTTACTGGCATTTACGAGCCACGGCTTGTCCAGTAAGCAACCCAAAGAGGGACCCTTCATTCAGTACTGTTGATCTATCATTCTCACGTGAATTTCAGCATGTGTAAAACACGCGCGGGTTTCGGGTTTGTGTTTTGATGAAGCGTGAGAAACAAGCGTATGAAGTGAGGTGAGAGATAGTTAAAAAGAGAGGTGTTTTAGTGAGACAAGACACAAGAAGAAAGTGCAACCCTTTGTGGAAATAAGTGAAGGTTGGCTTTGTTTTGTGGGGTTAGCAATGTGACAAAAGCATGACAGCTTTGGCCAGTTGGATTGGAGAGGTGGGTGAATTGTCATGATTAACCCTATAAACGGATAAGTTATTGAAAATACGAAAAGGACGTGAGGGGTAGAATGGGAAAAGGGTAGGTGAAATTATGGAGAAAGACGTTGGAGATGACAGTCTGGAATGGTGTGTAATTTTTATGGGGAAGCGCGGATGAATAGATATACAACTGGCATTCATCCAATAGTGGAATTATGAATATTTATGGAGGTATCCGAGGAAGCACGTGATGTAAGCCCAAATATTCATGTCTAGGCACGTGACCACCACACTGGATTATTTACTTCTTTTGATTTCAAATTTCCACCTGTACTTCATGACTTGGCAAACACCATACGCCACTGCGCTTCATTACTTGCAAAGGTTAGGTAGGTTGTTTCACATAAATTGAATTCATTGCATTCATCAAAATTCACCATTGAGATTTTTAATAACCATTGGATTAAGATTTAATAATTTAATAATGGAATACATATAATACTATTGATTTTTAGTTTAAAATTTTTGTTATTGCAAGTGGATAACGGCAAAGTCATTATCTTGATTACAGAATTTTACAGAAAATGATATCACAAATATAGGTGTAGAATATTTTAAAGAAAAATTGAATTTCAAATTACTCGTGAATTGCAATAGACTAAAATAGAATCTTGCCCTTTTCAGTGACACATAAGCTGCTCCACTCATAATCCTTTTGTGAAAAAAATGTAGTTTTATGAATGAACAATAATTTTTATCTTCGCTGTCATTCTAAATTTCAATTCTTTAAATATATGAAAATTTTAAATGTGTTCAAATGTTTTTTTAGGATGTATTTTAAACATTAAATCTGTTTTTAATTAATTAGTTTAATCTATAAAATTACAAAAAAGAAACATATTTAAAATATATAGCATATATTTTAACGCATTCAAAAAATTATAATGATAACAGATTAAATGTTGATCACTAAAATAATTGCTTACCTGTCAATTTAATTTTGGGTTTTGATAACTATTTTATATTTTTGTTCTTATTTGCCGAACTAGAGTAAGCATATACCATGTGGATTTATTTGATGCTGATGTGGATATACTTGACTACAGAATATATGTGACATGTAAGATATTTAGAGTGATAATAATGTAAATAATTGTAAAAATAATCATAAATTATACTCAAGCAAGAGTGTGTATTCAACTTTCACAATCAAAAATAAAAATTCTATAAAAATCACTTTCATCCTAAGAATTTGAATTATATATATATATATATATATATATATATATATATATATATATATATATATATATATATATATATATATATATATATATATATATATATATAATGGAGAAAGACACCGAGTTAATTTTTATAATATGGTATCAGAAAGTTCGATCAACTAAACATGTAGAATCATGTTACCTTGGCCTTGTTAAGTGAACCCCCACTAGGTTGCTTATGAAATTGTTTCTTTCATTCATGTGTTATTATTTCGAAATTATTTGTCGAAACCTTGATTGTAGTTGTTTGCTTGAGTCGGTGTTGCCTTGTGGTCGTGATTTTGTCGTTGATTCGTGATCATGATTTCGTCATTGATTCGTGTCGTGATTCTGTCGTTGATTTGTGTTTCAATGTTGCTTTGTGATTGTGATTTGGTTTTGCGATCGATTTTGTTTTGAGATCGTATTCTGTGTTTGCTTGGGATTCGCTGTTTCTTTTAGGAGTGTTTGTTGTTCGATAATTTCTCAAGTGTGGTTTGTGGTTTGTGTTCGATGATTTGATGATTGCTTATTGCAATTATCTATTTGTTACTATAAAAAAATTGTTCCACGTGACCAAGAGATTTAGTTAAAAAGTGTTATTTCTATCATGGTTATGGAAAGCAAAAGAAATTATTTTTGTATTTGTTTTACTGCCAAGAATTATTCTTCTTAGGATTTTAAATTCAAAAATTATGTGAAGGGAAAGGGATTATGGAGTCACCTAGACGATGTGTCAAAGGCTTCTACAGAAAAAGTTGTGCTAGATGAGCGTGAAACCGAAGGTACTTAATTAACCACTTGGATCCTCTATTATTGATCCTCAAATGATCAATAATTTGCGCTTACTTTCAACTGCTCAAGAAATGTGGGTTTATTTGAAGGGTATTTACAACCAAGACAATGCACTCAAACATTTTCGATTGGAGCTATAGATAGCCAATTACAAACAATGTAATTTATCTATTCAAGAATATTATTCTAGTTTTCTGAATATGAGGACATAACAATCTGCTCCTGTTCAATCGCGGCTCTCCGAGAGGTTTATAAAACAAGTAGCCAAGATCAATTTCTCATGAAACTTCGCCCAAAATTTGAAGTTGTTAAAGGTGTTTTGCTTAATAGAAATCTCGTTCCTTCTTTGGATACATGTGTTAGAGGACTTCTAAGGGAGGAACAACGTCTCATTACTCAAAGAGCCATGTCTCATGAAGTTGTTGTTTTTGTGTCTGTGGTGGTTCCATGTGCTGCTTAGAGCCTTCTACAGTTATTGATCTTGATTCCCCTATCTTTCTTTTTAAAAATCATTCTGATTATAGTGATTTACATACTTTTAAGTGTGTGTGTGTGTGTGTGTGTTTTATTCACTTATCTCAATTTAAAAAGCATAAGCTCGGAGCATAATCTGTTCAATATGCATTTATGGGGTATAGTCATTCTAATAAGGGTTTTGTGTGTTATGATGTCTCTAACCATCATTTTTGCGTTTTTATGATTGTAACTTTTTTTTATAATGAGTTTATGTTTTCCCATGTTTCTCTTGCCATTAATAATATTGTTACTCATCCTAAGTTTTCTATTATTCCTCAATCTATAGAACGTTATAAACCATATCACGTATATGTCAAAAAAACATCCACAATATGTTCCCACACCCTTTTTGGATGCTAAACCGTCGCCTGATCCTATACTAGTTGAACCACGATGTTTTGGTCAAACATTTCAAGCACCAGATAGATATTTACCAGATAGGTATGATTCCACGCACACTTCTCTAACTTTCACACTGTCTAGCATATATATTCCTACTTATTGCTCATAGGCTATGAAAGATGTGTGTTGGATAAAAGCAATGAATGAGGAATTTTAAGCTCTTCAAGAGAATTTCACATGGTATATTGTTTATGTCAAACCCATTGGCTGCAAATGGGAGCATTAAGTGAAATTGAATTATGATGGATCCCTCAACTGTTACAAGGCTCGCTTGGTTGTCTTAAGAAATAAGCAGAAATATATAATTGATCATGATGAGACATTTGGACCGGTTGCCAAAATGATAACTCTCCACTCTATAATATGTATAGTTGCTTCAAATGGATGGTTTCTTCATTAAATGGATGTGGAGAATGTTTGTCTTCATTGTGACCTGACTGAAGACATTCATATGACACATCCTCAAGGCTTGTTCTATTCATCCAAGAGTGTTTGCAAGCTTAAACGCTCCTTATATGGTTCGAAACAAACACCTAAACCGTGGTATGAGAAATTTGACACTACTATACTTTGATTCTCCTTTACTCGTAGTCAATATGATTCCTCTCTATTTATCATAGCACATCTACGAGTATTGTCTTACTTCTTCTATATGTTGATGATATGGTTATTATTGGTTCTGACCATGCATGCTTTCATTCAGAGACTTAAACAAGAATTAATATTGTGATGTTGATTGGGCAAGGTGTCATAATACTCTTGAATCTGTCACTGGTTGGTGCATGTTTCTTGGTTATTCATTGATCTCTTGGAAAAGTTAGAAGAAAACAAGAGTTTCTAAATCTTCTACTGAATTTGAGTATCGTGCCATGTCTGTTAGAAGCTGGCCTGAGGATCTAGAGGGGGGGTGAATAGATCTCACGAAGTTTTTCGGAATTATTTCGAACTAGAGCGAAAGCGGTTCTGAATCGACTTGCGTCTATTCTGGACCGCTATTACAAGGGTCGTATATGTGACAAAAACACAAGATAATTGAGATTGACGATGAAGTGATATGATATCGAATCAATACGTTTCACAGCTGAAAATCAATTAACTTCTAAATTGACAAACTTTGGTTTGCAATGCAGTAATAATGGAATAAGCAAAAAGACAAACACTTGGTGATAATGTTCAAATCGATGATGATTCAATGTGTGGTGAATTGTGATGTTTATGCAGAACCTTAATTCATAATTTTAACACTTGAATCGTTAATCAATTTTGCAATTATGACCAAATATGAACAGAATGTAAATGAAAAGGTAAAAGCGACAAGAACACGATATTTGTTCAGGCAGTTCGTCGATCGTCCTCGCTACGACTACGTCTGCCCCCAATTCCAAATTGAAATTGGGAAATCTTTCATTAATGTTGAAAGCAGTTTATACAAAGAAGAAAGCAAAGCGATAAACAATAAACCGAAATTATCGATCCTTTGAATCTTCTTCCCCCTTAATCTTGAGCCAGATCAAGGTGATCCAAGAGCTTCACTCGATCCCTTTTCTGCAGTGTCTTGAATTGCCTTGAACCCTTGTTCTTCAATCTTCACACTCAGATGGATCCTTGATGAAACCTCTTGATAAAAACCCCCAAGAAACACCTATCTTGGAGGACAAAACCCTCGGATTTTATTCACCAAAAACCCCACAAATCTTCACCCACTAGGAATCTTCAATTCCGTTCCATGGACGTTATCGAACTCGATCACTAACCCTCAATGCAAGAATGATTATGTGTAATTGTGTTGGAGATGATGAAGAACGAAGATGAGAAGACTTTGTGTATCTTTCAATCGTTGGTGTTGCATGCAATAATTGAACCTTGGACAATATATATGAGAGCTTATCAGTTGGAGAAGAGAAGAACATAAATTTTGGCATTTTTTATCAATTAGGTCGACCTCTTGTGGTGCTTAGGTCGACCTAACAGAGCTGCATTAACTTTAAATGATTTTGCTCCCAGTTAGGTCGACCTGTTAAAGAAGTAGGTCAACCGGAATCCACTTCAGATGCGTTTTGGTGACATTTCCTCAGATTAGGTCGACCTAGTTGTTGTGTAGGTCGACCTAGCAGAATGATATGTAGGTTTCTTCATTTTAGGTCGACCTGTAGTTGTTGTGTAGGTCGACCTAGCAGAATGATATGTAAATTTCTTCATTTTAGGTCGACCTGTGTTGGGAGTAGGTCGACCTGACTGCTGTTTTTCTGAGTTCCTCTTATTTTGCTTGTGTTGACTCGACCTGTATGCATAGTAGGTCGACCTGCTCTGTTATGAGTGATCAATGCTTGCTTTTCTTTGAGTTCTTCTGCTTGTACCTTGTTGCTTGTATGCTTGTTGAGTTTGCCATGAATCAAAAACATCTTTATGAGCGTGATCTTGTATTCACATACTCCCCCTTTTTGATGATGGCAAACCGGTAGTAGAAGCTTTGGCAATAAGTGGTAAAAGCTCCCCCGTACACTCAGCGACTATTCACTCAGCTGAGCTCCCCCGTACACTCAGCATCTATCTCCCCCTTTGACAACATCAAAAGAGATACAAGAAAAATAGAAGAGGAGAGTAACGAGAGAAACATAGATAAACCGCTAGCATTTATAGTATAGTAGATAAAAGGTAGATAGTGATAGCATGAGAGCCAAATATGTTTAAAGGTACATTAAAGATGAAACACATACATGAGCAAGAGAGATATATGTATGAAGTCACTATAAGCATGTTAATTGATAGCATATTATAGTATCAATAATATTTTTGGAAGTGAACAACAGTTACGTTACCGCTTTCTCAATATGTAGGTGTCAACTTTAGTGGCAGCCTTTGGTCAATGTGGAATCACGCCTGGCTTGATAGTGAACTACCTTTACGCTAAGAGAAATGTTAGCAAAAAATAGATATAAAGTAAAGGAATAACATTAATAGAGAACAAACGTGATTAGCCCAAATTAGAGATATCGAGTATCCCTAATTCCCTACGAATGTTGAAGTATTGCTCCGTTGCTAGAGGTTTGGTGAATATGTCAGCTAGTTGCTTCTTACTTTCTACATGTTCAAATATAACGTCTCCTTTCTCTACATGATCTCTTAGGAAGTGATGCCTTATTTCAATATGTTTGGTTCGTGAGTGGAGGACAGGATTCTTGCTTAAGTTTATTGCACTTGTGTTGTCGCACATGATAGGTATATGATCAAGCTTAATACCAAAGTCAAGAAGTTGTTGCTTGAGCCATAATATCTGCGCACAACAGCTCCCTGCAGCTACATATTCTGCCTCAGCAGTAGATAATGCAACCGATACTTGTTTCTTGCTATGCCAACTTATCAATGAATTTGAGAATAGATGACATGTTCCACTGGTGCTTTTTCTATCTGATTTGCAGCCAGCAAAATCTGAGTCGGAGAATCCTACCAAATAGCAGTCATTTCCCTTTGGATACCATAGGCTATAAGTAGTAGTTCCACGTAAATAACGCAGAATTCTTTTGACAGCTTTGAGGTGAGATTCTTTTGGACAAGATTGATATCTTGCACACATACACACACTAAACATAATGTCTGGTCTTGAGGCAGTAAGATACAATAGTCAACCTATCATACCTCGGTACAATTTTACATCAACCTCTTTCCCTTTTTCATCTTTGTCTAGGTTAGTGTTTGTTGCCATAGGTGTGTTAATCTCCTTCGCTTCACTCATTCCAAATCTTTTGAGCAGCTCTGTACAGTATTTAGTTTGACTCACAAACGTACCATGACCGAGTTGCTTGATTTGTAGGCCAAGGAAGAAATTTAGCTCACCCATGAGACTCATCTCAAATTCACTCTGCATAAGCTTAGAAAAATCTTTGACAAGTTTTGCATTAGTCGATCCAAATATAATATTATCTACATATACTTGCACTAAGAGAACATCTTTATCTTTTCTTTTAATAAAGAGAGTAGTGTCAACTTTACCTCTAGAGTACCCTTGGCTAAGAAGAAATTTACTCAATCGTTCGTACCAAGCCCGAGGGGCTTGTTTAAGACCGTATAGAGCACGTTTCAGCTTATAAACATGAGTGGGATACATGTAATTCTCAAAGCCGGGTGGCTGAGCAACATAGACTTCTTCATTTATGTAGCCATTTAGAAAGGCACTTTTAACATCCATTTGGAATAGTTTGAAGTCTTTTGAACTAGCATAGGCAAGCAAGAGGCGAATAGCTTCGAGACGTGCTACAGGAGCGTATGTCTCTTCATAATCAATACATTCCTCTTTATTGTAACCTTGGGCAACTAATCTAGCTTTATTTCTAGTAATAACGCCGTTTTCATCAAGTTTGTTACGAAAAACCCATCTAGTGCCGATTACTTGATGATCTCCCAGATGAGGGACTAAG
Source organism: Vicia villosa (assembly GCF_029867415.1). Lineage (NCBI taxonomy): Eukaryota > Viridiplantae > Streptophyta > Magnoliopsida > Fabales > Fabaceae > Vicia > Vicia villosa. The sequence goes on from NC_081182.1 coordinate 82,330,600, forward strand.
TCCCAAACATCATTCCGTTTAAATTGGTTTAATTCTTCTTGCATGGCCATTAGCCAATGGTCATCAAGTAATGCGCCCTTAGCGTTTTTCGGCTCAACTTGTGAAACAAAAGCAAAATGATGACAGAAGTTACTTATCTTTGAGCGTGTTGTAACGCCTTTTGAGATGTCTCCTATTATGTTGTCAATTGGATGATCTTTCACATTTGTCCAAGCCTTAGGAAGTTCTTCATTATTTGAGATGCTTTCCTTTTCATTTTCATCATGAGACTCATCTTTCTCTTTCTCAGCATCTTTCTTTACAATACTTTCATTCTCGTCTTCCTTATCTCTGACAATGTCTTTAGTGGATGGACCTGCACCATTAAATGAAAGACCTTTCTCGGCATATTTTGTATAAGATTCATCAAAAGACACGTGTACTGACTCTTCTACTATAAGTAATATCTTATTATATACCCGATATGCTTTGCTAGATTGTGAGTAACCAAGGAATATGCCCTCATTAGCTTTAGCATCGAATTTACCAAGATTATCCTTACCATTGTTCAAGACAAAACACTTGCAACCGAATACATGGAGATGAGATTCATTTGGTTTTCTACCTTTTAGTAATTCATAGGGAGTTTTGTTCAGTATAGGACGTATTATTATCCTATTCAAAACATAACATGCGGTGCTAATTGCGTCAGCCCAGAAATACTTAGGTAGATTACCCTCATTCAGCATTGTTCTTGCCAGCTCCTCTAGAACCCGATTTTTACGTTCAACTACTCCGTTTTGTTGTGGTGTTCTAGGAGCTGAAAAGTTATGCTCAATTCCATGTTTATCACAGTATTTTTCAAAAAGATAGTTTTCAAACTCTCCACCGTGATCACTTCGAATTGCAACTATTTTGTTGTTCATTTTATTTTGACATAATCCTGCAAATTGTGTGAAAGCTGGAAAAGTTTGATCCTTACTAGGTAGAAAGATTGTCCAACAAAATCTAGAGTAATCATCAACAATGACAAAACCATAGGTGTTTCCACTTATGCTTTTAGTCCTTGAAGGGCCAAAGAGATCCATGTGAAGTAGTTCAAGAGGGCGTGATGTTGAAACCACGTTCTTTGATTTAAAAGAGATTTTTGTTTGCTTTCCCTTTTGATAAGCATCACATAGATGATCTTTTGAAAACTTCATTTTAGGTAAGCCGATTACTAAATCTTTTGTGACAACTTTATTAAGTAAGTCAAAGTTTATGTGGGCGAGACGTCTATGCCAAAACCATGAGTCTTCGCCTAGAGCAATTAGACATTTGGTACTAGACTTAGATACCTCATCCAAGTTTAGCATGTAGATGTTGTTTACTCTTAAGCCCTTAAACATAATGTCTCTTTTCTTAGTATGTTCTATTGTGCAGCCAGAATTTGTAAACATTACTTTAAAATCTTTGTCACACAATTGACTTATACTTAAAAGATTATGTTTAAGGCCTTTTACTAGCAGCACATCAGTTATAGTCGTGGTAGAAGGGTTACCTACACTTCCTTTACCAAGTATGGCTCCCCGATTGTTGTCTCCATAGGTGACATACCCCTTTTTCTTTGCTTGAAACTCAACGAAAAGAGATATATCTCCCGTCATGTGTCTTGAACATCCGCTATCAAGGAACCACAACCTTTTGGCAATGTCAAGACACTTTTCAGCTTTCTTTTTCTTGTGTTGATGAGCCATAAAACATAAGTTTGCTAATTCTTCTTCATCGCTTGATGAGCTTTCACTAGATGAATCACTTTCCCATGCTATGTAGGCTCTTTTAGATTTGTTATGACCTTTTCTTTGGTTCTTCTCTTTTTCCTTCTTAAGGTATGGACAATCCGGTTTGTAGTGACCGGGTTTCCCACAATTAAAGCAAGGCCCTTTGATTTTTCCCTTGTTGTTGTCATCTTGTTTGAACTTGTTTGATTGCTTTCTATAGTTGATCAAGCCTTTGTCAGAATGCTTTGCTCCATTTTTCTTTAGATATTTGTTGTATCTTCGCACAAACAGTCCCATTTCCTCATCATCGGAGTCTTCGTCATTACTTGTATCACTATCTTCTAGCTCTTGTCTTGAGGTCTTGGAGCTTGAAGCCTTTAGAGCTATTGACTTCTTCTCTACCTCTTTCTCCATGTTCTTTTCTTTCTTTGCCCTTTTCTCATGCATGTCAAGGCATTTAAGGTGTTGTTCATGTTCCTCTAGTTTACCAAAGAGAGTGGTAATGTCTAAAGTGTTTAGATCATTTGCTTCCTTTATTGCTGTAACTTTGGGTTGCCATTCCCTGTTCAAACATCTTAAGATTTTGTTAGTAGCAACTGCATTGGAAACAGGTCTATCAAGAGAATTTAACCGATTTTTCAGGTGAACGAATCTCTTCTGCATGTTTTCGATGGATTCACCATCTTCCATTTGGAACAGTTCGAACTCTTGAGTTAACGTATTGATCCTAGCTAGTTTGACATCATCTGTTCCCTCGTGGGCAACTTGCAATGTGTACCACATAGCTTTAGCGGATCTACAATGGGAAACGCGATAGTATTCATCAACTCCTAGAGCTGAGGTTAGAATGTTTCTCGCTTTCCAATCGTATGCATATCTCTTTTCATCTTCAGCATCCCAAGTATTTTCTGGTTTTGGAACAACTGCACCAGCTGCATTTGTTATGGTGATCTGAAAGGGACCATTAACAATAGCTGTCCAGATGTTCCTATCAATTGCATTGATATGGACACACATACAATCCTTCCAATAGCCGTAGTTTTCACCGTTGAAAACTGGAGCTCTATTATGAGCCCCTTTAGGTCCGGAAGCCATCTTTCCAATAAGTGTTTCACGTAGCACGGAATTAACCAAACTCTTGATGCCACTTGTTAGACGCTGGCCTGAGGATCTAGAGGGGGGGGGTGAATAGATCTCACGAAGTTTTTCGGAATTATTTCGAACTAGAGCGAAAGCGGTTCTGAATCGACTTGCGTCTATTCCGGACCGCTATTGCAAGGGTCGTATATGTGACAAAAACACAAGATAATTGAGATTGACGATGAAGTGATATGATATCGAATCAATACGTTTCACAGCTGAAAATCAATTAACTTCTAAATTGACAAACTTTGGTTTGCAATGCAGTAATAATGGAATAAGCAAAAAGACAAACACTTGGTGATAATGTTCAAATCGATGATGATTCAATGTGTGGTGAATTGTGATGTTTATGCAGAACCTTAATTCACAATTTTAACACTTGAATCGTTAATCAATTTTGCAATTATGACCAAATATGAACAGAATGTAAATGAAAAGGTAAAAGCGACAAGAACACGATATTTGTTCAGGCAGTTCGTCGATCGTCCTCGCTACGACTACGTCTGCCCCCAATTCCAAATTGAAATTGGGAAATCTTTCATTAATGTTGAAAGCAGTTTATACAAAGAAGAAAGCAAAGCGATAAACAATAAACTGAAATTGTCGATCCTTTGAATCTTCTTCCCCCTTAATCTTGAGCCAGATCAAGGTGATCCAAGAGCTTCACTCGATCCCTTTTCTGCAGTGTCTTGAATTGCCTTGAACCCTTGTTCTTCAATCTTCACACTCAGATGGATCCTTGATGAAACCTCTTGATAAAAACCCCCAAGAAACACCTATCTTGGAGGACAAAACCCTCGGATTTTATTCACCAAAAACCCCACAAATCTTCACCCACTAGGAATCTTCAATTCCGTTCCATGGACGTTATCGAACTCGATCACTAACCCTCAACGCAAGAATGATTATGTGTAATTGTGTTGGAGATGATGAAGAACGAAGATAAGAAAACTTTGTGTATCTTTCAGTCGTTGGTGTTGCATGCAATAATTAAACCTTGGACAATATATATGAGAGCTTATCAATTGGAGAAGAGAAGAACAGAAATTTTGGCATTTTTTATCAATTAGGTCGACCTCTTGTGGTGCTTAGGTCGACCTAACAGAGCTGCATTAACTTTAAATGATTTTGCTCCCAGTTAGGTCGACCTGTTAAAGAAGTAGGTCGACCGGAATCCACTTCAGATGCGTTTTGGTGACATTTCCTCAGATTAGGTCGACCTAGTTGTTGTGTAGGTCGACCTAGCAGAATGATATGTAGGTTTCTTCATTTTAGGTCGACCTGTAGTTGTTGTGTAGGTCGACCTAGCAGAATGATATGTAGGTTTCTTCATTTTAGGTCGACCTGTAGTTGTTGTGTAGGTCGACCTAGCTGAATGATATGTAAATTTCTTCATTTTGGGTCGACCTGTGTTGGGAGTAGGTCGACCTGACTGCTGTTTTTCTGAGTTCCTCTTATTTTGCTTGTGTTGAGTCGACCTGTATGCATAGTAGGTCGACCTGCTCTATTATGAGTGATCAATGCTTGCTTTTCTTTGAGTTCTTCTGCTTGTATCTTGTTGCTTGTATGCTTGTTGAGTTTGCCATGAATCAAAAACATCTTTATGAGTGTGATCTTGTATTCACAATGTCTCCTTCTTGCTAAAAAATACTCGAGCTTCGTGATATTTTGGGTGAACTTGGATTTCCCCAAAAAGAGTATACTTCGCTTTATGCTGACAATACAAGTGTCATTCAAATTGTTGTAAATCATATTTTTCATAAACGTACCAAACATATAGAAGTTGATTGTCCTTCAATTTGTGACACATATGATAACCGATTGATATCACTTCCTTATGTCAGTACTCAATTGCATATCACAAATATTTTTTACAAGGTTGTTCCACGCCCACGACATCAGTTTCTTGTTAAAAAATTGATTCTTTTGACCAGCCACATCAATTTGAGGGAAACATTAATCAGGATTAATCTTTGCCTATATTGTGAACAATTTACTTTCCTAGATTAGAAGGATAGTCATAATGATTTGTAATTAGTCGTTATAAATTGTAATTATTCATTATGAACTATAATTATCTGTAACTACTGACACTGTTGTATATAGTGTGAAATACAATAGAAAGAGACATCAAACTAATTTTCATGACAACTCTACCTTATTTACATATGTGTTCATTTTCTTTAAATATTGATGTCTTTTCTTATTTGGACAGCCTTAAGAATTGTACTAACTTATTTTCTTCTGAGAAACATATAAACAACAAAATATATTAAAGATTTAAATATCAAATTTCAATTTTTAATCACATATATCAATTTTTCACATAATTTTTTTTACACTTTATTCTATAAAAAAAATAGTCACATGTTATTTCATAGTATTTTTTAGTAGATTAAATATGTTATCTAAATTGTCTCTGGAGATGTTTGTTTTATTTAATGAATTAAATTAATTGTTAGATGAACAACCTAAATTATTGTCCTTAGTAAGAGTAAAATTTACTTGTAATTGTTTTATGTTAGAATTAGCATAGGAATAGGAAACGAGATAGGAAGGATATTTTCTAGTGCGGTGATGAGTGTTTTTGGTACGATGAAGTCGAGGAACTACAGGGTTAAAACTACATTACACAAGTCAGTAAAAATTTTAAAAAAACATTTAAGAGTGAAAATGAAAAGATACCTAAAATTGGTGTGTGTGTGTGTGTGTGTGTACGCGCGCGTGTGTGATGCTTATATAGGGTGAGTGGTTAAAATCACATCTGATTAATTTGACGCATTGTTTGATTAGGTATAACAGTGGGTGATAGGTCTGATATTGGGATCACATGCTCCATGTTTGCTAAGGTCTCACTATCCTCTATTTGTTGCTAGCATCTTTTGTGTTTGGCCACCCAATTGAGCCTTTGTTTGTGCCCTTGTGAATGGCCTGGGATAGTTTCCCCCTAAGTCCTTGCTACTAATTTTTTAAGCGAGATTTGTATTGCTCGTGCTACCCCTGACTATTTATCGAGTTCTCAAGTTGTCCTCTAGTTGAAGGACGTGGAAATGTTTTGAAGGAAAGTCGGTTGCATTGGGAACATGCACATTAAATGATCATCTCATAAATTCAACGTTTCTTAGATGACCTTGACGTGTGGTTCTAGGCCAAAAAGCGATAATGGAACTCTTTTTAGGGTACTTGAGTGTTTGGATAGATCTAGGTGTGATTATGACTGTTGGTAGCACAATTGTACTTTTTGATGATATCTAAAGTTGATCGTGTAAAATATGTACCAAGAGATACATAAGGAGTCCAAGGATAGCTTTTTTACCCTTTTCCCACTCTTGACACTTGAGTATTCCTCCTCTATTTCTATGTAGTTTCTTCAAGTTTTCACAAACAATTCATGTCGATTATTGCTCCGACGTATTTATGGTGTTTCTCTAGTGGCTTCTATGCACGAGACCCACCAAAATCACTTCTTTCAAGGCAACTACCAAAGTTTATTTCTCTTTTGTACTTGTTTCCCCTTTGCTAGAGTTTCTCGAGAAGATGGTTAAGAAAGATTTATAAGAAGAAATTACAGTTGAGGACGGAAGGGAGACAAATAGCTTCAATCTTTAGGATCTTGCTAAAGGTTTCATTTTTATTTCTTCCTTGAAGTTGGTATTTGTACATTATTGCATGAACTTTATTGATAAGTTAAGGGGAATGTAAGACGAGAATCTGGCTTGAGGCCCCCAGTCTTCACTGTCTTAGAGGTGGTTATCTATTCTTCCATGAGCTTTTCTTAGTATTTGATGTAGGGCTAGTACTTAGTTAGGAGATAATTTAGACTTATGTCTCCTTCCAACCCCAGCTTCTTGTGGAACATGAAATTCCGCCTCAACCCCTTATTAAATATCGAACATTAAACTCATCATTCCCTACAAATACCGCTACCTTGATGAATCAGTTTATAGTTTCTTCTTTATTTTGTTAGATCCCACTAATTATGGCTATTATATTGGGTTAGTGCTTTTGGACACTGAATTGGGCAATGAAGGAGTCCTAAAGCTCCTTCTAAGAATTATTACAACCATTGGGCAAGGTCTTGAAGTTTTGATTTTGAAGATGTGAAAGTGTAAAAGCTCACATGATCCGGCGCTTACCGTTGCATCTCTTTCCTATCAATTAATTATAACTGAAGCAATACTAATTCTTGAGGTACTAAGGCAATGGACATACAGATAATAAATATTTTAAACCTCTTATCTTTTTTATAAAAATCTTAAAAACCAATTCAAGAAAGTGCTTAAACACTAAAGAGGTTTGTTTGATCAATTAGGAAGGCAGTGGACATAAACGAAGAGAAACGTCTCAAAATTGATTAAGATGACTTTTAACCAATTAAGTGACATCGGAATTCAAAGTTCCTATTTGTGGTGAAATTGATTTGTTATCAATTAAATTTAATCAATTAAAAGTGTGAAAAGGAAAAAGGATTGTTTTCTTTTTAAGATGGATTATTTCCTAAATAAAAAGGCTTATACTTATTTTAAAATACATCAGTTTTCTGATTAGAAACTTTCTACTATCATTTTGCTATCATTTTTTCATAAAGTTTTTTTCACTAGAGTTGCCTTAGTGCCATGAAAATGAAAATTTTCATCGGAGACTTGTGTTGTGCTGAAATTGTTTATCCAAAGGTGTAGTTCCCTTTGTGATCCTTTTTAAAATAGATTTGAAGGTTGCAAGGTAAATGTATAAAAAAACTTGGGTGATGGTTATTGAGTTAAGCTTGTGTAAAAGCTCTAATTGTAATGGTTATTCAGTTAAGTCTGTGTAAAAACTCTAGGTTCTTTGTGAAAGATTGTTGGATTGATTCTATGCAAAAGCTCAAGTTTTTTTGTGGTTTGGGTTGATCTTATAAAAGGCTCAAGTTTGTTATAGCGAAAATCTCAAGGGGGAACTCTTGAGGATTGGAGTAGGCCAAGTGGTTAAGGCTGAACCAGGGTAAATATCTAGTGTGATCTTTTTATCCTCATGTCTTTTATTTCCTGTTATTTATTTTATGCTATTTATTTCTCTACATATTCTCTTTTTTATTATTTCGTTGCTTCATCTTTGTTTATTTTCTCTTTTAACATAAAATATTTTCAAATTAAAGTATTTCTTAAATCGAATTTTGAAATTTGATATCACAATTCACCCCTATTGTGTATGGAGTTACTTGACTAATGAATTCGAGGGAATGGGATGTTGATTCGGAAAAACGGTGCCACTGTCTCGTGGTTGAACCAGGAATATGAAATGGAATGTGAAAGATATCTTACAAGGCATTAATGCGTGCTTTTGGTGCAGTTGAGAGGCGTAGACTTGAAAGGTTAACACTCTAATACCATAGTCAATGAAATATTTGAAAAAAAATTAGAGTCAGGGTTGAAAAAAAAAACCTGAAACTGACACATGTGAAGCTTATATAAGGTGGGTGTTTAAAACCGCTTCCAATTAACTCAGGGCGTTATGTGGATAATTTTTTTATTATACCAGAATGTGAAAGATAGGTCGGAAGTTTGGGATAACATGCTACAGTCACTGCTCTTTTAACAATATGCTTTTTTATGAACAACCCACACCCATTTAACGATGAAGGGTTTACCATATAGAAAGCAAGAATGAAAATGTTTTTAGATGCTACTGATTTTGATTTGTGGGATTATATTCAAAATGGCCCTATTGTTCCTACTCTTTTCATTAATAATGAAGTAGTGGACAAATTGATTAAATTATGGACCACTAAAGAAAAAGAAACAAAATTTTAAAGCAAGATATTCGATGATAAATGCGTTAAAGTACTAAAGAGTACAATTATGTTTCTAACTGTAGCACTATTAAAGAAGTGTGTGACACCCTTGAAATAATCTTAGAAGGCTCTAATAAGGTCAAAAGGGAAACGATCAACACACTAGACCAAGAAGGTAAGACATCAAATGAGAATAAAGAATATATACAAAAATGGTGCTCGTGTATTAAAACTCTTGACTATTATTTCAAAAAGTGTAATTCTAATGAGTAACAATGACTCAAGAATTGGTATCTAAAACCTGATCGAGTACTAGAATATGGAGATTCAAATATTATTTGTGATTTACAAGGTAAGTAAAATAAGTTGAAGATCATCAAGAAACTGTTGTAGAATTTGATCACCCATGTAGTTTGATTTCATTTTATTGTAATCATTGATCTTTGACCTGCAAAATAATAAACAATTATATATACCTGAGGCGTGTAAAAACACTGTCCTTAAGGATTTATCCGCCTCATAAGCGCAAATCCCCCAGGATTCAACAGGTTCTTCTTAGATTCTTAATAAGACTCTGAGGCATCAGAACAACAAGAAATATTATTTGTCAGGAGATGCAACCAAAAAAAGAAGAAGAAAGGAAAGACAAAATATTTTTACGTTCTATTTTTTTCTATATCTTTCTTGTAAATGGTAGGGGACTTTATATAAGAAAGAGAAAGTTGGAGTAATTAAATTATTTGACCAATTTAAAATCATCATAAAATAAAATAAATAATAACAATTAATATTAAAAAAACACTTTCTTATATTTGTCAATTAAAAATGAGATAAAATCATTTAAAACTTTTGAAATATATTCAAAAGTTACAACAAAAACTCAAAGAGTTATAACAAATACTTCAATAAGGGGAAGTTTTCAAAGAGGAAGATTCAAATGTATTTGGAGCGTCATTTGAAGAATCATTTCAAGTGTCATTAGAATTAGATGAAGAGTTATCTGAAAATCATCTAAAGTATCATCTGAAGAATAATTTGAAGTGTCATTAGAATTAGATAAAGAATTATCCGAAAAATAATTTGAAGCATCATGAGAAGAATTAGATGAAAAATTATCTAAATAATTATATACAAAGTCATCTTAAACATCATCTGAAGTATCATTTGGAGAATCAAATGAAGAGGTAAGCACCTATTTTAAAATTACATGTGAAGATGATGATGAGGTAACCACTATTTCTATAAACAAATGTATGATTTAAGTGTAAAAATGTGTAAAGAAAATGAAAGTTAAAAAATGCATTGTGACTTATAGGATTCGTGTGAAATCCCTCGAAGATAAAAATAAAAAAATCATAGATGCATTGAATCAACTTAAGAAAATATGTTGTGAGTTCTAGTAAGTATGCAACTAGTGATTCATAAGTACTGAAATTAAAGATTTTCATAAAATATTAAGTAAATGCAATAAAGGCAAATCTAACCTTGATATGATCTTATCAAATTAAAGAGTTTCATAAAATAATATAGGTCTAATTTATCAATCAAATTATAATTATTGATCAAGTGACTTTAATCATAAAAGAAAAGCAGATGTGGAGCTACAACATGTTATAGAGGTGGCCATGACCACTCCAAACATTCAAAAAAATTATAATTTTGAAAAACAAGTGTTTAAATTATAATAAAATAAATGTATAACTAAAATTTGTTTCACCTATTAATTTGAAATACATTGTGGCATAAAAGTGAGTAAGTGCTTTTTGAGAGTTCGAGGTCTCAAGTTCAAACTTTATCACATATCACTAATAGTAATTAAACTCAAGTACGTATTCAAAATGGTATTCACACATTTCATTGAGCTATCAAACAAATTCATATAGTATTATCAAAAATAAAAACGGCCTAGCTCTACCACTATAAGAAGAGTAGTGTTGTTTGAAATTCGAAAACAATGTATACAATTATATTTGATTTGATAAAGAATCATAGATCTACAATAAATGGTCATCTCTAAGCGATGTCCGATTGTGAAATTTTTAATATACCTCTTATGCACACTACTATTTAATTTGGAGCGTGAATATAATTAGTAGGTTACACATGGTGATCCGATGAATAGTCTTTGATATCACGATACAATTAGTATTTAATCTATCTCATTCCTACAAAATTAACTTCTAAGATGTGATATATCATTTTATATAAAATAAATTAGACTTTATCCGTAAACAATGTGAGATATATTTCCTTTATTTTGTTGTTTGATATGAAGTCTTACTATTATATATTAATGAATTTTTTTTTTATAAACTTATTACTAATTTTGACTGATAAAATAATTTTAATAAAATAATTATGAGGACCATCATTATTTTAGTTAGTCTAAAATACCAAAAAAACAAATATCTATCTTATTTCAATTAAGAAAAACTATTAAAGAATGTACCAAGTTAGAAATGAGAGAATTTGTCTTGTCATCCCTCAAATTATCCCTGACACCTTTCAAAATGGTTGAAAAAACTAAAATGTCCAACAAAAATCATTTACCACATTTTTTGAAATCTGCGTGGATAACCGGAAATTTTAAATATTTGGGCGATACCGAAAATCTGAGCAACGTTACCGGAAATTTCGAGAAAACAAGTAAGTCTCCGGTATTTTTTACCGGAAATTGTGAAATTTATGGTATTTTGTACCGGAAATTTTAGAATTTACGGTACTTTGTACCGGAAACTTCAAAATTTCTGGTATCTTTATAAATTTTTAAAAATACTGCAAATTTTGAAATTTCCGGTAGTTTCTCCATTACTGAGAATTTTGAAATTTTTGAAATTTCTATTTTTTTAAAAATGTTATTTTTCTTATATTTTTAAATTTTTTTCAGTGAGGACTAGAGGCAGGGATGATACTGTTGCGGGACGGGCCATCGATAGAGTCGATGCTCGTGCTCGAGCTGATGCTGATGAGGCTGATACGTCAGTCTTACGTGCTGGACGCGTTCCTCCGACCGGTTCTAACTGAAAACGGAGGGCTGAGCAGGCGGGTAGGGGGTTCCGTGCACCTCCGCGCCAAGGTGGTAGAGCTTCCACTGCTGTGGACGGGCAGGTGCATCAGGATGAGGTTGAGCCGGAGGTTGTTGTTCAGGAGTCTGTGACTGTTGCAAGCAGCCGGTGGCCACTGCTGAGGAGCAGGTACCTGTTACTGATGAGGAGGTGCCTAGGGTTGAGGAGCGAGTGACTGTGGTTGAGGAGGGGGTTGCGGAGGAGCGGGTGATGCATGATACAGACACTACTACAGCTGCATCTACTGAGCTATCAGTATACACTGATGGAGTTTTTCCAGGAGGACCTTCTGACATGTCCATTTTGACAGGATATGCTGACCATGTCGCTCTTAGGATATAGCAGGGCGAGGTATATAACATTGCTTAAGTGTTTAATTTTTATTATGCAATTTTTATTACATACTGTGTTTTAAATGTATTTTTTTGTTACAGGAGCGTCCAGTGCTGAAGGTCACTTCTCACAGGTCGAAGTTGAAGAACTTCCTTAAGAGACCGATGCTTGAGCACGTGGCGAGGATAGTTTGGGACTTCTATTTGCTGGAATTTGCTAGATGCTCCCTGACGATGCTGGACGCCCCTCTATTATTAGCTTTTGTAGAGATATGGCACCCAGAGACCTCATCCTTCCATCTTCCATTCGGTGAGATGGCAGTGACTCTGGATGATGTGCATTCCCTATTTCACCTTCCTATTGCTGGTACGTTTTTTACACCATTTCATAGGGACCAGGCGACGACGGTGCACATGGTGATAGATGCATTAGATGTTAATGAGCTGGTTGTGCTCAAGGAGTTTGGTGACACTCGAGGCTTTCACCTAAGGATGTTTTGGTTGAGGAAGGTTTATCAGCCGCTTGTCGATGCAGGGAGTTATCAGGTTGCCGCTAAGGCGTACATGCTACATCTAGTAGCATGTACTTTCTTTGCGCACAAATTTGGAGTTTATATATATGTCCACTATCTTACTCTCTTCAGCGACCTTAAGACCCCGTATTGAGTTGTGGAAGTGTCTGCTTTGACGATCCTATACACGGTATTTGATGCCGCATCTCATCCTGACACCATACAACTTGTTGGTTATTTGAACTTGTTTCATGTATATTATAATTTTTACATGATTTTTTGTTTGAACTTGATTATTTTTATATTTCACCATTTTTACATGGTATCAATACACTTGGTTTATTTAATCCAAGTTGTCTAGGTATATATTTTAGTTTAATCTATCGCTACCTCCTAAGCCATACCAAATAAAACGTCTTCGATAAAAAAAATTTAAGTCGATCATTTAACATTTAACAACAACTATCTTGTCCATTCATTCTTCATACGAGTCAGGTACATTGCACCTGTGACATACATACACAGCTCTGATTACTCAACACACACATTATTAAATTTTAAATGTCCATCCATAACCTAAAATCACGAGAACTAAACTAAACTATGATTGATGTTAGCTTAAATATTAAAAATAAGGTTTTTTTTTTTATTCACGTGGAATGCTCTGTACTACTACTGTAGCTTAAATTATAAAGTGAGTTTTTGTGTAGTTACTTGAAATAAATATTTGTTTGGTGTCCGGTTACAATGGCCTAAGTTTCCGATAAGCGCAAAGACAACCCTGACACATGTGATGGTGCATTCACCTCTGGATTGAGCTTGGCTTGATTCTAATTTTGGAGACAGAAAGTTTGGGTTTGATAAATAAATAACAATTGAATATAGGTCCCACGAATCTAACCGTCCATAAGTTCAAACTCATGATAAAGACAACTTATGAGTTAATAAATATAATTAATTTTATTGAATTTATTGAAATTATAATATATTACATTCTCAAAAATATTATACTAATATATTATACACAATTATTTATTCATTAATCATGTATGGTTTCTTCCTACTAGAATTGAAAAAGAAAGTAGCAATACGAAAGTGGTTAGATCTTCATCTTCTGCTTACATAAATTATAATTTATTTATTTATGAACACATCAGTTATAATTTATTTTCTCTGAACTATAAATTAATAATTCTTTATAATTTATTCTAAAAAAATTATCTATTGTTTTTTTTAATTATATGTCACATAAAAAAATTAAATTAAAAATATTTTTATTATTAATTTTTTTTACTAAACGAGTTAGCTTTATTGGACATGTCTATATTACATATATTTTTTTATAGATTGAATTTAGGTTTTAAGGTCATACACCATACTACGTTCCTTTATATTTGCGGAAGCGGTTATTGACGGGATATTAAATTTTGTAAGTTTTAGACTTTATGATGCATAATCTATCGAGTCGGTTTCATCTTTATTTTTTCGTAAAAAGAATTAAAATTTTAATCTGCACTCTCTATTATTTATGTTTGTTCTATTATTTTTTTCCAAATTTTGATAGGCGGGTGTGATGACTCGTTTTTCACCTGTATTATCAGAACCGAGCTGAATAAGAGCAAGAAGACTCTTAGCACGTGACCTCCAAATTTATTAAATTCAATATATATATATATATATATATATATATATATATATATATATATATATATATATATATAACTTTCACTAGTCGAGAGTAGGAATGGAAATAGGTTGGGCGGAGTTAGGCTTTGCCAAGCCTAAGTCCGGCCTGTCAAAAAAATTGAAGCCTGTAGCCTGTCATAGGCTTATACTTTAGGCATGTGTCTGCCTTTTCGAAGGCCTGGTTAGCCTGTTAGCCTACATAAAAGCCTACTTGTTTTAAACATATGTAAATAAGAAATTTAAATAATATTTAAATAAACTAACTAACTAAAATAACTTATGAGAACAATGTTCCTCAGGTGTTTTCATCTTATTTTCACAAGTTCTTCAAGATAATCAAGTTTTATTAATGTATTTTAATTTAAAGTACAAAACATAACATAATGATGATAAAAAAATATTCATATTTATTTAAATAGGCCGGCCTAATAGGCTTAAAAGACTTTTTATGGCCTGAGACCTAACCTTTTTAACTAAATAGGCTTATAAAAAAGCTTAGGTCTTTTCTATTTAAAAATAATGTATGACCTGGTCTGAACCTATATAAACTAGTCTGTAGGTCCCTGTTATCGGCCTGACCTATTTTCACCTCTAGTTATAGATGAAGAATAATTATGTAAGATGATTAGATAAAGGGTCATTTGTTCGACTTTTGTTGGTGTAAATTTTTTTATTTATGTTATATATGAAAAGTTATTAATAAGCATTAATTGTTAAAATTATTAATAATCATAATCTTTAAACTTTATAGTACTTAAAGATGATTAAACATATTAATAATTATTAATTGTTTACACTATTTAAAGATGAAACAAAATAAAATTTAAGAGAATCTGGATAGGTCTTTCACATGAGTAACATATTTTTTTAAAATTCAAAAATTGAGTAATTTTTTTTATTAATATATAATGATATTCTTGACAAGTCATTTTAAATTTTTAAAATTGTTTTTTATTTAAATCCTTTTTAAATTAAAATATGATCTTTGACCGAGCTTAAATATCACTTATAATTAATTTTGATAAGATTAAATTACAATATTTAAAACTTAATGTTTTGACTAGGTCACACATGAACAAAAACAACAACAAAACATAAACACCAATCTCTCTGCCTATAACCCGCATATTCTCCCTCTGAGTTAACAATGTTGGGTAGAATTTATGTGAGTTTTTAATTAAGCGTGTTAGATTAGTTGAAAAGGTGCTGTGTTGCCTTGACCAAAATAATTCAGTGCAATGCATGTCCATGTTTTCAAGTTACATTAACTCACAATATATGCCAACTATTTCTATCTCAGTTCTTTGCATTTAATTATCATATCCGTTAAATTAGATGGAGTATTTCTTAATTAGGATTTAGTACTACACGTGAAGGTAGAAGATAGAAGGAAGGTTCCTAATGTAGAAGAAGCGGTATTAGCTTTAATGATACACCTTTTAATTATTTACTGAATATATATTGGCAACTTTAACAAATACACAAGCAGTAGGCAGTTTACACCATTGATTATTCATCTGTTTTAATTTTCACATCCTACTTTTACTGATTTTGTCCCGAGTTTTGTTTAAAAATCGGCTATTAAATTGGAAAGAGTACAAAGAAAATAGGAGTTGAGTCTGGGCGCGTGCCTGGACTAACTGGACCTTGGAACCGCCCCTGACAATAGATATAGTTGTCGTTCACTGTATAACCAACGTTCATTAAGTTTTATTGTCATAAAAAGATAATTTTATATTATTAAAATAAAATATAATGGTAACTTAAAAAACATCAACGGGCCAAAGGTATCACATGTATAACAAAAACAAAATCATTTTTTATTTTATGTGGAGTCAAATTTAAGTTATTTATAAACAATCACCATTAAAGTAAAAGCTTTTATGTCAATTTTGAATTATTTAAATCCTACATGTTAATTTGGTCTCACCTAAAATAATTTAGTTTTCCCATTTTAGTTGCTATCATTAAAGATGCTTTAAGTAGACATTAACCACCCGCTATTTAACGGAATGACGGATTTCAATTGCAAGGAAATGGTTGTTTGATTATATTTTGGAGTTTGTTCGATAAGACAAAATGTTGAGCTTATAGTTCATAGTTTATAAACTCAAATGACAATTTAGATCTGTTTAGTAACGGTCTTGTCATCACGAATTTATAGCTTATTTTGCTAGTTTGTAGCTTATTTTTCAAACGTTATTTCAAATAGCATTTTAGCTTATAACTTATAGCTTATCATTTTTTCATCTTTTTTATCCTTATTATTTTAATAAAAATCCACTTTTATCCTTTATAATTTATTTTAATTTAAAATGAAATAATTATTTATTGAATAACTTTTATGTCATTTTACATTTATAGGTTAGTTAAAGCGCTAATTTTACCAAACACTTCAATTAGTTTATGAACTATCAGTCTCAACCATCAGCTATAAGCTATAAGCTATCAGTCATTAGTCATCAGCCATAAGCTATAAGTTATCAGCTAATTTATCACCCAACTGTTATTTTTATCAAACAGACCCTTGATATCTAATTATTTTAACTCACTCTTGATATTAATACATCTTTTAAATTTAAATATTTTGTAGATGACGCCAATCTATTTATAAAAGCCAAAAAATTTTAAATCAAAATTATCGTTAGAGCATTCACATCCATACCACTCAACTTGGTAGTGTAAATGGACCTCATCTAATATAATATATTATTTCATATTTTTCAATTATTTAAACCACCCAACTACATTTTTCAAATATCCATACAGCTATTCTAAAATTCTAAAATGGGTCCCACTAGTGTTATTTTTCTAGTTGAAAATAAAGCTGTTACATTTATTACTAATATTATTTCTTTTTTATTATATTTTTATTTCAAAATTTCACATGTGGACAACATTGCTACGATGCCCTGCAAAGCCCCTCTTCCACAATATTGTCATCCATATTCTGAAAATTATCTGCATACACTTACACAAATTTATTGAAATTTGTGAGGTACCTACCGATGTGGGTGCTCCTAACATCTTATATCATTTAAGTCGTGTTTCAGGTCTGAAAATTATCCTTGTCAAATTTTGTGCTCTCTTTTCTATATGTACTTGATAAGAGTATAGCATGTGATAATCTCTAGTTTTTAAATATTGTAATAGACTTTTAAGGTTTGTTGTAAGGTTTAAAACTAACTCTAGTAGATAAGTAAGAAACTTTGTGTATCCAATATTTGTGTCTATATGAGATTGTTTCTTTCAATTTCGTGGTTGAGGTATTTATAGGAGTTTTTAGGTCTGAATTCTATACGCTTAGGAAGTACCAACTACCCCTAAGTGGACGTGGGATTTGACATTTAATTCCTTATTATTCTGGAGAGCTTGTTGAGGTTGAAATCTTGGAGTTCAGTAGCTTGTTCTGTCAACTGTTTCTCATAGTGCCAATGGAGCGGATTACCATTTTGCATGTTTTTTCGATTGAGATTTTTGGTGTTTGTACTTTATGTTTTTTTCGTTTGTGATTTTGATGTTTATACTCTATAGAAATTTCTATTTTGCTTGAATATAGTGGTGTATAGGTAACCTTAGTTTGCTATGGTGTAGTTATTTTGGCGTGTTAGAGAGTGTTAGTAAGAAGCAGGGTCTCTAGCATTTTGTAGTGGGATATCACTATGTATTGGATAATATAACTCTTTTTTTTCGCCTCTTGTGAAGTTTTGTTGTACTGGGTCTAACTCTTCTATTGCCATCACACACATTAATATCATAAATATTATATACTTTTCATTTATGTAAGTAGTTACCATCACACTAACGATAAATACCATTTTTTTCCGATGAAGAGAGAGAACCTCCAACCTCTATCTAACTTTCCATAACCCTAAGAACATCATCAACCAAAAACGTAAACATCTATAACTCTAAAAGCATCATCAACCATAAACGTAAACATCTCAACCCAAATAAGAAAAGGAACTGTAAGCATAATGGCATAGTGGATCCCAATCAGGAGAACCAGAAGACAGTAGGAGGAGAGGAAAAAACCATGGAATACAAGTGAAGGAGGGTACAAAAATGTAAGAAGGTCGAAAGCAACAACCTTTCATACCCCAAAATTTACCCTCTTATATTCAATCAAAGGTTCCTCAAAGGCTCAAGGGTTTTATCAAGGCATTCTCCTAAGCAAGGATCTCCTGAACTAGGGTTTTTGTATCCTCCTAAGGAAATTGACAAAATAAGGTCTCTAATGGATTTCATATGACTCATTATGATTCAAAAAATCTCCATGTCAAAAGGCAAGTTTCAACTCAAAGGATTGCTCACTCAATGGCTCAGATGATCCACAGTCGACTAGTTTGACCTAAAAGTCAACTATAGTCAAAATACAATCAAACTTCAAGACTTTTGGTCAACATCAAGTATTTGAGGTTATATCCATAATTTGATCAAAGGTTGATCATGAATCATTAAATAAAAAAACTCAGAAATGAACAAATTCAAAAGGTTCAAATTAGGGTTTTTATAGGAGAAAGTCAACTCAACTTTGACTGGCCATAACTTTCACATGGAGTATCAGAAATTTCTCACTCAAAGCCTATTTTGAAGGAAATTAAATTCTATACAACTTTGTCTCTCACAAGCCAAGGCCAGAAATGCTTCGTTTGAGAGATATGGTACAAACGATTATAGGTCCTTTTCAAAAGTCAACCAAAAGCAGTTTTTTGTAAAATGCCATATCATCAAGATAAAATCTCCAAATGAAAAATATGTTCCAAAGTGTCTTGTAGAGGAAATCTTGAGGTTTCCAAAAAGTCCTAGAACTCTTCCATACCTTAAAAATTGAGGGAGATGTTAGAACAAGAATTGTTCTGATCAATATTCTTAGTTTTGATGATAACAATGCATATGAATTTTGTATAAGACAATGTGGTACTCTAATCCTATGCATTTCCATTTCAGGAAATCTATAAAGAGTATGCACAATTCAACGCAAGAAGCACTGACTCAGAAGGTTCAAGTATGCAACATCAGAACATGCTCTCGCAAGACATCAGAAGATGGTTAAGCAGAATCAGAACATGGTCTATTGAAGCATCAGAAGAACTTGAGTTCAGAAGCAGAAGCACTGAAGTTCTTATGGTATCACGCTAGAAGCACTTCAAAGTCAAAAGATAAGAAGATGCTCTGCACCAAGCTGTTTGACTCTGATTAATTCAAACGTTGTATCTACAAACATCAGATCAGAAGCAAGTACAAGATGACAGGCTACGCTGACTGACAAAAGGAACGTTAGAAGCTATTAAAGGCAAAGTCAGTTAAAGCAGGAAAAGCAAGGCTCGAGGTAGTTGACAAAATAGTGAAACATTAAATGCAATGCTGTACGGATCACATAACGCATTAAATGCTCCCAACGGTCATCTTCTCAAAACGCCTATAAATAGAAGTTCTGATGAGAAGCTGAATACACAACTCTTGCGCAAAAATACAGAAACGCTATCAAATTCAAAAGCTGTCAAACTTCATCTTCAACCTCACTACACTTGTAATATCTTAGTGAGATTTAAGCTTAGAACTTAAGAGAAATATCACAGTTGTGATTATAGCTTATTAAGAAGCATTGTAATACTCTTGTAAGAATTTGTTTACATTAATTTGTAAAAGGTTCCTAGAGTGATCAAGGTGTGATCAGAATACTCTAGAAGACTTAGAGGGTATTTAAGTGGAAAACCATTGTAATCAAGGTTGATTAGTGGATTAAATCCTCAGGTGAGGTAAATCACCCTAAGGGGGTGGACTGGAGTAGTTTCGTTAACAACGAACCAGGATAAAAATCATTGTGCAATTTTTTTTATCTTAAGAGTTTTTAAAGTCACACTTATTCAACCCCCCTCTTTTCTAAGTGTTTTTCTATCCTTCAATTGGCATCAGAGCGCCGGTTCTAAGGTGCAAGCACTTAACCGTGTTTAGAAAAGATTCAGGAAGAGAAAAACATTAAGTCAAGATGGGTGATACTCCAACACCTACATCTACATCTGGCTCGGCTGAGCAATACAATGGAAATGGTAACAATGGCTACACTAGACCACCAGTATTCGATGGTGAAAACTTTGAATATTGGAAAGATAAACTCGAAAGTTACTTTCTTGGATTAGATGGTGACTTATGCGATCTTCTGGTGGATGGTTACAAACATCCTGTGAAAGCTAGTGGAGTAAAGCTGACAAGACAAGAAATGAGTGATGATCAAAAAAAGCAATTCAAAAATCATCACAAGTCAAGGACTGTTTTGCTGAATGCTATCTCTCACACTGAATATGAGAAGATATCTAACAGGGAAACTGCCCATGACATATATGAATCATTGAAAATGACTCATGAAGGAAATGCCCAAGTCAAGGAGACTAAAGCTCTTGCTTTAATCCAGAAATATGAAGCCTTCAAGATGGAGGATGATGAAAACATTGAAACAATGTTCTCAAGATTTCAAACTCTAGCTGCTGGATTAAGAGTTCTTGACAAGGGATACACAAAGGTTGGTCACGTCAAGAAGATCATCAGAAGCTTGCCAAGAAGATGGGGTCCAATGGTGACTCCATTCAAAATTGCCAAGAACCTGAATGAAGTCTCTCTTGAAGAGTTGATCAGTGCTCTGAGGAGTCATGAAATAGATTTGGATGCTAATGAACCTCAGAAGAAAGGTAAGTCTATTGCATTAAAATCTAATTATAAAAAGTGCACTAACGCTTTTCAGACTGAAGAAGAAGATTTTGAAGAATCAGAATCAGAAGAAGAAGATGAACTGTCCATGATCTCCAGAAGGGTAAACCAACTCTGGAAAAGCAAGCATAGGAAGTTCAAGAACTTCAAAAGTTCTAAGATGCTTGAAAAAGGAGAATCTTCTGGAAGCAGAAGATATGACAAGAAGAAGGTCACGTGCTTTGAGTGCAATGAGCCAGGACATTACAAGAGTGAATGCCCAAAGCTTCATAAGGAGAAGCCCAAGAAGAAGTTTCATGAGAAGAAAGGTCTTATGGCAACTTGGGATGATTCAAATTCATCAGAATCAGACTCTGAAGGCGAGCAGGAAAACATTGCGCTGATGGCCACAGTTGATGATGGATCAGAATCTACATCAGAATCAGATTCTGAAGAGGTATTTTCTGAACTATCTAGAGAAGAGTTAGTTTCTAGTTTAACAGAACTTCTGGAACTCAAGGCTCATCTTAGTATCAAATACAAAAAGCTGAAAAAGCTATTTGAATATGAAACTAAGAAGCTGGAAGTAGAAAATTTTGAACCGAAGGAAAAAGTTTTAAAATTATCCAAAGATGTTGGATCTCCTTCTGAATCAGAAAAGTCTATTCCTAGTCTGAACAATATTCTTAAAGAATATGACTTGAGCTTTAGAAAGTTCTTATCTAGAGGTATTGGAAGAAGTCAACTTGCCTCTATGATATATGCTGTTAGTGGAAACAAGAGAGTTGGCATTGGCTATGAGGGTGAAACCCCATACAAACTTGAACCTGTAGATGATATGAAAATCACATACAAGCCCTTGTATGATCAGTTCAAGTATGGCCACTCCCATGATATTAGGCTCACATCACATGCTAAAAGCTTTCACATTACACACACTAAGAAGCATGTGACACAACCTAGGAAATATCATGTAACTCAGAATAAGAATTATCATGCTGTACCTCCTGTTGTTTATCATTCTAAACCCAAGTTCAATCAGAACTTGAGAAGAACTAACAAGAAAGGACCCAAGAAAATGTGGGTACCTAAGGAAAAGATTATTCCCGTTGTAGATATCCTTGGCTGCAAAGAAGACAAAGGAAAGCATGTCATGGTACCTGGACTCTGGGTGCTCTCGACACATGACAAGAAGAAGGTCTATGTTCCAAGACCTGGTGCTTAAATCTGCTGGAGAAGTTAAGTTTGGAGGAGATCAGAAGGGCAAGATAATTGGCTCAGGAACCATAAGTACTGGTAACTCTCCTTCTATAACTAATGTTCTTCTGGTAGATGGATTAGCTCATCACTTGTTGTCCATAAGTCAATTAAGTGACAATGGTTATGACATAATCTTTGATCAAAAGTCTTGTAAGGCTGTAAGTCAGAAGGATGGCTCAATCCTATTTACAGGCAAGAGAAAGAACAACATTTACAAGATTGATCTTCAGGATCTTAAGAATCAGAAGGTAACTTGTCTTATGTCTGTTAGCGAAGAGCAATGGGTCTGGCACAGAAGATTAGGCCATGCTAGTTTGAGAAAGATTTATCAGATTAACAAACTAAATCTGGTCAGAGGTCTCCCTAATCTGAAATACAAATCAGATGCTCTTTGCGAAACATGTCAGAAAGGGAAGTTTTCCAAACCTGCATTCAAGTATAAGAATGTTGTTTCTTCCTCTAGCCTGCTAGAACTTCTGCACATTGATCTGTTTGGACCAGTCAAAACAGCATCTGTCAGAGGGAAGAAATATGGATTAGTCATCGTAGATGATTATAGTTGTTGGACATGGGTAAAGTTATTGAAACACAAGGATGAGTCTCATTCAGTGTTCTTTGAATTCTGCACTCAGATTCAATCTGAGAAAGAGTGTAAAATCATAAAGGTCAGAAGTGATCATGGTGGCGAATTTGAGAATAGATTCTTTGAGGTTTACTTTAAAGAAAATGGTATTGACCATGATTTCTCTTGCCCTAGAACTCCACAGCAAAATGGAGTTGTGGAGCGAAAGAATAGGACTCTACAAGAAATGGCCAAAACCATGATCAACGAAACCAATATGGCTAAGCACTTCTGGGCAGAAGCAATAAACACTGCATACTATATTCAGAATAGAATCTTTATCAGACATATTCTTAATAAGACTCCTTATGAATTGTGGAAGAACAGAAAGCCCAACATTTCATATTTTCATCCGTTTGGATGTGTTTGTTTTATTCTGAATACTAAAGATCATCTGAGTAAGTTTGATTCTAAGGCACATAAGTGTTTCCTTCTTGGATATTCTGAACACTCTAAAGGCTACAAAGTATACAATACTGAAACATTGATTGTTGAAGAATCAATCAATATCAGATTTGATGATAAGCTTGGTATTGAAAAGCCAAAGCAGTTTGAGAATTTTGCAGATATAGATATCTCAATTTCAGAAGCTGAAGAATTAAGAAGCAAAGTACAGAAGCTGAAGAACCTAGAAGCAAAGTATCAGAAGATCAAGTTGCTGCTTCTTTAGAGAATCTCAAAATTTCTGAAGAGCCAACTGTCAGAAGATCTTCTAGACTCATCTCTGCTCATTCAGAAGATGTCATTCTTGGAAAGAAGGATGATCCTATCAGAATAAGAGCATTCCTTAAGAACAATGCAGAATGTCAATTAGGTCTTGTTTCTCTGATCGAGCCAACTTCTGTTGATTAAGCTCTAGAAGATGCAGACTAGATAATTGTCATGCAAGAAGAACTAAATCAGTTTACAAGGAATGATGTGTGGGATCTTGTTCCTAGACCAAAAGGATTTAACATCATTGGTATGAAGTGGGTCTTCAAAAACAAGCTAAGCGAAAAAGGAGAAGTTGTAAGAAACAAAACCAGACTGGTGGCTCAGGGCTATAGTCAGCAAGAAGGTATTGACTATACAGAAACCTTTGCACCACTGGCCAGATTAGAATCTATTCGCTTATTGATTTATTTTGCCACTCAACATAACATCACTCTATATCAGATGGATGTTAAGAGTGCCTTCTTAAATGGTTATATAGATGAGGAAGTCTATGTCCACCAACCTCCTGGTTTTGAAGACTCTAAGTCTCCAGATCATGTTTTTAAACTAAAGAAATCATTATACGGATTGAAGCAAGCTCCTAGAGCTTGGTATGAAAGATTAAGTTCTTTCCTTCTGGATAATGGTTTCACTAGAGGAAAAGTGGATACTACCCTCTTTTGTAAAACCTTTAAAAAGGATCTTTTAATTTCCCAAATTTATGTTGATGATATTATATTTGGAACATCTAATGCTACACTTGGAAAGGAGTTTGCTAAGTCTATGAAGGCTGAGTTTGAAATGAGTATGATGGGAGAAATCAAGTACTTCCTTGGGATCCGGATCAATCAAACATCAGAAGGAACGTATGTTCACCAAACCAAGTATGTGAAAGAACTTCTGAAGAAGTTCAATCTTTCTGAAAGTAAAGAAGCAAAGACTCCTATGCATCCAACGTGTATCTTAGGTAAGGATGAGGTAAGTAAGAAGGTAGATCAGAAGTTGTACAGAGGTATGATTGGATCTCTTCTATATCTTACTGCTTCTAGACTTGATATTTTATTCAGTGTGTGGCTGTGTGCAAGATTCCAATCAGATCCTAGAGAATCTCAATTAACAGCTGTTAAGAGAATTCTGAGGTATCTAAAAGGTACTACTAATATTGGTTTAGTCTACAGAAGATCTAAAGAATACAACTTAGTAGGATTCTATGATGCTGATTACGCTGGAGATAGAATTGAAAGAAAGAGTACTTCTGGAAGTTGTCAATTTCTTGGAAGTCATCTGATCTCCTGGTAGAGCAAGAAGCAAGCTACCATTGCCCTTTCTACAACAGAAGCAGAATATGTTGCTGCTGCTGGATGTAGTACACAGATGCTCTGGATGAAGAGTCAGTTAGAAGATTATCAGATATATGAGAGTAACATTCCTATCTCCTGTGATAATACTTATGCTATTTGTTTGTCTAAGAATCCAATCTTACATTCCAAATATAAACATATTGAGATCAAACATCATTTCATTAGGGACTATGTTCAGAAGGGTGTTCTTTCTTTAAACTTTGTTGATACAGACCATCAATGGGCTGATATCTTTACAAAACCCCTTGCTGAAGATAGGTTTAAGTTCATTCTGAAGAATATCAGTATGGATTTATGCCCAGAATGAAAAGATGAGAAGTTCTGACGTATGGATTAGTTCTGAAATGATTTTGTTTTATCTTCTTATAAGAAGTTCTGATGTTGATCAATTAGAAGTTTTGATTCTGTTATTACTAACGTTTCATTATCTAAGTTGATTCAGAATCTCTTTTAAAGCAAAACAGCTGTCACCAGCTTTCCAGATGATTGAAAACGTGTTAACTCTATTTGGACAAGTACGCGTGCAATTGAGGAGACGTCGCCCTAGATAACTGTGCAAATCATTTCAAATATTACGTTATCTCTCCCAACGTCATTTCTCATTAAATGCATTTGATTTCAAATGCATATTGCATTTCATTTCAAATACGTCCCTTTATAAACTCATCTCCATAACAATTCATCTCTTTACATTCTCTCTCTTCATTCATTGTCTCTTTCATTCATCTCCCTCTTTCTCGTTCTTGCATAAACCCTAGTTTCTAAACCGAATCTTAGAGTGAATTCATGCTTTCATCCTCAAGTACTCAACACAAAATGTCTTTAGCACATCTCGTTCAACACAAATATGGATATCATCCCCTGAATACTTGTTCTATTCCACATGAGGAACTGGAAGTTCTATGCGAAACAATGGTGGATTTTGAAAATCTGTTGGAACATGATTTCAAAACCAAGGCTGCAATGCTGGTACAAGGTTGGTCAAACTACTTTGAAAGATTGGTTGGACCTGTTTATCCACTCTTGGTTACGGATTTCTGGACTCATGCAACAGTTACTCCAACCGCTATCATCTCCTTCGTATTAGGGCATGAAGTTGTTGTGACTGAGAAGATGATAAGGAAGTTGTATGGTCTTGATGACTCAGATGGAATCACAGGTGCTCTTCCTGGTAGAGTTGATTGGGAGAAAGTTGATAGAGAATTGTCTTCCTCTGGATCTGCATCTCATCAAACTACTTCTTTGAAGCCTTCCTATAGAGTTTGGGCTGAGATTATCCTGGGATCTCTCTATCATAGAAAGCGATCTCTTGCTGCTACGTACGTAAATCAGGATCTAAAGTATGTACTTTTCTGCATTAGAAAAGGTATACAAGTTAATCTCTCAAACATTCTCTTTCAACATTTGAAGACAAATATTGAAGAATCAAGAGATGAAGAACGTAAGAAGAATCCAAATTTCAAGAAGAACACTATCCCTCTTGCCAGAATGATCTCAGATATTCTGATTGAAAGTGACATGTTGGATCTTCTGTGAGCTGTTGGTTCGCCCAAGTTCTTAACTGTCATCCAAGGACGCATTCTGAATGCTTTTGATTTACAAAGGATGCAGCTGATTGAGAAGGTAACTTCTATTCCAAGAATATTTCCAGATATTCTGACTAGAAGAATCCCTGTTGAGAGTTTCTCTCACATGTTCAAAGAAGAGCTAGACAAGTCTGTTAAGCGCTATTTGAAGTCATGTGTAAAAGCTCAAACTTATGTTGATACTGCGTGGATTCGAGGGAGAACTCTTCCATCTCTGGATGAGTTGAGAAAGAAAGAGCAGAAGAAGAAAGAAAAGAAGTTAAAGAGAAAGGCCTCAGAAGCAGAACCTAATGCTAAGCCAGCTAAGAAGCAGATGCAACTCTTTGATCCTCTCAAAGTACAATCTGATGAATACCTTGATAAGCGCATTAAGAAAGCTTTTCGTGCAGATTCTTCTGCCTGTTCCTCTCAGAAAAAGCCTCCTCCTTCTGAACCCCAAAATTCTTTCACCTTTCCAAACAGTTACCAACCACCTCCTTCTACACATATTCTGAACCCTGAACCACTAAATGCCATTCCCCCAACACCTTATGAAAATTCCACCTTCACCACAGATTCTACATCTTCTCTAACTCATTATTTACCTTCAAGAAAATCCAAACCCTATTGCCTTTTGTACCCTGATTATCGTTTCACCTTTAATCCTCCTGAACCCTCTCTTGATATGTGCTTTGACCTATTCAAGCTTAAGTTCAGAACAAGGATGGAAACTTTGAGAGCTGCTCATGACTCCAAGTTGGATCATGTTGCTATTCGAAGCTTATGGAAAATCTTTAAGAAGGAATTTCAGATTGATGCTCTGAACATCCAGAAGAAATGCGTGGCTGAGGCATCTGGTTCTTCTGGTCACTGCTTGGAGCTTGATGATGATAAGTACTATCATCCAATCAGAAATTGGAGATCTCTTGAGGAGAAGAAGTTTGTAGATGAACTTGAAGATGAACCATGCCTAACAATGGTTGTGTGGAAGCCTCAATTCATTATTCTGACTGGAGATTTTCAGTTTTTATTCAACTGGCTAAGGGAGAATCCCTCAGAGAAAGCACCAGATATGGTATATCCAGCTGTTGAATACCCATCAGAAGTTGCTGCTCCTACACCTCCAAGGAATCTGGCTGAGATTCTTCGGGCTCTTGAGAATGAAGATTCTGATATCCCTGCTCCAGATTATGCTGAAGATGCTTCTATGTCAGAAGCTGATGCTGAGACTCAAGATGCTGAGAATCATCCTGCTGATAAACTTCCTGTTCAGGAAAATCAAGATGATGTTCTCATGATTGATGCTGCTGTTGAGCATGCCACTCCTTTGAATGATAGTTGTGAAGCTGCTTCTGATGAACCTTCTCTTTTGGTGAACGCCATGAAGGCTCTTCAAAAGAATCAAGATGATCTTGCTTCTCGTTTGGATAAGCATGAAGATACTCACAATGAGTTTTGCTCATTCATGAAGACGCAGACAGAAAGCACTTATGAGATTCAAAACCTTCTGGCCAAAATAGTTTCTAAGCTAGGCTAGTCGTAGTCCTTTGGTCTTAGTTGTCTTCTTATTTCTTGCATCTGTTTCTTGCATCTGCTTCTATTCTTTTGTATCTTCTGATATTTTGTTGAATTAATGGAATATTATCTTTTTCACTCATATTGTTTTTCATCTGAATCTTTTAAATGCTTTTTGATGTTATGACAAAAAAGGGGGAGAAACATGATAATTGATTTGATTTATTATATCAGTTGCTGGGAGTGAGTCTCAACATTCCTAACAATATTTGCAAGTTCTATGTCTTTGAGATTTTTTGCAAGATTGAAGATATTCTGAAAAAGCTCAACATGAGAAGCAAATACATGGGGAAAAGCAATTCTGTAAAGAAACATGCACTTGGAATTGAAGCAAGCTTAGTGCTGTGAAGCTTCAAGATCAGAAGCAAGAAGGAAGAATGTTCTGATATTCTCGTGGCAGAATATGCTTTAACACATTCTTATCCTTCGTATGTTCTGATACATCTTCTTTTTAAGAACTTATCAAAGTTTGCTCTGATAGTTTTCTAGCATTGCTCTGATACATGTTCTTTCTTAAAAGAATATTCTGATTCATTCATGCTCTGACTTTTGTTGTCTAGTTTGTTCTGAAACATTTCAGGATGTAAAGATGCTCTGATGATGCTCTAATACATTCAAGAATGTTCTGATACAATCAAGCATGCTATGATTCAAGAAGAAATTCAAAGCTCTGATGCTGTCCTATGGAAAGCAAGAAGCATAAGCTCTGAATGTTCTAAAGTTCTAGGCAAATGTGAACGTCTCGACTGAAATGGAAAATACTCAGGGAAGTCTTTTATTTATAAATTCTTCCAGTATTTATTTCAAGGGGAGATTGTTAATCTCAGGGGGAGACATATTCACACACTATGTTTATATGCTTATGCTATAACTGTGTAATTGTCTTTGGTCATCTGTTATTTCTGATTGCAAATTCATATCAATTATATATGTTTTTGTCATCATCAAAAAGGGGGAGATTGTTAGAACAAGAATTGTTCTGATCAATATTCTTAGTTTTGATGATAACAATGTATATGAATTTTGTATAAGACAATGTGGTACTCTAATCCTATGCATTTTCCATTTAAGGAAATATATAAAGAGTATGCACAATTCAGCGCAAGAAGCACTGACTCAGAAGGTTCAAGTATGCAACACTAGAACATGCTCTCGCAAGACATCAGAAGATGGTTAAGCAGAATCAGAACATGGTCTATTGAAGCATCAGAAGAACTTGAGTTCAGAAGCAGAAGCACTGAAGTTATTATGGTATCACGCTAGAAGCACTTCAAAGTCAAAAGACAATAAGATGCTCTGCACCAAGCTGTTTGACTCTGATTAATTCAAACGTTGTATCTACAAACATCATATCAGAAGCAAGTACAAGATGACAGGCTACGCTGACTGACAAAAGGAACGTTAGAAGCTATTAAAGGCAAAGTCAGTTAAAGCAGGAAAAGCAAGGCTCGAGGTAGTTGACAAAAGAGTGAAACATTAAATGAAATGCTGTACGGATCATGCAACGCATTAAATGCTCCCAACGATCATCTTCTCAAAACGCTTATAAATAGAAGTTCTGATGAGAAGCTGAATACACAACTCTTACGCAAAAATACAGAAACGCTGTCAAATTCAAAAGCTCTCAAACTTCATCTTCAACCTCACTACACTTGTAATATCTTAGTGAGATTTAAGCTTAGAACTTAAGAGAAATATCACAGTTGTGATTATAGCTTATTAAGAAGCATTGTAATACTCTTGTAAGAATTTGTTTACATTAATTTGTAAAAGATTCCTAGAGTGATCAAGGTGTGTTTAGAATACTCTAGAAGACTTAGAGGGTATCTAAGTGGAAAACCATTGTAATCAAGGTTGATTAGTGGAATAAATCCTCAGGTGAGGTAAATTACT
The DNA here is from genome assembly GCF_029867415.1 of Vicia villosa. Taxonomy (NCBI): domain Eukaryota; kingdom Viridiplantae; phylum Streptophyta; class Magnoliopsida; order Fabales; family Fabaceae; genus Vicia; species Vicia villosa. Next base: position 82,360,503 of record NC_081182.1, read on the forward strand.
CTAAGGGGGTGGACTGGAGTAGTTTCGTTAACAACGAACCAGGATAAAAATCATTGTGCAATTGTTTTTATCTTAAGAGTTTTTAAAGTCACACTTATTCAACCCCCCCCCCCCCCCCCTTTCTAAGTGTTTTTCTATCCTTCAGGAGATACACTTTTTCAAAGTTGGCTAATTTGTTGGTGAAATATATGAAACAAAGAAGGACCAAAGTTGATTTTCTTACAAATGGGCTTAACTTTTTATGACCCAATTTTGTTCCTAAATCCATCAAGGAGTTCTAAGCCCAAGACCATGGTTAATTGATTTTATTTGATATTTTATTGGATTTTTATTCATTAAAATATGATTTAAATCAAATAATTGGGAAAAATATGAAAAGATTTGATTATGGTTTGGTTTCCAATCAGAATTACTCTCTAAATGACACATATTGAATACAAAATTCATGTAAAGGATGATTGGCATGAGATTGAATTCAAAAAAACCAATTTTAGAAAGATTTGGAATCATATTTGTACCAAAAATCATTCTATGGATTTATCAAGATGGCATCCATATTTGGTACCCTAATTGAGTCTACTATATATGTGTAACAACTCCTAGTTCTCAAGGGCAAAAAATTGGGAGAAGAGCCCTAATCCCAAGTTAAAAAAAACGGTGAAGCAGAGCTGTGTATAAGATCAAATTTCAGGCCAGTTCCAGTGATTCCAAGGATTCAATAAGCTTACTCGACCTTCTCTGGAGCTGTCCCAATCAATTGTAAGGTTCGAAGCGTTCAGAATCAATCCACATAGCTCATGGTTTGCCCTTCTGAATTTGAGTTCAAATGCAATGATTCACGCATCTTTATCATGCTTTAATGACATACATGTGTTTGTTATGATGTACTGATCATCCCCGGGCTATCAATTTGTTCGTTACGTGTGTATACTGTGATTCACCATATTAGGGTTCATAACTCACATTTTTAGGGTTTGTCGATTTAGCAAAAATTATAGCTTGAAACAGGTATCATTGATCTCGTTTGGTTGAGACGAAACCAACCATGGTTTTAGTCATGATTTCTAGGCGTGTATGAGGGATTTGGCAAGGGATAGGTGTAGTAGGTATACGTTTTTATAACTAACCTACAAAAAGTGGTGTAAAAGAAATGTTGCAGGTTTTTACGAAGAAGATGATGATGTGTCCTTGCATTACTGGCCAGTTTAAAATTCTCGCGCACGTTTTCTTAATGGGCTTCAGTTTTATATATTATGTTTCCAATGCATACTATAAACAGATGGATCGCCTGGTTGGAATGGTATGTGAGGCGTTTGAGGTAAGGGGCGTGGGTTTGATCCCCACCCCCAACATTATTTTTAATGAAACGCAGGTTTATTTGATCCTGTACCACGCGTCCTCATTGGCTTATGACGCACCTTCCACTCCCACCACTGGATGAATAGATCATCAGATCTAACGTCAGCAAGGAAGAGGTTCACCATGCTCCTTCAAGATCTCAGCAACACAGGATCATGCCCAGGTTTTCTATATTTTTTTATTTGTTCTATTATTTAATTATTTAGATTAATATTAATTAATTGTGTTCAATTTAATTAATTTATTTAAATATGGTTAGGATAATAAATTAGGATTAGGTTAATAACTAGGGTTAGGATTGCTTCCCGATTATCCGATTATTTCGATTAATCTATTTAATCAGTTTTAACTGATAAAAATCACAAAAACCCTAGAGAGGTTTATCAAAGCATTAGGGTTTGCCCAATCCCATTGGCCATTTGGGCAAAAACATTAATTCTTATTCAATTGATCCTTGGTTAATTTTCTCTTTGATTCGATCTTACCTAATGATCGCATTGGCGGGAAATAAAGCAATAAAATACAATAATGAAATTCGTTATCGTGTAATAATCAAATCTATTGATTATGAGAGATAATGATAAAACTAGTAATTTAATTATCTAAAACTAAAATACATTTTATTTGCTGTTCGTGATGATCGAATCTATCGATCAGAATGGTCAGCAATCCTTCATCTAATCCGTTAACTATGGTGATCAAACCTATTGATCATCACACCTAACGAAAACATATTAAATCAGGGTTGTACGCCAAATCTTAAAACACTCATCTCTTCAATACTGCGAATTTCAAAACTGCGAATAAGGTAACTCAAAATGCCTTGCAAAACCACAAATTTCAAAACTACGATAAGGTAACTCAAAATACCTTCAAATACTTCATATTAAATCTAAGGCGTACAACCCTGCCCCGAACTACGTTGACTCTGATCCTCCATAAGAAGGTACGTAGGCACTTGGCAACAAGGCGAGCCCCCTTCCCTAAAATTCTAATTAGGTTCAAATTTTTCCATTTACCCTATTAACTTTCTATCACCTTTCTTTATTAGCCATAAACCTTATCTTTGATAAAACCTTAGGAAAGGTTTAAGGGTGCCTAACACCTTCCCTTGACCTGAATATAATATCTTACCTCGATCTCTAAATGCGTAGGGTTTCCTATTCACCCTGGTAGAATAGGTGGCGACTCAAAACCTTTTTTTTAGGGCAGGTTGCTACACAACCACATTCTTCTTCACGGAGTTTCCTAAGGATTGTGGAGCAAAGGAATTATATGTGATCTTCAGAGACTATGGCGAGATCGATGAAGTTATTATACCACCAAGAAGGGATATGAGGGGGAAACGTTATGGGTTTGCAAGTTTCTTCAACGTAACTAATGCAAAAATGATGGCAATCAGACTGGATAACATAATCATTGCTCACAGAAAATATATGCCAACATACCGAGGTTTCTTCGAAACAATGAAGGAGACACTAACGAAGGAAATTTTTAAAACAGACAAAGGCGACAAACGTCGGATGCGGTGCCTCAATGTAATAGAGCTACCAACATGAACAAAAGGGAACAAGGTGGAAGAAGGAAAACATATGCCTAGGTTGTGACGAATCAGAATACAGGAAAAGTTGTGGACAACTTAACACATGTAAAAAAGATTCCATTTGCACATCTAGAGTACAATATGGAAGAGGAAGATTTAGCAAGATTTCAGAAGGCCTTTGTTGGCGTGATTGAGAACCCTGGAACGACGTACAATTTGCAGGAATACTTCAACATGGATGGATATTTTGGAGTGAAAGTTACACCACTTGGTTCCAATATTTGCCTACTTGAAAAAGATGACGAAGGAGAATTGAAAGCGTTGATCGAGGAAGCAACAGACTGGATCAATCAGTGGTTCATTGAGATCAGGCCATGGACACCACAGGAAGTAAACAACGAAAGGTTAACATGGTTAAGAATTTATGGATTTCCATGCCACGCTTGGAGCCCAAAGGTGTTTGAGTTTATGTCAAAAACTATCGGTGCACATGTTTGCTGAGACGCAGAAACAACCAAACAGTCAAATATGGACATTACTAGAATCCTTGTAAGGACTAAATATTGTATGGTACTTAATGAGACATACAATATTTCAATCAACGATATTTTTTTTAGGATCAAGGTTGTGGAATATTCTCATGGTCCCATGAGGATTTCAACAAGGAGCACAAGAATTACGTCTTCGAGAAATAATGATTCTTGGCAAAGTTCTAAAGATGAAGATTGAGCTTGGAATTACAAAATAGAGGCTGAGGTCGAAGGTGCGCTGTAGGGGGTGTTGGGATGTTTTAAAAGGCCTTGGAAAAGGAAAAATAGGTCACATAAGCCAATTGTCTTAAGTTCACAGAAAAATATCATCATTACCAAAAGTCAATTCCGGAAGGATCTATTGATTTTAAACTCAGCGAATGGGAATTGGGTAAAGACACTTTTGTGGGCCCAAAAGCTCACTCAGATGTTGGAGTGGGTTACTAGGCCAAAAGAAATAACAAAAAAAACCCAAAGCCCATTTGTTGAGGACCAACAAAGCCCAAAGTACTCGGGGTGGGGCAGGGGATTTCGTGGAACTTAGTGAACATGGGGATATCAACATATCTCCCAACTTTGTCTTACCATTGTTGATGACGACACCTCACCCAACAAAACCAGTGACTTTCAGATCTCAAAATCCTTCTACTCAATTCTTAGCCACCAAAAACCAAAGGGGATAACATGCAACAATGTTAATACAACAAACTCACCACAGAAGGATCAATCAGCACAATCCTCAGAAGGAACAGTTATCTACAACAAGTCTTCAACAGAGTGAAACCTATCTAAAAAATGAGGACGAACAAAGGAAAATCGAGAAGCGAATCTGGCAGCAAAGGTTTGGAAGGAAATCACTCAATTGGGGATTTCAGGAGGCTAGGGGAAAGATAATTTGGTAGAGGTAATTAGGGAGATGGAGGTGCACAATGGAGAAGGGTTGAAATCAAGGAAGGCGAAAAGATACCATTGTGAATAATATTGTATCACTAAACATTAGAGGATGTGACATTTCTTTGAAACGAAGAAAGTTGAATCAAATCATTAATAAAGGGAAGGCTGATTTGGTGTTTATCCAAGAAACCTAAGTGCAAAATATGAATGAGGTGGGTTGGTCAGCTAAAGATTCTGATGAAGCATCAACTGGGATATTGATCATGTGGAAGACTGGCGTGATGTCACATGTGTTCAGTTTCAAAACAGAAGGCTCAATTAGGGTATGTGCTTAATATAAAACTCAATTGTATCGCTTTGTTAATGTATATTCGTCTTGCTGTTAGAGATGAAAAGATTTCTTTGGTCAGAATTGGTGAAACATAAAAATAACTATGAACAGCGATGTTGGTGTGTGGGCGAAAATTTCAACACTGTGAGAGAAAAGAGTGAAAGAATGGGCAGGAACAGAGATTACATATTCACTGATATGAATGAATTCAATGCATTTATAGATTTTGTTGCATTGGTGGATGTACCAGCCATGGGCAACAAATTCACTCGGTCTAATAAAGAAGGGAGCGCGAGAAGCAGGCTAGACAAGTTCCTGTTATCTAAATCTTTGATTGACAATTGGAAGATCATTGGGCAGAACACGAGGGACAAAGATATTTGTGATCACTCTCCAATTTGGTTTAAAGCTAATGATTTGGATTGGGGACCAAAGCCTTTTAGGGTGAATTCGTGTTGGTTTAAAAATAAAGACTTTAAATGATTCGTGGAGGAGGTATGGAGATCTTCTGTGGTTGTTGGCAAGCAGTCGTATGTTATGAAAGAAAAATTTAAATTGTTGAGAAAGAAATTGAGGGTTTGGAACAAGGAGTCTTTTGGCTGGATTGATCTCAAGGTGGAGGAGGTTGTGATGAAACGGAGAGAGTGCGATGAGGCTGATATAGAAGATGCAGTGACTAATCTCAATCTACTGGCTGCAACAAGAAACGAAGCAGTTGATAACTTCTCGAGGTATGAAGGGAAAGACCTGTATTTGAATGGCTAAGATTCAATCAAATGTGTGACAGGGAGAAATCGTTATTAGAGTCAGAATTCTCGAGTGAAGAAATTAGGGCAACGATGTGGGATTCCGACGGCGAGAAAAGTCCTGAACCTGATGAAATAAACTTTAAGTTCCTTCAAAAATTTTGGTACTTACTGGAGGCAAATGTTGCAAAGCTTGTTAAGGAGTTTCATATGAATACTACCCTCCCCAAAGCTGTAATAACATCTTTCATAGCATTGATTTCAAAAAACCACAATCCTCAAAGTCTCGAAGAATTCAGGCCTATTTGCTTGGTCAGCTGCTTGTATAAAATTCTGGAAAAATTGCTAGCTAATAGAATCAAAATTGTTTTGAAAGGGCTAATCCCACCTTCACATACTACATTCGTACCAGGGAGATAAATCTTGGACGATGTGTTGGCTTTGAATGAAATCATTGATCATGCCAAAAAAGAGAAGAAGGAATGTTTCATTTTTAAGGAGGATTTTCAACAAGCATATGATTGAGTCAACTGGAATTTTATGAGATATATGTTACAGAAGTTTGGCTTTGGAGAGTTATGGTGTAGATGGATGGAAGCTTGCACATTCAACAGTTCAATATCAATCTTAGTTAATGGGAGCCTAACTAAAGATTTTTTGGTGGAGAGGGGTCTGCGACAAGGAGACCCGTTAACGTTGTTTTTGTTTACTTTGGTGGCTGAAGGATTGGCAGCTCTAGTTCAAAAGGCGAGCGAGGAAGGAAGATTTGAGGGGTATAAGGTGAATGAATATATGGAAATCAAGCTCCTTCAGTTTGCTGACGACACAATTTTGATTGGGAAGGGCATTGTCATAATTTATGGAGCATCAAGGCTATTTTCAAGGGCTTCGAATTAGTTTCAGGTCTCAAGGTGAATTTCTTCAAGAATATGATTTATAGGGTGAACCTGGATGAGAGTTTTATGGAAACCGCATCCCATTTTCTTAGTTGCTACATAGACATTTTGCCATTCAAATTCCTTGGGATACAGGTGGGTTCAAATCCTAGAAGATGTGCTTTTTGGAACCTGGTGTTTGTTAGTCTGAGGAAAAAATTGTCATCCTAGAAAGCTCGTATGCTATCAATTGGTGGGAGGGTAGCACTATTGAACTCGATATTGTCAAGCATCCCAATCTACACCATGTCTTTCTTCAAGGCACCTGTTAATCAAAATTCAAAGTAGATTTCTTTGGTGCGGCAAGGAAGATAAAAGATGTATTAATTAGGTAAGTTGGAACAACATTTGCAGACCTAAGGAAGGAGGTGGACTCAGTTTAAGGCACATAGGATATTTTAACTAAGCTTTATTATGTAAATGGAAGTGGAGTATCTTGGTTGAAGAAGATACTACATGGAAGCAAATATTAAATGCTAGATATAGGAATTTTCAACACTCTGTGATGTTTGGTTTGGATGCTAAGAAGACAAAGAAAACTTCAACATGGTGGAAGGACGAGATCTAAGCTAGTACTATTAAAACTAACTACAATTATTTTGCAGGTGGTCTATTGGCTAAACTAGGCCTAGGAGACACTATTTCTTTCTGGAAAAGTAGGTGGATTGGGGAGGCACCACTCAAAAACCTTTTTTCAAATCTGTTTAGAATTTCTGGAAAACCTATGGGAAAAGTTTGTGAGATGGGCTATTGGAATGATAATGGTTGGTTTTGGAATTTACACATAGATGCAAATATATTACTCGAGGACCCGATTGCAACGGAGGAAGCATTTTCTCTAATAGAATTGTTAACAAATATCAGTCCCACTGTCGATGCAAAAGATATGGTAAGATGGCGGCCGAACCAAGAAGGCTTCTTTAGTGTGAAAAGCTGTTGCAATCTAATTCGTGCCCAAGATTTGGAAGAAGTTCTGAAAACTCAATTGAAGCTGGCACTCAGGAGGATTTAGAAGACTAATATCCCATCAAGATTAAAGGTTTTCGGATGGAGGGTGGTGCTCAACATACTACCTACAAAAGATCAATCGGTGAAAAGGGGGATAATTCGTAATGAACAACAAGAGCTTTGTATATTCCGCCAGGAGAAGGTTGAAGACTTATAACATCTCATGTTCAAATGCATAATTAGTCAAAAAGTTTGGAGTAGCATTTATGGATGGTTGGATGTTAAGGATATAGAGGACTATGTTGGAGTGTGTCACCTGAGAAATTTCACTCAAGCTTTGGCTGGGAAGATAAACAAAAAGAAACTATATTTATTTTGATTAACTACTGTGTGGTCCTTATGGACGAAGAGAACCAATTTCCTATTCAAAGGCGAACCTTAGGTGCTTGATAATTTAATCATGAACATCAAAGTGATGGCTTGGTCATGCCATATCATTGACGGTAGAGGTTTTTGTTGTACCACCTTGTATAATTGATTACACTTACCTTTAAATTTTCTAAAGTATGATTACCCTTATACTCTTATTAATAATAACCTTTGATTATAAAAAAAAAAGTTACCATCACACTAATAAGTAATAACCCATAAGACATTTTTGTTCGACATCTTTTTCCATGATATTTGTTATTTTAAGGTTTGATATGAATTTTGCAATTATAATCATGTTTGTCATTGATTTGTGTATTAGTCATTCATTTAAATAGACTTGTGTTTGTTAAAGATTTAATTTATTGTGTATATGTTAAAAGTTTATAGATTTTTATTTCATTAGATATGACTCTGAATAGATTATTTACGACATTTAATAAGATATTTATTCATTTATTATTCGGTTGCACTGTTTTGTTGAACCATGATTCAAAGGTTATTCAGGTTCCATCTTCGATTTGGTTTTAAAACTTTAGCTGGAGCAATAGCCTTCATTTCTGGTAGAGGAGTCACCTTTTTATTAATTTGGATCCTCTCCTATTTTAATGGACCAGTCATCCCTCCAATTTGTAATCCAATGGTGGATGCATCCATATAAAAAAACAATAGTGATAAGAGACAATAAAATAGAGCAAATCAATGGCTAGGATTAAAGCAGCATGGAAGCATGAGAGGAAAAGCATGAGACAATCCATATCCCCTTTTTATCAGTCTAAGAAGATACCCTTATATCTGTCATTCTAACTAGGGGTGGAAATAGGCTAGGCTAGGCTAGGCTTTAGAAGGCCTGAGTCTGGCCTACGATAAATTTAAAAGGCCTGAGCCTGGCCTATCATAGGCTCAGTTTTTTGGCCTGGCCTGACCTTTTTAAAAGTCTGGCCTGGCCTGAAAGCCTATTTAAAAAGCCTGTATCTCATTAAAGTTTTCAATTAATCTATATAACTTAAGAAGTCTTGTAGGTCGGCCTATATATACATATATAAGTGAACCTATTTAGCATTTGTTATATATATATATATATATATATATATATATATATATATATATATATATATATATATAGGGTAGCCTATTTAGCTTTTTTTTCTAATATATATGCATACATGAACCAACTTATTTAACATATGTCTAATATATATGAAAATATAGGCCGGCCTATAAGGCTTCATAGGCTTTTTTAATAGCCTAAGTCTGGCCTATTAAATAAAATAGGCTTTTAAAAAAGCCTAAGCCTGACCTCTTTATTAAATAGGCCTGGCCTAGGCCTATCTAAGCTGGGCCGTAGGCCCCTGTAGGCCGGCCTGGCCTATTCCCACCCCTAATTCTAACCCAGATCCTTCAGATCCTAAGTTGTTGTTGGGGGACATAAGAATCAATAACCACCGTTGGAAGTTGTTATAAATTCTATATATTTTCATGTATGTTTTGTTAATAGTTTATTTTATGTTTATGAATTTTTTATGTATTTTTATACTTATTTCTGTCGTCAATTAAATATTTGGAAATATTTTCAATTTACTTTATATTTTTTAATTGGCTTCTTTTAAAATATGTTGCCTTCGTCTGATTGAATTCCGATATATTCAGATTTTATTTTTTTTGAATCAAACATTTTATATGTTTATGATTTGTAAAACTTATTTTAAAACTTTAGATTGTATGGATATTTAAATAATTAAAAAACATAAAAGATTGTGTATAGTATGTTTTAATAGACTTGTCGTGTATGTCAAACTTGTTCTAGTAAGTAGTAATAACACAATTAAGAACCAATAACGAAGGCGGTTGAAAAATGAAAGCACGCCGAACAGTTGAATGGATTTATAGTCCTAAGAATAACTTAGAACAACAACGCGTTTTCGAGCTGGATGGCACCTTAGTGGATCACTCTAGTCAATGCAACTACTTCACCTTTCTACCACTATATATATACACCTCTCTTCAACACAATCTATAAGACACAACACAAACTCACAACAATCTTTGCTCTTTTCAAGTATTCACTATTTTCAATATGGTTTCTCACTGCTTTCTCAAAATCTTTCTTCTCATCTCAGTTTTTCACCTTTCTTTAGCTGCTAGGAATCTGAATGAGCTTGTTCAGGACCAATCTCAGCTTCTTCACTACCACAACGGTCCTCTACTCTATGGTAAAATCTCTGTCAATCTCATTTGGTATGGTCACTTCAAACCATCCCAAAAAGCTATAATCACTGATTTCTTCACCTCACTCTCTTCTCCATCTTCACAACCCAACAAACCTTCCGTTTCTGGATGGTGGAAAACAACTGAAAAATACTACCATCTCACCTCAAAGAAGAAAGCTTCACAGCTTTCTCTTTCTCTAAGTAAGCAAATTCTCGACGAGAATTACTCACTTGGAAAATCACTCACTAGCAAAAACCTTATCGAGTTAGCTTCAAAAGGAGACAACAAAGACTCCATTAACGTTGTTCTAACATCCGCTGATGTTTCTGTTGAACGCTTCTGTATGGACAGATGCGGGACTCACGGTTCTTCTTATTCTTCAACTGTTCCTGTAAAGGGTAAGAGCTACAAATTCGCTTACATCTGGGTTGGAAATTCCGAAACACAATGTCCAGGTCAATGCGCGTGGCCATTTCACCAACCAATCTACGGGCCTCAAAGCCCACCTTTGGTTTCCCCAAACAACGATGTTGGCCTTGACGGAATGGTGATCAATTTGGCTAGTCTTTTGGCTGGAACTGCGACAAACCCTTTTGGAAATGGGTACTTTCAGGGTCCTTCTGAGGCTCCTCTTGAAGCTGCTTCTGCTTGTCCTGGGGTTTATGGGAAAGGTGCTTACCCTGGTTATGCTGGTGATTTGCTTGTTGATTCTACTACTGGTGCTAGCTACAATGCACATGGTGATAATGGAAGGAAGTATCTTCTTCCTGCTTTATATGATCCTTCTACTGCTTCTTGCTTAACAATTGTGTGAAAGGAGAATTTAGCATAGTTACTTATTTTGCCACTGTATTTTAGGAACTCGTCGTTAAGTAGAATGTTGTACAAATAATCAATTATGTAGGGATTAATTCATTTATTTATTTTATATCTTTTGATTTTGCGGATATTGTAATGATAAACAAGCAAATGTACTATGGTTTGCTATTTTAAATATATCATATTTTTAGCAGATTGCTTTTAATCTATGTTCTATTTTTGGGTTCTGTGGTGGATCAAACATACTGTGTGATTATTTTAAATTTAGTTCGGATTGACGGTTCAGTTTAGTTAATGGGTTGTTTTAAACAGCCTAGTGGTGGAGGAATTATCTTGCCCCCCATTTTTTAACCTGCCACCTCCCAATATTTTTTTAATCTAATTTTATCTTTGATTAAAAAATATGAGAAATAAAGAGTTTCTGAAACAAATTTCTGACATGTATCACAAAACTTCCAATACGAATTATTGGAAATTCAGTTAATTTGGAATTTCCGGTACACCATACCGAAAATTTATTTTATTTGAAATTTTCGGTAAACCGAAATTTTGAAATTTCAGATATACCGGAATTTTGAAATTTCCGGTATACCAAAAATTTCAAATAAACTAAATTTCCGTAATGTTTCAATTTTTTGTTTTTTTTAAACGGTTGAGATTTTACTGTCATTTTTGGAAGGTCTTGATTGCACCGATACATTTGCTGACGGCATAATAAAGTGTCTGATTCGTCCAGAATCTTCCGGTAACGCCTAGGTTTTCATGTATTCAGAGTACTGTTTATGCTTGTTTGTTGTTTGTCATCTGATGTTTGTTAACTATGTTATTTGTCATTCGATGTTCGTTATCTACTCGTAACATGTACTAGCCAAAAAGATTATGCAAGAAAAAAGATGTTCACACATAAGATGTTCGTACAAAATATACAATATACAAATAATACAATGATAACAAAATAAATCTACATAGATCCTCCACGGGCAACATCCGTCAACCTAGCTAAAATACTGTGGACCTCACTATCAGGGTTCACCAGACCCATGAGGCAATCTAAGTGAACTGCGATGTACTGCACACGGTTGTCCTAGTCACCAGCGGGTGGTGGAGGTGGAGGTGGTGGTAGTGGTGGTGAAGAAGCCCTGGAGCATCAAATGATGCGATAGATGGGGGCTGACCCTAGGGTGTGACACTCTGAGGAACCACTCCAAGTATCCATCCTGACACTGCCCAGGCTGCTGAACTGCAACAGTTGTATCCATGATCTCACGGGGGGAGCTGAGGATGTGACTCTGAAACCAGCGATCAATGCCACCAGCTGGAGCCTCTGGAACCGGACGTGGGATGCCCTGTATATAACCAAACTGGCGCAGACACCTCTCAGGAAAGTGTCTTGCCACATTGCTCTCTCATCTATCATACCTCGAATATAAAGAAGATACATCAAAAGGACAATGCACGCGGTGACCTGTATACGGTGTTCAGATAACATCATCCAGCGTCAGAGCATCCAGCCTCCGCCTGTACTCTATCAAGGGTGCCTCTTCTGGAAGGGTCTGTCTGGCCTTCCACCTCATTGCACAAGGGTCAGCAGCCGCACAACGGCGAGTCCTCCGCTCACAGATGTGAGGGAAGTGCTCGTAGATCCAACACTGCATAAATAAAAATAGTCAAGTTTCCGGTAAAATATAATAAAACACAAGCTCAGATAACCAGCAAGCTGTCTGGTGTCAGGACGAGAAGCGACATCAAGCGCCGTGTATGGCATCGTAAGAGCAACCACTCCCCAAGTTCAACACGGGGTATCAAGGTTGCTGAAGAGAGTAAGATAGCGGACATCTATATAATATGCAGTCTTGTCCGTAAAGAGAGTACATGCCACTAGATGTAGCATGTACGCCCTAGCGGTAGCCTCGTAAGAGCACGCATCGACAAGCTGCTGATAAAACTTCCTCAACCATGACATCCTGAGGTGAAAGCCCCGAGTGTCACCAAACTCCTTGAGCACAGTCAGCTCATCAACCTCTAACGCATCCCTCACCATCTGCACCGCCTTCGTCTGGTCCCTATGAACTGGTGTAAAAAATTTACCAGCTATCGGAAGGTGAAACATGGCATGCACATCATCCAAAGTCACTGTCACCTCATTAGTGTGTACTGTAACGCCCGTAAATGTGTTTTTCTGTTTAGTTGTGATGGTTGTTGCATTTTCCTAAATTTTACCGTTTTTGAGTCGTGTCAGTCGGTAAATATTAATTATGTTAATATTTTACTTATTACTTTCCATGTGTGTAATTATTATGTTTTGGTGTTAATTGGTTAGAATTAATGTTTAGTAACATTTGGGCCAAAATTGGAATTTATGAGAGTTGAGTGGGTGAAAATGAGAAGTAGAGAAATAGAAAGAGTTATAGAGAGGTGAAATATATGATGTCTTAGAATAGAAGAGAAAAAGAGATATTTTAGAGAGAAAAGAGAGAAAGCTTGTGAAGAGAAGAGAAAGAAGAGAAAAACAAAGAGAAGAGAGTTGTAGAAATCCAAACCAAGCTAGAATCAAGATTAACCAAGGTAAGGGGGTGAATCTAATTTATCTTGGATGTATGGTTCCTATAGTTTTGTTGTGTTTTTGTTCTTGTTCTTGTTTATCCTATGCTTGACCAACAATGGTAGATTATGAGTTTTGTGAGCTTTGAAGTTATGAACATGATTTTGTGGTGTGTATGTGTAGTATGATGATAGATATCTTCATTGATCATGTTTGTTTTTCCATTTCTCCATGTTTTCTTGCATTAGAAGGAAAAACTAGGTTATGAGAAGTGTAATGATGTCAACCATGCAAAGTTGGTTGTTTATGTTGCATGATCACACTTTTATGTTGTGTTTGTGATTTGTGGATGTTTAGAATGATGTATATGAGTTAGAATAAGGTTTATAAGAGTTTGGGTGTTGAAAATGGTGATTTTTAGGTTTATACGATGCTTAGGTCGACCTACACAGAGGTTTGCGTCGACCTGTGCAGCCTAAAAGACAAAAATCTGGGTTTTCTGATGAATGCGTCGACCTATTGGGTCAGCGTGCGCATACCCGAGGGTGGCAGGAGTTCAATGCGTCGACCTATTATTTCAATGCGTCGACCTACTGCTTTTTTCCAATTTTTGGCAGATTTTGTTACAATCATAACTTTTGATCCGTAACTCCGTTTTTGACGCCGTTCGAAGCGTTATGAAGCTTATTGAGTATACTTTATGATAAAGAGGAGTGTGTTGGTGGTTGAATGATTTTTCATAAATGTATTTTGTGAAATGATATTTGCTAATCAAGTATGTTTTGACGGTATATGCGTGCTGTGTGAATATGAACGCCTGAGTGGCGATTTTGGTGATGTATCCGTGTGGATTAATATAACCGGTGTGATGTGGATATGTGACCGAGTTATATTATTGTTGTTGTTGTTGTTATGTAATCGAGTCGTTTGTATGCACAGCATGACATTTCATTACGTTAATGGCGGAATGCTATTAACAGGTGGCCTGCGGGCATTGGTTACCAGTAGGAGCTTAATGCTCGGTAACGGTATATTAGCCTGAGTGGCAAGAGGTCATCAGTGGGAGCTACATGTTCGGTGACGACAGCCTGCGGGTTTCCTGAGTGGAATAAAGTCCCAGCATAATGCTCGGCAAGGTGTATTTGTCATAATGACAAGGAGGAGTTTACTCCGGATTTGGTACCACATGCATATGCATAGTCGAGTCTCATTCATCATCGTCTGTCTTTATAAATTATGTTATCACTCATGTGTCGCATTACTTATATATTGATTGTGGTTGACTTAGTGGATTACTTTGTTGTATGATTCTTGATGATACTTGTTGGCATTACTATATTTATCATGCTTTTCATTATGAATTATATTCTCACCCTTCTGCCTTAATGTTACCTACTCGTGGGTAATGTGCAGGTGATCCGCAAGTGTAGGTGCTCTCTTAGTAGTCGTCCGTTTTGGTGTCGTCCGCTCGTGATACATAACACCTAGGGGGGGATCGAACACTTATTTTGTAGATGATACTTATAGGATCCTTTTGATGTATATTTGATCCTTTGGATGTATTCATATTATGTATTTTGGATACCTTCTCATACGGTGTATTTTGGAGGAATGTTGTGGATATTTTGTTTACCGATGCATATATATAAGTATGAATACAGTAAAGTGTTTATGAGAATCCTTCCTCTTTGATTATTTGTGTTACGCATCTTTTACGAGTATGTTATGTTTGGTAATGTGGTTACTTAAGTGTAACACCCTAATTGTTTATATGAATTTAATTTTTACACTCTAACATTTATACCTAAATGCTTGGGTAGAATTGGGGTGTTACATGTACTGATGACTCTGTAGATGTACCTGTGGTGGTGTCCGTATCATGTACCACCCGCTCCTCAGCAACCCCCTCATCAGCCACAGTCACCCGCTCCTCAATTCTAACCACCCCCTCATCAGGAATAGGTACCTGCTACTCAAGTATAGGCACTCTCTCATCAGCAACCCCCTCCCCATCAATAGCCACCGACTCCTGCTGAACAACAACCTCCGACACAACCTCTGCAACCTCATCCTGCTGCACCTGCCCGTCCAGAGCAGTGGAAGCTCTACCACCCCGGCGCCAAGGTGCACGAAACCCCCTACCCGCCTGCATCTGCTCAGCCCTCCGTTTTCAATTAGAATCAGTCGGAGCAATGCGTCCAGCACGTAAAGCTGACGTACCAGCCTCATCAGCATCATCCCGAGCACGAGCCTCAGCTCTATCGATAGCCCAACCCGCAACAGTGCCATCGCTGGCTCTAGTCCTCACTGAAAAAATTAAAAATATAAGAAAAATAGAATTTTTAGAAAATAATAAAATACCGAAAATTTCAAATATTTTAAGATTTTCGTTAATGAACAAAATACTGGAAATTTCAAAATTTATGGTATTTTTAAAAATTTATAAAGATACCAGAAGTTTTGAAATTTCCGGTAAAAAGTACCAGAAATTTCATAAAAATACCGGAAACTTACTTATATACACGAAATTTCCAGTAAGCTCCTCAAATTTCCGGTATCTCCCAAGAATTTGGAAAATGTGGTGCTCTCCGCAGATTTTGAAAAATGTGGTAAATGATTTTGGATGGAAATTTTGGTCTTTTCATGCATTTTTTGGGGGGGGGGGGGGCATGGCTAATTTGGGGGATGGCAAGTTGAATTCTCCTAGTGGTGGTGCTTAACATAGTTTTGAGACAATACTTTATCCATCGCGGATTGGACCCATTGCTTTATTATCAAAAGAAAATTTTACCTTGTACTCTTAGGATTATATTTGTATCCCTATAATTTTTTTAACCAATTTATCATTCCATTGTTTACCATTCATAAAAAAAAATTGGAAGTGCACCTCTACATATGCGATCTCGAACACATTGAAAAAGACATCTGATATATAAAATTATAAACTAAAACATTTATAGAAAGAGATTCGGTTTTGAATAAACATATTCTGGAAGACTTTAAAGTAGTGTTCGGGTATGGGTCAAAAAATTTAAACCAAACCAAAAGTCATCCGGTTTGTGTTTTTGTAAACCGGAACACTTCATGCAACTCTTCAGGTATACTTTTTAATTTATTTTTTTTCAAGTATGGAAATTCTGCTCCAAATTTGCCAAAAGAAATAAGAAATTTGTAGATACCACTGATGTATTCTCAACTGCTCAAAGGTTCGATACACAAGAAGAGGTTATAAGATGGATAAAGAGGTTGGAATCAGAAATAAAGTAACTGAAGGTAGAGAAAAATACAAGAAAGAGGAGTTTGAATTGGGTTTTCTAAAACTTTTAATCTTTAGAAAAACTATTCACAATAATTAATGAGATAGTTAAGAAAAATAACACTTTCGGTTATCCAGGTTCACCTTAGAAAAGACTAAGCATGTCCACCCGCCAAGGTGATTTCTCCTTAGAAAATGACTTAATCCACTAATATTGAAAGATTACAAACAATCTCTAAGAGTCTAGAAAGACACCTTAGCCCTCTCAAGTATACAAACTAACAACCTAGTCACTTGAGGAATACAAATCTCAATAGATTTACAAATGGTAATGTTTACAAAATATTGCTTCTAAAAAGCAGATTGAAACATAAACAGTTTAGCATAAATGTTAACACAATCTAATGAGCAACAACTCTTGTGTTCTTATAGATTCTTAGAAACTAGATTTCTCACAATGGAGTGTTTAGTACAGTTTCTCTAAGATCTTTCTTTCTCTTTTTCTCTTTGAAGTTTATTTGCTGAGTTTGAAAATATGGCTTGAATAGCGTTGTTGATCGGTGACTTCTTCAAATGAAAGTGACTTTTATATATAGTCCCGTGAAAAGATGATGGCTGAGAGGGGACAAGACGTAGCTTTCCTTGACGTAACAACTCTAAAAGTTTGTGGGAAACAAAGAACACACCAAAGATGAAATCGTATAATACGTCCTGCAAAAGTGGAAAAGGTGATGTACTGTTGTACCATATTGCTTCTCTAGCATGTTTATAATCATTCTTCATTTGAGATGTACTTCTTATCTAAAGTAGAGAGAGCAATGAAGGGACCATGTAACATAGACGTTCCAAGAGACAATATTTTTCAGAGTCAGAGAGAAGTCTTCAGAGTTATAACAGCGGCCTATCTGAACGTCATATTCTGAATTCTAAGCTGGAGGCAAAGAGCGTATCTGAGCTAAATTTTTATCTTGAAAAGTAGCTTCGCTTCACATCATTTATAAATCCTTTTTGTGACGAGTCATTCAACATTCTTCAGAATTGCTAATGTCACTTCAAAGTTGAGATGAATAGTTCTTCTATTGTGTGATGACGTTGATTCTCATGATTTTCTAGACAACAATCACAATCAACCAAAATAGTGAATTTGCACACTCTAAAAATTATTAGAGTACAAAATTGTTGCATAACAATATATGTATTTTTATCATCGAAACTAAAGATTGAATGCAGAACCAAATTTTGTTCTAACAGTAATTGTTATTATCACTCGTTCAGAAACCAAAACAGGCAAGAGAGGAAGAAGCGTCGAAGTAATATTTGGTTGCAATAAAGGGGTAAAATACAAGGATAAATGTGAAACTCAAAGTGCAACTAAGAGGTGTGGATATGCATTCAAAATCAAGTCGACTTTGGCAAAAAAATGGGTCTGGATGGAAGGTTGATGCATTCAAAATCAGGTCGACTCTGGAAGAATATGGGTCTAATAGATTATAAGAGCCATGCGTTTGTTGGTAGGTTGACCACAAATGAGAAGCATTGTTGATTTGACAAAGAGACATGTTCCACCTTGACACATATTGATTTCGTTGAATGAACGAGATCCCAAGAATGTCACTCGAATCACACAAGTATATAAACACAAGAGTGTGATAGAAAAAGAGATAAGAGGTCAAGAAGTGAGATACAACATTTGCTTAAGCTTGTATAGGATGCATGCTATGTATACTGGAGTAGAAAAAGAGATGACTCAGAAATCGTGAGAGATATTTCTTGGGCTAATCCAGATTCAGTTAAGTTGCTTAATACTTTTCCTATTGTCTTAGTTGTGGAGTGCACTTATAAGACAAACAAATATAAATAACTTTTGTTTAAAATTGTTGGCATAACATTGACTGAGTTGACATTTGCTGTTGCATTTTCCTATATGGAGTGTGAGCAGACAGAAAGTTTTTGTTGGTTCTTGGATAGGCTGAAGGAATTGTTTGTGAAGAAAGATTTGTGTCCACAAGTGATCTTGAGAGATAGAGATCTTGCTTTGATGAAAGCAGTTGAAGTAGTGTTCACTCTTCAATTTTCATGTCTATAAAATTTAGCATCAATCGAAAATAATTTGACATGTCAACGAGATGTATAAAAATAAATGTCTTACAAAACTTCATGAAAATCGTTAATTTTATCATTCTTTTTAACATATCAAATAATTTTTGACTGACGTGAACTTTTATAGGTTTTGATCTATATGATAATAGATTTCAATCCAACGGTGGATTTTACTATACAAACCATGAGTGGAGAGTTATCGGATGTGTCATATTACAAAATTTGACACTTTATGTCATTTGATCCTGATATTCACAAATAAAGTAAACTATTTTTAAAACATTAATGTGAAATTGAATTTTAAATAGAGTTTTAAGTCAAATCAAACTTTTATAAAAGTCA
This sequence comes from Vicia villosa, assembly GCF_029867415.1. Taxonomy (NCBI): domain Eukaryota; kingdom Viridiplantae; phylum Streptophyta; class Magnoliopsida; order Fabales; family Fabaceae; genus Vicia; species Vicia villosa. Next base: position 82,379,488 of record NC_081182.1, read on the forward strand.
GACCATACAAAGATCAAATGTAAATCTTTTAAATTTATCATAGATTGGATTATTTCCTCCCGTAATTCATTCTACCACTTCTCGTCATACTCAATAACTACAACTACGACCCACCAGTAGTTATTGCTCCGAGGTAGTTCTGTCAACTAGTAAAAATTTGTCCATTGTGTTTCGTTCAATGCTCAGTTTAATCAGTAATAAATAATCATTTATGACTACCAGTAGTTTAGAGTTACATACAGGACTATGAATAACATTAGTCGATGAGAGATAACTCACCGAATAACATTGAAATTCATATAGATTGAATTTGAAAACTCCAAATAATACTTTTGCACATTTTCTAGCCAAATGTAAATCGAATAACCAGAAATTCGTGACTACATCAATTTGCTAACAAGAGTAAATCATGGTCCAAGAAAGAGGCTAATTACAATTTACATACAGTACATACATGAAAACTAGACTAGTGTAGGGTTTTGTTGTCTTCTTATCTAGTGCATGTTGACTATGTTCCCCATTAGCTGGCAACACTACTATGTTATTGTGATAACATGAATTATCATTACAAGCAATAATAACAAGTAACAATCCATAAATATCAAGGTGAAAAATTATGAAAACGTGCCGCACAATCCAATGGAATTTGATCACATAAGAATTAGTCCTAACAATTAGCAACGCGTAAGAACATTCTAGCTGGACCTCACTCTAGTCCATTCTCCCACTTATTTTGACTCCACCAGTCAACCCTTCACTAATACGTTCTCTTCCTTTTTCGACCCTCTTTCCTTTTCCCTTCCTTTTAACTTTCCATACCCCCTATAAATACCACCCACCACATTTCTATCTCCACAGCCTCAAATCACATTTCTATCCTATAATGACTTCTTCAACTCTTCTACTCACCCTAACCCTAGTTATCTCTCTTCTCCATTTCACCTCAGCATCAAGAAAACTAACACAAAACAACCAACAACTCAAATTCCAATACCACAAAGGCCCTCTTCTAACCGGTAAAACCTCCATTAATCTCATATGGTACGGTAAATTCAAACCTTCCCAACGAGCCATAATCTCCGACTTCATCACTTCCATTACCTCACCCACCATCAAAGCCAAACCATCCGTCGCCACGTGGTGGAAATTCACAGACAAATACTACCGTCTCGCAAACTCACAAAACATCATTCTCACAACAGGTTCACATTTCTTAAACGAGAATTACTCATTCGGAAAATCACTCACCAATGATCAAATCATAAAGCTTGCATCCAACGGTTCACGAACAAACGCGGTCAATATTGTTCTTACTTCCGATGACGTTGTGGTAGATGGGTTTTGTTCCAGTAGATGCGGAACTCACGGTTCTTCCGTGAGTACTCACAATCACAACACTTACATCTGGGTTGGTAATTCCGAAACACAATGTCCAGGTCAATGCGCCTGGCCATTTCACCAACCAATCTACGGGCCACAAAGCCCACCGTTGGTCTCCCCAAACAACGACGTGGGCCTTGACGGAATGGTGATCAATCTGGCTAGTCTTATGGCTGGAACTGTTACGAACCCTTTTGGAAATGGCTACTTTCAGGGTCCTTCTGAGGCTCCTCTTGAAGCAGCTTCTGCTTGTCCTGGGGTTTATGGGAAAGGTGCTTACCCTGGTTATGCTGGGAAACTCTTGGTGGATCCTACAAGTGGTGCTAGCTATAATGCTAATGGTGTCAATGGAAGGAAGTATTTGTTGCCGGCGCTCTTTGACCCGACAACCTCGGAGTGTTCTACTCTAGCATAACAAAGATTTTGTTCGAATATACTCTAGGCAAATACTAAATACTATATTCCTTCTCTTTTTTGTTGAATATATATTCTTTTTCTTTTTTCTTGATTTGTTGTTATACTACTGATGAATAAAAGAATGAAATTTGCTGTATCAAAAGAAAATAATATGAAATTGAATGCATAATGAAAAGAAGAAAAAAAACAGTATTTGTGAATTTTTTATTCATATAACCACTCACTTTTTCACCTTTAATCTCATAACACATCTATTTTTTTTTGAAAATTTCTTTAGCCACCTCCTATCCTTCTTGGTCACCTCTGGCGAATTTACGAAAATACCCCTTGTTTCGGAAGTTTATTTCCGAAAACGTACTTTTATTGGAAAAAAAGTGTTTTCGGAAATGAATCTCCGAAAAGTTGAATATTTTAATGAAAAATATTGACTTCGAAGATGCATCTCCGAAATAAGGTTAATTTTCAGAAAATTGGTGAACTCGGAAGTTCATCTCCGAATTCACCCCCTTGGAGGAATTCGAAAATGAACTTCCGAAATAAAGTCTGGACAGAAGAAAAATAACAAACAAGAACGATTCGCTTTATTTAATCGGATGAAGATTACATCGATCACATTACATAAGATTAAAGTTACATATTGTTAAACACAGGTAGGTGAGGATGAGTTAACATTTTGATAACGTCGGCCCCCGATCTTTGAAGTTTCGCGTCCAACTCGATCGGACCCTTCGAAGAAAATCGGTCGAACGTTCTCACGTTGCAAGTTATGTGATACCGACAAAGTAACGCGGTCGATGTCGGGAAGACGGTATCAACCACATTCATCAAAGGATTGTCCCGGTCGGTCACAATGACTTTAGGCATAACATTTTGATCAACCAACAAAGACTTGCATATTCCCAAAGCCCATGTAAAGTTTTCTTCTTTTTCACACTCCAAAAAAGCAAACCCGACCAAATAAGTTTTGTCCGTCGAGGTGACACCGACGATCTCTAGAAGAGGAAGCCTATACTTGTTTGTCTTGTACGTCGAATCCATGACAAGAACGGTTGGAAATGTGATGAACAATTTGATACTTTCCGGATGAGTCCAAAAAATATCACGCACCGTAACTTTGTCCTCGGACATTCGGAAACTTGACACATATTTGTTATCGCCTAATAGTTTCAAAAGTTGTTGCATTTCTGACCGAGGGCCCATTTTCAAAACTTTGAGCTTGTGTCGTTCATTGTAAACTTGCTTGATATTTGAAACGATATCCGGTTTTTTACGCTTCAAATCGGCAAGTATGTTGCGAGGCGCCACTTTGACTATCGTTAAATCCGAAATCACATTCTTCTCTTCGCGGGACAAACGACACGCCATTGGATGTCCGTGTAACTTGGAATCCAAGGCATGATTATAAATTCCACAAATCATGGTTAGACGCCACAAATCATCAACCCTCCGAGTCGCCCGCAACTTAAACGGACACCCGCACTTTCTCGATCCCGTGTCTTCGTGTTTTAGCACCTGGTTTGATTGTGCATAACTCCCACCCCGTTCACAATTCAAAACAACGAAAGCTTTCCGCCTACTATTTCCATTGTCGGACCTTAAAATTACAATTCCAAATCCAACTTTACTAGCTTCGTTCCGAACCCAATCAATCAAATGCTCGCGACTACCGAAGCTCCGATCATTGGTAAATTGTTGCCGAACATCAACCGCATTGATCATAGCTCGATCATCGATAACCGAATCGTTTTTAACGTTGACAACTTCTGGAACTACCGCGTCATCGTCTTGCACAATGTTGTCCGGATGCACCATACCTAACATATGCAAAAATTAGCAAAATTGGCCAAAACTGTTTTTTTAACTGCCAGGGCATATTTTGGAAGTTCATTTCCGAAATTTGTTAGGTAATATATTTCGGAAATGAACTTCCGAACCATCGCAGGTTTCAGCAGAAAATTCTTCAATCAATGTAGTGAAATAGGGGATGAAATGGGAGATGTTTACCTCATATTGTAGCTTTCTATGCTCCCTTTAACGTGATCAACGGTTTGAAACTTGATTTTGAGACGAAAAATGGATGGAGATTGATTGAGTTTTGGAGAGGGTTTGGAGAAGTTTTGGAGAAAAAATGATGAAATAGTGAAGGAGGGAAAATTGTATATTCAAGAATATTTTCAGAAATGAACTTCTGAAATATTCACGGTTTTGAATTTTTTTGACTTCGGAAATGCATCTCCGAAAACACCACTTTTTTGGTGTTTTCGGAGATTCATTTCCGAAAAGTATGAAAATTCAAAAAAAAAATTAACTTCAGAGATGCATCTCCGAAGCAGGGATAATTGGGGAATTTCGCTGGGGGTGACCCCCATAGGGAGGTGGGTAAAGAAAAATTCATTTTTTTCTTCATATTTTTCAATCTATCTATCTTTCAAACAAAATAAATTACACAAAAAGGAGACTTACATCTAATTGGCGCAAGCTTTAATCATTTAGAAGAACACGTCAATTTAATTGGTGGCGATCACCCTTTAGAGAGTAGGGCTTTCAAAATACATTAACTCATACAGAATGGTCCGTCAGTAGGGGTGGGAATAGGCCAGACTGACTAACAGGGGCCTACGACCCAGCCTATATACACTACAAGAAATGTGCTCCCTAGCCACGTGAAATAGTGACGTGATTTTCACGTGTGTAAAATAAACCAGTTGTGACGTGAAATTCACGTCGCAACATATTTATAATATTTAAAAATAAAAAGTAACGTTAATTAAGGGGGAGAGTCTGAAAGTTTATAAAAAAAATGTTGTGACGTGTAAAACACGTCGCAACTTAAAATAAAAAAAATGAAAAAACAATTGGCGTCAGATATGCACATGGGGGAAGTTTGAATTTTTCAAAATTCAGTTGTGACGTGTAAATCACGTCGCAACTAAAAATTGTAAAAACCCAAAAACTTTAATGCCAGAGTTGATTGACAAGGAGCACGTGGGCTGGGAACGTTGGTTTGTTGCGACGTGAATTTCATTTTGCAACGTGGCGATGTGGAAATCACGTCGCTAAAATCTTTATTACATTTTTCCAAAACGCTTCTTCCTCTCTCTCGTTCCAGAACTCTTCTTCATCCCTAAACCCCATTTTCTCTCAACCCATTTTCTCTCAACCCATTCTCCCCATTTTCTCTCAAAATTTCTTCTCCCATTCTCTCAAATTCCATCCTCTTCCTTCCCAATTGCAAAATAGTTAAGGTAAGTATCATATCTTTTTTAATTTTCTGTTATTTTATTCAATATTTTCGTTTTTGTATAATTAATTTGTTTGTGTTTTAAATTTTTTTTAGGTGTAATATCTGTGATTGAAGGAGCATTTGAAGAAGATATTTGAAGATTGATAGAGGAAGATAGAGGTATTTTTGGCCTTTTATTTTTTGTAGGTTTTTTTTATTGATGAATTAGATTGTAGAAAATTAGGTTTGTAAGAAATTAGGTTGAAGGTTAAAATTGATGAATGTTAGTTTTGTAGAAAATTAGATTTGTAGAAAATTATAGTTGGAAATTAGATTGTAAATTAGAAATGAAATATAATGTTTGTATATTATATTTAAGTTTGTAAATTAGAAAATTATAATCGATCACATTTAATCTATGCAATCACATTTAAGTTTGTATATTATAAATAAAATGTTATTAGAAATGAAATATATTAGGTATGTATATTTAAAATAAAATACAATAGTAGAATTATATTTTATATTTCTTAAAAGGTATAATAAGTTTGTTAAGAACAAAATAGTGTGAAGTAGTATTTTTTAAACAACATTTTAAAAGAAGGTTATTACATAGTTATTAAAAAATAATATATTATTTTGTTTTTAAAATGTTTATTATAGTGTGAAGTATATTATTTTGTTTTAAAAAAATATAATAATATTTTGTTTATAGTTGATATAAGTAAATGTTTAATTATATACTTATAGTTGATATAAGTAAATGTTTAATTATTTACTTATAGTTGATATAAGTAAATGTTTAATTATTGTTACTAAAAAGAGAATGATTGGATATATGTGCAGTATGGAATATTATTTGTATTATCTTAGTTGGATGTACGATAGAGTGGAACCAGGAAGACGTGCACTTAAACTCAATTTTATAGAAGGAGTTAACGGGTTTATCACGTGGGCGTTTGCTCAAGAATGTTGTCGAAGCGAAGGAGGAGTTAGGTGTCCCTGTCTTAAATGTGAATGTAGACCTATAATTAGTGACCCAGAGGAAGTGGTCAGACATTTGTATAGAAGGGGTTTCATGGAAAATTATTGGATTTGGACGTTTAATGGTGAAAAATTGCCGAGTAACGTACCAGAGACTAGCAGTACGCATGCTTCAAGTAGTCGTCCGCCAATTGAATATGAGGAAAGACCGCCTATTGAATATGAGGAACACTTTAATCAGATCGGTGACATGGTTGAGGATGCTTTTGGTGTGAACGTGACCTATGATCAACCTGAAGATTTTGATGGGGAAGAGATGCCGAACGAGGAAGCGCAGAGATTTTATCAGTTGTTGAATGAGATGAATACGCCGTTGTTTGACGGTTCGTTTGACTCAAAGTTATCAATGTGTGTGAGATTATTGGCCGCCAAGTCAAATTGGAATGTTCCTGATCAGTGTTTGGAATTCTTTGTAAAAATGATGTTGGACTCAACTGCAATGAAAGACAACTTACCTACAATATTTTATGAAGCAGAGAAGTTGGTGTCAAAGTTGGGCTTAAGAGTAAGAAAGATTGATTGTTGCATTAATGGTTGTATGTTGTTTTATGACAATGAGTTTGGTACTCAAGATGGATTGTTGGAGGAATGCAAATTTTGTATGACTCCAAGATATAAAGTTCACAGTAGAGCCATTAACACTAATCAAGACCGTGTAGCAGTAAAGTCCATGTTTTATCTTCCGATAATTCCAAGGTTAAAAAGAATGTTTGCTTCAATGCACAGTGCAAGTCAAATGATATGGCATCATACAAACAAAACAAGTCCAGACACTATGCGGCATCCATCTGATGGCGAGGCATGGAAACACTTTGATCGAATACATCCTGATTTTGCTGTAGAACCTAGAAATGTCAGGCTTGGATTATGCTCAGATGGTTTTGCTCCTTATGTTCAAGCGTCGGGAAGTGCGTATTCTTGTTGGCCAGTTATTGTAACCCCTTACAACCTCCCTCCCAAGATGTGCATGACAAAACCATACATGTTTTTGACGTGCGACATTCCAGGACCTTCGATTCCAAAAGCCGAAATTGATGTGTATTTACAAACTTTAATTGATGATTTGAAGAGGTTGTGGATTGGTGGAGAATGGACTTATGATATATCACGTAAACAAAACTTTACTATACGAGCTGCCTTGATGTGGACCATCAACGACTTTCCAGCATATGGCATGTTGTATGGTTGGGGTACACATGGCAGAATGAGTTGTCCGCATTGTATGAGATACACCAAGGCGTTTACGTTGGATAAAGGGGGGAAAAGCTCGTGGTTTGACTGTCACCGCAAATTTCTACCAAAAAATCATCCGTATAGAAAGAACAAGACAAATTTCATAAAAGACAAACATGTAACAGATATGCCTCCGCCCCGATTGTCACCAGGTGCTGTATGGGACCAAGTTTATGGGCTACCAAAAATTATAGATACTGGAAAGGCATGTAGAATTGAAGGATATGGGGTCGATCACAATTGGACAAAAAGAAGTATATTTTGGGACCTTCCTAATTGGAAAGATAATTTGTTGCGCCATAATCTAAATGTTATGCATATTGAGAAGATTTTTTTTTTGATAATGTATTTAACATCGTGATGGATGTTAAAGACAAGACGAAAGATAATGAGAAGGCTAGACATGACATAGAAAAATGGTGCAATCGAAAAGAGTTGGAGTTGAAGCCTCAACCAAATGGAAAATTATTGAAATCGAAGGCTTGTTTCAGTCTGACCTCCCAAGAAGGTAAAGCGGTTTGTCGGTGGTTAAAAGAATTGAGAATGACCGACGACTATTCTTCAAATTTAGCAAGGTGTGTTGACGCTAACACTGGGAAGTTGCATGGTATGAAAAGTCATGATTGCCATGTTTTTATGGAACAATTGCTACCAATTGCGTTTGGTTCTCTACCTAAACATGTGCTTAATCCACTGACTGAAATTAGTCAATTTTTCAGAGATATTTGTGCTTCAGCTTTAAAAGTAGATGACATAATTAAGTTGGATCGAAATATTCTAGTCATTCTATGCAAGTTGGAACAAGTATTTCCGCCTAGTTTTTTTGACTCCATGGAACATCTACCTGTGCATCTTGCCTATGAAGCTTGTCTTGGAGGACCTGTTCAATATAGGTGGATGTATCCGTTTGAAAGGTTCATGGTTGATTCAAAACGATCAGTGAAAAATAAGGCTAGAGTTGAAGGATCGATATGTGCACATTACTTGCATCGAGAAACATCACATTTTTGCAGTCACTATTTCAAGCATTTGATGTTAACTCCAAGAATCATTCGAAATCCTGTCAATGTTAGTGAAAGGAGTCAATTCACTTTATCGGTCTTTGGGCTTCCAGGCCGTCCATCTGGAAAAAAGGGTGTGCATTGGTTGACCCAACAAGAAATGCAATCTGCCCATGTTCATGTCTTGATCAACTGCATTGAAGTTAAACCATTTCTTGAGTAAGTATACATACCCCTAACTTTTAATTTTCTTTACAATCATAAAACTCATTACTCTGAAACTTATAATGCGTTTCTTTTTAGGGAATTCAACAACACCTATTTTCATACTACCGGTGTACAATCAACATCTGGTGTCATCCATGCTCAATTTCCAGCATGGTTTAAGGAGAGATTGTATAGCATTGTTGCACCGACTCCCAAAATACTCCATTTGAGAAACTTGTCTCAAGGCCCTATTCAAAGCGCAAATGAATGGCACACATACTTCGTGAATGGATATAAATTTCACACTCATACATGGACTGAAGGGAAAAAGACCATAAACAGTGGTGTTTTTGTGAAAGGAGTTACAGATGGTGGTGAAGATGACTTCTATGGTTTTGTCAAACATATCTACGAGTTGGTGTACACTTACTTGGACTCGGAAAATAAAGTTGTATTGTTTTATTATGAATGTTATGATCCAACTAGAGGCACAAAAATAGATAGGACATATGGTACTGTTGAGATTCAAATGGACCGGAGGTACAAAGAGTATGACCCTTTCATAATGTCACATATTGTTAGGCAAGTTTATTATGTTCCTTATCCTTCATCTGTGCCACGTAAACAAGGGTGGTGTGTTGTCTTAAAAACAAAACCAATGGGTCATATTGAATCTGACGATCTAGTGAAAGAAGATCTTGCTTTCCAAGTTGATGAAGTGGAACAAATTAATGATGTGGTTGCAGATGAACAAACTACAAGTTTGTCTGATACAATGGTTGAGGGGCATCTAGTTGATTCATCTATATTGGATGAAGAGCATGAAGATATTGCATCTGAGGGCAATATCACATCAAATGATGAGAATGATGTGGATGACGAGCATGAAGATTTAGAATAATGAATATGTGTTGTTGAAAATGTATTTTTATAATTTCACTTAATGAACTATGTATTGAATGTGTTGATGAAAACCAGTTGTTGAGATTATATTTTTATAATTTTACTTAGTGAATCATTTGTTGAATATATTTATATTAATTGTGTAATCTCTATAAATAGGTAAAATGCCACCCCGACCTGATAAAGGTAAGGGTGTAGCTGATAGTGGTAAGAAAAAGTCCCAACGCCCACGAGTAGTAGTATGTCAGTCACCTCAGTCGGCCACGTGTCCTCCCCCGCAGAGTCAGGTTAATCGTATGTCCATGGCCAATACTCAGGCTTTTCTGCCACTACTCTCCTCTCCGTATCCATATGACAGTCCGTCTTTTATTACCCCACCACCACCTGGTTACCCATCCTTCCAGCAGACACAGATGTCCCCATCCTTCCATCAGACACATGTGCCCCCATCCTTTCGGCAGACCGGAGGATTTGGTTTTCCACCTCCCACACATATTAGTCCCTCATCTTTCCAACAGACTGGAGGATATAGTTTTCCACCTCCCACACAGATTAGTCCCTCATCTTTCCAGCAGACTAGAGGATCTAGTTTTCCACCTCCCACACAGATTAGTCCCTCATCTTTCCAGCAGACTGGAGGATCTAATTTTCCACTTCCCACACAGACTAGTCCCACCCCACCATCTTTCCAGCAGACTGGAGGATCTAGTTTTCCACCTCCCACACAGATTGGTCCCACCCCACATCCCCCACACGTGCCCCCACAGGATGATGATCAGACGGAGGATGGGACTGCAGATGATGAGTTGGATGGGAGCGATCTTCGAGGGAATGATGATCCGAGTCAAATTCATATCATTGACGGGAGATTTTTTATTAGGCCCGAAGGAAGCTCGTAAGTTTCTTATTTATCAATTTTTATTTAAGTATACGTTTCCATTTTTAATAACTTTATAATTAATGTTAATTCAATTAATGTTGTTTAGATTCGCGCCGAGTCGGACTGCTGCCAAAGTTATAAGTTATATAATTCAGCAGAATTATAAAAAACTTATAAAGAATATTGGTTTAAGCATTTTCAGGTGTACTTAATTTATTGTTTAAGTTATTGTTATTTAAATGACTTTTTCACTACAGTTATCTAACTTTTATTTTATCTACTTTTATTGCAGGGAAAATGTGTGTGGGAACCAATGAAAGAGAGACAGATTAAAAAAAATTATTATGGCAGAACTGCAAGACGACTTTCTGACATGCTACGACGTGTTAGAAAGCGTTGGGAACTTCATGGCATCCGTCCTAGTTGGATAGGAGAAGAAATCTTTCGGGAACTTCTTAAATATTGGGAGAGTGATGACTTTGCGGTCAAATCTGAAAATACAAAGAAGATGAGAGCATCTGAAAAGGGGGGTTGCCTTAATGCTGTTGGAAGTATAAGCACTGCTGAGCATGTTCGACGCCTGGTAATAATTATTACCACTTCTTAAAGTTATAATTTCAATTAATAATTGATATTATTAATCATAGTTTATTTTGTTATTTAGACTAAGGAATTAAATAGACCACCACTTATGACCGAGCTGGTTGTGAGGACTCGAAAAAAGAAAACAGGAGCTTTTGTTGACGATCGTACACAAAAAGCTATGGTAAGTTATTTAAGTTGGGTATTATATTTGGTTAAGCTATCGGTATTATTTTTTTAAGCTATCGGTATTATTTGGTTAAGTTGAGTAATATATTTGGTTAAGCTGTCGGTATTATTTGGTTAAGTTGGGTATTATATTTGGTTAAGCTATCGGTATTATTTGATTAAGTTGGGTATTATATTTAGTTAAGCTATCGGTATTATATTTGGTTAAGCTATCGGTATTATTTGGTTAAGTTGGGTATTATATTTGGTTAAACTATCCGTATTATATTTGGTTAAACTATCGGTATTATTTGGTTAAGTTGGGTATTATATTTAGTTAACCTATCGGTATTATTTTTTAAAGCTATCGGTATTTCTTTAAGCGATGAATTGTGATGTATTTGGTGGCGATTGTGAAGTGCCGATAAAGCGTTGATATATATGAATTAAATTGATGATAAAAGTGCCGATTCTGAACTGATGTAAATGCTTATGTATGGCATAAACGATAATGTATCCTCTGCCGTGTGCGTATATATATATATATATATATATATATATATATATATATATATATATATATATATATATATATCCTCTGCCGTGTGCGTATATATATATATATATATATATATGCTTATGTGATGATTGATGATATGATCGGTATATTCGAATGAATATTAACTTGATGATGCAAAAAATATTGCAAAGTGAAAATCATGAATATGTGATTCCTTAATTTGTTGATGAAGTTTTATTATTCTGATTTATTAATTAATTCTGACAGGTAGAAATGGGGTGTTATAATTTTCATGTGGCATGTGAGATGTTGTGGCGTGAAAATCATGTGGCAACTAAATTTGTGGCGTGAAATTCATGTGGCAACTAAATTATATTTAACTTTTTTTTGTATGTGTAGGATGATTATCAGGCATTGCTTGTACAATTTCTGACTATTAATCCTCAGTATACTCCAAGACCGGGAGAGCCGCTTCATCCGGATGTGGATTTTTATCTTTGGACTAAAGTCATTGGCGGCAAGGGGCCTAACGGGTGTTTTTTTGGTGGTGGAAATTTGGCAGGCACCTTGAGACCTGATGATAGAACTCTATATCAAAGAGTTCTCGACGGAGAAGGAGGTTCACGTCCTGTAACTTTAACAGATGAGCAGAGAGAAACCGTAAGACAATTGGCGGTAAATGAGGTGACACGTGAGGCGGCGGAACGTGAAGCGGCACTGAAAGCCCAAATGGAGGCCTAAATGATGGCAATGCGGAATGATCATCAGCGGGAAATGAAGGTCATGGCGAAAAGACAATCGGATATGGAGGCACAAAAGCGACAATTTATGCAATCCTTTGGTGGAAACCAAAATATGGGGGGTTCTGCGCCGACTGATTAGGAAAATCTCAATGATGATGAGTTTCCAGACCCGGACTGATTGTCGATTTAATTTAGTTTTTATTTTGTTGTTACTTTTGATTTTGAATTTGTGTAAACTATTAATTAAATTATAATTACATTTAGTAATATTAGATTTATAATTTTAGTTTCTTAATTTTTATATTTTAGTATATTTAGTTTATTGAATTAATTTATAAATTTTATTAATTTTACTATATTTAGTTTATTAATTTAATTATTATATATATATATATATATATATATATATATATATATATATATATATATATATATATATATATATATATATATATATATTTGACTTTTACAAAAAAAAAATTAGTGACGTAATTTCCATGTCACTAAGTAGTGACATGAAAATCATGTCGCAACATTATACATTTAAATGCGCTTTTATTTACTCCTAGGCAAATTTAGTGACGTGATTTTCATTTCACTAGGTAGTGACATGTAAATCACGTCACTAATGAAGATGCTTTTTCTGACCAAACGCTGCTACGCCTGCTCTGACTGAATGTGCATTAATCCCTGGTCCAAATTTTCCGACGTGATTTTTACTTCACTAAATAGTGAAGTGAAAATCACGTCACTAAAAGTTGTCACCTTGCCTCCTGCGACGTAAATGACTGTTTGTGGCGTGATATTCACGTCACTATTGAGCCTTTTTTGGTAGTGATAGGTCTAGGTCAGGTCAGACTTTTTATATAAATAGAAAAGACCTAGGCTTTTTTAAAAGTCTATTTAGCTAAAAAGGCTAGGCCACAAGCCATATAAAAAGCCTTTTAAGCCTATGAGGCCGGCCTATTTAAGTAAATAGAAATAATGTTATTATTATTATATTATATTTTGTACTATCAATTAAAATATAAAAATGAGTCTTAGTTATCTTGAAGAAATTATGAAAATAAGATGAAAATAAATCTTATGAATTATGTCATAAGTTGCTTCCATAAGTTCCCTCAAACAAATAGTATCACAAAATTTATGTTACTAGATAAACTAAAATAAGTCCATACAAACAAACATTTAATCTCACTGATCTTTTAATTTGATTTTTCTTACTCCAAAATATATTGTCTTACTCCAAAGTAGCAATTAATTTTTCTCATCTTACTAAATTTTATCTCTATTATATTCAATCTTTTATTTTTAAATATTATACATTAATATAATCAACATTTTCTTATTGTATTATATTAATTTTTCTCATCTTACTAAATTTTATCTCTATTATATTCAATCTTTTATTTTTAAATATTATACATTAATATAATCAACATTTTCTTATTGTATTATATTAGTTTTTCTCTTATGTTAAATGTTCAAGTATTACAATTTAACCATATATTGTAGTTAGAAACAAACTATAGTCTATTTAAGAAATAATATAGTACCTAAAATGTATTATGTTGAAATTAATATAATTTTAAATTTTATTTATAATTTTTATTTTGGAGTTTTTATTTTAATTTTTGTAAATAAAAAAAACCCGTTTAGGGTCGGGTAGCCCGAAGTTCATCTAGGGTCGGACTCGAGTAATTATTCTCAAGTCCATATTACACAGGACCTTTTTGGTCCAACCCTAAAAAGTCCAGGTGTAACTTCCTTCTAACCCACATATATTTTCGCTTATAATTTTAACGAAAAACAAACAAACAACCACAAGGGTGTCACATCTTCATAATAAGCTTCATATAACAAATAACCTTGCTCCGAAACACGGGTTGCAAAACACTTAAAAATAAATAACGTTTTTAAATTCATTAGTCAAACTAATTCAAACTTCGCAGCGGAATAAACAATTCTTATAACTTCTTCGTAAATCAATTAACACCATGAAGAGTAGTTCAACATCAACAGATTTATCATACTTCATGTGTTATAACACCATGGGATAAAACACAAATTCATGAAAGAAATACGGAATCCTCCAAATAACAAAAGTACTAAAATTTACAATCAAACGATCCCATCCCAGATGTTACGTATCAGAGCAAGACCCTCTTTTTTTTCAAAATAACTTGCTAACAGACTCCACAAAGCTATCCCCTAAGCTTCAACGGACTATTCCTGATTACTTGCCCGTTATCCACGTGGAGGTAACATTCAAACAGAAAGGGTGAGTAAATCGCAATTATTATAAAAAAACATAAGTAATAGATATAGTAGTCATAGCATAGGGACAACAATAACACGATATCATCTATTACATCCATAGCAAAATCAACAATTTCCACTTCTTCACATCAAACACTCCAATTCACGAATCGTATCAAATACATCATGTAATTCAAGTATTTTGCAATTCCACAACTAATGAGATGAAACATCAATAAACTCATGCATGTGGTACCAAAAACATCACTGAAGACTTAGTCATCGTTATCTCCAAATATCCCCACTAGTAGGATCGATTCCCGCTTGGAACTAGAGCACATCACAAGTTGCACTCAATCCACACTATGGGATCGAGGCCGTCGCTGGACCAAACATCTTAACATCACTGGATAGCTATCCTGTAAACTTCACTGGACAAAAATCCTACAAATTCTATGAATGTATGATGTGAAACAACACATAATACGACCACGACTAGTCAAAAACGCATCACCATTCATCATATTAATCATACCTCATCACATGCTTCATAATCACACATACATTATAACATCATCAAAAACATAATAGAACGCAAGTCAAGTAACAACAATTTATGGTTAATTCAATTTCATAATAGAAAACATATTTACTATTATTCATCACAAGACATCATCATCTCATCATAAAACAATTACTAGAAAACTATATCCTAAAGCTCACTTTATTCCACATTGTATAAATCATATTATTAGCTATCTTACGCTTCGAACAATGCGTCAAATGGAGTCTGGAAATTCAAGTTACGACCTTTATAGAAATTCCATTTCAGACACCATTCGCCCGACGAGCCTCCTCCTTCGCCCGACGGCCGAAGGCAGTAGCCTACCTCTCAAATTTCTCAATCCTTTCGTTCGATGACCCTTTTCTTTCGCCCGAAAAAACAAGTCAATAGCCTACACCATTCGCCCGACAAGATCTAATTCAATCGACTCCCGCGACGACACGATCGATTCGCCCGGCGAATCTGGGCGATAAGGGATTTCCTGATGCATTTTCCTGCACAAAATCAGTCCAAATTATGGCAATTTCTTTACATTACATGTCCTAAACCATCTTTTAAACTCAGTATTTCAACATATAATCCCAACTCAATGTATTATACATTACGGCTATCATTCTATTACAAATTCTTACCTCTAGTTCATCAATATCCCTCCCTTCATCAACAATTCATTATAACTCAAAAACCCCAAGATCAATCCTACCATTATCTAACACTTAGGCCAAATATAATAATTAGGATAGACTCCCCTTACCTTAGATTGAAGCTCCGTATTAAAATCTTATTCGCATTCTACAAAGCCTTCAAGTTCTCCCTAGTCCTTGCTCTCCTCCCTTTCACGTTTTCCAAACTTTTCACGATTGAATGAAAACCCCCTTCCTTCTTTTCTCTTTTGTTTCACTTTACTCCATTGAATTGACTATCTCGCCCTTATTATCTCTATCTCACTATTATTCTATTTATTTAATTAAAATAATCGCAACTAATTATTCTAATTATTATGAAATACTCCTAATACTCAATAATTCTCATAACACCTATTTACCATAAAAAATCATCGAAACATCATATCTCATCATCAAAACAACAAATATCATCATTAGAATGTCAAGACTTCAAAAGGACTCATATTCACGCCAAATTAAATAAATAACTAATTAAATAATTAATCCAAATTTTCAGGGTGTTACAACTCTCCCTCACTTAAAAGAATTTCCACCCTAAAAAATTACCTGATGAAAACAAGAACAAATAAGATTCTCTCATCTGGTTCTCGCGATCCCACATAAAACTTTCAACAGATGGTCCACCCCATAACACCTTTACTAAGGTAATCTCCTTACCTCACAATTGCTTCAGTTCCCGTTCTTCCATTCGCACTGTTGATGCTTCGATAGTCAAATTATCTCTTACCTGAACATCATGCATTTGAATCACATGCGAAGGATTCAAAACATACTTCGTCAACTGCGATACTTGAAACTCATCATGAAGATTCGCAAGCGACGACGGCAAGGAAATCCGATAGTCCACCTCACCTATCCTCTCTGAAATCTAATATGGATCAAGAAAACATGGAGTAAGTTTTCTCGATTTCAAAGCTCTTCCGACACCAGTTACCGGAGTAACTCTAAAAAACACATGATCGTTTACCTGGAACTTAAGTGTTTTCCTTCTCTGATCATGATAACTCTTATGAAAACTATGAGAAGCTTTCATCCTCTCTCATATCATTCTTATCTTATCAATCGTCTCTTGCATAATCTCGGGTCCGAGCACAACAATTTCGCCCGACTCATACATACACAATGGAGTCCTACACCTCCTACCATACAAAACTTCATACGGAACTATACCGATACTTGAAGGATAGAAAAACACTTAGAAAGGGGGGATTGAATAAGTGTGACTAAAAAACTTGAGCGATAAAAATAAAATGCACAATTATTTTTATCCTGGTTCGCTGTTAACGAAGCTACTCCAGTCCACCCCCGCAGAGATGATTTACCTCAACTGAGGATTTAATCCACTAATCGCACGGATTACAATGGTTTTCCACTTAGCCGCAACTAAGTCTTCCAGAGTCTTCTGATCACAACCTGATCACTCCAGGAACAACTGCTTAGTTCACTCCTAAGACTTTTCTAGAGTCTACTGATCAACACGATCACTCTAGGCTTAGTTCACTCCTAAGACTTTCTGCTCAGCCAACTGCCAAGACTTCCTGCTCAGCCAACTGCCAAGACTTCCTGCTCAGCTAACTGCTAAGACTTCCTAGAGTATACTGATCAACTGATCACTCTAGTTCCTTACAACTTAATGTAATCTATTCAAGAGTTTACAAATGCTTCTAAAAAGCGATAATCACAACTGTGATATTTCTCTTACAATTTAAGCTTAATCTCACTAAGATATTACAACAGCAATGTAGTGAGCTTTGATGAAGATGAAGATTCTGAGTTTTGATTTGAACAGAGTTTCAGCAAGTGAATTTGAATTGTATTGGTGCGAAAATCGTTAACCTTGCTTCTCATCAGAACTTCATATTTATAGGCGTTGAGAAGATGACCGTTGAATGCATTTAATGCTTTGCGTGTTCCGTACAGCTTTGCATTTAATGTTATACGCTTTTGTCAACTACCTCGAGCCTTGTTCACGCTGTGTCTACTGACGTAGCCTTTAGTAGCTTTAACGTTCCTTTTGTCAGTCAGCGTAGTCTGCCACGTGTACTTCCTTCTGATCTGATGTTTGTGTATACGACGTTTGAATATCATCAGAGTCAAACAGCTTGGTGCACAGCATCTTCTGATCTTCTGACCTTGAAGTGCTTCTGAGCGTGATACCATCTTCTGATCTTCAGTGCTTCTGATCTCATGTTCTTCTGATGCTTCCATAGACCCATGTTCTGATTCTGCTTCGACCATCTTCTGATGTCTTGCCAGACCATGTTCTGATGTTGCATGCTGAACCATTTGAGACACATCTTCTGAGCGCTGAATTATGCGTACTCTTTATATATATTTCCTGAAAGGGAAATTGCATTGGATTAGAGTACCATATTATCTTAAGCAAAATTCATATTATTGTTATCATCAAAACTAAGATAATTGATAAGAACAAATCTTGTTCTAACAATCTCCCCCTTTTTGATGATGACAAAAACATATATAAATGATATGAATTTGCGATCAGAAAGAGTAGACGGCAAAAGACAAATTACACAGCTATAGCATAAGCATATGAATATGTCTCCCCCTGAGATTAACAATCTCCCCCTGAGATAAATAATCTCCCCCTGAAATAAATACTCGAAGAACTTTAATAAAAGACTTCCCTGATTATTTCGGTAGAGACGATCATATGAGCTTCTGCCTTCAGAGAATCCATAGCTTCTGACTTCTGCTTCCATTGGACAGCTTCAGAACTTGAATTTCTTTGATCTTCAGAACATTCACAGCTTCTGACTTCTGCTTCCATTCAGGACAGCTTCAGAACTTGAATTTCTTTGATCTTCAGAACATTCACAGCTTCTGACTTCTGCTTCCATTTAGGACAGCTTCAGAACTTGAATTTCTGGATCTTTTAGAACATTCACATCTTCTGATTTCTGCTTCCCTCGGATAGCTTCAGAACTTTGAATGTCTACTAACATCACTTCATGCTAGATTTGTATCAGAACATTGTTGAATGTACCAGAGCATCATTTGAGCATCTCTACATCCTGAAATGTTACAGAACAAAAACTAAACGACAAAAGTCAGCATGAACGAGTTAGAACATAAAATGTATATTCAAATACATGATATGTATCAGAGCCAAATGTATCAGAGCATTTTAGGCTAAAAACATGTATCAGAGCAAATAATGTATCAGAGCCATAACATTATGTGTATCAGGGCAAATAGAATTTTGTCAAAACAGGATAGACAGTGATATTCAAATTCTATTATCAGTGCTTCTGATTCATTCTTCTTTCTTGCTTCTGATCTCTGAAGCTTGACAGCACTCAGCTTGCTTCAGTTTCAATGGTTTTGCTTCTTGTGTTTGCTTTGAAGATTCACTTCACTTCTTTGTACCTGCAAAACACTTAAACCATATTGAACTTGCAGTTCATGTTAGTGAATGTGTGGGAGCCTTTACCCAGCAACTGATAGATATAATCAAATCATTTATCATTTATCTTTCTCCCCCTTTTTGTCATAACATCAAAAAGTATATATAAAAAGATTCAGATGTATAAAACGACAAAAGAAAACATTTACTGGAATGTAAAACACAAGGAAACTTTTTCATTGATAATCAAAAGAGGATTACAAAAGGTTCCTATGTTTAACAAGATGAAAAACATTCCTAGCAAATACAAAACAAGCAGAAGCAGCAAGGAAAAGAAAACTACAAAGTAGAATTTCCAAAGAGGAAATGACTACAAAAATTAAAAAATACACAAATCGGTCAAGAAACTCAACATAGAAGTTGAGTATATCTTCCCACAACTCAAGAAAGTCTTCTGTCTTTGGATGAAAGTTGATAACAACATCAAAGAAGGATCTGACTTGAGCGGTATTAGAAGAGCCATCCCGAGATGCACAGAGATCTGTCGCCTTTGAGTCATGGAGCTTCAACAGGCTTGAGGTGAATGCTAGGTTTTGAGAGAAGAAAAGAAAAACGAGAGAGAGAGAGAGAAAAAAAAAAAAAAAAAATTTTAAGAGGAAAACAAAGAGATAGGAAACCGAAAACCATTTTGAAGAGTATTTAAAGGAAAATAAAATGAAACGAATGATGAAAAGCATTTAATGTTACGTGACGTGAGGAGAGATAATAAAGACAAATGAAGTGACTGGCACAGTTACCTATGGTCGGCGTCCCTTCAACTGCACGCGCGCTTATCCATGAATAGTAACGGCAGGTTTACCATCCCGAGATAAAGCGTAACAGCTGTTTTGCTTTACAAGATGTTCTGAATCAACTTAGACAACGAAACGTTAGTAATAACCGAATCATAATTTCTAAACGAATTCAATCAGAACTTCTGATTAAAAAAAAATTCACATTCATTTCAGAAGATACTCATATATGAGAACTTCTCATCTTCTCATTCTGGGCATAAATCCATACTGATATTCTTCAGAATGAACTTAAACCTATCTTCAGCTAGGGGTTTTGTAAAGAGATCAGCCCATTGATGGTCTGTATCAACAAAGTTTAAAGATATAACACCCTTCTGAACATAGTCCCTTATGAAATGATGTTTTATCTCAATATGTTTAGCTTTTGAATGAAGAATAGGATTCTTAGATAAACATATAGCAGAAGTATTATCACAGAATATAGGAATGTTACTCTCAAATATCTGATAATCTTCTAACTGACTCTTCATCCAGAGCATCTGTGTACTACAACCAGCAGCTGCGACATATTCTGCTTCTGTGGTTGATAGAGCAATGGTTGCTTGCTTCTTGCTGTACCAGGAGATTAAGTGACTTCCAAGAAATTGGCAACTTCCTGAAGTACTTTTTCTTTCAATTCTGTCTCCAGCATAATCAGCATCGCAGAATCCTACTAAGTTGTATTCTTTAGATTTTCTGTAAACTAAACCAACATTAGTAGTACCTTTCAGATACCTTAGAATCCTCTTAACAGCAGTTAAATGAGATTCTCTAGGATCCGATTGGAATCTAGCACACAAACAAACACTGAACAGAATGTCAGGTCTAGAAGCAGTCAGATATAGAAGAGATCCAATCATACCTCTGTATAGCTTCTGATCTACCTTCTTACTTACCTCATCCTTACCTAGGATGCATGTTGGATGCATAGGAGTTTTGGCTTCTTTGCAGTCTAGAAGATTGAACTTCTTCAGAAGTTCCTTCACATACTTGGTTTGGTGAACATACGTTCCTTCTGATGTTTGATTTATTTGTATTCCAAGGAAATACTTGAGTTCTCCCATCATGCTCATTTCAAACTCAGCCTGCATAGACTTAGCAAACTCCTTTCCAAGTGTAGCATTAGATGTTCCAAAAATAATATCATCTACATATATTTGACAAATTAAAATATCCTTTTCAAAGGTTTTACAAAAGAGAGTAGTGTCCACTTTTCCTCTAGTGAAACCATTATCTAGAAGGAAAGAACTTAAGCGTTCATACCAAGCTCTGGGAGCCTGTTTCAATCCATACAATGATTTCTTAAGTTTAAAAACATGATTAGGAGACATAGAGTCTTCAAAACCAGGAGGTTGATGGACATAAACTTCTTCATCTATATAACCATTTAAGAAGGCACTCTTAACATCCATCTGATAGAGAGTGATGTTATGTTGAGTGGCAAAAGAAATTAATAGACGAATAGACTCTAACCTGGCCACTGGTGCAAAGGTTTCTGTGTAGTCAATCCCTTCTTGCTGACTATAACCCTGAGCCACCAGTCTGGCTTTGTTCCTTACCACTTCACCTTTCTCACTAAGCTTGTTTCTGAAGACCCATTTTGTACCAATTATGTTGAATCCATCTGGTCTAGGAACAAGATCCCAAACATCATTCCTTGTAAACTGATTTAGTTCTTCTTGCATAGCAATTATCCAGTCTGGATCTTCTAGAGCATGATCAACAGAAGTTGGCTCGATCAAAGATACAAGACCTAATTGACAGTCTGCATTGTTCCTAAGGAATGCTCTTGTTCTGATTGGATCATCCTTCTTTCCAAGAATGACATCTTCTGAATGACCAGAGATGAGTCTGGATGATCTTCTGACAGATGGTTCTTCAGAAATACTTAGATCCTCCAGAGAGGCTGTTACTTGATCTTCAGATTCTTTGCTTCTGAGGAGCTCTGATTCTGATGCGTTGCTTCTTGGCTCAACAACTTCTGATATGTCAATATCACAACCTGCAAAATTATCAACTTGCTTTGGTTTTTCAGAACCAAGCTTATCATCAAACCTGATATTGATTGATTCTTCTACAACCAATGTTTCAGTATTGTATACCCTGTAGCCTTTTGAGCGTTCAGAATATCCAAGAAGGAAACACTTTTGAGCTTTGGAATCAAACTTACCAAGATGATCTTTAGTGTTCAGAATAAAGCATACACATCCAAAAGGATGGAAATATGAAATGTTGGGCTTTCTATTCTTCCACAATTCATAGGGAGTCTTATTTAGAATAGGTCTGATAGAGATTCTATTCTGAATATAACATGCAGTGTTTATTGCTTCTGCCCAGAAATGCTTAGCCATATTGGTTTCATTGATCATGGTTCTGGCCATTTCTTGAAGAGTCCTATTCTTTCGTTCTACAACCCCATTTTGCTGTGGAGTTCTAGGACAAGAGAAATCATGGGCAATACCATTTTCTTTGAAGAATTCTTCAAAGGATTTGTTCTCAAATTCACCACCATGATCACTTCTGACCTTTATGATTTTACACTCTTTTTCAGATTGAATCTGAATGCAGAAATCAAAGAACACTGAATGAGTCTCATCCTTGTGTTTTAAGAATTTTACCCATGTCCAGCGGCTATAATCATCTACGATGACTAATCCGTATTTCTTTCCTCTGACAGATGCTGTTTTGACTGGTCCAAACAGATCAATGTGCAAGAGTTCTAATGGCCTTGAGGTAGAAACAACATTCTTAGACTTGAATGCAGGTTTGGAGAACTTGCCTTTCTGACATGCTTCACAAAGAGCATCTGATTGGAATTTCAGATTAGGGAGTCCTCTGACAAGATTCAGTTTGTTAATTTGAGAGATCTTTCTCAAACTAGCATGACCTAATCTCCTGTGCCAGACCCACTGCTCTTCAGAAACAGACATAAGACAAGTCACCTTCTGACTCATAAGATCTTGCAGATCTGTCTTATAAATGTTGTTCTTCCTCTTGCCTGTAAATAGGATTGAGCCATCCTTCTGATTTACAGCCTTGCAAGACTCTTGATTAAAGATTATATCATAACCATTGTCACTTAATTGACTGATAGATAAAAGGTTATGTGTTAATCCTTCTACAAGAAGTACATTAGAGATGGAAGGAGAGTTACCAGATTTTATAGTTCCAGAGCCAATTATCTTGCCCTTCTGATCTCCTCCGAACTTGACTTCTCCTCCAGACTTAAGCACCAGGTCTTGGAACATAGACCTTCTTCCTGTCATGTGTCGCGAGCATCCAGAGTCCAGGTACCATGACATGTTGTGCTTTGTCCTTCTTGCAGCCAAGGATATCTGCAATAGGAATAATCTTATCCTTAGGTACCCACATCTTTTTGGGTCCTTTCTTGTTAGATTTTCTCAAGTTCTGATTGAACTTGGGTTTAACATTGTAAGCAATAGGAGGAACAGCATGAGAATTCTTAATGTGAGTTTCATGATATTTCCTAGGTTGTGTCACATGCTTCTTAGTGTGTGTAATGTGAAAACTTTGTGCATGTGAAGTGTGCCTAATATCATGTGAGTGGCCATACTTGAACTGATCATACAATGGCTTGTATGTAATTTTCATTTCATCAACAGGTTCAAGTTTGTATGGGGTTTCACCCTCATAACCAATGCCAACTCTTTTGTTTCCAGACACAGCATATATCATAGAAGCTAGCTGACTTCTGCCAATACTTCTAGATAGGAACTTCCTGAAACTTAAATCATATTCTTTCAGAATATGGTTCAGACTGGGAGTGGATTTTTCTGAATCAGAAGGAGATCCAACATTATTGGATAATTTTAAAAGTTTTTCCTTTAATTCAGAATTCTCCAACTCAAGCTTCTTTGTTTCAAATTCAAATTGCTTTTTCAGCTTTTTGTATTTGAGACTGATCTGAGACTTGAGTTCCAGAAGTTCAGTTAGACCGGAAACTAACTCATCTCTAGTAAGTTCAGAAAATACCTCTTCAGAATCTGATTCTGATGTAGATTCTGATCCGTCATCTTCTGTCGCCATCAGCGCACAGTTGGCCTGCTCATCTTCTGAATCATCTTCTGACTCATCCCAGGTTGCCATAAGACCTTTCTTCTTATGAAACTTTTTCTTGGGACTTTCCTTCTGAAGATTTGGACATTCATTCTTGTAGTGTCCAGGCTCATTGCATTCATAGCACATGACCTTCTTCTTGTCAAATCTTCTTTCATCAGAAGATTCTCCACGTTCAAATTTCCTTGAACTTCTGAAGCCTCTGAACTTCCTTTGCTTGGTCTTCCAGAGTTGGTTTAGCCTTCTGGAAATCATGGACAGTTCATCTTCTTCTTCAGATTCTGATTCTTCAGGATCTTCTTCTCTAGCCTGAAAAGCGTTAGTGCATTTCTTGATATTAGATTTTAATGCAATAGACTTACCTTTCTTTTGAGGCTCATTTGCGTCCAGCTCAATCTCATGGCTTCTCAAGGCACTGATAAGTTCTTCCAGAGAAACTTCATTCAGATTCTTCGCAATCTTGAATGCAGTCACCATCGGACCCCATCTTCTGGGTAAGCTTCTGATGATCTTCTTTACATGATCAGCCTTGGTGTATCCTTTGTCAAGAACTCTCAATCCAGCAGTCAGAGTTTGAAATCTCGAAAACATCTTTTCAATGTCTTCATCATCCTCCATCTTGAAGGCTTCATACTTCTGGATTAAGGCAAGAGCTTTTGTCTCCTTGACTTGAGCATTTCCTTCATGAGTCATTTTCAAGGACTCATATATGTCATAGGCCGTTTCCCTGTTAGATATCTTCTCATACTCAGCATGAGAGATAGCATTCAGCAAAACAGTTCTACATTTATGATGATTCCTGAAAAGCTTCTTTTGGTCATCATTCATTTCTTGCCTTGACAGCTTCACGCCTCTGGCATTTACTGGATGTTTGTAACCATCCATCAGAAGATCCCATAGATCACCATCTAGACCCAGAAAGTAACTCTCCAGTTTATCTTTCCAGTATTCAAAGTTTTCACCATCAAATACCGGCGGTCTAGTATAACCATTGTTACCGTTGTATTGCTCAGCAGAGCCAGATGTAGATGCAGGTGTGGGTATAGTCCTTTCACTTTCATCAACCATCTTTTAAATGAAGCGTTTTTCTCTTCCTGAATCTTTTCTAAACACGGTTAAGTGCTTGCACCTTAGAACCAGGCTCTGATACCAATTGAAGGATAGAAAAACACTTAGAAAGGGGGGGATTGAATAAGTGTGACTAAAAAACTTGAGCGATAAAAATAAAATGCACAATTATTTTTATCCTGGTTCGCTGTTAACGAAGCTACTCCAGTCCACCCCCGCAGAGATGATTTACCTCAACTGAGGATTTAATCCACTAATCGCACGGATTACAATGGTTTTCCACTTAGCCGCAACTAAGTCTTCCAGAGTCTTCTGATCACAACCTGATCACTCCAGGAACAACTGCTTAGTTCACTCCTAAGACTTTTCTAGAGTCTACTGATCAACACGATCACTCTAGGCTTAGTTCACTCCTAAGACTTTCTGCTCAGCCAACTGCCAAGACTTCCTGCTCAGCCAACTGCCAAGACTTCCTGCTCAGCTAACTGCTAAGACTTCCTAGAGTATACTGATCAACTGATCACTATAGTTCCTTACAACTTAATGTAATCTATTCAAGAGTTTACAAATGCTTCTAAAAAGCGATAATCACAACTGTGATATTTCTCTTACAATTTAAGCTTAATCTCACTAAGATATTACAACAGCAATGTAGTGAGCTTTGATGAAGATGAAGATTCTGAGTTTTGATTTGAACAGAGTTTCAGCAAGTGAATTTGAATTGTATTGGTGCGAAAATCGTTAACCTTGCTTCTCATCAGAACTTCATATTTATAGGCGTTGAGAAGATGACCGTTGAATGCATTTAATGCTTTGCGTGTTCCGTACAGCTTTGCATTTAATGTTATACGCTTTTGTCAACTACCTCGAGCCTTGTTCACGCTGTGTCTACTGACGTAGCCTTTAGTAGCTTTAACGTTCCTTTTGTCAGTCAGCGTAGTCTGCCACGTGTACTTCCTTCTGATCTGATGTTTGTGTATACGACGTTTGAATATCATCAGAGTCAAACAGCTTGGTGCACAGCATCTTCTGATCTTCTGACCTTGAAGTGCTTCTGAGCGTGATACCATCTTCTGATCTTCAGTGCTTCTGATCTCATGTTCTTCTGATGCTTCCATAGACCCATGTTCTGATTCTGCTTCGACCATCTTCTGATGTCTTGCCAGACCATGTTCTGATGTTGCATGCTGAACCATTTGAGACACATCTTCTGAGCGCTGAATTATGCGTACTCTTTATATATATATTTCCTGAAAGGGAAATTGCATTGGATTAGAGTACCATATTATCTTAAGCAAAATTCATATTATTGTTATCATCAAAACTAAGATAATTGATAAGAACAAATCTTGTTCTAACAATACTTGCATGTAAACTATTGTTGTAAGTAAACTCAATTAATTGAAATTGGATACCCCAAGTTCCTCCATGATCTAACATAGAAGCCTTCAACAAATCTTCTAATGAATGAATAGGCCTTTCAATCTGACCATCCATTTGCGGATGATATGTCGAAATCAACCTCAAAGTAGTGCCAAAGGCATCTTGTAAACTCTTCCAAAACCTTGACATAAACCTTGGATATATGTATGACACAATATTGGACACTATTCTATGCAACTTCACAATCTCCTCAATATACATCTCAACCAACTTAGAAATAGGATGGTTAATCTTCATCAGTAATAAATGAGCCGACTTAGTTAACCTATTCACAATCATCCAAATAGAATCATTGCCTTTGGCGGTCTTTGGTAAAACCATCACAAAATACATGGAAATGCTATCCCACTTCCACTCTGGAATACTCAACGGTTGCATTAGCCCATAAGGCTTTCCGAGGCATCGCTGGGGCTCATCCAAATTTGTTTGTACCTTGAGTAGGAATCGATGAAACTCCACGTCTTGAAGCATGATGCATCATCTACAAGCCCTTCAATATCGGGAAATGGATACAAATATTTAGGGAACACATTTTTGAGGTATATGAAATATTCAAACATTTGCCATTTTTCGAAGTTCTTTTTTACCATCACTATGTTAGCCAACCAAGTGGGATACCTAATCTCTTGATTAAACTTCGTTTCTAGAAATTTTTTTACTTCTTTTTCCACCACTAATATTTTCTCTTCCTCTCATTTTGTTTCCTCTAGGAGACAGGCTTCACTCGGGGTATTATGGATAGTTGATGACATATCACTTATAGATCTACCCCAAGCATAATTGCGGGTTCTCAACTGAAAAAGATCTGCATTTTCTCGCAACAAGTGTACAATATCGTTCTCCTCATCCTCCATGAGTGTCATTTTTTTTGGATGGTTTGGTACTCCTCATATCCTATTTGAATAACTTTTAGCTCTTCCATGAGAGTTTAGTTATCCTCTATAGGGTCTCCACAAGGATCTACTTCTACATAGTGGATTTTGTGTGCGTTTGAGATGGGCTCCATGATGATCTTCTTGTTTAATCTTAAGATATCTCTGTAACACTCACTTGCTAACTTCTGGTTTCCCTTTTTCACTTTAACTTATCTATTGCTTAATTGGTACTTCATGGTGAAGTATAATATTGATAAAACCATCTCCAAAGCATTAAAGGCATGACTGTCTATGATAATGTTGTAAGGAGAAGGGTCATTTATCACCATTTACCTAATTTTTATCGTCTTCTCACTCTCTTCCGTTCCAAAGGTGGTCTTGATGGTGACATAGCCTAGGACGTGCACTTGCTCGCCTAAGGAAGCCTACAAGTGATCCTTTGAATGGTTGAAGGTCTACAAGTCTAACTTCAACCTTAAGAAAGCCTATCAATAGAGAATATCTATCAAATTGTTGGGATCAAATAGAACTTTGTTCACGTGCCAATCATGTATCTAGAGATTAATCACCAATGGATCGTCTTCATGTGGAATCATACCTTCATGTTCATTGTAAGTGAAATTGAAGGTAAGAACTGGGTCTCTAGGCTCTGGGGGAAGGGGAAATTGCAACATGCATCACATGTCAAGCATACTTTTTTGTGACGAGCTGGATTCACCGCCACCCACAAATCCACCAGATATCATATTAAGTGTATGTGTTGCGGTACTTCGTCACTGCTCTTCTTTACACCTTGGGCCCTCTTAGCTAGAGAGATTCTTCCCTAAGGCTCTTGTGAGGAGGATCTCCTTCTATTAGTGTCTCGACCACCATCATGTACATATTTCAAAAGGCTACCCCTCTATACTAGCTTCTCAATCTCATGCTTTAAATTGTGACAATCATTAGTGTGATGGCCTCACACCTTGTGGTATTTACACCTTTTATCAATATCCATTCACATCATATCCCCTTGAGTAGGGGTGGACAAAAGAAAACCATCCGTGAATAACCGACCGGTCCGAATCAAAATAAACAATTCGGGTCGGATAAAATCGGGTCGCGGGTTAAAATGGGTGATTCACTCGGTTTAAAGTGGACTGCTTCGGTTCGGTTCGGATTAAAATATTGGGCCCATCGGTGACCGAATCCGACCGATCCAGTTATTACTTTTTATTATTTATTACCAGTGCTAGGGTTTCAGAACACAACCCAAATTTCTCACTTCATTTTTCTTCTGTTCCAAATAGCGCCGCTTCCCTCTCCTCTCATATGTTCTTCATCTTCAAACTTTTAACCTTATGTCTCTAGATCTTAGAAAAAAAGAACCACCACCTTCAATGTTTTCATCACCACCACCTTCAATCTTTTCACTACCTTACTCACATATCAGTTTTGAAACCCAAACCATATCCCTAAATCCAGAAAAAGATCACAATAACAACTTGTTGTTAGAGAATCCTTTAAAAAAACAATACATGTATGTCTTTATATTTGTTCGTAGTTCTCGGTCTGCTTTGGATTCCACACTTGTTCGGAAATAAGTATCATTTTCATCTTTCTGTATTTTATTTTCAGGTGCTTGACCAACTTAAAGCTATCACATGTGGTACTCTGAATCTTACAAAAGGTTAGTTGTTGTTGATTTTTTTGTATAAGTGCTTTAGATCTATGGTTAGCATTTGAGTTTTTGTGAACTTTTAAGATTAAGTTCGATTTGTTTTGATTTTAGTTGTGCTTTGATTTTTAGGTTCAACAAAGTGATATAATGAAGGTGATTCTTCTTTTAAGGTAACAGTTCTTAAGACTTTGATTAGGTTTTGATTATTCTGATTTTTTTTCTAATTTGTTTAATCTTGTTGCAGCTTGAAAGATCTTAAGTTTCCTGAAATTATAGATCTTGAAAAGAGAACTCTGTAAACAACAAAGATCTTTCATTTTCTCTTACTTGTTTGAAAAACTGGTTTACTATCCATATTTCATAGTTTGACTATTATCTTCTTGTCTGTGCAGACAATGGTTTGCAAGAGGGATGACTTCCTGGTTCAGATCTACACTTTATACAAGTAAATCTAACCTTTTTACAAGTTTTGTTTACTCTGTTTATGGTTTCTGTTTATTGTGATTTCGATTGGTCATGTGATTTGTGTTTGATTTGTGTTTCTACCAACAGGGTCTAACATTATTCCTCCACCGTAAGTTTTTTAGTTTCATTATTTATTGTTCCTTATGCTTGTTAGTTCTTATGATCTTTCTAATATTTTTCCTACTATTTCGCAGAAATAATTCTTGGAAGAAATCAATAAAAATGTGTTTTTTTCCTGATATTATAAGAATTTATTGAACTTTAATGTTATTGAGTCAAATCCAATATTATCATTTATGCAATACTAATTTTGTATTAATAATTTTTTAAAGCTATTATTATTCTGTTTAAATGTTTGACAGGTATTACATGAATTTGAAGGTATCTCTTGGAGGAAGTATGGACATATCACACTTTATGATACAGAAGGATGGATATTCAATTTAAATGTCCATTTAAGTTGTAATAATAATATATTTGAGACACTTTATATTTTGTTTTTAATGTTTTAATTAAAATAATTTTTGTAAAGATAATTTTATTTTTCTATGTTAAAATGAAATATTATATATTTTTTTAATATGGTAGTTAAGTGATGATAATTAAATTATAAATTTTAAAATGAAAAAAATGAATTTAGTTGGGCTAGAAATATAAATTGGCCCAACAATTGAGTTAAGTTAACCTGAAAAAAATAGAATTCATTGAGTTCATTTTGGGCTTAAAAATCAAATTGATCCAATAAAATTAACCGAAAAAAACCGATGTTGCAAACCGAACCGTTTTAAACCGAACCCGAAAAAACCGAAGGGTAAAACGGTCGGAAATTGGGTCTAACCATCTCACCCGTGGTTTGGTTCGGTTCAGTGGTTTGGGCCCGAAACCGAACCGAACCCCTACCCTTGAGTCGATTAGGTTTGGGAAAGATCTTTGTATGAAAAACCTTTTGTAGAATTGTTTCTCGTTTTGTATTCAACGGGATAAAATACTAGTATGACCTTCAATCTATCTTGAACGACACTTTCTCTTAGAGGGTGCTTGTTCCTTATTCTTTCTTTATTTGTTAGATTCTGATTTTGATATTTATTTGATTCTCAAAGGTGTCACATGCAAGAATACATATTTTGATTGCAGCAAGTAAGAAATATAAGAGTATCGTACCCACAGGGAGTGTACTACTTAGATATGACTTTGTATTAAAACCATTCTTTCACTTTGAGCATAAGTAGAGAAAATAACAATAGATGATGGTACTAGATCCTGTTTTTCTTGTAGTATGCAAATAAGGTAAAGAGAATAAGGTGTTGTAAAAATAATGAGAGAAATATAGTTGAGTTATGATCTATTAACATATTATGGTGTGTTTATGTGTTAAAGATGTGTGAAGTCGTGACATGCAAGGTTAGAAGGATCTAAAAAGTGTATCTATACACAAATCAATAGCAAACATAAAAGGGCAAGGAACACAAATATCTAAGATTCACTTGTAACCCTAATACATGCCTATTAAAAGTTCTGATCTTCCTTAATGATTGTAGTTTCTTATTTCTAAGCAACTAATTCAAGTAAATATTTCTATTATACTCTTTTAACCATTTTTACTCACGAAATCCACTTGTTGTTGGATGTCTCACAACAACAAGCTTTTTCCTACTTCTAAGGTGATCAATCAAAGAAACAAGCGTTGGAATTATAAACACATGGTAAAACATGCACTACTCACACAAATATATAGCATAAACAAACTTATAACATCAACTTCTCATAACTCAACTAAAAGAAGTTTAGCTCATAGTGAGTTGAGTACAAATCATGAACATGGTTCTTAAAAGATACATCTTAGGACAATAAATTGGAAAAAAGAAAATAACCTAAGAGAAACTCGAAGTGAAACTTGAAATGGCTAGGTTTTCGAGAGAAACTTCCAGTCGCACGATTGTTCATCAACAAGCACTGAGATGGGAGATGAGAGGAAATGACAACACTCTTCTACAACACGCTTCAGTAAACTATAACTTGTAATAATTGCTGGACTCCTTCCAATGCTGCTTCAAACTCCTTTTATAGGCCAAGAAATTAGGGTTTTTCTTCTATCTCGGATCATGGGCCTAGGATCAAGAGTATCACCCAGCCCAATGCAATCAGCAACATTTCAAGCAAGACAAAAAGAATCTTCGTACTACCGACCAAGGGGAGGGGACAAGGTGAAATTGACAGTCTGATGCAGCAGGTGTAGATGGCACGCAAAGTCCTTTTGTACCAGAAGTTTGTCTTTTAGCGCCGTAAGCCCCACCGTGAATTTGAATTTGTTCCACTATTATTTTCAGTGCCATTTGAGTTTTTCCCTCCATTCATTGCTTCTTCCTATTCCTTTGTTGCTTGTTTTCCACGTGAGCTTGGCGTTCTATTGTAATTTATTCTTCTTCACTTATAACTCATCCTCTGACTTTCCCAATCATCACTCAGCTTGCCTATTTGTTAACTTCTGCACACAAAATAAACATTAAACTAACAAATGGAAGCACCTAGTTTACTCCCCACTAATATGATAAAAACAACAAATAAACAAATAAACTAATCAGACAACCATAAAAATAACACTGAACTGAAAACCCAAAATACATGTATTAACTCACAAAATGTGGGTTAACAATATTCCCTCCTTCTTCACATCTCTTGGCCTTTTATCTTCATTACTTATCCGCGTCTTAGTGTAACATTTTGCTCACCCTATTATGTCCTTGTTTACGGTGATTTCCGGTAAACAACCGCTAGTCTTCCAAACTATAATAAATATGATTTGGTTACTCGCAGGATCGACTAGATTGATCCTAGGACATAGTTAAAAAGGTTGTTATTCATGATAGTTCGAATTATGTCTATGATTGGTGTGTCTCGAAATGAGAAATACTTAATCAAATAAATAAAGACTAGCAATCACCTTGTTATACACGTAAATATAACATCAGCGAAAGGTAAGTTAAAGATAAAACATAAGACAAAACTGTAAAAGTGCAAGAATCTTAAAGTGCAGAAAAGTTAAATGCTTCGAAGATAAATGACATGAAAATAAAGAGTGCAGGAATGTAAATGACAGAAAGTAAATGAAACCGTAGTAATATCGAAAGATACTTGAATAAAGGAAAATACACATGTATTTAAATGGTGTTGGTGTCATACGTACATTTCTCAGCGAACTCTTTCTCTTAACACTTGATACTTGAGCAATATGTGAGTGATTTGTACAAAATGAATACACAGAATCCTAACATTAAGACCCTTATTTATACTAGTTTCGACCCTAACGGTCCTACACTAATCTAATGCCAGGTTGCCCATAAAAATCCAGGGATGCCATCTGTCTTCGTGCGGTTACATAAACTACTTCGAAATTCAAATAATCCCGCCTGAATCTTCCTTCGATGCGTGGCAACATAATTATAATCGAGAATGCCACGAAAACACGCTAAGCTTCAGTACTTCACATATTTCGCAAAAACGTCTAAGTCCCAAAGACCATTCTTCTCGAATTTAGCTTCGGCGCTCACTCTCTTTGTTCCAACTTAAACATCATTCTCGAAGCATGGCCATCAGTAGCCATTCTCTATCTTCAAAGATGGTCATGAGTAACCATCTCTTTCGAATTTCAGACCTTTGAAGGACATTCTTCCCAAACGAAATCTTCAGCTAACAAATTGCCCCCAATAAATGCCTGTTTCGAAAAACAAGAGAAATAGGCGTTTCTTGCTGTTACAAGATTTCGTTTTAGAGTTCCAAGATCATTGACTGACGTCATAATCATTTATGACTCTGTTTCCAAAACGTCTTGTCATTTTCAAAGATGTCTACTCATAACTTACATTTCCACGTTCTGGTCTTACTTCCTGATCATTACTCCTATATACTAGGAGTAAAGCTAATAACTATTTGACAGCCGTTGGATGAAATCAACGCCTGCCGCGTGTCTCTTGGCTTTTACCCAAAAGATTTTAAAGGGTTTCCGTTAAACCTTTAAATACCGGAACTCTCACCTTCATATAACTTTCACCTCTATTTCCTTATTTCTCCATAGAAAAGAACATTCCTGGTTATATTCAAACCCATTCCCAAAAATCAAACTAACTCATGGCGTCTTCCTCAAACGTTCTTCAACCAGCTTTGAAACTTCAACAATCTACACAGATGGGGGATCAAGAATACATACCAAACCCAAATACTGCAGAAGTGCACGCCATTTACGCTTCTTAGGTAATCATTCCCTTTGAACTTTCTGGAAAAACTCATGCCTTCATGGGTCCTTTACCAGGAGAAACTAACTCCTCTCTGAATAAATTCTTTCCTGCTTATTATAAAACTAGGCCTTTAGTTAGTAAGAACAAAATAGATGAAGATGGCCGTCCTATTTTAGCAGATCCTGATGGTGCAGAAGATTCTTCGACCGTAACCCCTTCGGCCCTAGAGAAAATTAGGTTAAACTATGTAACCAATTTTGTGAAAGTTTTTAGGTCAATTCCTTTAGCAAAAGACCCTGAACTGTACTATGCCTGGCTAGCAAGAGTAGAGAAACACAAGGCTTCTTTCTGGAAACAACTGGGCATTTATGATTTAATCCAACTGTCCAAGACTGGTTTAGAATACAACCAAACCATGTTAGTTGCGTCAGTTCATTTCTGGGATGCTTCCCATAACACTTTCCATCTTCCATGTGGAATGATCACCCCCACTCCTTTCGACATAGCTGCTATTACGGGGCTTCGACCAACCGGAGAAACTTTCGACCCCAACGTCATGGATACTGATACTATTAATTTTAACGAAGCAACTGTTACTTACACTGCGTTCATTCAAAAGTATCATGACGAAAATAATGAGGTAGTCTCAGACAAAGAGCATATTGCTTTCTTAGCCTTATGGCTCTCGAGATGCGTCTTCTGTTCTAGGTCCATACAAGTAGCAAAAAGGTATCTTTGTATGGCCAATCAACTCCATGCTGGAACAAAACTAAACCTGAGCCAGTTAATTCTAGGGTTTCTCTATGAGAACCTAGGTGAAGCAACAGACCTTGTAAAGAATTATAAAGCAGGTTCCTTGCTTTTCGCTGGTCCCTTCTGGCTGCTACAATTGTGGCTCAATGCTACTTTCGAGGCTCAACTCCCATTTCGAGGTGTTGTGAACGAAGAAGATCCAAACATTAAAAATCGAACTGTAGAAGGAACCAGGTTGGCTTTGCTAACCCCAAAAGAAGAGACTGGGAAACTTCGCGAACATTTTTTAGCATATGTCATGATGTTTGCTCAGTGTTATCAATTCAGTCATTCGATGGCTCCATTCGTAAACAGGACAGTGGGTCCTGAATGGTTCACTCGAAAGTTTCCAACAACATCTCAAAATCAAGAGACTGAATCCATGATTATTTGGGAAGCTTTCTTTACCCCAAGGTTATTCTATCACCGTCTTCGCCCCTCCAAAAGCCAATGTGTTCTCCTCTGCTACCAACCAAATCTGGTATCAAGGCAATTTGGATTGGTTCAAATAAAACCCAAATGTCTGTATGAGAAAAGGAACCATATGTGTTTATACACTTTACATCTGACTGAAGAAGAATGCGAGTCAAAAATTGCCAGATATGCTGGTGTGGCCAATCTTTCACCTATTCCTTTCGAACCCGCCTTTTACTCTACTCCGGATTTCCAACAATGGTGGACGGACTATTACACCATGCAAATCTTCGACGCTGAGAGTCTTACTCGCGAACTAACTGAAGCTTTTGCTAATGTGCAGGAAAAATTTCACAAAGGTACTTCGACTCATATTAAAGAAATACAAGCCTTTCAAAAATTCTTTGAAACCATTTACAGGCCTGATGATCTTAGTCGGACCGTTCGTGAAGCTGCAGTCATTTTACGCGAAAAGTTTTATGCTAAACTGGATAAGTTGAAACTGCCCTCGTCTGTTCGACCAGAACTGCGTTATGAAGTGGCTTTCAAACTTAATCCTCCAAAATTCCCTCCACTGCCAAGCGCTGAATTTTGTGTGGCTTTAAGCCCTCCTTTCCCAGAATGGTTCGTGTGTGGGAACGCTTTTAAAATTCTTCAGGAAAGCACTAAAAAACGCGCTGAACGAGTGGTCCCGACTAAACATACCCTGGATACTTTCAAAGGACATCTTCATATAGATCTTGAACATGTTCGTGTCTTGACTCCAATACCTGAAGGTTTGGGTTTAGACAAATTTTCAACTAACATTTCTTTTTCGCTGAAATACTGATTCCAGTTTCAACTACAGCTGTTGCTCGAAAGAAAAAGATCAAACAAATCCCTGCGCATAAAGCTTCTGAAGTTTCGCAGAGCAACAAGCCCAGTGGGAGTGACTCTATCACTACTGACAAGAAACCCACGGTATATACATACTTTATATTTTATTTGTATGTCCCATGAATCGTACTCACTTCACCCAATTTACCTTTTCAGAGCTCGAAGCCTCCGCCACATTCGAAATGAAAAGCTTCTCAAGTAGTCGTTTCAGAAGATGACGACAAATCTCCACCTCGAACCAGACAAGCCCAAAAGAAAAGGCAGAAGGCCGTCACTCCTTCAGGAAAAGAAAAGGGATCTGGATCTTTGAAACTTACTTCACCAGGTGAAAAGGTATCTTCTGAAGAATCACCTTTAAAAGGTGGTAGTAACGTTTTTGTTGTAGAGAGCCATAACTCGAGTCCAGATAACATTCTAACCAAGGTATTTGGATTTCCCAACATAATCATCCTTATCAATTTAAATTTAGACAATTAAGTTAACCTCTTACCTTATGCTTGTAGGATGATGCTGGCACAGCCACTTCTGACCTCAAAGCCTTCACCCTCACTATTTACCTTGATAACCTCCAAGGTAAATGCATGTTTTTTCCTATGGCAAAGAGATTTCTTGCAACCTTCCCACCATAATATGTTCTAATTACTTCATGTAGGCAAATCCCATGTGCTTTCACCAGTGGTCGAAGACGCTCAGCCTCTTGCGACTATCATCCCTAGTACAACAGTCGAAGAAATCCATTCAACTGATGGTTCTCCACCTACCCACAAGAGTGAAAAGGCAGATCAACAATGTTCAGGTAGCAACAATGCAGCTGGTCATCCAACTGGTAGTGAGGATACTTTATCTGAACAAGATGCTATGGAAGAAACCTCCAAGCTAGCCACAGTAGCTCCTCATGAAACTACACCCTTGGGGACCATAGTTTCTCCTGAAACTACTTCGACGCCTGCCCCAGCAAAGCCCACTCCTTCATAATTGGAGCAACTTAAGCAAACTGATCCCCTCAGCTTCCTCAAGGCTATGATGAATACTGATAACATTTCACCTTCTGAGCTCGAAACTTCTCCAGTTGTTCAGACAGAATCTGGTGATAAAGAGGATACTTCTGGCCTTCTTCAACAGATAAAGGAAAAGTTCTTCGAAACCAACCTTGTCGAAATTCTCAGCAAGGATCCTACCAAAGGTCATAGCTTGAATCAACTTCTAAAAAAGGTGGATCTACTTCTGGTTTCAAAAGAAGTCTCAGAGGTGATTGTTTTGCTGGGTTCTCTGATCGAACAACTTCAGTCAAACATTCTTCGACGTCGCAATGTTGATGAACAACTTACTACAAAGGTGGCTTCTCATAGTTCATCTTGGAAAGCCGCTACTGATGCGTCGAAGAAAGGTGATGCTCTCAAGCTTAAACGCTCAGAGAAACAAAAAGAGTGTGACGAATGTGAGCAGAATATCCAATCTTGGAAGCAGGAAATTATTAAGCTTGAAGAAAAGATAAAAGAGGCTGAATCTCGTAAGGCAATAATTCAACAGTCCAGTGAGCAGGAATTGACTGAAGTTGCGCGTTTAGGAATCCAGCATTTCGAAGCTGCACAAAAACTAGTACCCGAAATTGAAGAACTGAAGAAACAACGGGCTTTGATTGAACTTCGCATGTCTTCCTGGGAAGTTCAGTATTCGAAGCTAAAAGACACTCTTCCTAGAGACTTTAATTAGTCATTTCGAATTTTGTAATCCCTTTTTGTAATGCGCACTGATTTTGTCTTGTAATCTAATTCCACCAAGAACATATATATGTGCAACTTTTTATTTGCCAATTTACACATTCTACTCCATTTTTCAATGATCATGATTAACACTCTAGCAACTCTTCAAATCTTACCAAAATATATTTTATTGTCACAGTAATCTTAATAAATGCAAGCACGTGACCTGACTATCCTTCGCACTCCTTTTAGTCTAGACTTGACGTTTCCACTCCCTTAGCCGTAACCATCATTAAGTGATGACGTCACTTTCTTCAAAACGTCTCTTTAAGACGTGCGTGCATCAGTTTCTCATGATTACATCTCAACTTCCCAGGGCGGGAAACGGCGGAAGCCATAACTCCTCTTTGGAATACCAAACGCAGTATAATCAATCATTAAAATTGAACCGTTCCTCTATTGCCCCAGGTCTATATAAAGGATTAACATTACACTTCCTCCTTCACACTTGCTTCAAACTTTTGCTCAAGACTTTGTTTCTCTTCCTCCATTTTCTCAAAACACAGAGTCTAAAAGAAAAACCTTTTCAACCTTTTTCTTCTCCTCATGGCGCAACCTCTTACCTACAATAACATTAGAGCTTGCATAAAAAAGGAGTTCAAACTCTCTGAAGAAGAGTTTGATGACAACTTCATAAGCATCAGTGCTCTTTTTGCCAATCAAGAACTCGATTTCTATTATGAAATCCTAGAGGGACCTGTTTATCCCAACATGCTGGCAGATTTCTGGATGTTTACGTCTCTACGCATAGATCCGGAGGGTAGAACTACTTTAGTTTCTGAGGTTCGACATGCCCACATCAGAATCACTCCTTCCACCATTTCTAACTTGATGAGATGTAACAACTCTGGTGAGACCTTTGATGACAACAACTTCAACATGACGACTCATCTTCTGTTGAGGACTCTTATGGACAACGATCCTTACAGCGCC
The DNA here is from genome assembly GCF_029867415.1 of Vicia villosa. Taxonomy (NCBI): domain Eukaryota; kingdom Viridiplantae; phylum Streptophyta; class Magnoliopsida; order Fabales; family Fabaceae; genus Vicia; species Vicia villosa. The sequence continues at coordinate 82,418,097 of NC_081182.1, forward strand.
AAAGTCATCAGAGTTTGGCATCAACTACTCGTGGGTAACTTTCATCCACGAAACCATGATCAAAACAGCATCATGGTGTGTCATACCCTAATTTTTGACCCCCCCTGAGATGTCATATCTTTTAAACTTTTCATCAAAGACAAAATAGATACTCAGAGCAGTCACTTGTTAATCTGATACCCAGTCTAGGGTTTTGAGCCCCATCAAGGACTAAAATCAGGGATTACATTTGGGAAACCCTAGAAAACTCTAGGGCATCACTCAAAGGCATCAATCATCTTCAAATAGCTCATATGACAATATCCATTGGGCATTACACTCCAATCCAAGATCCACAGTCATCAATTTCATCTGGTCGACAATTAGGGTTTTTTGACCTAATTCACCAAGAAAGTTGACTTTTAATCAGGACATGGATCCAAAACTCAAGACATGGTTCAAGGAATTCTACTACCTCAATATAATCCATTTACATCACTCATTTGAGGAGAAGATCTTGATTCCACACAAAAGTCCAAAATCTCACTTTATCAGGAAAAAGTCAACTATATAGGATCACCTTTGACTTTTAAGATTTTTGGTCAAACCATGACTTTTAAAGGTCAATATCATCAATATATGGTTATTAAAGTCATTTGACCAAAGAAATTCAAAGAGATTCATCAAGGAGCAAAAAGTCGGGAATTATTGTTTTTGAGGGCATTATGGGAACTCAAAATTTCACCTACACAACTCAAAAAACTTCCAACATGAAAGTTGTAGATCTTGCAAAATAAAACAACATCTTACAATACAACTTTTTTCAATAAATCAATCATTTAAGAGATTTGGAATTTTCAAGCTTTAGGTTATAAAAACTTAGAAATTTTTCTAAGTGTTTTTAACCTAGTTTTCATCCAACTTTGGGCTCATTTTTCACAATTTTCCCAAATGATTCTGAAGAAACCATAAACTAATTATTTGAAGTAGATGTTTAGGGATTTCCAAATTGTTCTCAACCTTCTCCAAATTCATTTTGAGCTAGGAGTTATGCATGTTCAAAGTTGGCCTCATGAAGTAAAATTATAGGTCATGCATCATTTTGGAACATTGCAATTTTGTGGATGTAACCTCACTTATGGATGCTACACGACCCATAACACATCTGCAAACATGCCATGCATTCACTTTCACCATAACATGAAGATTGAAGAAGATTCCCAAAACAAGAACATGTGATTATGTAATGATTACATTTAGGAATTTATGGCAAATTGATGAATCATCAAAGGAATCTTCCCACCAACCAATTAGAGCTCATTCTGCATCAGAAATGTCCCCTAAGATCAGATGGAATCAATGGATAGGGAGCTAGCTCGAAAATGCAATGATCACACTTGGATATTTTCAAACTTTCTTCATGCTTAAGAAACCAAAATGACTTCACTAAGCAAGTTCACTCCTCTGCAACTATACTGAACCATTTGCCTATAAATACAAGTGATATCCTTCATACAATTCACACCAAAGCAACCCTATTCCTTGCTTTCTCTTTCTCTTCTCATGCTTATGGGTTTTCAAAGTTCTTTGGCAAGAAGAATCGTTTTCTTCAAACCAGAGCTTCTCTTTGGAAAGTAAGCATTCTAACATCTCATGGGGGCTCATTTGAGGTGATCCAAGCACCTGGATCACTTATGTAGGTGGAGGAACACCATTGTTGCATTCACTTTGGAGCTGTTGCAGTTGGAGGTCCATAGAGCAATTCAGAAGGTTTCAAGCAAAGCCAAGCATCCAGACACGTTCCTTAGGGCATAGTGAAGCTATTCAGATGGCTGCAGCTCATCTGTAACTGAAGATTCATCCTCCTCCATGTCCACTTGAAGCTCAAATCGAAGGTGTCGGGTAGAGCAATTCAGAAGGATTGAAGCCACAATAAGCATTCAGTTAGCATCACTGAGTCCCAAGGAAGCTTTTAGGATCACTCACACAAGCCCAAGTGTTCCTCATCATCCTCACGACCTCCATTTTCAGAGGTATTTTTTCAAACTCCAACCCACTTATTTGAGTATTCTTTCTCATATAGCTCGATACTATCTTGTTCAGCATCATAAGAGGATTGAAAACCCTCTATCATCATTCATTTATCTTTCAGTATAACCATTTAATTTGATTTTCAAATTTTAGGGTTCTTCACGTTTTCTAGTAAATTAGTTAGATGTAGTTAATATAAATCTGTGTTAGTTATATATTTGAGTTCGTGAGGAAATTTAGAGCGAAATCCATGTTTATATCACCCTGTTTGGTTGAGAATTGAGCAAGTTAGCAAATTCAAAATCTTCAAGCTTGAGGAAGAAGACGACCATGGCTGTGGCGCGCAAAATTCAAATCCAAGGGTAGGGTTTATTTTATTTTGAGTGATATGCGTTTTACAAACGAAATCATCGTTTGCCCTAGTGGCCTCACATGCGCTCTTAGTCTCCTCATGCCTCAAGTATGGGGTTCGAATCCCCCTCGCCCCAGACTTTTTGATCCTTTTATTTTTTTTTCCAGATTTTCTAACTTGTTTTAAAACAAAACCAAATGCGCGCGTGTTATAGTCACCAACTGGCGTTTGGCCCAGTGGTGTTGTTTTGAGTGTGTGACTATAAGGGCGTGAGTTCAAGCCTTGCTAGGACCAAAACCTTTTTTTTTATCACTTTTCTCATTTAATTCCTTCACAACTTTAACCAATTATTTAACCTATCAAATTAATTCATTTTGACTTCATTTTTTACACACTTGTTGATTAATATACATATTTTATGAAAAAACCAAAAAATCACAAAAATATTATTTATTTTGTATATTTTTATTAGGTTCAAAATGGTGTTGTTTTAAGTAGTTTAAAATATGTTTTAATATATGTTTTCAAAAAAAACCTAATACCTCATGAATATTTTGTGGAAAAAATAAAATCCTAACCATTTAGGTCTTAATTAGAAATATATTTTGTCTTTACTTTAATTAAGTTGACTTTTGGTCAAAATTCAAACTATTTTCAAATTTCAAAGTAAACAGACGATCGAGGTTTTCAAACAACAGAACCTCGTATCTTTTCAACTGTTTCTCATAAACAGTAAATCATTTTCATTGGGCCTCTATTAGAGTGTAAGACCCAGCACCTTTTTCTTTTCATAGTTTATTTTCAAAAACTGTATTTACAAAATCTTCTTTCTATTTTCAAAACATTCTTCTGGTATTTGAAGGGCATTATTCCCGGTGAAACTCTTCAGATACCTATGGACCTTTGTCCATCTTCACTTCTTCTGTTTTCAAAACCTTTAACTGTTTATAATAAGTATTCAACTGTTATCAACAAAACAACAAAAACTACTGGTAAGGCTTTGTACATACTTCTTCAAAGGCCTCCACTCCGTCCAGGTTAGGCTTTACAAGCTTTCAATTTACAGTCTTTATTTAAATTACTGTCAAATATAGAATTGTTTATATATTGTTTAGAACTACGTCTGAGTGTAAACCCTAGGACATTTAAACTATATATATATTATAGGAATATGGCCTAGGATTGAGAATGTCTTCCCGGTGAAGGCTCTTTCCTAATTAGAGATCTGTAGTTCAAACCCCCAAGATGAATTATTCCCGGTGAAACATCTTGGCAAAAGCCTTAGAACCCAAAAATAGGACACATCCACCCAAAGAGGAATTATTCCCGGTGAAACCTCTTACCCATTTGCTTAAAGCCAAAATAAGTTCAAAACCACATAGCTTTCTCTTGTGCTATAACAAGGACCCTCGATGACCCTCGATTAGCCTCCTCTTGGGCTTTGTACAAGGACCCACAGGCTTCTTAAAAGCATTTCCAGCTTCCTCTTGAGCTTGTATACAAGGACCCATCAGGTTTCTTATAAACATAGGAACAGGTCTTTAGTTACCTTTTAGCCTATCCTGGTGCGTTTCTTCCATTCTTTAAACCAGACTTTAAATAAGCTAAGATTGTCTCAATCTCATATTGAATACACTTTTTGGAATGAGAGACATGGACAGTCTTTGTCACCCTTATCTTCATCAATCTTCCTTAGCAGAGTCTAGGATCCATATTTGCTTATCCTCAGTCAGTGTCAGCCTTAATCTTGGGCTTTAAAAAACATGATAAAAGTTCAGTCTTTTAATAGACAATTTCTCCAGCTGAGTCAAAATCCCTGAAAAAGGGTTAGCTTCCAAAAAACATAAAAATAAACTAATTTGTCAAAACCTCTAGCAGAATAAAACTCCCCCAGTGAGTCTTTCATTTTAAGTAGCCACAACCTTGGGCTTTGTACAAGGCAAATAAACCATCTTTCCCTGTGTCAAAGATTCCTAATCTCTAGGATCTTTTCCCCATAGAGTCTTCCATAATCAGTTTCTTTAAGAGTCCGCCACAACCTTGGGCTTTGTACAAGGCAGAAAATAATCTTTCCCCTAGCTAGAGTAGCCACAACCTTGGGCTTCATACAAGGCACAAATTAAATAACTTCCACAATTAAGAGTCAGCCACAACCTTGGGCTTTGTACAAGGCACACAAAATAGAGTCATTCATAGTCTTAAAAAACTCAGTTATCCTCAGCAGTTAGCCACAACCTTGGGCTTTGTACAAGGCACACAAATAGAGTCTCCCTAAGTAGAGTCAGCCACAATTCTGGTCTTTGTACAGAACACCAAATAAAATCCATCAAATAAACACTCTCCAATTAGAGTCAGCCTCAATTCTGGGCTTTGTACAGAACACAAATTCCCTGTAATTAACCCCCAGTAGAGTTATCTCCCAGAGTCAATAAAAACAATCAAAAAGCCTCAAGCTTGGGCCTCATGCAAGCCAGCTAAAGTCAAATATTTTATACAGTAGATAGACATAGCTTATCTCTATAGAGAGATATTTTTACTACTCTACCACATTCATACAAACAAACATCACATTGCATTTTAATTTTAATTAAGTCTCCCATTTAGGATTTTGAAAGGCATGAGCTGGCAGTGAAACCAGACATGTGATTAACTTTCCCTAATTTGGATGAGCATCCTTCTTTCATTCAAGAGGCATGTTGGCTGTCATACTTGATCAACCAAGTAGGCTCCCTCTCTTGAATGAAATGAATTCAGTTATTCTGTCACTCTTTTAATGTTGGTGGTGGAATAGTAGAAATACTTATCTATAAAGATGACTTCATGTCTCTTTACTGTAAACAGAGATTTAATTCAAAGCTTCAACCTTGAGCTTCAAGCAAGGCACCAAAAATAATTAATTTCCCTAGTTAGTTCCCCGAACTACATTAAGCTCTGACTTCCACTAGGGATATGTAGGCATGAGGTTCACAAGGAATCTCAGCGAGCTAATAAAATACCAAAAATAGTCAGTTTGTCTGTCTGTCTGTCTTTTTTTAATCAATTCAATTCTCTCTCCTAACACAAAGGAGAAACTTTCCCAATCATTAGCAATAAACACAATCACAATGACACAGAGAAGGTTCCCGTAGAGTACTACGGATATGTAGGGTGCTTAAACTCTTCCCTATGTATAACCGACCCCCCGAACTCCAGAATTTCTAGTCTAGGTGAAATCCCCACACTTAGCAAACTCCTAGGGTTTAGTTGAGATCTTTTTTCCCCTTTCCTACTCGTAGGACAATAAGAAAGTTTGTGTGATATCGTAGGAAGAACTGAAACAAAATTCATCCCATCCCGGGCGCATTCTCCTTCCAAATTTCGCGTGAAGGGTCTAGCGTGTCGTCCTCCCAAGTGAAACAGGGAGGTAAAAAAACGACACCACAGAAAAATGGCGACTCTGCTGGGGATATAAGTGTTAAAAACCTTGGTTTTTCATCCAAACCAATGGTTGACCTATTGCTGGTCCAGCCCCAATGAGGAATTAGGGATGCCAAATTCCCCCTCAAACAAGAGAGGTCCTGCCTAACCTTTGTGTCATTTCATGTGTTTGCTGCATTTATATTTGTATATTTTGTTTATTCTGTATCGGGAAAGGGCTTGATTCCCCCTTGTGGTGAGAAATCCTATACCCGGATTTGAGTGCAACATAAGATAGGATGGAGGATGTCTTCTCGGTGAAGGGCCTCTAATCTTGGTTTCCAAATCTACTCTTGGGATTTTCCTGGCTGGTTGTGATTAACTGCGCCAATGCATTCCGAGACTGATTTGTACCAGGAGGACCTAGAAACACATTAACCCCACTTAAAGCCTTTCTTAGGACGTAGAGCGGTGATTACGGAAGTAATTGTCACGCAGATACTACACTCGGAGAAAACTCTCTCATAGATACCAATCAACGTATCTTTAAGGTTGAGCAAAAACTCTGAGACCCCTAGAACCCGTTCTACAGGTACAAAAATCATTATCCTTAGTTTACCATTGGGGCGAGGTTTGCGTTATAACTTCATGACCACTATACCCTTCAACGCCATGTTTGTTAAAAACTCTTGTGTGTGCAGTCATGCATTCATGCATCATTCATCATAATAATTAAAACCAAAAAAAGAGTCTTTTCGAGTCGTTTTTTCAAGGAAACTAAATAATGAACGTTTTGAACTTCATAGAAAGAGAGAAACGGAGAAAGGACTTAAGGATCTATACCATGGATTACGGAAGAAAGAGAGCTAGGAAATACACCTTCAACATTCCTAAGGTAGAGGAATTGGAAAAGCTCGGAAAACTGGTGGTCAACCCCCAGGCTTTCAAGGAGAAGTATGGAAAACTTCTGCCTCTTCTCAGCACTGACATTGTGGATGGGATCCTTCCCATTTTGGTGCAGTTTTACGATCCAACGTATCACTGCTTTACCTTTTCAGATTATCAACTCATGCCTACGTTGGAGGAGTACTCTCGTCTGATTGGAATACCCGTGTACGCGCAAGATCCATACTCCGGTTTGGAAAAGAATCCTGACGACATTATCATTGCTGCAACTACTCCTTTGAACGTAGTCGACATCAGAACTCACATGGTGAGTAGAGGAGGAATTCAAGGATTACCCTCCAAGTTCTTGTTTGATCAAGCTCGGTATTTCGTCAGCATCCAGGATATGAGCGCTTTTGAAGAAATCTTGGCTTTGCTTATCTACGGATTGTTTTTGTTTCCTAACATTAACGATTTCGTCGAAATCAACGCAATTAAGATCTTTTTGATTGGAAATCCAGTTCCAACCTTGCTTGCGGATGCTTATCACTCGGTGCATTCAAGAAACCTGCAGCGAGGAGGATTAATCACATGCTGCGTACCGTTGTTATACGAATGGTTCGTCTCGCACCTGCCAAAGTCTAGCACTTTCTGGAACATGAGGGATGGCCTTTACTGGTCACAGAAAATCATGTCTCTCACTCATACAGACATTGATTGGTGTAGTCCTGACAACGATGAAACCAAGATCATCTTCAGTTGCGGAAGTTATCCCAATGTACCCCTTATTGGAACTAAGGGAGGAATCAGCTACAATCCAGCTTTAGCCCGTCGTCAATACGGCTATCCTATGAAAAATATTCCAAGTAGTATCCAATTGGAGGATCTGTTCTTCAAGAACATCGACGATCATGGTAACATGCTGAAGAAGGAAATAGTCCAAGCCTGGCGTCTTGTTCACACAAAAGGGAGAAGATTGTTAGGAAAACATCTTTGCATCTCCCTAGATCCTTACCTTCAATGGGTACGCGTCAGAGCATTCAAGCTCAGGATGCCATATCAACATCAAGAACCTATTCCCCTAAGGGAACCAATATACCTTTTCTCCACTGATGTTGAAAAATTGCAAGCGGCATTAAACAAGTTATGCCAAGAAAGGAATGCTTGGAGGAACAAGTATCGAATTGTCAACACGGAAAATGTTGAGATTCAAAACATCCTAAGAAGGAAGGATGAGTTACTTGAAGTACTCGATCGACAAGTGACACAATCATCACTTTCTCATAATATTCCTCCTGCTTCCTGGATCATCGATCAGCTCACATCAGAGAACGCTCAGCTCAAGAAACAGAAGAAAATGTTAGAACGTGAAGTCGGCTCTTCGTCAAAGTTTTAGAGTCCTTTCTCTTAGTTTCTCTATATTTCCCTTTTCAAAGTGTGTAAAAAACGGCGTTTTCGCTTAATTAATAAAAGTTTGATGTTTCATAACGTAATTATGGTGTTTCCTTGAAAAATAATAACTTAATTACATATCATGCATCGCTTTAGTCGTACACACTGACACGGGAATTGTCGCGGATCTAATAGTCACTTTCCTTTCTCCAGAAAGAGAGGAGGAGAAGGAGGTGAACCAAGACTTTCAAGCTGTCTCATCCATACAACACTCGTTCAAGTCGCAAGAAAAGAATGGAAGACTTTGAACAAGAGAATGAAGAACTCAAAGAAGAGATTAATACTCTCAAAGGTACTGTTGAAAGACTCAATAGTATGGTAGAAGCCCTGGTAGTTGCGCAGAATCGACCAACGCCAAAAGAACCACAAAGGACTGTGGTTTCCAAAATTGTTTCTACTCCTATTCCTCAGTATACCATGCCGCCCGATCGACCTTGGGGCATGCCGTATAACTTTACTCCAGAAGGGTACATACCTCCAGCTTCTGAAGTTCCAAGAGTCACAAAGGATATGCGTCCACCGGAGGGTTACAAACCTCTGGAAATTGAAGTTCCAAGAGCAACGACAATGGGTTTCACACAACTGAATGGTGAGATTCCAAGATCTGCTATCATGGCTTCTCCACGACCGATTATGCATACTTTTCCTCCACCGGGTGGGAAAGTATATCATCACGCTCCGAGTGAGGACGCTGGCGTGTATGAAAGATTGGACGAGTTCCAGTAACAGTTTCTGCAAATGCAGAAGGAACTCAAGACTCTCCGAGGACAAGATCTATTTGGGAAGAATGTTGCAGACCTCTGTCTAGTTCCAAATGTTAAGATTCCTCACAAATTCAAAGTACCAGAGTTCGAGAAATACAAAGGGAATTCATGCCCACAAAATCATCTCGTGATGTACGCTCGAAGAATGTCAACTCAGACTGATAATCAACAATTGCTCATTCATTATTTTCAAGACAGCCTGACTGGTGCTGCACTCAAATGGTACATGAACTTGGACAGTTCAGAGATTCGTACTTTTCGAGACGTTAGAGAGGCCTTCGTCAAACAGTATAAGTACAATCTGGATATGGCTCCTGACAGAGATCAACTCCGGGCCATGACTCAAAAGGATAGAGAAAGCTTCAAGGAATACGCTCAGAGATGGCGTGAAGTTGCTGCTCAAATTTGTCCACCACTTGAAGAGAAAGAAATGACAAAAATCTATCTCAAAACTTTGAGTCCATTTTACTACGGACGAATGGTTGCAAGTGAACCAAGTGACTTTACCGAGATGGTAAACATGGGTGTACGTTTAGAAGAAGCAGTTCGAGAAGGACGCTTGAACAAAGAACCAGAATCTTCTATTGGTCCAAGGAAGTATGGAAGTTGTCGCTACCGCGAAAATTAACAGAGTCGCCACTAACATATTTATCCTGAAAAGGAAGGGAATGCCAGTAAACCACAAAACAAAACAACGGTCTCACGACCAGAGAAAAAGGGCAAGGGAGTCGGTTACGCGAGGGGAAGGTACTAGCACCCCTCACGCCCATCGTACTCGATGGTATCCACGCCTGTGTCTAAATCTATGGGTGTGTAAGCAAACTACGCTAATCTGGACTAAAATGAATGCAAAATGTAGGGAAAAGAAAGTGTTATACTCGCACGGGCCCTACCCCGCTGCCTACGTATCCGTTTTGCGGAATCAGAGATACCGTAGCTCGGCTAACTAATTTTTGTTTGTTTTTGTGTTTTTTAGGTGAACTAGTTACATTCACACTCCGCTGCTCGACCTTTGGAGACTTATGCTTGGGAATGGAGCGGAAATAACAAGCTCTTAAGAAAAGAAAATCAAAGAGTGTGGTTTGTGTTTTAAAAGATGCATGAGGAAGACCTAAGCTAAGGGGGAAAGCTTGCTACCTAATGTTATCATACAAAGGGTATCAGTCTAAACTAATCTAAACAACCTACGAGGGAAAAGGGAAGCAAACAATGAGTCACACAAACGAGCATTCACTCGTAAAGCAAACAAACCAACGGTACTGACCGAGTGGTAGAAAAGCGGTCCCGCCATAGCCAAGGGGAGCAGCTCAACCCAAGTCAACCAAGCATTAGACCTCGTGAAAATGATCGGGCCATAGACAAGAGGGCGGACCCCTCTCAGCAACCAAGCCGTCACGGATCGTAAAGGAAAATGGTGCGTGCGTACACCGAGCATCAACGTCGAGCGACGCGAGCTATAAGAAAGGCGGGGGTCCGGCTACATGAACCCTTTTCCTGACATACTCGATAACAAGATCTTGTGATGGTTCAGAAGCGAGCCACGCGTAGCGTGCGCATAATGAACAGACTCGATGAGACTATGCGGGGGTTGATTGCTAACCCTTTCCGCGTGCCTTCCATGAGGACTTAACGGAGTGCCATATAGGACTTATTACACCGTGACTCCCTGCCGCAAAGCACAAATATAAACACACCAACAAAAACAGAGCCTCTTTCGAGGGCTTGGCCAGATGCATGTCTAGGTCCTACTTCTCATGTTAAAGGATGATGCGAGAAAGCGATAAAGTGAGAGAAAAGATAAAATGAAACGGAATCAATACCAAACGGATGATGATCCGTAAACTAAAGCGAGGCAAAGCGAAGAAACTAGAATCCCGCGAGCGAGCTAGCAAAGCAAAAGCAAATAGTCAGCACACCGATTAGCCATAAAGCGCACAAATGTCGACTCGCATGTCGAGCATAATCACGATACACCTGCAAGAGGAACAAGCAAACCAAACAAGCAGATATAAAGTAATAGGAATGTGTCTCCATGATGAGAACACAAAGCAGGTGAATGAACCCGTGTCCCGCAAGTAAAGCGGAACACTCATAGAATGAGCATCGATAGGTGACCGTCCAAAAGCCTCGCACACTAGCACACACGTTAGAGATAACAAGACACCGCAATCGGAATTGCGTTATTGCTATTCTAAAATAAACCGGACAAAGCAAACATGGAAAAGGGTGCGGTAATACGCGAATAAGCATGCAAAAATCAACACCGGAAGCCGACAAAAGTACCATCATGGAAACACAAAATTCAGCAATACAAATCATTCCACAAAATAGTACATCTCACAAGCTTTCCAACGATATAAAGAACATGCAAATCGAAGTTATGAGTCAAAAGATATGAACATTCAAAGTTGGAAAAAAAACTAGAAAAAAGCATGTAACCGGTTACATGAATCAGGTAACCGGTTACATCACTGGCAGAAGCCATTTTTGAGAAAACAGAGTCATGTAACCGGTTACATGAATCAGGTAACCGGTTACATCACTGGCAGTGACGAAAAAAGGTTAAAAACAAGTCATGTAACCGGTTACATCAATCAGGTAACCGGTTACATCACTGGCAGAAACTGGAAAACAGGGTCATGTAACCGGTTACATGAATCAGGTAACCGGTTACATCACTGGCAGTGACAATTTTTTGGAAAAAAAAGGGCATGTAACCGGTTACATGAATCAGGTAACCGGTTACATCACTGACAGTGACGAAAAATGACCAAAAACAAGTCATGTAACCGGTTACATCAATCAGGTAACCGGTTACATCAGCACCAGAAGTGAAAAATCAGCAAAATCAACATTCAAAAGCACTTCAATCATGCATCCAATAAGAGATGTAACCAAGCACGAATTTGCCTCAATTTGTACAGCATTATGAGCATCAAACAAGCACAATTAGGCATCAATCCACGTAGATTTCAAGTCATCATCAATAATCATCAAGCAACAAGTTCATGCAAGCATTATAACAAACACATAGTGCACCAAACTTGTATCCACATGCAATTGCAAGCAAAGATATCAATGGATCCAACATTTAATCATCATCAACATCAGTTACACACAATCAACCACTAGATCTAGCATTCAAATCATGTTAACATCTACAATTAAGCACTCAATTCAAGGTTCAAAGACTTACCGGATGAAGATCTTTACCCGACACGCGAACACGAACACGACACGAACGCGAACACGACACGAACGCGACACGAACGCGAAAGCAAGATCCAAGGGAGAGAGAGTGAGGCGCGCGAGCTAGTGAGGAGAGGGAGAAGAGATTCGAACTTCGATCTTTGATCTTCAATCCATATTGCTCTTGATTCTTGAAGAAAATTGATGAATATTGATGAAAGTTTTATGTAATTTGTGGTTTTGATTCAAGAGAATTGAGAGAAAATTGAGAGAAAGTGTTTGTGAAAATTTTGGTGAATTGAAATTATGAGAGTCCTCCCTTGATTTGTGAAGAGCAAAATGCTTATATATTGTCAACGCGAAATGTCCAAATTGCCCTCGGTGCGTCTCCTTTTGGCTCGTTTTTAAGGAAACTCGGTTCGGCTCTGAACTCCGGAACAAAACCAATGCCACTGCAGAGATGACCAAATTTGTGACTCGTCGCCGCGAGAATCACCTCAATCCGATAAGCGATGAAGAAAATACGCCTGTTTGAATGACGAGAAACGTCGATTCATCTGGCGCAACTATGCGAAATTTTGTGAGTACCGCTCAAAGAACTCGATAAAACTCCATCTTCGGCTCAGAATCTGAACAGGCATGTGTGACGAAGAATTGAAGCTAACGAAATTTCTGAGAGAATGCCGCCGGAATGGACTTCAGACGATAAAAATCGAAGAAGTTACGAATTTTCGAACTCGGCGCGACATACCCGAAAACACACTTTTTACCGAAACAACGCGACGATCCTTAAAATTCTGGGAATTTTCTATGCATATTTGGCCTTCGGTCCGAACATATGAAATCTTGGTAATGATGCCACGGAGCTCCAGTTAAATTTTCAAGCGAATCCGGCGAGCGGATTAGGAGATATGAATTTTCCGAGGCGCAAAACCCTACATTCAGCACTATTTTTCACTGCAAAACCTCAAGTAATTTGCCAATTTGGAGACCTTCCTCAAAGAATTGGCTTCCGAGCTGAACACGAAAGTTGTAGATATCGTCGAAACAGTGGGGACTACGCGGTAACTTAGCTCATATCACCTTTCCAATAGTATTTATGAATTTTCTCGTACTTTCACCGTTTAAACCATTTTTCACATTTTACCTTCTTAAACCCATGAAAACTCTTTATTATTTTTCTTCAATTTTTGAATGACGAAATAAACATCATTATTAACTTATAGCTCAAATAAAGAGGGCAAATTTTGGGGTGCAACAGAAGTTCCCTCCAGAAGAAAAAGGATCAAGATGTCAGCAATGTCTTGCACAAAATCAGAAAGAGGTTCCAACCTCGGGTTGCTACAGTAACTCCGGTTGTTAACTCAGCGCCAGCTTATCAACCTCAGGTTTCGCAACAACCATTTCAGCAAGGGTCACAACAACCTCAGCAGCAGGTTCGACCTCCAAATTTCAACAACAATCGGGTTCCAAGGTATCTTGCCTTTGATACCATACCAATGCCATATGCGGAATTGTTTCCAACACTACTGACGAAAGGACTCATTCAGACAAAGAGCCCTTCAAATCCTGTAAACGAATCATCATCTTGGTTCAAGGCTGACCAATCTTGTCCCTATCATCAGGGGGCACCAGGTCACAACATTGAGAGATGTTTCAGTTTCAAGGCCGATGTTCAAAGATTAGTGAAGAGTGGAATGCTATCCTTCAAAGATGCTAATCCTAATGTCCAGGCAAATCCTTTGCCGCAGCATAAAGAAGCTTCAGTAAATTTGATAGATCAACGCCCCAATGTCATTCAAATCTACGACATTCGTCAAATAGGGGAAAATCTCGTCAAGATGCACGCTAGACAAGCTGGGTATGGTCATGTACCACCTCACAACTACTTAACATGTGAAATTTGTCTAAAGAATAATCAAGGATGTGCTGTAGTTCAAGCTGCATTACAAGAACAAATGGACTTAGGATGGATTCAACACATCCGAGTCAAAACCGAGCACGACGTCAACATGGTGCAAGGATGTCCAGGAGAATACAAAATCTACAAAGTTGAAGATCTCGAAGGATCGGTAGTCAGGTTCCATAAGACTTTAAATGGACTTGCCTACTTTGGAACGGATTTCCATCCTTACAGTAGATGCAGAATCTGTCGAAGAAATTCACGAGGATGTTTGCGTGTTCGCAACGACATTCAGAAACTGATGGACGATAATACCATAAAGTTCTTGCCAACAGAGAAGATGACGAAGTATTTACCGTATCTCCTCAAATTAATCAAAATGAACCAGTGCAAGTCAAGTATGACAGCAGGAAGACAACAATTGCTCCATTAGTCATCTACTTACCAGGTCCTGTACCGTATGAGTCTGACAAGGCTATACCATACAAGTACAATGCTCTATCCATTGAAAATGGTAAGGAAATACCATTACCATCTGTTGTCAACATTGCTGATGTTAGTCAAGTCACCAGAAGTGGACGAGTCTTCAATAGAGCAACAAAAAATGTGGAAAAGCCTTCGGAAGAAGTACCACATAGGCAAGACAATCATCCGACCAATGATGTTCAAGCGAAAGAAAATGATGAGATCTTGAAGTTAATCCAGAGGAGTGAATATAACATTGTAGACCAGCTACTACATACTCCGTCTAGGATATCTGTTCTCTCCCTACTATTGAGTTCTGAGGCTCATAGGGAAGCTCTACAGAAAGTTTTGAAACAAGCTTTCGTAGAACCAAGTGTTACTGTGGGACAATTCAACGGTATCATTGCCAACATTTCCGCAGGAACTAACCTGAGTTTCTGTGATGAAGATCTTCCTGAAGAAGGAGTGGAACATAACCTTCCACTTCACATCTCAGTTAGCTACATGGGTGATGTTCTCACAGGAGTCCTAATAGACAATGGATCCTCTCTCAACGTCATGCCCAAATCAACATTATCAAGATTATCTTTCAAAGATTACCCGTTGAGGGACAGTCATGTCATCATCAAAGCATTTGATGGATCAAGAAAGTCAGTTTTTGGAGAAGTAGATTTTCCCATAACTATTGGACCTCAGATGTTCAAAATCACTTTCCAAGTTATGGATATCCCGGCACAATACAGTTGTTTGCTAGGTCGCCCATGGATTCATGAGGCTGGGGCAATTACCTCCACACTTCATCAGAAACTGAAGTTCATAAGAGATGACAAATTGGTAACCGTATGTGGAGAACGAGCTTTGATCGTCAGCAACCTGTCATCATTCTCCGACATAGAACCAAAAGACGTTGTTGGAACTAAATTCCAAGCACTTTCCTTGGACAAGGAAAAAGGAAAGGAGAAAGCAGCGTCTATTTCTTCATACAAAGATGCAATCCAAGTTGTAAAGGATGGCACTACTAGTGGTTGGGGGCACATTGGTATTCCTACCAACAACAAGAACAGAACAGGAGTTGGAATCTTTCCAACATCATCAAAAGCTATTCCAGGAATTGAGGTAGTTCTCCCAATTCAAGAAACTTTCCGCAGTGGAGGTTTTCTTCAACCTGTTCAACAAACAGTCAATACCATCGATACGGAAGACCCCGATGAGAATTTTGAAGTGGAATGTATGTCTTACCTTCTCGAGGCAGGATACATAGCCCTATCAGAGTCTGATTCACCTTGCTGTTATCCAACTAAAGGATCTGAAAGTAAGACTCAACCAAGCAGTGAAGAAGTTACTAACAGCTTCACCACCAGAAGTCATGGTTCATCAGAAGAAGTTCCTCATATCCCCGAAGAAACCTGGGATACATTAGGAGAACCAAGCGGAAAATTCGACTACATGGTGAAATACTCCGCTCCTGAAAGTTCAAGAATCTCTCTTGAAGACATTCTTCCGACTGGATGGAACATTGATTATGAGTACCTCTCTCAACCAAAAGAGATGTCTAACCCTTGCTATGCATCATCAGCATCTGGTGAAGGCATCATTGAGGATTATATCCCCAAGTCACCTTCCGAGGCTACGGATCTAGAGTTCACATACCTAGTCAATGCCATCTTGGGAGAAGAGCAAGACCAAAATACAGAAGAGGATGATCTCGAAAGTGTCTCCAACAACGAGTCTCTCCATTCAGAAGATTGGAAGTTTCCTCAAAAGAAAAACCGACATACTCCACTTGGAAATGGGTATGCTCACACCGCTCAGTCTACTGAAGTAGAAGAAGATCGTCTGAGTGTTGCAAAGACAATGGTTGGTAAATCAAGACCTACCATAGACCAGCTTAAGCCTAAGGTTCCAGATTACCTAGTGCACAATGGGGTTCGCCATTATTGGACAGCTGTTGAAATTTCAACTGTTGTTCGCACTCCTAAGTAGGAACTTTCACCGTTATTTTGTCCTCTCACCATAGCCCAGGGTGAAGAGATGTTTCATAGGGCTTTGCATTTTACTATTTCTTAGGAAAATGTCCCTCTTTGCTTCGCCCAAAGCAATAGAGTTTTGTTTTATAGGGTCTTTGTTTCAAGAAATGACTGTCAATAAATAAAAATGTCATTTTGTTCCTTCGTTAGTTTTTCCCTTTTCTTTTTTTGGAAACTGGTAATCCTAAAAAACACCCTAAAAAACATCAAAAATTCCATTAACTGCATACACCGAGTCTTCCCTCGTTGTCTAAATAAAACTTATCACACATATGCAGATTAATCATAAAATACCCCATTGAAACGAACGATCGTATGACTTCTCCAAGCTTTGGGTTTCCTGTATTCGAGGCAGAGGAAGAAGAAGACGAAGAAATATCAAAGGAAATTTCACGGTTACTTCAACAAAAGGAAGAGGCCATTCAGCCCTACAAAGAGCCTCTAGAGATCATTAACCTTGGTTCCGATGGAAACAGAAAAGAGGTTAAGATTGGAGCTTCGCTCAATTCAGAGATCAGAGAGAGTTTGATACAGTTGCTCAGAGAATTTTCAGATGTCTTCGCTTGGTTTTATCAGGATATGCCAGGGTTGGATACCAGTATAGTGGAGCATCACTTACCATTAAAAGCAGAATGCCCTCCGTTCAAGCAAAAATTGAGAAGAACTCATCTGGAGATGGCCATGAAAATCAAAGAGGAAGTTCAAAAGCAAATCAACGCTGGTTTCCTCGTCACTTCATAATACCCTCAGTGGTTAGCTAACATTGTTCCCGTTCCTAAGAAAGACGGAAAAGTCCGCATGTGCGTCGACTACAGAGATTTAAACAAAGCTAGCCCTAAGGATGACTTTCCTTTACCACATATTGACATGTTGGTGGATAGTACAGCAAAATCCAAAGTTTTCTCATTTATGGACGGATTTTCAGGATACAACCAGATCAAGATGGCGCCTGAAGACATGGAGAAAATAGCTTTCATCACCCCCTGGGGAACGTTCTGCTACTGCGTTATGCCTTTTGGACTAAAGAACGCAGGGGAAACATATCAAAGAGCCATAACTACACTTTTCCATGACATGATGCATAAGGAAGTGGAAGTCTATGTGGACGACATGATTGCCAAATCAGAAAATGAGGAAGATCACATACAGAATCTGACAAAGTTATTTCAACGCTTACGGAAGTTTCAGCTTCGCCTGAATCCCAACAAGTGTACCTTTGGTGTCTACTCAGGAAAACTCTTTGGTTTCATCGTCAGCAAACGAGGAATTGAAGTGGATCTAGACAAAGTCAAGGCAATTCAAGAAATGCCTTCACCCAGAACCGAGAAACAAGTTAGAGGATTTCTTGGACGTCTGAATTACATCTCGAGATTCATATATCTCATGACAGCAACTTGTGCTCCAATTTTCAAACTTCTACGGAAAAATCAGAGTTGTGTCTGGACAGACGATTGTCAGAAAGCGTTCGACAGCATTAAGGAATATTTGCTCGAACCACCCATCCTGTCTCCTCCAGTGGAAGGAAGACCTTTGATAATGTACTTAACCGTCTTAGAAGATTCCATGGGTTGTGTCATTGGACAGCAAGACGAGACGAAAAGAAAAGAGCATGCCATCTACTACCTGAGCAAGAAATTCACTGACTGTGAATCCCGTTACTCCATGCTCGAAAAGACGTGTTGTGCGTTGGCCTGGGCTGCCAAGCGTCTCCGCCAGTACATGATTCGACATACTACTTGTTTGATCTCTCATATGGATCCAATCAAGTACATCTTTGAAAAGCCTGCTTTAACTGGAAGAATTTCCCGTTGGCAGATGTTGTTATTAGAATATGACATTGAGTATCACGCACAGAAAGCCGTAAAAGGAAGTATTTTAGCTGAGCACGTGGCTCACCACCCACTCAATGGTCATGAATCAACCAGTTTTGACTTTCCGGACGAGGACGTCATGTACCTCGAGATGAAAGACTACGACGAGCCACTACCAGACGAAGGACCTGAGATAGGATCCCAGTGGGGCTTAATCTTTGACGGAGCTGTCAATGCTTATGGATGAGGAATTGGGGCAATCATTGTTACACTTCAGGGTACCCATATTCCATTTACCGCCAGATTAAATTTCAAATGTACAAACAATGAGGCCGAGTATGAAGCTTGCATCATGGGTCTCGAAGAAGCCATAGATCTAAGAATCAAACACTTGGATGTATACGGAGATTCTGCTTTGGTCATCAATCAAATCAAAAGAGAATGGGAAACACGCCAACCAGGGCTAATCCCTTACAAAGACTACGTGAGAAGAATGTTACCATTCTTCGACAGGGTAGATTTTCATCACATTCCTCGTGAAGAAAATAACTTGGCTGATGCATTAGCCACACTCTCTTCCATGATTAGGATAAATCATTGGAATGACATTCCTCAGATCGATGTTATGCGCCTGGATAGGCCTGCTCATGTTTTCACAGTAGAAGCAACCATCGACGACAAACCGTGGTATCACGACATCAAAAACTTTCTTCAAAGATAAGAGTACCCTCTTGGGGGATCAAAGAAAGATAGAAAAACTTTGAGGAGGTTAACTAGCAGATTCTTCCTGAATGAAGATGTTATGTACAAGAGAAATTTCGACATGGTTCTGCTCAGATGCGTTGACAAGAAAAAAGCAGAAATACTCATGAGAGAAATACATGAAGGTTCCTTTGGTACTCACACCAATGGACACACCATGACAAGGAAAATACTGAGAGCAGGATATTATTGGCTGACGATGGAGTCAGATTGCTACCAGTATGCAAAGAGGTGTCACAAATGTCAGATCTACGCCGATAGAATTCATGTGCCACCATCTCTTCTCAACATACTCTCTTCCCCTTGGCCTTTCTCCATGTGGGGAATCGACATGGTTGGAATGATCGAGCCGAAAGCGTCCAACGGACATCGCTTTATCTTGGTAGCCATAGACTATTTCACCAAATGGGTCAAAGCAGCTTCATATGCAAACGTCACAAGACAAGTTGTTGTCAGGTTTATCAAGAATCACATCATCTGTCGCTACGGCATTCTTAGCAGGATAGTCACTGACAATGGGTCAAATTTGAATAATAAAATGATGAAGGAGCTTTGTGAAGAATTCAAGATTGAGCATCACAACTCATCTCCTTACAGACCAAAGATGAATGGAGCTGTAGAAGCAGCTAACAAGAATATCAAGAAAATCATTCAGAAGATGGTCATCACTTACAAAGATTGGCATGAAATGCTCCCATTTGCTCTTCATGGTTACCGTACATCTGTACGTACTTCGACTGGGGCAACTCCTTTCTCCCTTGTATATGGCATGGAGGCAGTCCTACCTATAGAGGTTGAGATTCCATCAATGAGAGTCTTGATGGAAGCAAAATTAACAGAAGCCGAGTGGTGTCAAAGCAGATTCGATGAATTGAACTTAATCGAAGAAAAGCGCATGACAGCTTTATGCCACGGACAGCTATAACAACAAAGAATGAAGAAAACTTTCGACAAAAAGGTTCGACCTCGCACAATCAAAGAAGGCGACCTTGTACTCAAAAAGATTCAATCTTTTCTCACAGATTCGAGAGGGAAATGGACTCCCAATTATGACGGCCCATACCTAGTCAAGAGAGCTTTCTCAGGAGGAGCCTTAATACTCACGACTATGGATGGAGAAGAATTCATCCGTCCTTTGAACATCGACGCAGTCAAGAAATACTTCGCCTAAATAAACAAAAGAACAGCTCGCTAAGTTGAAAACTCGCAAAGAGCGGCTTAGGCAAAAAAACAGCGTCTCGGTGAATCGAAAACCCGAAAGGGCGATTCAGGCAAAAGTTAGAGACATAAAAAATATAATAATCAATCCCGGTAGACTTAAAACCCGAAAGGGGTAGTTTACGCAAAAGTTAGGGATATATGGCAAGTAACTGTGTTCAGGACAAACTTGATCATTCGAAATCCATAGCGGAGTATTCATCATCAGTAGGTCATCTTCTACAAAGCACGCATGCAGCGCAATTCAGAGTGGAAGGGAAAGATAACGGTCGTCACGTTTCATCGTAGCCCTTTTCCCGAAAATTACCAATTTCCAACTTTGTAAATACTCCATGGGATCAAGCATTTGGCTGGTTACCATTTCATCAATAATAATTTGAGCCTTGTGCCTTCCTTTGCAATCGAGTCTTATTCAGTTTCTTAAAATGTATTTTAAGTTTAAACAGTCATTTTCTTGAAACAAATGTTTTCATAAAAACAAAATGAATTTACTTGCAAAAATAAAGGTGAAATTTCTTTCTAAGGTTTACTTACAATAGGAAGAATGCAAACAGTTGCTCCAAGAACGGTTGAGACTCCGGGAACTCAGATTTCCCCATGAGGTCGCTTTGCGAACATCTCCCGATGACGGATCTTCACTTTAAATCGTGTCACTCACTTCCAAACAGCGGGTAACTGATAACCAGATATCCCCAACGGAGTGCGTCTCTCAAGAAGAAGACATCTTCTGATCAACAAGATTCAAGTCGTATCATAGGATTTCTAATCCATGACAATTCTATTCACATTCACTTTACATTTTATAATTGTCATAATATTCATGCATACATCACATCATAATTGCATAGTCAGCATAGTCTAGTTGGGCTTTGATCATCTTAATGCCCAAGTCACTGGGGCATG
The DNA here is from genome assembly GCF_029867415.1 of Vicia villosa. Classification (NCBI taxonomy): domain Eukaryota; kingdom Viridiplantae; phylum Streptophyta; class Magnoliopsida; order Fabales; family Fabaceae; genus Vicia; species Vicia villosa. The sequence continues at coordinate 82,439,234 of NC_081182.1, forward strand.
TACTCGAGTTTCCCCTGCAAGTTATGGAGGAACTTTCTTCTTCAAGACGACAGTTCGTACACAAAGATCTCCCCGAGCAAGTCAACAAATGGCAATCTCCTTTAAGGAGATAGTTTGTTGACTTTTGGAGTTCCCCAACTGAGATTCTCCCGCAGAGCGACACTCGACATCTTTCTTCAGATAAGATAGTTTGTTTCGCATTTGCCATTCCTCACAGAGTCGTTGAATATACCCAGCAAGGTCAATGGATGACAGTTTGCATCAGTAAAATAACTCTGATTCCCTGGCAAAGTTGACAAGCGACAAGTTTTCTCCCAGGAGGATGCTTCAACAAATCCCCAGCGGAGTCAGTAAATGATAATCTTCTTCAAGAAGATAGTTCAGATTCCTCAGCACGAGTCGCTGAACGACAGTTTTCGCCTCAGAAAATGATTTGTTTCCACCCCATCAGATCGACACATGATCCCCAGCGGAGTCAGTGAATGGCAGTCTCTTTCAGTAGAAGACAGTTCACTCGTTTCTTTTCACGGAAGGGTCAACAAATGGCAATCTCTCCCAGTAGAAGACAGTTTGATTCCCCTGGCAGTCGACAAATGGCAGTTTTCCTCCTAGGAAAACAGTTTGTCAATTCCCTGACTTAAGTCGACGAATGATGGTTTTCGTCCCGAAAACAGTTCGTCCACTTTCTAGCAAAGTTATTATCCCCTCAAAAGATCATGAGGCCATATGACATTCTTTCAAAGACGTCAAGTCAAAAGGAAAGATGGTGAAGTTTCTTTATTACCATCAAATGGCGTCTCATCTCCAAGTGCTGATGAGAAGTTTGATGAGGAAACAAACCTTTGAAGTTTCTTTATTACCATCAAATGGCGTCTCATCTCCAAGTGCTGATGAGAAGTTTGATGAGGAAACAAACCTTTGAAGTTTCTTTATTACCATCAAATGACGTCTCATCTCCAAGTGCTGATGGGAAGTTTGATGAGAAAACAAACCTTTGAAGTTTCTTTATTACCATAAAATGGCGTCTCATCTCCAAGTGCTGATGAGAAGTTTGATGAGGAAACAAACCTTTGAAGTTTCTTTATTACCATCAAATGGCATCTCATCTCCAAGTGCTGATGAGAAAGTTTGGTGAGGAAACAAACTTTTGGAAATTTTCTCTTTATCTGAGATATTGTCCAAATTATAACTGAGACCAGTTCCGCAATACAGACATCCGGATCGAGGGGAGGTTATCACAACTGAGACCAGTTTCGAGATATGGACATCCGAAACGAGGGGAGGTTGTTTATCATCATTATAACTGAGACCAGTTCCGAGATACAGACATCCGGATCGAGGGGAAGTTATCACAACTGAGACCAGTTTCGTGATACGGACATCCGAAACGAGGGGAGGTTGCTTACCTTTTTCTAAGTATCAACACTTAGTTGAAGAACATGGACTGCACATGTTACTTTGCCATCCATTCACCCGAATCCACATAACATGTTTCTACAGGAGTTTGTCTCCCTATCCCCCGCCAAGTGCGACAACGGGATCAAGTCATGCAAAGATTTTATCACTATTACATCTCAGAAGCGCCCAAAATTCGGGCATTCTTTGGTATTTAAGTCTCTTTCACTCTGAAGCAATCGAGATATTAATCTCTCTCCTTCCAGATAAAAGAAACTTAAATAGGGGCATCTGTCATACCCTAATTTTTAACCCCCCCTGAGATGTCATATCTTTTAAACTTTTCATCAAAGATAAAATAGATACTCAGAGAAGTCACTTGTTCATCTGATACCCAATCTAGGGTTTTGAGCCCCATCATGGACTAAAATCAGGGATTACATTTGGGAAACCCTAGAAAACTCTAGGGCAACACTCAAAGGCATCAATCATCTTCAAATAGCTCATATGACAATATCCATTGGGCATTACACTCCAATCCAAGATCCACGGTCATCAATTTCATCTGGTCGACAATTAGGGTTTTTTGACCTAATTCACCAAGAAAGTTGACTTTTAATCAGGACATGGATCCAAAACTCAAGACATGGTTCATGGACTTCTACTACCTCAATATAATCCATTTACATCATTCATTTGAGGAGAAGATCTTGATTCCACACAAAAGTCCAAAATCTCACTTTATCAGGAAAAAGTCAATTGTATAGGATCACCTTTGACTTTTAAGATTTTTGGTCAAACCATGACTTTTAAAGGTCAATATCATCAATATATGGTTATTAAAGTCATTTGACCAAAGGAATTCAAAGAGATTCATCAAGGAGCAAAAAGTCGGGAATTAGTGTTTTTGAAGGCATTATGGGAACTCAAAATTTCACCTACACAACTCAAAAAACTTCCAAAATGAAAGTTGTAGATCTTGCAAAATAAAACAACATCTTACAATACAAATTTTTTCAAGAAATCAATCATTTAAGAGATTTGGAATTTTCAAGCTTTAGGTTATAAAAACTTAGAAATTTTTCTAAGTGTTTTTAACCTAGTTTTCATCCAACTTTGGGCTCATTTTTCACAATTTTCCCAAATGATTATGAAGAAACCATAAACTAATGATTTGAAGTAGATGTTTAGGGCTTTCCAAATTGTGCTCAACCTTCTCCAAATTCATTTTGAGCTAGGAGTTATGCATGTTCAAAGTTGGACTCATGAAGTAAAATTATAGGTCATGCATCATTTTGGAACTTTGCAATTTTGTGCATGTAACCTCACTTATGGATGCTACACGACCCATAACACATCTGCAAACATGCCATGCATTCAATTTCACCATAACATGAAGATTGAAGAAGATTCCCAAAACAAGAACATGTGATTATGTAATGATTACATTTAGGAATTTATGGCAAATTGATGAATCATCAAAGGAATCTTCCCACCAACCAATTAGAGCTCATTCTGCATCAGAAATGACCCCTAAGATCAGATGGAATCAATGGATAGGGAGCTAGCTCGAAAATGCAATGATCACACTTGGATATTTTCAAACTTTCTTCATGCTTAAGAAACCAAAAATGACTTCACTAAGCAAGTTCACTCCTCTGCAACTATACTGAACCATTTGCCTATAAATACAAGTGCTATCCTTCATACAATTCACACCAAAGCAACCATATTCCTTGCTTTCTCTTTCTCTTCTCATGCTTATGGTTTTTCAAAGTTCTTTGGCAAGAAGAATCGTTTTCTTCAAACCAGAGCTTCTCTTTGGAAAGTAAGCATTCTAACATCTCAAGGGGGCTCATTTGAGGTGATCCAAGCACCTGGATCACTTCTGTAGGTGCAGGAACACCATTGTTGCATTCACTTTGGAGCTGTTGCAGTTGGAGGTCCATAGAGCAATTCAGAATGTTTCAAGCAAAGCCAAGCATCCAGACACGTTCCTTAGGGCATAGTGAAGCTGTTCAGATGGCTGCAGCTCATCTGTAACTGAAGATTCATCCTCCTCCATGTCCACTTGAAGCTCAAATCGAAGGTATCGGGTAGAGCAATTCACAAGGATTGAAGCCACAATAAGCATTCAGTTAACATCACTGAGTCCCAAGGAAGCTTTTAGGATCACTCACACAAGCCCAGGTGTTCCTCATCATCCTCACGACCTCCATTTTCAGAGGTATTTTTTCAAACTCCAACCCACTTATTTGAGTATTCTTTCTCATATAGCTCGATACTATCTTGTTCAGCATCATAAGAGGATTGAAAACCCTCTATCATCATTCATTTATCTTTCAGTATAGCCATTTAATTTGATTTTCAAATTTTAGGTTTCTTCACGTTTTCTAGTAAATTAGTTAGATGTAGTTAATATAAATCTGTGTTAGTTATATATTTGAGTTCGTGAGGAAATTTAGAGCGAAATCCATGTTTATATCACCCTGTTTGGTTGAGAATTGAGCAAGTTAGCAAATTCAAAATCTTCAAGCTTGAGGAAGAAGACGACCATGGCTGTGGCGCGCAAAATTCAAATCCAAGGGCAGGGTTTATTTTATTTTGAGTGATATGCGTTTTACAAAAGAATTCATCGTTTGCCCTAGTGGCCTCACATGCGCTCTTAGTCTCCTCATGCCTCAAGTATGGGGTTCGAATCCCCCTCGCCCCAGACTTTTTGATCCTTTTATTTTTTTTCCAGATTTTCTAACTTGTTTTAAAACAAAACCAAATGCGCGCGTGTTATAGTCACCAACTGGCGTTTGGCCCAGTGGTGTTGTTTTGAGTGTGTGACTATAAGGGCGTGAGTTCAAGCCTTGCTAGGACCAAAACCTTTTTTTTTATCACTTTTCTCATTTAATTCCTTCACAACTTTAACCAATTATTTAACCTATCAAATTAATTCATTTTGACTTCATTTTTTACACACTTGTTGATTAATATACATATTTTATGAAAAAACCAAAAAATCACAAAAATATTATTTATTTTGTATATTTTTATTAGGTTCAAAATGGTGTTGTTTTAAGTAGTTTAAAATATGTTTTAATATATGTTTTCAAAAATAAACCTAATACCTCATGAATATTTTGTGGAAAAAATAAAATCCTAACCATTTAGGTCTTAATTAGAAATATATTTTGTCTTTACTTTAATTAAGTTGACTTTTGGTCAAAATTCAAACTATTTTCAAATTTCAAAGTAAACAGACGATCGAGGTTTTCAAACAACAGAACCTCGTATATTTTCAACTGTTTCTCATAAACAGTAAATCATTTTCATTGGGCCTCTATTAGAGTGTAAGACCCAGCACCTTTTTCTTTTCATAGTTTGTTTTCAAAAACTGTATTTACAAAATCTTCTTTCTATTTTCAAAACATTCTTCTGGTATTTGAAGGGCATTATTCCCGGTGAAACTCTTCAGATACCTATGGACCTTTGTCCATCTTCACTTCTTATGTTTTCAAAACCTTTAACTGTTTATAATAAATATTCAACTGTTATCAACAAAACAACAAAAATTGCTGGTAAGGCTTTGTACATACTTCTTCAAAGGCCTCCACTCCGTCCAGGTTAGGCTTTACAAGCTTTCAATTTACAGTCTTTATTTAAATTACTGTCAAATATAGAATTGTTTATATATTGTTTAGAACTACGTCTGAGTGTAAACCCTAGGACAGTTAAACTATATATATATTATAGGAATATGGCCTAGGATTGAGAATGTCTTCCCGGTGAATGCTCTTTCCTAATTAGAGATCTGTAGTTCAAACCCCCAAGATGAATTATTCCCGGTGAAACATCTTGGCAAAAGCCTTAGAACCCAAAAATAGGACACATCCACCCAAAGAGGAATTATTCCCGGTGAAACCTCTTACCCATTTGCTTAAAGCCAAAATAAGTTCAAAACCACATAGCTTTCTCTTGTGCTATAACAAGGACCCTCGATGACCCTCGATTAGCCTCCTCTTGGGCTTTGTACAAGGACCCACAGGCTTCTTAAAAGCATTTCCAGCTTCCTCTTGAGCTTGTATACAAGGACCCATCAGGTTTCTTATAAACATAGGAACAGGTCTTTAGTTACCTTTTAGCCTATCCTGGTGCGTTTCTTCCATTCTTTAAACCAGACTTTAAATAAGCTAAGATTGTCTCAATCTCATATTGAATACACTTTTTGGAATGAGAGACATGGACAGTCTTTGTCACCCTTATCTTCATCAATCTTCCTTAGCAGAGTCTAGGATCCATATTTGCTTATCCTCAGTCAGTGTCAGCCTTAATCTTGGGCTTTAAAACAAGAAGTCTCCACTAGATAATCTTTTTGCCATTCATTTTAATAAAAACCCCTGGAAAGGGATAGCCTCCAAAATCACTCCTTCAAATCCAAAAAATCATTCTTTCAAAGAGATAATTCCCTAAAAGAGTCAAAACCCCTGGAAAGGGTCAGCCTCCAAAAAACATGATAAAAGTTCAGTCTTTTAATAGACAATTTCTCCAGCTGAGTCAAAATCCCTGGAAAGGGTTAGCTTCCAAAAAACATAAAAATAAAGTAATTTGTCAAAACCTCTAGCAGAATAAAACTCCCCCAGTGAGTCTTTCATTTTAAGTAGCCACAACCTTGGGCTTTGTACAAGGCAGATAAACCATCTTTCCCTGTGTCAAAGATTCCTAATCTCTAGGATCTTTTCCCCATAGAGTCTTCCATAATCAGTTTCTTTAAGAGTCCGCCACAACCTTGGGCTTTGTACAAGGCAAAAAATAATCTTTCCCCTAGCTAGAGTAGCCACAAACTTGGGCTTCATACAAGGCACAAATTAAATAACTTCCACAGTTAAGAGTCAGCCACAACCTTGGGCTTTGTACAAGGCACACAAAATAGAGTCATTCATAATCTTAAAAAACTCAGTTATCCTCAACAGTTAGCCATAACCTTGGGCTTTGTACAAGGCACACAAATAGAGTCTCCCTAAGTAGAGTCAGCCACAATTCTGGTCTTTGTACAGAACACCAAATAAAATCCATCAAATAAACACTCTCCAATTAGAGTCAGCCTCAATTATGGGCTTTGTACATAACACAAATTCCCTGTAATTAACCCCCAGTAGAGTTATCTCCCAGAGTCAATAAAAACAATCAAAAAGCCTCAAGCTTGGGCCTCATGCAAGCCAGCTAAAGTCAAATCTTTTATATAGTAGATAGACATAGCTTATCTCTATAGAGAGATATTTTTACTACTCTACCACATTCATACAAACAAATATCACATTGCATTTTAATTTTAATTAAGTCTCCCATTTAGGATTTTGAAAGGCATGAGCTGGCAGTGAAACCAGACATGTGATTAACTTTCCCTAATTTGGATGAGCATCCTTCTTTCATTCAAGAGGCATGTTGGTTGTCATACTTGATCAACCAAGTAGGCTCCCTCTCTTGAATGAAATGAATTCAGTTATTCTGTCACTCTTTTAATGTTTGTGATGGAATAGTAGAAATACTTCTCTATAAAGATAACTTCATGTCTCTTTACTGTAAACAGAGATTTAATTCAAAGCTTCAACCTTGAGCTTCAAGCAAGGCACCAAAATAATTAATTTCCCTAGTTAGTTCCCCGAACTACATTAAGCTCTGACTTCCACTAGGGATATGTAGGCATGAGGTTCACAAGGAATCTCAGCGAGCTAATAAAATACCAAAAATAGTCAGTTTGTCTGTCTGTCTGTCTTTTTTTAATCAATTCAATTCTCTCTCCTAACACAAAGGAGAAACTTTCTCAATCATTAGCAATAAACACAATCACAATGACACAGAGAAGGTTCCCGTAGAGTACTACGGATATGTAGGGTGCTTAAACTCTTCCCTATGTATAACCGACCCCCCGAACTCCAAAATTTCTAATCTAGGTGAAATCCCGACACTTAGCAAACTCATAGGGTTTAGTTGAGATCTTTTTTCCCCTTTCCTACTCGTAGGACAATAAGAAAGTTCGTGTGACATCATAGGAAGAACTGAAACAAAATTCATCCCATCCCGAGCGCATTCTCCTTAAAAATTTCGCGTGAAGGGTCTAGCGTGCCGTCCTCCCAAGTGAAACGGGGAGGTAAAAAAACGACACCACATGGTGGAGGACTTGGAATTTATCCTCTGTGCCATTCGTGGGAAGAAAATCAACTTCCCCTTAATGATTTTCAAAGGGCTTGTCGAAGCCGTTTCTATGGCTGCTGCCCGTCAAGGGGCTGTGACCTGTCTTCCATATGGAAGGCTCTTATCTTATATATTCCTTAAAAAGGGAATAGTAAGGAGGATGCGCAACTCTGGATCCATGGACATGTTCGAGGCAGAGAGCTTGCCCCTGTTGCCCCTAGAAGGCTTAGACCAAAGGATCAACTAGGAGGTGGTTTAGTTTAGGTTTTTATTTGTTTTAGTTTTTTGTAACCTTCAATGTTTTGGAAACCAGCTCTCCTGTAATGAATGTACTCTCTTAATATTAATGGAAGATGTTTTGAAGCTTCTTTGTCTTCTTCTTTTCTTTGCCATACATGTTCGTTTGAACACCAAGCCATTTTGGTGTTAGTTCAACCATTTTGGCTTACGTAGTATACTTCAATATCTACGTTTTTGCAATCTTTACTTCATGCATGCTTGGTTTGTATCTCTTCAGATACTTCCCGTTTACTCTTAAAATCCTGCGATCTTCTGCTAACTCTTCTATCTCGTAAGCGTTATTCGAGAATACTTTCAAGATTCGAAAGGGTCCCTCCCAGTGTGGAGACCATTTACCAAGTGTTTGATTCTTTCAATCTATAGGTAATATAACTTTCCAAACTAAGTCATTATTGATAAAAAATTTACCTTTCACCTTTTTGTTGTATGCTCTGGACACTCTTTCTTTTTGTCTTTTTATCATCTCCAATGCTCGAAGTCTGTCTTCGTCCAGGTCTACCAATTCATTCATCATCAACTCCCAATACATGTTAGGAGGGATTTCTGCCTGTCTTTGTATCCGAACTGACTGCAAATATATCTCAACTGGGAGTACTGCGTCATGCCCAAATGTCAATTGGAAAGGCGTAGTGTTTGTAGCTTCTTTTGGAGATGTTCGACAAGCCCAAAGCACTTGGTCTAAGGTTTTGTGCCAACTCTTAGGCTTTTTTCCCACATGTTTCTTTATGAGACCGATTATTATTTTGTTTGCTGCTTCGACTTGTCCATTTGCCTGAGCATAGTAAGGTGTAGAAGTGAACAACTTGAAACCCGTTTCTTTGGCGAAGTCTTGCATTTTCCGCCCAGTGAACACTGATCCTTGATCTGTGGTTATACTTTTTGGGATTCCAAATCTGTATATGATGTGTTTCTGAATAAACTCGATCACGGCCTCTTGGTCCACGTTCGTCAGCGGTATAGCTTCGACCCATTTTGTGACGTAGTCTATTCCTACTAGTATGTATCTTTGACCCTTAGAGGATTTGGGGTGAATTTCTCCAATTAAGTCTAGTGCCCAACCTCTGAAATGCCATGGTTTTATTATTGGACTTAACTCATTTGCTGGAGCGTGTTGAATACCTGCATGTTCTTGACATTCTTGACACCTTTTTGCAAATTCTATGCAGTCTTTTAACATAGAAGGCCAATACATTCCATATCGGAACAGAAGCCATTTCATTTTGTGCCCCGCTTGATGTGCACCACACGCTCCACTGTGTACATTTGAGAGAGCCAAATATGCTTCTGCTTCGCCCAGACATTTCAACAAGACTCCTTCAGGAGTTTTTTTGAACAATTCGTTCCCCATCATGAAATATGACAAGGCTCTATACTTCACCTTTCTATCCGTGTCTGTCGAAGGATCTTTTAGATAGTTCACAATTGGACTCCTCCAATCTGGGTCTGCTAAGGAGTCTATATTTAGTACTTCGAATTCTTCTTTGCTGGCAAAGCCTAATTGTGAATTCTCCAGGTCACTTGGGGAAAGTTTGGTAGCCATTGCTTTTCCTATTACTTTGATCAGTTCCTCTAATTTCTCTTTGGATACCCTATATCCCGAGGCTAACTGTGCCAGATCATTGGCTTCTTGATTCTTAGTCCTTGAGACGTGACTTAACTCCACATATTCGAATTTTTTAAGCAACCTATTTGCCATGACAAAGTACATGATCAAGTTTTCTTTGATGCATTTATATTCCTTCGTCAGTTGCTTAATCACTAATTCGGAGTCTCCTTTAATTTCGACTCTGGTTGCCCCCAATTCTAACAAAGCTTCAAGTCCAGCAATCAGTGCTTCATATTCAGCTTCATTATTGGAGCATAAGGGACCTTCAATCTTGTACTTGAGCTTTGTTGGAATTCCATCAGGAGAAATTATCAGCATTCCAACACTAGTTCCCTCTCTATGAGTCGAACCATCGAAGTATAGCTTCCAAGGCTTCAAATCTACATATTGTTGAGGGTTCTCAACCACTACATGGTCAACAATGAAATCTGATACAATCTGACCTTTCATCGCCTTAAGAGGTTGAAATATCAGTGAGTACTCAGTAAGAGCTAAAGCCCATTTGCCAATTCGACTATGCAATATTGGCTTTGATAGCATATGTTTGATAACATCACAATGAGATGAAACATAAACATCAACTGGCTTTATATAATACTTAAGTTTGATACAAGAGAAATATAAACAAAGGCAGAGTTTTTCTATTGCGCTATACCTAGTCTCTGCATCATTGAGTACTCTACTTAAATAATAAATGGCTCTTTCGATGCCATTTTCATCTTCTTGTGCTAACATACTGCCTATTGTATTATTTGAAGCTGAAATATACAGGCGCATGTGCTTCTTCCCATTTGGGGGAGACAAGATTGGCGGGTGGATCAAGTATTGCTTGATTTTATCAAATGCATCTTGATGTTCAGCACGCCATTCGAACTTTCCTTCTCTGAGACGAAGTAGAGGGGAGAAAGCTTGTGTGCGTCCACTCAAATTAGATATGAACCTTCTTAAGAAGTTTATCTTCCCCAGCAAGGACTGCAATTCTTTCTTCGTGGATGGAGGCTTAGTTTCCATGATAGCCTTCGTTTTATTCTGTTAATTTCTATTCCCTTTTTATGAACTACAAAGCCCAGGAAATCTCCAGCCTACACAAAGAAAGCACATTTAAGGGGATTCATCTTTAAGCCATGTTTTCTCATTCTTTCGAATGATTGGCTTAGATGATCGATATGATCGTAATCTGAGACAGATTTCACAACGATGTCATCTATGTATACTTGCATGAATGTTTCTATAAAATTATGAAATATAGAGTTCATTGCTCTCTGATAGGTTGCCCCAGCATTCTTTAAACCGAAAGGCATTACAACCCACTCATAGGTGCCTATTGCCCCTGGGCAACGAAAAGTTGTTTTAGACACATCTTCTTCTGCAATGAAGATCAGATTATAACCAGAGTATCCATCCAACATACTTAGATATTCGAAGCCTGCGGCTGAATCTACTAACATTTCTGCCACAGGCATGGGATATTCATCCTTAGGAGTTGCTGCATTCAGATCACAAAAATCTATGCATACTCTTAATGAACCATTCTTTTTAATAACTGGTACAATATTAGCAATCCATTCGACATACCTTGTGGTTTTGATGAACTTACATCGTAGGAGTCTTTCGACCTCTGCTTTGATCTTCAAATGAATTTCTGGTGCGAACCTTCTAGGAGTTTGCTTGATGGGCTTTTTTCCTTCCTTTATGGGCAACTTTAATTCAACCAAATCGCGCTCTAAACCAGGCATTTCATCATAATCCCATGCAAAGCAATCTTTGTTCTTCTTCAAAAGCGCGACAACTTTTGACTTTAGCGTTGGCGCCAGTTTTGCACTGATGTATGTTACCCTCTTCTGGTCTCCATCTCCGAGATTCACTTCTTCCAGTGGATCTTGGGCTAACATTTTGATATTTGCTCCCATTGGGTCTTTCTCGAAACCCAAAGGCTCTTCGTCGTAGATTGCATCCAATCTTTGACTTATCTCTTCTCCCCAAATCTCTTCGACTCGAACTGGATCTTCAGGTAGTTGAGGGATCATATGTATCCCCAGATCTGGTGTTTCCTCCTTTTTTAGACCTGCATTAACCAACATGTTTGACAATTCGGCTTCGAGAGCCGTCTTTCTATTATTCTCGGCTACATAAGCCGAAATCTTTTCGAAAAAAGATGACTCAGACATCATCAACGTCGTCATGCCAGCCTGTTGGCCGTATTGTTGGATAATGCTCCATTGGTGTGGTATCTTATGGGCCATCCATTATTTCCCTATTCCATTGGAAACCATTTGTGTGTAAAGACAAGTAATACAATGCATTCTTGTTTGGGGTGTATATATCTTCCGCAGCATGGCAAGGTCCTATGTTTGCCAAGTTCCTATCAAAGTTAGTCTTATTAACCTGGTTAACTTCAGCCATGTAGTAACTTTGATCTCCCTCAATATTCTCTACTATGTCATCTTCTCTCCCAATGGTTAACCTTTGATGCATTGTCGAAGGCACAGCAATAAGCCCATGAATCCATTCCCTTCCGAGCAAGAGATTATAATTTGCTTTCGTCGGTATGACCATAAACATAGTTGGCCTTGTGACTGAACCCACCGTTAGATTTACTTGGACAACTCCCAAGGTTTGCCCTATTTTGCCTTCGTAGTTAGACAAAACCATGTTATGTGGCCTTATATCAGTATCAAACATACCAATTCTTTTCAGCATGTATTGGGGCATTAGGTTCACCGCTGCCCCTCCATCTACCAGGACTTTATTAATGCCAACATTTTCAATCTTAGCCCTTATGTAGAGTGGTTTCAAATGTTTCGCATACCTTCATCAGGCCTTTCGAAGAAGGCATTCCGCTCTTCAACTGCACCATTGTTCAGCATATAGTAACACACGGGTCTGTGTTTTGCCATCTCTTCGACGTCAGCCTCTTCACAATCTTCAACTTCAGTTTCTTGATTAAACTCATGAGGGAGTACGGATACAACATTGGAGTTGAGGTTTATAGATGATACTCCATCAGAGTCAAAATCATTTTTCATTCTATCATCTTCTTTCCAAAGGCTGGAATGCATCTTCTCCTCTTCTTTCTCATTTTCAGAATCGAACAACTTGCGCTCCACTGGAGGTTTGCTTGTCCTTGCCCCCTGCATTGGGATTTGATTGCTACTTGTCTCTCCAGCCTCCCTTGGTTTGAATTCCCTTTGGGCTTTCTTCATCCTCTGATGCCTTCTCCATTGGGATCTAGACATAGGATTTTTACTTTTGTAGTTCTCCAACCTGTACATCTCTCGATTGGAAGTCTAGAATTGCTTCCTATATGCCATTGCAGTTCTTCCACCTTGGTCCCAACTTCGCCATTTGTTGGTTCTGGCACCAGCTTGCATCCATCTGTCCCTGGGTATGTCCGCAGGCACTTTGAATGTGACCCTTCAAGCTCTAGGATGTGGGTTGTCAGGCCTTCTCGATGGGATTCGGTTGTCAAACCCAAACAAGTTAGGACGAAGCCCCTGAGTCTCCCAGCTCATGTAATCATACACCCTTTCGAATGATCTTGCTAGCAATTCGTCATAGACTGCACCACATCTAGGGCATAGTGCAACTTTAGAATTGTCGTTATGATACCTAACCAAGAAACCAACCAAGCTTTCTTCAGACCTTGGGTACACTTTCAACAACAGGTTTCCTCCTCTCCAAGGTTGCTCTAATCTTTCTCGCAAAGCCCTCTCGAAATTGGCCTGGACCCTCCGATTTGTCATAATTGAACATCTTGGGCACATCACCCTTTTTCCACCATTCTTTATATGAAAAACCCAAAGATAATCTTTCAAACCGTTTCCTCTTGGCGGAATCTCAATGTTTCCTTTATCCCTTATCAACCATTTTTCTAGTTCTTCGATTTCAGATAAAGGACGTCTAACATTGACCATGTTAACAACAGCTGGAGGAACTTCAGAAATTTGTATCTGTTGAAGCTTCATTGTGAGGTCTTCAGTGGCCTCACTTGTTTTTCCTTTCGGATCTTCAGTCATTTCAGCATCGAAGGATCCTTCAACATCAGCATTGAGGATCGGATTGGCACTTAGGCTTTAAGTAGCCTGCTTTCCATCTGAAATTATCTTTGATCCAGCAGCATGAATTTCAGATACTTCCACCATGTTGACATCAAGTGGTTCACACAAGTTAGTGTCAGCCACGTTCAAAGGATCTGCGTCAACCTTCATAGGGTTCTTGCTTTTGTCAGCGAATTTCAAACGTCCATCCTTGATAGCATTCTGGATTAGATCCCTGAAAAGAAAACATTGTGAGGTTTTGTGGCCTAGAAAACCATGATATTTACAAAAACCTCTCTTCTTCCGTTGTTCTAATGGAGGAATTTTAGAATTAGGAGGCACTATCATTTGACCATCTTTCACTAGTAAATCAAATATCTCGTCACACTTAGTGACATCAAATGTATAAGTTTTCTTGGGAAACCTATCACTTTTATCGTTATCTACTGGATTTCTTCCATTAGAAGGGGTGAGTAATTTGCAAGCATAGGGTGGCGCTTCTTTTAACTCGGCAAGATCTATTTCGACCTCTTCCATGTCGTATGAGTCTTCGAAAGGTTCGCCATCAACTTCGTCTGCTTCGACGTATGCTACTCTTTCCTTCTTATAACTCTTACTTACTCTGGCCTTTTCTGCTTTTAACCGTTCGACTTGTCGAATCCTATCTGCCAATTGGGCCATATCTCTCAGGTATTGAGTATCCAGTTTCTTTCGAATTGAATAGTCTAGGCCACTTGCAGCCATTTCAACTAATTCATGCTCTGGGACAGCCGTGAAGCATCTTGATTTCAGCAAACGGAACCTGTTTAGGTAATCGTCAATAGACTCCGTGAATCTTCTTTTGATGCTAGCCAATTCTATCAAACTTATCTTGGTTTGACCCATGTAAAATTGTTCATGGAATAATATCTTCAAGTGGGCCCATGCATCTATGGAATTTGGAGGTAAGGTAGTGAACCAGACAAACGCATTTTTTGTCAGCGAACTAGGGAAGTATTTAATCCTTAAATCCTCATTCCCTGCTAAATCTCCAGCTTCTGTCAGATACCTGGCAATATGTTCCACCGTTGATTCATTAGTGTCCCCTGAAAACTTAGTAAATTTTGATACTTTGGTGCCCCTTGGCAATTTTGTTTGCATAATATAATCCGCTATGGGGGATGTATAATTTGGACGTCGAAGTCCAGTACTGAGGCCATTATTGGCCATAACTCTCTCTATCATGGCAGTTAGGTTATTTTCTGTGGCTAGCTTTTCTCTCCTGACTCTCTGAACTACTTCGTCTGGGTGTTCGTTCCTACCTACTACCCTTAATCTGGGTCTTTCCTCCTCAAACTCTTGCTGAATGGGGACAGTTCTTTGGTTCGAATCCTCTAAATCTATTACCCGATTCCTTTCGACCGTTGTTGTTCTTTGTGGAGGAATTACGCCAGCATTGGTTGTACCAGACGGAGGAATCACGCCAGCAGTGGTTGCACCAGGCGGAGGCACCGCATTTTGGATACGTTCTAGAATGGGGTCTCCTTCTCGATAAGAGGATTGGTTATTTCTCCGCTTGGGTTGTGGAACACCCATGAATTCTGCCATTCGATTCATTTGGGAAGATATTTTTTGAAAAGTTTCCACATTCTCTCGACTAGCATTAGAAATATTAATTGCTAATGGATTCAAGATTGACGATAATTCTCTGGCCAGAGTTCCTAACATATCGTGATTACTTGCGTCCATCTCTTGTCGGAATGCTGCTTGATTGCTTGTGGTAAAATTGGGTATTTGGGCAAAGAAGCCAGTATTTTGTGCGCTTCGACCTACTGAACCAACATTTGGAGAAAACGCTGTCGGATTTGTGGTGTATGTGGGTCCTGCCCCCCGTGTACCTGTCATGTATGGATTTGGCATGCCATATAGACTGTTTGTTCTCCATTCGAACGCGGATGATCCTGGGGTAAATAACTGATTTCCAGCATTTGTCGAGGCAAATTGCATTCCGCTAGCATTTGAAGATGAGGGCGCGGTAGTCGATATTGAAACTGGATTAGTCCCTGTCGCTGATGCATTATTTTCAGGTATAGCATGGGAATTATCCATGGGTCTCGATCCAGTTGGACCTGGTATATCCTGCGCTCCTTGAGTAGAAGTCGAAACATGCGTGGAATTTGCCGCTCCAGTTCCCGACCCTTGTGGGGGATCCTGATCTCCCCCTGCACTGGCCGTAACGACCATTTTCTTGCTGTACCTTCGTTTGGGAATCGGATGTGCACTGTTTGTTAATTTACCGTTCCTAAGGTTCATACAAGGTCTTGATATTTTCTAGACAAAACAAAACAATCGATTAATAACAATCTGCTTGACACTGTCCCACCGGGTGTGCCAATTTGTTTACGGTGATTTCCGGTAAACAACCGCTAGTCTTCCAAACTATAATAAATATGATTTGGTTACTCGCAGGATCGACTAGATTGATCCTAGGACATAGTCAAAAAGGTTGTTATTCATGATAGTTCGAATTATGTCTATGATTGCTGTGTCTCGAAATGAGAAATACTTAATCAAATAAATAAAGATTAGCAATCACCTTGTTATACACGTAAATATAACATCAGCGAAAGGTAAGTTAAAGATAAAACATAAGACAAAACTGTAAAAGTGCAAGAATCTAAAAGTGCAGAAAAGTTAAATGCTTCGAAGATAAATGACATGAAAATAAAGAGTGCAGGAATGTAAATGACAGAAAGTAAATGAAATCGCAGTAATATCGAAAGATACTTGAATAAAGGAAAATACACATGTATTTAAATGGTGTTGGTGTCATACGTACATTTCTCAGCGAACTCTTTCTCTTAACACTTGATACTTGAGCAATATGTGAGTGATTTGTACAAAATGAACACACGGAATCCTAACATTAAGACCCTTATTTATACTAGTTTCGACCCTAACGGTCCTACACTAATCTAATGTCAGGTTGCCCATAAAAATCCAGGGATGCCATCTGTCTTCGTGCGGTTACATAAACTACTTCGAAATTCAAATCATCCCGCCTGAATCTTCCTTCGATGCGTGGCAACATAATTATAATCGAGAATGCCACGAAAACACGCTAAGCTTCAGTACTTCGCATATTTCGCAAAAACGTCTAAGTCCCAAAGACCATTCTTCTCGAATTTAGCTTCGGCGCTCACTCTCTTTGTTCCAACTTAAACATCATTCTCGAAGCATGGCCATCAGTAGCCATTCTCTATCTTCGAAGATGGTCATGAGTAACCATCTCCTTCGAATTTCAGACCTTCGAAGGACATTCTTCCCAAACGAAATCTTCAGCTAACAGTCCTCCATCGTTCTCACTCGCTTTTGGACTAGGGTCTCGTTGAAGTGTCGTCTTGAGACCGTTTTGAGAGGCCTCTAGAAAATTTTTCCTTATTAGAATGAGAGATTTTGATGATTTCCTCATTAAAATGATCTACATATTCATGTAGAGGCTCACCCTGTCCATGGTGGACGTTGAAAAGGCTCATGTTTGACACATTTCTGTGCTTGCTAGTGGAGAATTGATAAATCATTTTCCTCGTCGGATCTTGATAGCTGGTTATAGAGAATCAGGGAAGACTCGTGTAACGTAGTAAGGTGGCATCCTTCAGCGTGCGTGTCATTAATTTGTACTTAAGTGAGTCAATATCTTCGATGATGACCATTTGAGTGTTGACCATTATGATGTGCTCCTGCAAGTCGATTACTTCGTCAAAAGTGGCCAACGGGGCGACTTGAACTGATTTTGGACTTGGTCATCCTAGATTTCTGCAGTCAGAGGTTGTTGATCAACTGAGTCTTATAAGTCACCCTCCTCTAGTTGAGGATGATGTTGATTCTTCTACAAGGTGTGCACGGTGCCTTGCAACAATTCATTGTGGTGGTGCGAATTTTCCATAGAAGCGAGTAGATCCTATATGGTAGCCTGCGAATTGTGATTGTTGTTGCTTTCCCTTGTCATATAAGGATGGCGAGCTTCTTAGTTCCCAATTTTGTGTGACTCAAACAAGTTTTACTAGAGCCCCACGGTCGGCGTCAAATGTTCGCGCAAAGAACGCTAATTGGATAAATCTTCTAATGCTGGTCAGAAAGAGCCACAATAAGTGTCTTCTTTGTTTGAAATTGAGTCTGTCTTTTTGTGTTTGTTTGAAATATACTCATATTTATATTTATTTCCTTAGCCTGATATAAGACAACAAATATAAATGTTGTTTAATCCTCATGCAGAGCCGTAATAGCCAATTACCCAATCATTATTGCATTTAGGAGACATGTCTAAATATGTTGACGTCACATGATAAACGCCCATAAAGGCTTACCTTGGATATGTTGACCTTGAGGTGGCCTATATCACGCCTAGACTCGTTGATGGGTCATGCTCAACTTACGCCTAGACCAAACCCATTATCTCTGCACATATCCACCAATTTCGAAATATACACAACCTAAGTATAAAAGTAAAGTTATTTTGACTAATCCATCTAATTTATTTGACCAAACTCATAATCCTAATCTTTGCGACATTCCGAGATGCACAAAATGCAAAATTAATTTTGTCCTTAAATATTACATTTATACATTTTATTTGACATTTGACACACGCGATAAATGAATCAATTTTTTTTCAATTTATTATTTATATATTTACTTATGCAATTTTTAACTTAATACTAAATAAAAAATCATCTCCTTACCCAACACTACCTTAAAAAATTTACAATTGGGAGACAAAAATCTTTTCTTGACATAGGTATGAAAAAAAAAACAACACTTACGCATTATTAATCACTCATTCAAGTAACTTTAACATTCTAAAACAAGAAGATAACAATATACTTTTCAGCAATGCTATGTGTACACTAAAGTGTACACCTACACCGTATTGGTGTATGTACGGACGGTACTATTCACCATCCGTACATGAACAGTGCAATATTATATTAATATTTTTTTGGCTTAAATGCAATTTTTGTCCCTCTATTTATCTTTTATTTTGATTTTAGTCCCTTCATTTTAAAATCCGTGTTTTTAGTCCCTTTTTAAAGATTATTTCATGATTTTAGTCTCCCTTTTAATTTGAGATCAAAATTTAATGACATGGCACTAAAATGATGATGTGTCATTGTCATATTTACCAAATTTAAATTCATGTTATTTTTATTAATAATAATAATTTTTTTATTTAATTAAAAATAATTTATTATTCTTAAAAATCCAAAAATTAATTAATAATATTTAAATTTATTCATTTCAATCCCTAAATTGAAACAAAAAAAAAACCCAGAAAAATATGATCAGATTAAACTTATTCATTTCAGTCTCTAAATTAAAACCAAAAAACCCAGAAAAATATGATCAACAAAATCATAAATTTATTCGTTCCAATTTCTAAATTAAAACCAATTAACCCAAAAAATATGAACAACGAAGAAAAGATACCAGAAGTAAAACCCCAAACCTAAAGTGGCTAGTTCATCTCCCATGAAGAATCAAAGGAGTAAATCCATCCATCTATCAATGAATCTTTGCTTCTTGATGTAAATGGAAATGAATAACCAGTAACGCATAAACATTGACAACCACCACGCTATTTCAACAACCCATGTTTTTCAATTACTTTCTTTTTGAAAAAATAAATTATAGTTGTGTTGTTGGCTGTGGGAAAGTAGATCTGGAAAACTCAAGACCATTTCATAATGGTTACTCAATAAAAGGGAATGGCTGAGAAAAGGGAATGCTTCGCAAAATATTTGGATTTAGTTTCAACTTTTAAGTAGGTTGAAATCACCCAGAAAACAAGAAAAGGGAATGGCTGAGAACATAACTCAAACTATGAGTGGTGGTGATTGTGGAAGAAAGGGCTTTGGAAAGAAGTGGCGGAAGATTCAAAATTTGGAGAGCTTTTTAAGACACATTTATCCAAAAAAATGTGTTAGGTTTAAAAGATTAATTTTGGAGTTTTGATATAATAATAGTTGACGATGAAGATGGTAGTTTTTAGGAATTTAATTTTTTTTCAATAGTTTATTTTGGTAATTAAATGTTCTACAGTTATCCTTTTTAATTATAATTTTTTAATTCAATTAAAATTTATTATTATTATTTATTTTTTTATTTTTAGATTTTTAATAATAATAAAGTATTTTTAGTAAATAACATAATTATTATTATTAAAGAAAAAGACATGGATTTAAATTTTTTAAATGTGACAACGACACATCATCACTTTAGGGCCATGTCATTAAATTTTGGTCTCAAATTGAAAGGAGGACTAAAATCCTAAAATAATCTTTAAAAAAGGACTAAAAACACTGATTTTAAAATGAAGGGACTAAAATTGAAAAAACATATAAATAGAGGGACTAAAATTACATTTAAGCCTATTTTTTTTTACGTTTTTTATTTATTTTTTAAAATATTATTTTTTAAAAAAATATTTTTTTTATATATTTTAAAAAAATATTTGACAATACCTGCAGATTTACTTCCGGATTTACCTGCATTTGAAATTACCTGCGGATTTACCTAAATTTGTAGGTAAATTCGCAAGTAAATCCGCAGGTATTGTCAAATTCGTAGGTAAATCCGCAAGTAAATCCGCAGGTATTGTCAAATCCGTAGGTAAATACGCAAGTAAAATCCGCACGTATTATCAAATCCGTAGGTAAATCTGGAAATAAATCCGCAGGTATTGTCAAATATTTTTTTTAAAAACATAAAAAAAATAATATTTAAAAAAAATAATATAATATTGCACTGTTAATGTACGGACGGTGAATAGTATTGTCCGTACATGAACAGTACCGTCCGTACATACGGTGTAGGTGTACACTTTGGTGTACAAATAGCATTATTGTATACTTTTTCAATGGATGACAATAACCTTTCAACTTTAGATTCTAAAAAGGACCCGTGATTGATGGTTTTGGGCAAGACAATTTTCAAGTTATCGACAGTTTGAGTCTTGCAGTAACACACCAATATTTTATCATTATATTCTATCTCTCTCCATTTCTATTATATTTTTCACCTATACACACACAAGTACTATACAACTAGTATATCTATCTATACAAATACAATCAACTACTATTCTGACCGTGTACCCTCATACATAGTACTACCTTTGCTATGCTACCTTGTCTTTACTCTTGTTCTTGTTCCTAAAACTGGTCTGGTTGTTGCATTCATTCAGAGTGTTAGGTGGATAGATAGATAGATAGATAGAAAGAAAGAATCTCTCTTCTTCTTATCTCTTTCCTCCTTCCATAATTCACTTCAACAACGAAGAAACACTCTCTGGTTAGTAAATCTCACACCTTTTTGTTCTTTCTAACTCAACTACTGTTTTTTTTTTTTTTTCATTTTTCACCATACCCAACAAAATTAAAACCAATAATCTTTCTGGGTTTTCTGTTTTTACTCTTAAAGTTGAGATTTTTATAGTTTTCCAGTTTAATTATCTTCTAGTTTTTTTTTTCAGTCTGTGATGGATCTTAATTATGTTTGAATTCTTATCAAAGTGCAAAAAATTGAATCTTTTTTTGAAACCATAGATTGGATTTGATGGGTGAAGTATGTGAATTTCGAAGCTGGGATGAATTGATTCCTGATGCATTAGGGGTGATCTTCACAAATCTTTCTCTACAAGAGAGAGTGACAGTGATTCCAAGGGTATGCAAATCATGGGCTAGAGCAGTTTCTGGACCTTATTGTTGGCAAGAGATAGACATTGAGGAATGGAGTAATCACTGTCAACCTGACAAACTTGACCAAATGCTTCATATGCTTATCAATAAAAGTTGTGGATCTCTCAGAAAGCTGTGTGTTTCTGGTCTTCAATCTGAGTCCATTTTCACTTTCATTGCTGAAAAGTAAGCTCAATTAACTTCATAGTCTTTCTTAATTATGATGTTGAAATTCGGCTTTAATTTATTTATAGATCTTAGTTTCTTATACAACATTGTTTTACTCTTTTGCAAGTGCTGGATCTCTTAGGAGTTTAAGGCTGCCGAGGAGTAATATGAGTGATTTGGTTGTGGAACAAATTGCTGGAAAATTTTCCATGATAACTTTCTTGGATGTGAGCTATTGTATCAAAATCGGCGCGTCTGCTATTGAAATGATTGGCATGAACTGCAAAATGCTAGAAGGGTTGTGCAGGAACATGCATCCGTTGGATACCGCAGACAAGCCGCTACAAGACGACGAGGCATACGCGATTGCAGCCACAATGCCTAAGCTCAAGCATCTAGAAATGGCTTATCAAAGGATCAGCACTTTGGGGGTTGTTCGGATATTTTCGAGCTGTCCTAAGCTTGAGTTTTTGGATCTGCGAGGGTGTTGGAGTGTTAACCTTGATAATAACGTGTCTGCGAAGCAGGGTTTTCCGAAACTTAGAGTTTTGGGGCCTTATGTTCTTGGTGCCTATGAGATTGATGATTGGGATGATGATTACTCCGATGTTTCGGATGACTTTGCTTGGAATTTTGAAGATGGTAATGATTACTATGTTGATTATGATAGTGATGGTTATGAAGGGAGAATAGAAGATGAACTTGAGTTTGGATTTTATGAAGGGATAGAAGATGCTGCAATGTATTGGCCTCCATCTCCATAATTTGAATGTGTTTATATTTCACTAATTATTAATACCTCTTGCGATTTATTATAAGAAAAAATTCACTTTTTAAATACATTCAATAATCAATGGATTTGAATCTAGATATATTCAGATATATTGATTATTGAATGTATTTAAAAGATGAACTTTTTCTTTATAATAATGAATAGAAGGAAATATTAATTGTATGGTTTTTCTATTGTGTAACTAATGTTTCAACTTGACTTTTATGTATTCTTCTATCAATTAATTCATGATGTGTGTTTTTTCTACGAGATGGTTTTTTATTAATATTTTTAAAAGCCTTAGAATACAAGAAATAAGAGTTGGGTTTTGAGAAAAAAAACAAAGCTTTTAAACATCATATCTTCTCTTCTATTAGGCCAAGTATCTTGAATATCCCAATTTCTCCTGGATTCAAGGTAATGAAATCACTATTAACTTCAATATGATTGAAGACATTTCTATGATCACCTTTATTCTCAATCAGTAGTGGAATTTATCTGGCATAACTCCTATTCAAGATTTCTTACAAGACAAGATTTGCAAATGGTCCCATCCCCTTTGATCTTAGATCGGATAAGTTAATATGGAATCAATCTTCTCCGGGTGAATTATCCCTTAAGCAAGCTTGTTAGTACAAGAGATATCTAAAGATTGGTGCTAGTTTGTTTTGTCTAACTATTTACCTCCCTCTAAATCTTTCTCGATTTGGAGAATTTTATTAAACAAAATGCCAACTGATGAGAGGCTGCTCTTTTCTTTCTAAATGAAACCTTTTGTAACATCAATGAGAACTTCTTTAAATAATCTAAGAATTTTGATTTTTAAAGGCATTCTCAGAGACCATAATAGTTGTTTTTTTGAGCTTTCTCAAATTTTGTAGGTGTCACTAACTCTATCAGTGCCGAACTCTCAAGTGCTAAGAAAACCGTTGAATTTGCCAATGAGAATGATTTTAGTACAATTTTTGGTTGAATCCGATTCTCCCTTAATACAATATTAGTACAATCTTTTCACCATTCTCTCTCTTTATATATATATATATATATATATATATATATATATATATATATATATATATATATATATATATATATATATATATATATATATATATATATATATATATATATATAGGGCATATCATATGAGAATGTCTTTTTTATATGAGAATGTGAGAATGAATCTGAACCATTGCATTTTAAAATAAATGGTGGAGATTATGTGTGAATCTTTTTTTCTCTCAAAAAAAAATTCACACATAATCTCCACCATTTATTTTAAAATCCAATGGTTCATATTCATTCTCACATTCTCATATAAATATGGCATTCTCATATGATATGCCCTCATATATATATATATATATATATATATATATATATATATATATATATATATATATATATATATATATATATATATATATATATATTAAACCGATTCTCCCTTAATGCATTATATTTTAATTTATTTCACTATAATTAATTAAATATTTTAATAAATAAAATATATTTTCATTAATTATTATCATTAAAAATATAGTAAATTTAAAAGAAATAACTAATTTCAGATAGAGTGGGTACAAGAATTGTATATATTATTGTGATTCTCTTTAACATTTATTCCACTCAACACAAGTGGGTCTCATCTAGACATATTTTTTAAAGCAACTAGTTTAATTTTTTTCTTTAATAATGAGCTTCTTACTCTAATGATGAACTTTATAAGAAGCTAAAATAAGTTCCATAGTTTATCTCATGCTTTTAAATGAGTTTCACAATCAATCTCAAATATTTTTAGCTTAAAATGACAAGAAAAAATTCCTATTTATAAAAAAGAGTTTATTTTTTAGATATATTTAATGATTAATGTATCTATATAATATATATTATTCAGATATACTAGTTATTTAATTAATTTATCTAAAAAGTAGATTTTTTCTTATAAATAAGATCGGAGGTAACATATTATTAGATTAATTAAACGTCAAACACAAAATTTAAATTTTGCCTCTCACCGTTGTGTTTGTGAATTTTTAAATATTATTACCATTTATCTACCCAAGAAAATTGCTTGTACAAGAATTGTTTAATACCATGAAAAACAATGGTGAAAAGTTAAAAACAAAAAGATGGTACCTTGATAATGTGTAAATTATTTTTACAGCGTTAATCAATAACATTAAAATATATTATCAAGTGTCAAGTTAGATTGAAAATTGTAAATTATTTATATGATGTGTCACTTTAAATCGTTGTAATATCATATAACTCAAAGTTAAAACAAGAGGGTTTTTAAACTTATCAACAATCCATGAAGGTCTAAGATTTAGGCAGAGGAGTAATTAGAAGATTGTTAGGTGAGAAGCTTGACTTTTGGCTTTCAAATAGGCATATTGTATGTACTTTGAAATAATGTACTATTTGCTGGAAGTATAGAAATGTACAAATGGATTTTGAAATTTTCTTTGTTGAACAATAAATTTATTGCCGAAAGTGAAAGCAAGCAATAATTAATGGTGACTTGACGTGATGTTTTAAGTGTTGGTCGGGTGAAACCGTAGAGGGTAGCTTGTTTGGATCAACAATATATTTATTGGAATTGATATGGAAAATGTGGCTTAAGTTTGTTCTCACTCCATCGCTTGATAAAGAATTTTTATAACAAAAATTCAGAAGGTTTTGTAGTGATAAATTTGTTTGAAATATGTGTTAGTTTTACATGTTTATTTGTATAATTATTAGTATCATAAAAAGATAGAAAATATATTTATGATTTTTAATGATAAATTAAATAAAAATATTTTGAAAATAAATTATACATATGAAATTGTGTTAAAAGTTTTATATTAAAAGAGAGAAACAATAAAAAAAAAAAAAATCTTGTAAATTAAAGAATATTACGGTCTTGGACAAGGTACAACTTATTCAACATCATAATTATATATCAAATATTTAAACATTCAATCAAATGCCTTAAAATAACTAACTATATATTTAAATCAAATGACTTTTGAATGTTTAAAAAATCAACTCCCTATTACAAAGAAATCTCAACATCAAAAAGTCATTTGTTTTATGGAGGTTTTATCTTAAACAATTCTTCATCAGTTGTCGTAATCAATACCAATTAACGCTCATTCCTGTAAGCAAATAAATCCATATTTTCTCCTTTTTTACTATGACACTGCTTTTCTCTGGAAAGTGGTAAACAAAAAATTGAGTAAAGATTTAGAGTGATTAAACTCTCCTCATAGATAAAGAGAGTATACTCAACTCTCTCTAAGAGTACATTTCTCCCCTTTTGACATAATAAAAAAAAGCATGAAAAAGGCACAAACATGTAGAAAACATAAATAATACCTTATAAAAATCACGACTTACCTGATGAAAACATAAGTACTTAGAAACACATTTAAGTTGGACATAAGATCATACTTCTCTTCATAATGAGCTTGTTTGCTAAGAGGCATGTTCCATTAGAGTTTGGTATGCAAGCTCAACATGGTCGCTTTGCTCTAAGATTCCATTGTCTAGGAGATTAGAATTCCTGGTCTGGACCCATAACCTTTTGATGGTGTGTGACTTTTACAAATAGTCATAACTTTTGAATTTATTTTGGGCGTGATGAAAACTCTGGATTAATTTTCTTTATATACTCCCTTTTAATTCTTTGGTCGTTTTTCTTTTGGGTACAAACTTTTAAACACGCAGTAAGTGATAAAAATAAATTGGATGAATTAAGGTGATAGTTTAGCACTTGTTAGAAGAATAACTAGAGTTTTTCGAATTCATTCTCTAGCAAGTTATTTACCTCTTACCAACAAAAAGTAAGCATTTAAAGCACTTCTTCTCTTTGGTTCTTTCTATAACCAAACTCAATTTTCTTTCTTCTACGGTTCTCTTAATCTTTTGATATGAGAGACAATTATGGAGTCTATTTCTCACTGACATTTCTTCCAAACAAAATAATTCGTCAAGCATGAAATCATTTATTTTAGGAAATCTTTGACATCTTTTTATGATTTGACAATTTGCCTTTGATGCTGCAAAGTATTCCTTCTTCATCATTGTTGATGTAGAGCTTTATATTTCTTTTTGAATTTCACATTCCCTAGGTTAATCTGTTTAAGAAAGCCTTTCTCTGATTGATAAATTTGTAAATAAAAAATTACTAAAGCTCCCCAATCATAATCATTCTGCATCATATCAGAACAATCCTTACACAAAGATTCGATAGTAGCACCAATAATAATGAATAAATTTTCATAAGTAAAATGTCGTGTTCATTTTTTTTGATGAAAAGGTATTGTATCAATCTTTTCTCTTTGAAATTTGTTTTCAAGCAGAAACTTGCATAGACGATCATGGCAAGCTCTGGGATTTTAGACCGTAAAGAGCCTTTTTTTAGCTTGAAGATAAGATTAGGTAAAAAGAAGTTTAGAAACTTGGGAGGGTGATAAACATGTAATTCCTATTGGATGTAATTGTTCAATAGCATACTCTTTACATCCATTTGGAAGAGCTTTTGAAATTCAAAATGTATGAGAAAGCTAAAAGAATCCTCATGGCTTCTAATCTATCTATAATGGCATATGTCTCATCAAAATCTATGCCATTGTTGATTGTACCCTTTCGCAATGAGTATTTTTTTTTTAATAAAATGGTTCCATTTTAGTTAAGCTTGCTACAAAAGACCTATTTGGTTCTAAACACTATATTAGCTGAAGTTTTGGGAACAAGTTTCCAAACATTGTTTCTCTCAAATTGATTTAACTCATATTGGATTGCAAAAGACTAATGTTCATTGATGATAGCTTAATCAACTTCCTTTGGCTTGATTTGGGAAATAAAACATATCAAGTTACATATTTGGATAAGGGAGTTTCAATTGTTGACTCCCTTAGAGATATCCTTAATGACATTATGGACTCTATGATCTTTTATGGTCTTTCATCCTTGAGAAGATCTTGATGATCATTGTATGATTCTTCATTTAGGTTATCCTTTGTTTGAAATTGGTATTTTTGGTGATCTTTCAATTGAGATTTGTCTTGATTATTGTCTGCTAGAGATGTTTTCTTTAAGATACATTCAAAATCAATCCACATCTACCTATACAACACATATTGGGTTAGTTCAACAAAGGTAACATGTAAGAATTCTTCTATAGTCACGGTCCTTTATAAAAATTTTGACATAGAAATGTTTGTTTCAAATTTTTAAATGATCTTGCACATAGAGAAATTTCAACATACTATATTACCTTTGTCATATAACTTACTTGATTCTATGTAAATTAAGTTATAAACTTGCAATTTTCAAAATAGTTATATAATAGGTTTAGGGCTTTTACCCATAAATTTTGAACCAATAGTTTTATATTTATTATCACTATTCAAAGAAGCTTCTCCTCTCGTAGTAGTAATATAATTGAAAAGATTTATATCTTCAGTCATATGCTATAAACATCCACTAACACAATTTGAGTTTGAGTTGTCAAGTATATCTGCATCAAAATTTGACTCTCTTTTTTTTTTTACCTTTCATACCAAATTTTCTGGGTCCTTTATTCTTAGTATATTTAAGATGGGTCAAGTAATTTGATTTTAAACTTTTGACCATTTTGAATAGGGTTAAATATACAAACCCCCCTGTAATGTTAGCGAAATTTGATTTTAGCCTCTAGTAAAGTTTTTTTATGACCCCCTAACTTGCGTAGATTCCATGTGAAAACACCCCCAGCTTCCACTTGTTCAGTCGGATTTTATTTAATTAAATGAAAATGTATATGTGGAATTAGGAATTGTAATATGTGGCATGGAATGTAAAAATGAGATGACACGTTGGCATAGGTTAAATTCATTCTTTTTTAACCCTTTGTAAAAATTAGGGTTAGTTTTTCAGAATCCATTGTTAGTAAGGAACGACGGCTCAAGGAAGGCAGCTGTAGCAAGTGGACGACGGCTCTGTGTAAGGGAAGACGGTGCAACGAAGGCAACAATGTATGAGGTAAGTGAAAATCAAGTTCTTCTTCTTCTTCTTCTTCGTGAATGACTTCATCTTCTTCATTTCCGCCCTCTTCTTCGCTTTTCTTTTGGTAGGGTTTTTTTTATTTGAATGTTTAAACACAGGATATGCAACACTTTAACGTGAATTTTCACCATGGGGGTGAGTTTATTAGGTTAAACAGGGATGAGATAATCTATAGAGGGGGGTTGATTCAACCGTGTCTGTGTTACACATAGAAAACTTGACAATGGACACTGTTGAGAAGTTAGTGAATACGCGGGGGTACAAGAAAGGGAGCTATATGGTATGGAAAAAGATTTTGGAAATACAAGAGGGTTATTTTTCGATTAGAAACAATGACTGTTGCTACGATTTTGCCTTATATTTTTGTGCAATGGGTATTGATGGAGACCTATTTCTGGAACATGGTGTTGAAAACATAGAAATACATGTTAGGGAACCTGCTTGTGTGAATGAAGTGACTGATGTTGATGAATTAGGAGATGAAGGGGTTGAAGGGTTGGATGATAGTGAAGAAGACAGAGCCACTGCACTTTTAGATGGATTTGAGGGGATTGATGTAACCTTGCCAATAAGGGAAGAGGGGGTAGTTTCTTGACTTTTGACAATGCCCAACAAGAAATGTGAAGAAGATGCTTATGTTAGTGATGAGCTAAACTCATCTGATCTAGACGATTCTTGTGATGAGGATAAGCCAAAGTATGAAAGATATAGGAAAGAGCACTTTTCCAAGGACTTTAAGTTTAAGTGGGATATGGAATTTAATACACTTGTTGACTTTAAAGAGGCAATACGTGAATGGTCGATTCTAAATGGAAGGGAAATTACATTTGTGAAAAATGAAATTTATAGGGTAAGGGTAGAGTGCAAGGCTAAATGTGGTTTTTTGGTATTATGTTCCAAAGTGGGCCGCACACATACTTTTGCTATAAAAACACTTGTAGACAATCACACATGTGCTAGGGTTTTAAACAATAGATCTTCAAACTCAAGGTGGATGGCTAAGCATGTAGTTAAGAGAATGCAAACAAGTGAAACTGTTATAATTAGGGACATAATGCAAGATATTAGACAAACCTATTCTGTTGGTATTACTGTTGCAAGAGCATGGAAGGCTAAGTTGTTGGAACAGACCTATAACATGTAGTGGAATGGTATATTGTGTAAAGACCTATAATATTTAGTGCAATGTTATCTATGTTTCCTTCATTTGCTGTTGTTTGAACTTATATAGCTGCATAATCCAATAATTTCAGTTAAATATGAAGAAATTAAATAATAGACTTTCTATTGAACCAAAACAAGAAACACTTTCCATTCAAACTGATCAAGCAAGATACACTTTCTCTTAACCTAAATTACACAAACTGATTCAAGTACATACTAGATACACTTCCTTAACCTGAATTACATATAGTTGAAAATTAGTGAAAAAAAACATCCAAGATATAGCAAGTGCAACCATCATGTTATAGCTCATCTTCTTCTCCATTGCAAGTTTTTTCTTCAATCTCATTGTCTTCTCATAACTTGTGTGTACTCCCCAATTATCATTAACAGTCTCCTTCAAAATTTCCTTCAGAACATCTTTCGTCATTTTAGAGCATCTGCATTGAATTAACTCAGTCCTCTTGAATTCACCAAGCTCTTCATCCCACAAGAACATACCACAACCATTCTTCATAAATTGTTATCACATAAATTCGAATAAAAGAAATGAAGAAATAACTAGAAACAATAAGTTGATAGAAACACTTACCAAAGAGTTTCTGCATTTCCAAAATTTTCGTTTAGGGTTATCACTGGTGTTTGATACAAACATCTTCATAGCCTCGTTACAACCATAAGTGGGCAGAAATCATCCAACCGAGTTTCCAACAGATGATGATTTGCTACCCATGATGATGATTTGCATTTGTGTGTTAAAACTGGGCGACGAAAAGGGTAGGTGGTAGGAGGCGAAGGGAGACGATGAGGTACAACAGTCGAAATTTGACGTGATGATGTTATGGTGTACGTTGGAAATGCCACGTTGGAAATGCCATGCTGTTCAAATTTGGAACAAAAATTCCACAATGGAAAATAAGGGAGAATCTTAGAGGAATCTGGATGCACAAGTGGCAAATAGGGGGTCTGGTGAAGGAATCTACATAAGTTAAGGGGGGGATCAAAAACAAATTTACAGGGGCTAAAACCTAATCTCACTAACATTATAGGGGGTTTGTATATTTAACTCTTTTGAATATTTAATTATTTTACTAAAACAATAAGACTAAAGATGACCAAGTTTTCAACAGTAACTGTACTTATAAACATAGGCATTGGTTTTCTTTTTAGAATGACGTATACTTATGCAAAATAAATCATCATAAGAAATATGTGAAGTTACATCATCTTATTCCTAATTTCCATGAGACAAATGTTTTCTTCTTCCCCGTATGATTACTCCATGTTATTTTCATTCCAGGCAGTGTAGACTTTTTTTGCTTCATTTTGAGCTTTCTTGAACTTTCTTTTATTTTAATTCTAGTTCCTTCTCTAGTTCTGGTTTTTAGGGAAGTTTTGTTTTATGTTACCTTTCTTTCTGCATTGATATCATGTAGGAAAAAAATGAGGATATTCCTTCATTCTTGTGTTAATCCTCTTGTTCCTTTTGAAAATTTTAAGTTTGTTTTTAATATCTTAGAACTTCCTTAAATTTGCAAAACATAAAATTCATGTCTTCATCACTTTCACTTTTTTAATACTCATATTAACACTCTGTATCTTCGAAATTTGTAACTTTTAGAGAAAAAAATTCTTCTTCTTCGTCTTCTTGTCACCTTTTTCACCATCACCTAACCTTTTTAGCTTCATCTTGTATTCCTATAATTTACCTAATAAAGTAGCCAAACCCATGTAAGTCAAGTCCTTATATTTATAAATCACACTGACTTTAGGTTGCCAACTATTAATGACTTTTACAACCAAATCCTTATTTTGAAATAATTTCACTAGAATTCTAATGTGATTCACAATGTGAATTAATCATTTTTGCATATCATAAATGTTTTCTTCAGGTTTTAATCTAAAGAGTTAGTACTCATGGGTTAATATGATCATCGTAGCCCTTTTCCCCAATTGTTTCTTCATGGGTAACTTGAAGGGTGTCCAAAATTTCTTTTGCAGTCTCGTAGTTAGAAACTCACAAAAACTCGTCAAGACCAAAAGCGGTAGTGATGATAGTTTTAGCTTTCAACCTGTGTCACAATTTTTTTTAATTATTTGGTTGAATCACATATATCTTTGTTTACCACTACACCATTAACTTGATGTGTGGGAAAATGACCATTTTCATAAATTTCCAAATATCATAATCCATCCCCTCTATGAAGATTATCATCTTCTCTTTTAAAAAAAATACCCTTATCCATTGAAAGATGATGACTTGTTAAATGAATTGTTTAAAGTCATTAATTCCTCTTGAGACGATTAATCTTATAACAGGGTTAGCTTCTGATACCACTTGTTGAACAAGTGGATCCAAACAGAAAGGGATGGGTGAATTAATATATTCAAAATTTGTGACTAATTTAAAAAATATTTTACTTTTTAAAAAACAGATGTTAGAGAATAGAAGAAAGATGGAGATAAAGAGATATACATACCAGAACTAACAATAATCAACAAAAATTAATGAGAAAAGAGTTTAGAGAGAGTGCACCAGAAACTTATATACATTCGACCTACTCTTATACCAAATATTTTATCTTGAGAGTTCAATTAAAATCATATTTGAGCTTTTACAAGATCAACCCACAAACCTTCAACAATGAAATAAAGCTTTTTCACAGGCTCAACTATAGAACCTTCACCCATTTTTTTTCAAGTTTAGCTTAAATATTTAAGTATTTTAAAAATAAAATTAATAAGAGGATAAACCACTTAAATAAATAAATTTAATCACCACACAAATGCAACACAACATTCACATGGAATTTTTAGTCTTTTAGCACTACGATAATTCTCCTGAAAAGAATACATAAAAAGAGAAAGACTAGAAGAAGGATAGAATGATTTCTATTCATAATTTCTATGCAAAATGAAATGAGGACTAGTCTTCTTTATGCATGAACTTTTATGTCTAAAAAATGGAAATCACCCATGGGCCAATTAATTGATTTGATCAATTAAACTTAGCTGCTAATCGTTAAAAGCTTTCAAAATACGACAACCCTAATCCATACAATGAAACCCCTAAAAATACTACATGGTTTAATAAAATAAAACCTTTAATAATCAATTAAGTGGTAATTTACCTTGCTCTAATCGATTGTACTAAGTCTTTAATTGATTAGGCAATGTAAAAAAATTTCCAATTGATTAGAAATACTTTTTAATCAATTTCATACAAGCTTTGATAGTTTGTAAAGTAGTTTTATGAAATCAGGTAGGGTTTTAAAAGGTTTTTCTGTGTATGATTATCTCAGTATTTCAAGACTTACTCTTGACCTTTTACATTTTAACTGATTACTCTAAAACACTAAGGGCGTGACTACGCGAGCTTTCACACTTTAACAACTTCAGACGTTCAAGTTCCTTTGCTTGATACAATGATGACTTAGAACTTCAACTGGAACTCAAATCGTCTGTCTGATGATACTTGAGATGTCTTATTGATCATGTGCCATCAGTATAAGCTTTTTATTTGACGGTTGAAATCAACTCCCTCTATCACAAAGAACTCTCAACATCCAAAAAGTCGTTTAACTTATGGGGTTGTTATCTTCAAAAGTGTTTCATTAGTTGTTATCATGAATATCAACCAATGATCATACCAGTAAGCATATAGATATGCATTTTATACTTTGTGTCAGTTGGGAAAAAAATTTGGTTGCAAAAAAGGTTTTGACTGCAGTGTCAAGTTTTTTCAAGTGTAGAGAGACTTGACTTAGAGAAATTTGACGGAATAAACGATTTTTCCCTATGAAATATGCAAGTCAATGATGTTTTGATACAATTAGGATTACACAAGGTGTTGAATGGAAACATTTCCATCCTGGACAATGAGAAATATGAGGAACGGGATTTGAGAGCTTCGGGCACAATTCACATGTCTTTAGCTAAGAATATTCTTACAAATCTCTTGGTACATCGCTAGCCAAGGATCTTTAGGAGAAACTTGAAGGCCTATATCAAATAAATGGTATTTCAAAATTGGTTGTTATTGTTGTCGTTATTCATAATGATAAAGATAAATCTTCAAGACTCATATGGGCTCTTCCATCTTTCTATGAGCATATTAAACTTGTTTTGATAAATGAGAAGGAAAAATTTAGTTTTGAAGAAGTTACTAGTAAAATTATTTATGAAAAAACAAGATTGAAGGTGATGGTAATACTTCATCAAAATCAATGTTTATTGTTAGAGGAAGACATTATGTGAAGAAACACAATGAAATGAATGTGAGATATTTGAATTGTGGAAATATTGGGCATGTAAAGTATAAGTATCCTGATAGAGGTAGGGTTCGAGAAATGCTCTAAGTCAAATGCTAGAAATGTCTTCCCTGCTATAGGTGATGGGTAATCTTTTTTAAATTGAGAAGTGTGTCCTCGTGACATTTCTGCTGCCGTGGAAAAGGATGAGCTATGTTGCAAAATGTTTTGTAAGATGATGTCGATGATTGAAGAGTTTCTTGCCGACATGGAAGTTGTACCAGAATTTTTTAGCCTAATTTTTTTACATGTGAAATTTCTTGAAGGTATAGCTTCAAGTAAAATATACTATTCTTGTAGTGGAGTATGATAGTTTTTAAAAATATAATTCTTGTGAAGACAATTTGAAAACTTTTTAAGTGGTGTATCTTCAAGTAATTATAATTTTTATGATGGAGTGTGATAGTTCTTTTGAAGTATAATTGTTGGTGGAAACAACAAAAGTTAATGTATTATTTTCAATCAAAGTGGAGACCAAAGCAATATAATAAAT
Organism: Vicia villosa; assembly: GCF_029867415.1. Lineage (NCBI taxonomy): Eukaryota > Viridiplantae > Streptophyta > Magnoliopsida > Fabales > Fabaceae > Vicia > Vicia villosa. The sequence goes on from NC_081182.1 coordinate 82,473,413, forward strand.
TCAAGTTCTTCATTACAAAATGTAAAGATAAAAAACACTTTAAGTTCTTCATTACTTTGTATAGTGTGAACGTATTGGTGGAACTGTAGGGTGGTTGAGAGTATTCCTTGTGTTGTAACGATGTTTACATACTATTATTATCTAATTATCATATAATATCCATCATAATTTTTTGGTTTTAAAATTTTTAGGTTTAATTCTTGTATTGTTAATGTTTTTTTCTTTCTATATCTATATTTTCCTAAAAAAAGGTATAGGATCGTGTTGTGCCTGAGTATGAGTTGTTAGTTCCATATTACTTGAAAAAAATGGAGGTTGAGCACTTTATAAGTGAGATGACTCATACACCTATTATTTTAAAGTTTTGGGTGAATATGTGGTGTCTCTTTCATTTGTGTGTTGCTCTTGACCTAATGTGGATGCTCTCCATGATGAACCAACAGTGGTATCAGAGCCAACAGTTTAATTAAGAGAGCGACTCCTTATATCAAAAGTCTTCTTGACAGTATAGTGTTCAGGCGGTGTATTCGGTTGTGATGTCAGCAGTGGCGGTACAAGTGTATATGGATTAAAGAGTTTTTGCTTGAGGGCGAACATAGTGGATGGACTCACCCTCGAGGGGAAAATTGTTGTGCACAAGTGTGAGTTGTTTGTCCCATATTGTTTGGAAAAGTAGAGGTTGAACATTTTATAAATGAGATGACTCATACACCTACCACCTTATAGTTTTTAGTGAATATGTAATATCTCTTTCACTCGGGGGCGGAGCCAAGGCCCGGCTAGCCCGTGCTCAACCCTTATTTTCTTTGTACTCCCCTCAATTTAATAGTTGATTTTTAGACAAAATTAGGGGCAAAATTAGTAAAAATAGGGGGTGGAAATTAAAACAGATAAATAATTAATGGTATAAAGTTTTTGCTCAGGCTGCCTAAAATTTCTGACTCCCCCACTGCTTTCACTTGTGTCTTACTGACTCAATGTGAATGTTCCCCGTGATAAATCAATTGATCGATAAATCATTAAATCATATACTCCGCATTGTTAATTTAATAGAGATATTTTTTTATTTATTTAAACTCTTCGTACCATCTTAGTATTCTCCCTAATACTATTGTTTTTTACATCTACGCGATACACTAAGCTAGTAATCACGTTATTACATGTGATAATATTTTGGATCTTGCAAGAATATAATGACTACAATCCATTCTTTGAAACTTGTGTCCGACCATTATTTTGGATGCTTCACAAACTGAATGTTTATATTTAGATAAATATACAAAAGCTAGCTATAAACTTTGCATGGCACGTGATTAAGAAGTTCAAAAGTAATTAATCAGAATTTTAATATACTCAGGCTAGGCAATGACATAGGAGAATTCAATTATATTAATCACACACATGTTGTGGTTGATTGCAAATCATAGCTGAAAAAGCTGGTTATAATAAATTTTCCTGATTATATTTTTATGTATATCGTGTATACATCTTTATGCGTAATTTCTATTCTGAGTTTCCATATCTTTGTCCTCATTGTCCAAATATGATGCCAAAATTATAGGACCACACTAAAGGCATTGTCCTAACTTTCACATATCTGGTGCCTGTTTTCTTGTTCCTAGATTAGATCTACGTACAATTTTGCCATTGAGTGAGTGGTGCTTCAAAATGCATGCTTCATCATAAATAAGTAGTGGTCCCCCCTACACTTAAAAACATATATGCACCTACCACATTTTTACTTTTCCCCCTTCCCTCCTACCTACTACAGAGAGGGAAAAAGGTTCAGTATGTTAATCATATCCATTTTATCTCTATTTTTAAGTGGGACGGGGCAAAATTTTAAGTTCGTAACCTCTAATATTTTTGTTTCGACCCTATTTTTTATTAGCTTTTGTGGACACAGATATTTATATAAATTTTTTTTATTTTTAGATTTAAAAGATGTAAAATTCGCGGACATTCTCCGTTCCGTCCTCATTTTTTTATAGGAGGGACAAAGTTTTATTTAAGTTCGTACCCTTAACTATGTTCATTCTGTCTCGCCTCTTTTTTATTATATTTTTGCAGGACGAACACGTCTGTTTCCTACTCTTATTACTCCTATGTTTGCAACGTTAAGATATTTTTTTATTTAAAATTTCATAGGATATAATATTTCATTGAGAAAAGAAGTCATATACTAACAGTGTAAAATAGTTTTACAATGTCAACCAATCACAACCATGCATCCAATTACACCCCACTTTTATTTTAAAAAAACTTTTAATGACATGACATTTATTGATTTTTTTTTATTGGTTGATTGTGTAAAATAACTTTACAGTGATAATGTATGAATATTACTCTCTTTTTCATTTATGAATATGTACTGTATAATAATATTGAAAATTAAAAAAAATAATATTGAAAATTAAAAAAAAAATGAATGGAAAGAAAGTCTATATCTATAAATGTTTAAATATATTTACATTAAAATAAAATAATTTATTTTTATTGAATATACAGTTTGTGATGGTATATTTACTAGAAACAAATTATCTATAATATAAAATGTTACAAGTCTAAATGTAAAATAAGAATTAAAATGTACTAGTAATAAATTAAAATAAAATAAATCAATTAAAAAAATATATGATTCAACCTCTCAATTAAAAATATCCTGCCCTTTACATATTTCATATTTGAGAGATTGTGTACAATCTAGTAATAAGTTAGGTTGAATCCAAACTTAGACTCAACATAATTAGCCGTAGTTTTTAATCCTCCCAACAAGACAAGACAACTTTAAGTTAATGTTGTTACAAAAAAAAATTAAGTTAATGAGCCAAATCAAGAGGAAAACTTATAATCAACGTGGAGAATTCGTTCACACAAACAAAACATTCAAGACATATTAGTAGTCATAATTAATCAATCTCACACAGAAAAGTAGGAGACTCGGCCCATTAATTGGCCTCGTACAGACAACACATGTCTTAAGAGAATTTCTTTATTGATCCCCTATGGGGGTGACCCTCAACGAAATTCTCAACTTGTCCCTACTTCGGAGATGTATCTCCGAAGTATTTTTTTTATAGATTTTTTCAGACTTCGGAAATGCATCTCCGAAAATACAAAAAAATTGGTGTTTTTGGAGATGCATTTCGGAAATGCATGAAATTTCAAAATATACGTTGGTTTTAACAGTCAGGTATTATTTTGGAAGTACATTTCCGAAATAATTTGTTCATATACCATTTTCCCTTCTTCACTATTTCATCATTTTTATCAAAAACAAACTCAAACCTTCTCCAAAACTTTCATCAATATCAATCCATTTTTCGTCTCAAAATCAAGTTTCAAACCGTTGATCACGTTAAAGGTAGCATAGAAAGCTATAATTTGAGGTAAACATCTATCATTTTATCCCCTATTTCACTACATTGTTGCTGATTGAAGAGATGAAAACTCCGTCAGTTTGGAAGTTCATTTCCGAAATAAGTCACCTAACAAATTTCGGAAATGTACTTCCGAAATAATGTGTGAGAAAATTTAAAAAAACAGTTTTGACCATTTTTGCATATTTTTACATATGTTAGGTATGGTGCATCCGGACAACATTGTCGCCAATGACGTAGTAGTTACAGAAAATGTCAACGTTAATAACGATTCGGTTAACGATGTTAAAGCCATGATCGATGCGGTGTGTACGACAATAATTTACAAATGATAGGAGCTTCGTTTGTTGTGAACAATTGCTTGATTGGGTTCGTAGAGAAGCTAGTAAATTTGGATTTGACATTGTTATATTAAGATCCGACAATGGAAATAGTAGACGGAAAGCTTTTGTCATTTTGCATTGCGAGAGGGATGGGAGGTATGTACCAACAAATCAGGTGTTACAACACGAAGACACGGGATCGAGAAAGTGTGGGTGTCCGTTTAAGTTGCGCATGACTCGGAGGATTGATGATTTGTTGCGTTTAAGCGTCATTTGTGGAATTCATAATCATGCCTTGGAAGCCAAGCTACATGGGCATCCAACAGCGTGTCGGTTGTCCCGCGAAGAGAAAAATGTTATTTCGGATTTATCGATAATCAAAGTGGCGCCGAGAAACATACTTGCCAATTTGAAGCGAAAAAAACCGGATAGCGTTTCAAATATCAAGCAAGTATACAATGAACGACACAATCTTAAAGTCTTGAAAATGGGCCCGAGGTCGGAAATGCAACAACTTTTGAAACTATTAGGTGATAACCAATATATTTCAAGCTTCCGAACGTGTGAGGACAAAGTTACGGTGTGTGACATTTTTTGGACTCATCCCGAAAGTATCAAATTGTTCAACTCATTTCCAACCGTTCTTGTGATGGATTCGACGTACAAGACCAACAAGTATAGGCTTCCGCTTCTAGAGATTGTCGGTGTGACCTCGACGGACAAGACATTTTCGCTTGGATTTGCCTTTTTGGAACGTGAAAAAGAAGATAACTTTACATGGGCTTTGGAAATATGCAAGTCTTTGTTGGTTGATTAAAAGAATATGCCAAGTGTCATTGTTACCGACCGAGATAATGCTTTGATGAATGCGTTCGATACCGTCTTCCTGACATCAACCGTATCACATAACGTGCAACGTGAGAAGTAAGCTCCAACCCGCGGTTGGTACGAAAGATAGACTGGATGAAAACGGTAAAGTCATCAAAGCCGGTGTTGTGGTTGATAAGATTATGGCCAACACCAAAGTCCAAGTGTAGGGCTAACAAAGGAGCGTGTATTTCGAAGCCGCCTCGCACACCTCTGATCAAAAAATCTCCGATGATCTACATTAATGAGATGTCGCTTTTTATGCACAAATATATTGATAATATAGTTGATGTTGGCACCGACGACAATTGTGGATATCGGGCCGTTGCCGGTTTGCTCAGAAAAGGAGAAGAAAATCACACTCTTATTCGACGGGCACTTATTTCGGAGTTGACTTTGCATAGGGACATCTACGGCTGACTCTATGAAAATCAAGAAAACTTTGATAAACTTCATGATTCACTTGTTCCCTCACTAAGCGGTATCGCCCCGGTTTCGAAGTGGATGTCATTTCCCGATATGGGCCATCTCATAACAAGTGCGTACGATCGAGTGTGTGTCGATTTGACGAGATTTGGATTATGTGAGACATTCTTTCCACTTCATATTCAACCGTATTTGGACGCGTCGAGCCGCATCATATGTATCGGGTATATAAGATCGCGCCACTTTGTGCAAATTTTTTTGAAACCGGGGTGTCCTATACCGGCTACTTCTTGTCAGTGGACGGCACATCATACAAATGATGCGGAGACTTGGCCGGATCCTTTCGTTGAAAGAATGGCGGAGTTTGAAGAAATGATGAAGCAAGAGCGTGAGGAAAATTGAGAGCGGTCGAAGAATATACCGATTTTAGATTTAAGCGCCACCGATTGGTTCGGCGAATTTTAGATTTTACCGAACCGTTTTTTTTTTGTATTGACTGGTGCGTGTCATTTTTTGTATGTATTGTCGTTTAGCATGTAAAATCAAACCGATTCAATACATATATAATATAAGTATGTTTAATGTTGTCATTGTTTATGTTGTGCCTATCTTGATTTATTATGTGCATTTGTTATTGTTATCTCAAAACAAATTGCAATGCACAAAATGTAATTTTTCACCTCTGTTTCTGCTTATTTCGGAAGTTCATTTTCGAAATATAGTTGTTTCTGGACTTATTTCGGAAGTTCATTTCCGAAACATCCACTGAATGCAAGATAAGGTTTGTTGGGCCATTATTACTCCAATAAGTCTATAAATACAACACAATCTTTTTCATCATCATCACACCACAAAACACCAATGACACAAACCTACCCCCACCTAGCATTTGTCTACTTCACCAGTGGCTACCTGATGTCGTTCCGATTCCGCTTCTCGCGCGACACGCTGTTCGCGGAATTGAAAACGTCGCTCAACACGCTATTGCAATATTCGGAAAATCAGAAGGTTGTCAAGCTTGAGTACCGCTCGCCATCGCTTAACGACGAGGGAGGCGTTCAATTCACCCCATTTGAAGTCAAGAACGATGAAGATTTAGTGGTTTTGTAGACAACTTTTGACCGATTTTCTTCGAAGGGTCCGATCGAGTTGGATGCGAAACTTCAAAGATCGGGGGCCGACGTTATCAAAATGTTGACTCATCTTCACCTACCTGTGTTTAACAATATGTAACTTTAATTTTATGTAATGTCATCTTTGTAATCTTCATGCTTTAAATAAATCGAATCGTTGTTGTTTGTTATTTTTTTTCTGTATCAGACATTATTTCGGAAGTACATTTCTGAATTATTCCAATGGGGTGAGTTCGGAGATGCACTTCCGAATTCACCTATTTTCTGGAAAAAAAACTTTATTTCGGATGCACATTTCCGAAATCAGTATTTTTCAAAAAAAAAACATGTTTTCGGAAGTGCATTTCCGAAACCATATTTTTTCTCATAAAAAGGTGACTTCGGAAATGCATTTTTGAAGTTTAGGGGAATTTTGGGGTTTTCGCCACGGGTGACCAAGAAGGTAGGGGGTCAATAAAGAAATTCTCTGTCTTAATTGTCATCAATTGCTCTAATAAATCTAGAGCCTTTAGAATCATATTCCCTCCGGTCTTATTTATAAACAAAAGAAATTTTTTAGGTTCATTGAGTAATGAATGTATCTGGTCTATCATTACTCAATGAATCTAAAAAAGGAATGTTTGGTTATAAATAAGGAGACAAGATCTTCTCCATTTTCTCCTTTCTCCATTTTGTGCATTATCAAAGTTTTAAAAATATTAATGTAATAATGAGACACATAATAGGTACATTTATTTTGTATGCACTACATATGTCTCTAAAACTATAGTAATGGAGAGGAAAAATGGAGAGAGAAAATGGAGAGGATTCTATCTCATAAATAAGGTCGAGGGGAGTATATATTAATATTAGTAACCATCAAATGAGAAGAACAAACTTTTCATAGACGACTTAATCTTCCAACTCTCACGAGTCCTCGTAAGTAGAGTTATTAATATGTATACATATAAAAAAATCTAATATAAATTTAAAAAAAAAAATCATTTTAATTAAAACTTTGGCAAAATATTCTTTTTGGTCCCTTAACTATACCCCAAGGTCCATTCTGGTTGTTGTAGCCAGGATTCGAACACATGCACACTTTTAGGGATGACAAGCATACCCAAATCCGTGGGGCCCACCCGCACCCCAACCCGAGTCAACGGGTGAAAACCCGAGTTGACTGGGTTTGGGTTCGAGTTCGGGTTCGAGTAGTGTGAAACCCGCACGTGAAATCACACTCGCTTATATATATATAAAATATTGTGGAAAGTTGTAATAAAAATGTATTTTATGTATTTTGCTGCGGGTTTGGATTTGGGTGAAACAACCCGAACCCAACGGGTGTGGGCGTGGGTGTTATTTTACCACCCGAAAAACATTTGAGTTTGGGTTCGGGTTTGGGTGCCGATTTCGAGTGCGGGTTTAGGTAGTGTGAAACTCACACCCAACCCGACCCATTGCCATCCCTACACACTTTGTTGTTTAACAACACATCGAACCACTACACCACTAAACACTTATTCATATATCTTATACAATGATTTAGTTTTATTGTCTAAATTCTTTCTTTCATTATGGGAGCAAATCAGTAGATTGAACCATAGATTATTTAAAAGTCAGATAGATCTATCGTAACAAATGTACTTTCATAATAGCATAATCACATACTTAATATAAGAAAGTAGCTACCACTTTCTGTTGGAAGAGAGATTAATAAGAAACAGTAAATCCTATAATAAGAAACACTAAATCCTATTAACCTTTCACTTGAATAAATTAAAAAATATCCAACATTTACTTCTCTCCTTTTCTGGAAATTTTTTCACGAGCCCCAATTTGTCTGCAACTTCTTTCTCCATGTAACTCTAATTGCTATCACTAACACCCATACTTTCTCTCTTTTTTTTTGCTCCCTTTAATTTCCAGAAACTCTTCTTTCTATCCTCTTGTAACTGGTTTTGGATTTCCTCCGTTCATCTTTTAATAAGATCCATCTTTCAGCCCAATCATTTTTGGTAAGTTATTATTTGTCTTTCAATCTGAAATCTTCTTTAATAACTTTATGAATTTGATTGTTTCAATTTTTTATTTCGCTTTTATTACAATGATTGTGTTAATTAATAACTTTTAATTTGATATGTTTTTTTTGTTAAGACTTGAAGAAAAGAATTAAATTGGGGAAAGGGAAGAACGCTTTTGGGCAAAGGGTTATGAAAGGATTTTGGGCAAATTTTGAAAGGGTTAAGAACGATTGAATCATTTTTGCTACGTTATCAGATGAATGATTTTGTTGGATTTGGGAAGAAATTATGGAAATTCCGGGCAAATCTATCTAGATGAAAGACACATTTTTATATCACTCTTTGGGTAAGACATATAATCAAGTGTGAAGTTGATAGGAAGATATCCTACCAAAACTAGGGTTTATAGAATAAAGAGGGAAACAACACTAAAAACTAAATAAGAAAATTAAATAACATCTTGTTCATTAATGATTTTCACTCTCTCAATAAGAGTACATATATATAGTGATAACAATATAGGGTAGTAACATAAAGACCCAAAGACTTAAAGACTAACTAAACCATATTTAAGATAAAAGCCCAACTAAAATAAACTCTTCTACTAACTTAAATATTAAATTGTCTAAAACTAACTCCTTAATTATATTATTACTCACCCCTTGAAAAACAACATTGTCCTCAATGTTGTAGACTTATACTGTTAAAACGGGAAGGAAAAAGTTACATCTTTGGCATATTGTTAGCTTCACTAAATCACAAAGATGGCAAAAGATCTATGTTCTTGAACCAAAAACAACCATCTTCACTATTACTATTAGTATCAATGATAAAATTGATGGAGAGATTCCAGTCTAGCATCATAAAAAGTACCATACCAATTATCTTGCAGTACCTCTAAAAACCACTTCAAATTTGAAAACTTGTTTCTTTAAAAAATAAACTCTTCATCTTGTTTTGACATTGTTTTGACAATATCCTTCCTATGACACTGTTCCAATTTATGGATAATGAAGTCCCCTGCTTCTACTCCATTTAAGGTATTCAAAGGTACTATATCTCTTGAAATTCAACAACATGTATATTTGCAAAACTCTTAAGATTCAACTACTCTTCCAAATCAAAAATTAAGCTTCCAACATGAGATATTCCAACAACATTCCAAGTACCTGAACACACTCCAAAAAACCAAGCTATCAACCATTCCATCTCAATACAGTAATTATACTCAGCAAGTGTCTTGAAAAGCAAACACGCATGTGAAACAATAGGTGTTAGATTACTCTCATATTTTTCTACTTCCCCATCTGTTCTTACATCTGCTTCAAAGCATGCTACTCCAACACCGATGATGCGGAAACCAAAACACTGTATGTAGCACAATACAAAACCTCTTTTTGTAATTACTATAGTATTATTTTCAGGAATACCAAGGCATCTTGCTATAGTAGTATGTGAGAACTCGGGGCCTTGACTTGACAAGTATACAGTTATGCAATTGTCTTCATCTGGTACAATAGTGGGAGAAGCCTTAAGTAAATTAATATCATCATATAGGTTTATAACACTCAACAACTTTCCTGCTAAAAACTCCTCTACAGCTTTAGCTCTGATTGAATGCTTATTCCCAAAACCACCAAAAGACAACCTTAGGTGTGTTGTCTTTAACATTGTTGAGGAAACTCTAACAGTGTTGTAGAGCATAATTTTGGAGCAATTAGAATTAGATTCAACAAAAGAGAATAAAAGAAAATCCTTAATGATCCTATAGATTGAATTGGTAATGTTCATTGTGTCTTCCGTCAATCTCACGCCATATCCAACACGATAATGTCGCAGATGGTGTGGTCTAGTGTCAAAACCAATATGAAGATCAATGAGTTTTTGGTTTACATGAACTATGACCCAACTTGTCAAAGGAAGTTTACAATTAGTTTTGTCCAACCTGAATAGAAGTGCAAGAGCCTCTAAAAGTTTTGATGTTGCAATCAATGTATTAATAGTTGAATTTAAGAAGGAAAGTAATGTGAAAACAGTACCAATATGTTGCACACTTGTGTTTGATGTGATGACTGCTTCACTAGGAAGATAAAGAGAAATGCAATCCAACTTAAACATTTGATCAAACACCTTGATCGCATTATTCAAGTGATTCACTTGACAAACCATGTTGATGATATCACTCCCATGAATAGACCAAATGTGAGAAAATGAAACCCAACTAGAAACATTGATTTTTCTCTCAACTGAAGCCTTAGAATACTGATGTGTAGGTCGGGTGAAGGAATTCAAGGGAGGCAGTGGCCGAGCAAAGTAAGGAGAGTGATTGGCTTTGAGCATTGCCTCTGTGATGGTTTCCATTGATTCACCGTACCTTGTTGGATGCTTGAGAGAAGACGTCACATCGGAGATTCCATCAGGAGGTTTTGGTGGGGGTATCTCTTCATCTCTTAAAATAGCAGGGTTGTCGAAATCTTGGTGTGCTAATTCAAAGTAAATGGGTTGCAGAGTTTTTCGTAAAGTAACACAATGGTCGAAACATGTAGCAAAGCTACAATCGGGTGGATAAAATTTAATTGAAGAGAAAAATAGCTCATCAAAAAGTTGAAATCTGTTTAGAATAGCCTCCTCCTCAATATTAGACAGCGGTAAGGGTTTGGCAGTATCTTTCTGAAAACATGGATCCGGTGGTTTTGGAAGGGGAGCGGTGACCGGAGTTTGCTCGATTGTGAGGTGAATAACCTTGGATATGGAAAGTAGGGAAGAAATATTTATGGTTTTACCCTTTTTGTGTGATATCTCATTACCGATAATTTGATTATTATCAACAATGGAAGAAATAGTTGCAGAAGTTGGATCTGTAAATTTGTCATCAGCAGCATGTTCTTCTTCCTCTTGTTCCGTATGTAAGGGTTGAAGCTCCTGGAGTGGCTTCTCTTCTTCATCATCCAGAGGTAAAATGGGTCTCCATTCCGGCTTAAAACGCCATAATAGTGTTGTTGTAAATGTATCCCAACTATATCTGCGATGAACACGAGACCACCATATCCACCATGTGAAAGTAGAGCCTCTCAATGCTCCAACAACTTTTAAAACCTTCAATGACTTAGGTGTTTCATACTCCTTGAAAAATTTCTCCAAACATAGAATCCACCAATAGGCATCTTCCTCCCCCATCAAACAATAATATCGTCATGACTTTAAGCAGAAGTGAGATCGAAAATGAAAGCACTAATTGATAGAAAACTATCCTACCAAAACTAGGGTTTATAGAATAAAGAGGGAAACAACACTAAAAACTAAATAAGAAAATTAAATAACATCTTATTCATTCATGAATTTTACTCTCTCAATAAGAGTACATATATAGTGATAACAATAGTGGGTAGTAACATAAAGGCCCAAAGACTTAGAGACCAACTAAACCATATTTAAAATAAAAGCCCAACTAAAATAAACTCTTCTACTAACTTAAATATTAAATTGTCTAAAACTAACTCCATAATTCTATTAGAAGTGGTGTAGTGGCTTGATGTGTTGTCAAGCAACCAAGTGAGCTTGTGTTCGAATCTTGTCTGCAACTATATTTTTTATAAATTTTCTGGGTATTTAATGACCTCACATGCCACGCATATGGCCAAGTGCCACGTCAGATGCCACCCAAGCAAAAGTTGACGGTGTTTCAAAAAATTGGAAGGAAATGACTAACATGGTCCTTTTTGAACAGTTAAAGGACCGCTTAGATAATTACAACTCTGAAATATGCATGCATTTCCCTCTCTGAAAATGTGTGATATTTTAAATCTAAAAAAACTTATTGCATGTAAAATGTTCTTCCATTTAATTAAAAGATGCCAATGATAAATATTCACATTAAAAAATTCCGTGATTAACATTGAGTCAATTTTAAGTTAAAGATTTCTCCAATTTAAGCAAGTATGACTCTATATGATTCAACTTAAAAGAACGTGTAATCTCCAATCTTAGATAAGAAAACTATCAAGAATGTTCATAAATTATCTCTAAATATGCCACCACAAGTTGATATTCTAAGATTTCGTCGTAAAGATATTGAACATGAGATTCCACACAAAAGGGGGTAGGGGTGAATTTTGGGTTTCAAAAAAACAGTAGGTTGAAAATATTTTGTTATTATTTCTAAAGTTTAATTTTTTTTTAATAAAAACGTTTTAGAATTAAGCAGCGGAAAGTAAATATGCAGAAAATATGAGTTAAGAGGGTAAGAGAAATGACATCGCGAATTTAAACAAGTTCAGTCACGAAGACTAAATCTTGTCCCCAAGATTTAATATGGAGAATATCCACTAATGCTTAAGAGCTTTTAATAGGTTAAACTCTCGAACCCCATTATATAAGAAAAAATGAAATTTCTGACTAACTTCCAACCAAACACCACAAAACAGAGAGAAGCAATTAGTCTTCCTTCAAAACATGAACTTGCCGAGAGAAGCGATTAGTCTTCCTTCCAAACAAAAAATTAAAGCGATTAGTCGTCGAGTTAAACCAAATACCCATATATGAGACGGAGATAGAGAGAGAGAGAATGCGACCTATTGAACAAGTTTAACGTTATGTTTTTTGGCTTGAAGAATAAAAAAAATATATATCAGAGGATGATGAATATAATTTTCAAAGAAGAAATAACTCTCTATCTCTGTTTCAATTAGTAAACTTATCCGGTTTAACTAATTTTTTCAATTTTTTAATGTCCTAATTCATTTAGAATTGTTTCGGGAACCAATTATACTAAAAAAAAATGTTTCTACACTCGGTTTAAAATGAATTTCACACCTAAACATATATAATTTGGCAATTTTATGTATTAACATGCGATTATGAAAACCATGGTTAGAGGGTAACAAACTTTGGTAGTTGTGTATCATGAAAGATTTTTTCGAACAAATTTATGTAAATTTAAGAAATAAATAAATTAAAATGAAGAAAATATTCTAAAAGACAAATGAGATATCAAACAAATAATTATGATTGGTGATGTTCTACGTCTATGTTCTAAGTGATAAGTGATGTAATTTAGAATTTATGCATAAAGTAAATAAAAATGAGATACAGAACAAATAATTAGTATTGGTGATGTTCTACTTCTATGTTCTAAGTGATAAGTGATGTAATTTATAATTTATGCATAAAGTAAATAAAAATGAGATACAGAACAAATAATTAGGATTGGTGATGTTGTACGTCTATGTTCTAAGTGATAAGTTATGTAATTTATAATTTATGCATAAAGTAAATAAAAACGAGATACAGAACAAATAATTAGGATTGGTGATGTTCTACGTCTGTTCTAAGCAATGTTTTAAAAATCAGATTGATCCAGCCGGTTGAACCGGTTCAACCTTGAACCGTTGTCTAATTCGGTTCGGTTTGGTCCAACAAACGGTTAAGTCTATAAAATTGAGATAAAATTGCTTCATGCACAAAAAACCAAAATAACCGTAAAATCGGAACTGATTTTGGTGAATCAGACGGTTCAAAAAATCAAAGATAACTTTTTATGTTTTGTTTCATTTTATTTCTTTGTTTAAATCTAAAAATTTAATTATAGCAAACATTTAAAATTGTATAGATGGAAAATAAAGAATAAAATTGAAAGACACGAGATAATAATGTAAATGTAAATAGAAAGAGAAGAAATATTGTAATGTTTGTGGATATAGGATAACTGAGGTTGGTCTTGGAAGAGATGTAAAAAATTATACTAATGAAGAACCTATGACTTTGAGTTAAGCAATTAGGACAAATATATAAATATTGGTCTTTTACTTATGATTTGTTATTGGATCTTACATTGTATTCTTCTTATTTTGTAAGATTGTTTATTAGTATCGTATTTATTTGAGAATTTTATTTTATAAATTACGATATAAATTAATTTTATTAAGATGTTTTAATAATATATTTATTTATTTATTTATTTAGTTTAAATTTAATATTTGACACAACTACGGTTGAACTAGTTGAGCCGATTGAACCATGACCCGCATGTTTTAACGGTTCTTTCTCCGATTCGATTTTTAAAACATTGGTTCTCAGTAATAAATGATGTAATTTATAATTTATGCATAAAGAAATAAAAATGAGATATCAAACAAATAATTAGGATTGATGATGTTCTACGTCTATGTTCTAAGTGACAAATGTAATTTCTAATTTTTTCATACAGTAATTCAACAAACAAATGACTTTGTAGTTTTTGATCTCAATAGGACAATGCACCAGACCATACGAGTTTCATCCTGATGTTGGTGAAAGAAAGAACATTGTTTGTTTTTCTTTGATTTGAAAGAACTACAGATTCACACTCATGTGTATGGATGTGTGTGTGAGAGAAATAAAAATGAATTTATAAGTGCTAGAGGTAAGAAAGAAAATAGGTGAAAAATAAAACAATTGATTCGAGTCAACAGCTACAATATAATGATTTGAATAAGATGAAAAATTTGACTTGAATCAAGGTGATAAATTATGAGTTTGTTTGTTTCACTCAGATCGTGATTTGAATCATGTGATTCTATTCAAGCAATTACATGATTCAAATCACACAATTAGAGGTGATTTTCAAAAGATTTCATTTATTCATGATTCAAATCATCCATAATTGTGATTCACATCAAGTTGTCTTTTATGTGAACAAACATATATTTGATTCGAATCACATTTATATCGTCAAAATCCAAATTTCCCTTTCATTCTTGATTCGAATGATACAAAATTTTGATTCGAATCACACTTAAAATCACTCTTTGTTAAAAATTCTAACTTATGATTCAAGTCATTCATAGTTGACTTTTGACCATTTTGCTTAAATTAAAAAACATTGCATATTATAATGAATGATAAAATAAACTTACGATAAAATCAAATATAAAAAATATGACAAAAGGTCAAAATATACATATTAAAGACGCTGATCTCATAAATCTATTAATTTGAGATGACGTTACTCCAAATCTCATACAACGAACCTATTCAGCATGTTCTTTTCCAAAAAAAATCTCAAATGCCTCATTTTCAGACAGAGTCTTGAATTTCAGCTTGTAATTTTTCCTGCACGCTTACAATATGAATCCAAACATGTCAAAGTTAAACCATGAATAGCACATGACTGCATGTGAGTGTAGAAAAAAGAAAAACTAAATTTCTAAAACTGATCTCGCTGACTTTCTTGAATAAAGGCCTGCAGCTTTGAGTCATCAAACTCGACAACCTTGTTTTTCAAGTTTTAGTGGCAGAAGCTTAGATATCACATAATCATGCTTCATAACTTAAGCTTAATAGTAGAAATCAATTACCTACTGTTTTATTTACTCTTTTTAGAACAAAAAAATGAGTCACCATTTTATCAATTGCCTACCTACACATATCAAGTCAAACTCTAAGACAAACTAGACCTATTACCTCAATTTTTACCACATGACTTCAGAAAGTTTTAACTGGTATGTGAGATCTTTTTAAAACATGGTAAAGTTTTACACCATTGGACTTGAGGAAGGATAAAAGGTATGTAAGATCTTTTTACTCCCACTGCATGAATAAAATCTTCATAAAAATGACTAACCATAAGCTAATTTATTCCTAATATCATAAAATTTCTAAGCTCCAATATATTCTTAAGATTCATCTTTAGTGAACACAACATAGTCACTAGTCCTAAGGAATGGCCTGCTATAGAGCCGCTTATAATGCTGCTAGCTACTCACTACTTACAGAAACTGTAACACTGCTAGCTACGTCTCTCCGCAAACTCACTACAGACGTCGTACCGCTGCCAGCTACTCGCAACGGACGCCGTAATTCTGCTAGCTACTCGCTACGGACGCCGTAACACTGCTATCTACTGTCGTTTTACAGTGATGCAATTTTTTATATTTATTGTGTTTCAGTTTCAAGGCTAGAAGGTTTTGTATCCAACTGGGAGCAGTCTTATGAAGATCCTATTGAAGAGTAATGCATTTTGCTCAGCCTATTTCCATATATTAATTCCTACTGTTATAAATTGGGCACATCTATGTTGGATAGTTATAGACTATAGTGGAGAAATTTATAACCATTAAGAATAAAGCCAACTATATCCTTTAGTTTGATGGTGTAATGTTTTTGAGTACTTCCTGTACTCATTTCTAATAAAATTAACTTTGCCTATCAAAAAAAAAACAACAAGATTGGCGCAGTTCTTAGACGCTGTTGTTGTTTTGTTTTCAGTAAGTATTAAAAAACATGGCAAAGAGAAGAAACAACAGCAAAGTTCACAAGTAAAAATGACGGAACACATGAGAGTACAAAGTGAAACCATTCTTGTGCTCTTACAAAAACTAACAGCATGCCTTACATGAATAAGGATCAACATTCTCAACATGGCATCAACCGTGTGACATTCATCATACAATATGGCATCAACAAAGCTGCATGTACAAGTAAAAAGGCAGAAAAATGTCTGCCAAACATGCTCTTAAAATTTCTGCTAAATATGCTCTGAATGAAACCGCTTAAGTCGATGTTTTATCTTCCAATAAGCTTAAAATGTGGAAGGATCGAGATGAGTAATTCCAACCCTTCAAAGACCCAAATAACCTAATTGACTTACAAATTAACAAGCACACAACAACAAGTAAAAAAGACAATTGAGGCATCAAAATATCATACCAAAAGAGAGTAACCAACAACACAAAAACACAAGCTAGTCTAGGTGAAGTAATCTCAAACCTAAAAGCAGGTGGCAGAAGTTGAGAAAGTACCCACAAACCAATCAAAGGAATAACCAACCAAGGTAGCATTGTAGCAACCCGGCGAGAGCATTTCTGAATCACACATAGTATACACATTATCCTCTAACCCACATGAGCAAACAACAAAACAGTAAGTACACCAAATAAAAGTATCAAAACACCAATGCTGAGCCAAAACAGGTAGGATTCACACAATCAAACAATGAGAATTGAAAAAGATGAAATCTTGCCATAGCAGGATCAAACAATCAGAGGGAAGATAGCTAAAAAATGGAAAATATAATGTAATTACTCAAACAATCAGAATATGAAGAAGATGAAATCTTTCCATAGCATAATCAAACAAGAAGCATACAAAGTAAGAAATTTAGTCACACAACTGTTTTAGGGTTTTAGGATTTCAGAGGCAAAAGGAGAAGGAACTTAGGGTTTAGGGTTTTGATAGGCTAAGCTCTTGAATTTAGTTGAAGATTTTTGTTTGCGTTTTCCGGTGGAGAGCAATGGTTCCAAGTTTGCTTTGCGTTTTCTGGTTGAGAGTTTATTTCAATTTCTGGTTGAGAGGGTATTACAATTTCAGCTTAACCAAGGACAGTTGTCCAACGCCGACGTGAGAACTGCCGTAAATTGGGGAGGAGGGAAGTTGCAGATGAACCGTTGTAGGTTGAGTGTCGTAACTTGCCCTTTATATTGTAGTCTGGCCAAAAATGGTTTTCATAGATACCTCACCGGCCATGTGTTGAGACGACTGGTTTGTGATGGATGTGGGCTTGGATTGGGCGGCCCAAGCTATAATTAGGTAACATGTGGCTTATCTTAACAATTCTTTTTGGAAATTTCTTTATCGACCCCAAACTTTTTTGGACACCCACGGCGAAAATATCAAAATGCCTTTATATTTCAGAAATACATCTCCGAAATCATTTTTTTCTGAAAAAAAATTGACTTTGAAAGTGCACTTCCGAACACACCAAAAAAAAGTATTTTCGGATATGCATTTTCGAGACCGCCTTTTTTTTTATAGTGGTGTCTTCGGAAATGCATATCCGAAATATTATAATTTTTGATCTTGGAATGTTTCGAATATGTATATCTGAAAAAATTCAATAATTATTAAAAAATTAAAATCAAGGTGAATCATAATTAATAGTATAATTAAATATATTAATTAAAATATATTATTAAATATATATCATTATAATCAAGATATAATAATAATATTAGCCTAATAAATATTTAAATTAACACCTTATTTACTATTTTTTTATGATACATAAAAAAATCATTTGAAAAATTAATGTAATTCGAAATTTATATTAAAATAAGAATAAAGTAGTAAATAATTTTATTCTTATTTGATCTCTTTTATTTTAAACTTATGTTAAATAATTATTAATATATTTATTTTTCATATAATTATAATTATATTGTATTAGTAATAATTTTACTAATTGTTAATTTAAAATTTATCACAAAAATATTAAATTTTTTTGAGTTTTTTTTTAATTTATAATTGGAATTAGAAAAAAAATATCAACTGTACAATTATTATTATTACTAGTCATAACTTATAAATTATATCAATTTTATGTTATCTGAATTAATCAATATCTTAAAAATTTTAATTTTTTGAGATTTTGATTAATCCGAATATGCATATTCAAAAAAACTTCTGACCATTTTTTGGGGTTTTTTTGGATATGCATATCCGAATTAATCAAAATTACAATTTTTTAACCAAAATCTCAATTTTTTCGGAGATGCATCTCCGAAGGATATTTTCGGGTTTTCAGCAGGAGTTTTCACTGTTGGGGGGTCCGTAAAAAATTTTCCTTTTTACACCCATATACCTTCTTAGAGATCCGTGGTGAAAACCTCAAAATACCCCTATATTTTGGATATGCATTTCCAAAGGCACATTTTTCTTAAAAAAGGGATGATTTCGGATATGCATATCCAAAAACACTTTTTTTTTTAAAAAATATTTTTGGAGATGCATATCCGAAATAACTTTTTTTTTAAAAAAAACTGTGTTTTCAGAGATGCATCTCCGAAAACTGTTGCATTTTATATAAAACCCAAACAGACACCCCTTACTTTCATTCTCCTCAAAACAAACTTTTTCACACAAACTCATCTGTGCCAACTTGTATTCAAAGTATCCTTACTCTACAACTCCTTCCAAGCATTGATAAGTATTCAAAGCTCCATTCAACATCTACTCAAAGCTCCAACAAATTGTAAGTTTTCATAACTTTGAACTCTAACTTGGAAATGTTATTAGGGATGTTAGAAATTAGAAAAATGATGTAGGGTGTAGTTATTGTAGGTCAATGATAGTGTTTAGTTGGTAAAAATTGGATTTTGATTGAGTTAGGGCAAGAAATGGTGGTCTGCCAAAAATGGTTGTTCGCATGTGTTTTCGAAAGTGCATTTCCGAAATCACCTCTGACTAGTTTCGGAGATGCACTTCCGAAATATGGTATGAACTGTTTTCTTTTTATTTTCAAATTTGTTTCAAAGTTTTACCGGTTGCATTTTTTTCAGGAAAATGACGGGCAACCAGGCACCGGCCGCTCGACTTAGATAGGGAAGGGAGACACGGACAGCCTCAGCTCAGCGCGAGGGAGCTTCACAACAAGCAGTGACTCGGGGACGAGGTCGAGTCTGAGTACCAGCCTAAATGGATGACGCGCCAGCAGGATTTTCGTCTGCATCGAGGAGTCGGCTGTCTCGGGCGTCTTCCTCTCGTGAGAAGGAGGTACGTGAGGAGGAGGAGTTGGGACTTGAGGAGGAGGAGATACCTGATGTTCACCCTGAGCACGACAAGGATGATGCGGAGGAAGAGGGCTACGCGGGAGGGCCTTCAGGAACATCCGTGTTGATCCACTATCATGACCATGTCGCTCGACGAGTTTGGGAGGGCGAGGTTATTTTTTATTGCATTTTCTAATTTAAATGTTTTTTATTGTTGTTTTTATTGCACTTTCTTCAAACGATTTAACTAACGTTGTTTTTTGTTTTTGTTGTGACAGGAACGGGCGACCATAAAATCCGTGAACCATGCGCGAAAAATATTTGATTTGTTTAAACCACAGGCTCAGTGGTTTGATGACGTTGTAGCTGGTTTTGGGCTTGGTGGGTTATGCATGACCGGATATAGTACCATCAGCTACGACATGAAGGGGGCATTTGCTGAAAGGTGGCACAAGGAAACTTCGTCTTTCCACCTTCCTATTGGGGAGTTGACAATCACCCTACATGAGGTGACCTGTCTTCTCCACCTGCCGATCAGAGGAAGGTTATTGGACCATTCTCGGATACAGAGGGTTGAGGCCAAATAGTGGATGGTGGATTATCTAGGTATGGACTCAAATATGGCGGATTATGAGTGCAGAGCGACGAGTGGGGCGCATATCCGGTTCTCCAGCTTAAAAGAGATTTATGAGAACCACTTGGTGGCGGCAACGGAGTTCGAGGAGGAGGGCGAAGGACTTTTTGTTGAGTATCACCGTGGTTGCGCTCTAAGGTGTTGGTTCATGTTCTTGGTAATCACTGCACTCTTTGTGAACAAAAGTACAACCTACATGGACATGACTTATCTTCGGTACTTTATTGATCTGGCTACAATTTACGAGTGGAACTGGGGGCCGCCATTCTAGTATACCTACACCAGAAGCTGAATGAAGCCTCCAACTGGAGGACCAGACTGTTGACTGGCTCTTGCAAACTCCTTACGGTATATTTCTTTTTAATTATATCATATTTAATTATATCATATTTATATTTAACATATTATCGTATTTGTGTTTCAGAGCTGGATTATTTCTTATTTACACTGCATCCACGACTACGATCCTGATCCTGCTTACATTTATGCCATGCTCAAGGCTGCATGATATGTCCTCCAGAGGGGGAATCAGAAAGTGGGGCCATATTGTGTATATCTCGATCGTACTGCTCACGATGACATCTAGTGGACTCCCTTCACTGACTACGCTAATGTTGTCCCATTTGACCGCATCGCATTATATTCTGGATGGTTGGCATGTGGGGCCAACACCATGGTCAGGTATCTGTCGGAGCGGTGCATGAGACAGTTTGGACGTGTGCAGATGATATGAGGTCTCTGTTTGAGGTTACTCCTAACACCGTTACCCGCCGGGAGCTCACTGCTATCTTTGAGGATTGGGGGCATCATCTAGTCCTAGAGGAGTAACAGCGTACGCGGGCCACCCAGAGCTGGCACTATGTAGATGGGAATGTGACACGGTTCTATCAGGTGTCACATCCTATCATGATACCCGATGCTCCTGGGCGTCCACCTAGGCCAACACATGAGAAGCTCTTGGAGAACCAGCAAGCCGAGGATAACCATGCCACTGATCCCTTGCCGATTTGTCAGCGGATACACTCGATAGGGCAGGAGGCATTGGGGAGAGGGATCATTGAGCAAGGCGGTCCAGAGGCGGTTTCCATAGTGCAGAGGATGGTCGGTGAGGCTTCCAGTGCGGTGGGATATAGGAGGTAGAGTAGGTCGCAGGGAGTTTGCATTAGGCATACTCAGTAGTAGATGCCTATTTATGTTTTATTCATGACTTTTTATCCAGTGTTGTAATATTTTTACATTGTGCACTTATCCGAACAACTACTTCTATATTATAGTATCGATTTTTTTAATCTACTTTGCGTTTTTTTTTTCTGTTACATTTTATCGAATAATAAGAGGTTTTACTTTTATTTCTACAATGTTGTTGTTTTGGGAAAAAATTACTCACTCAGATCAGATTATATTTAAGATATACATCTCCGAAATAGCTTCTTGGTGAATTTGGATACGCTTATCCAAAATCATTGAAAATTTGATTATGGGTGATTTCGGAGATGCATATCCGAAATCTTTAAAATTAGGATATGGGTGCCTTCGGAGATGCATTTCCGAAGGGTATTTTGGGGTTTTCAAGGGTGTTTTTAACCCTATAGGTGCACAAAGAAATTTCCCCTATCTTATCATGCCCGCTTGTTTTGTCTTTGGACCCTTTCAAAACACTTTTGAACTTATTGAGTTATACACCACTACATTTTAAGGCCTAATATGGATTTTTCCAGTCTTCAGTTCCTTAACTAAAGGTATAAAAATGGAGAAGCAATTAAATAAGGTAGATGGTGATCATTTCCCGAGCGAGATTTGTAAAAGCGAGTCCCTAAGGCAAGACTTGTAAAGGTGGGCCCCTCAGGCAGGGCTTGGAAGGATGAGTCTACTTCATCTAACTTTTAAGCCTTTGGTTTTGTATTGTTTGTTTTGTTTCCTTATTAAAGGAGTTTAGTAACATCATCCTTCAGTGTCTTTTAATGATGACATTCACACCTTTGGATGTATGTTTATTGATTTTGTGTTATCGTTGTTCTTTGATTTAGTGAAGACACCTTAATAACTCATTTATTGTGAGATATCAAAGCTTTTAGATTTGAAATTATTTATCGATATTATGTTTGTACCGTTATAATTGTATTGTGTTCTAAGAAGACACAACCCATGTAAGGAAGGGAAAACACACTAGCAAGGGGCGAGTTACCCTACAAAGCCATAGGCTGCTTTAATACGGTGGGAGAACTGACTTTAATATTCGCAAACAAATGTTGCGGTGAGCAAGAGTCGCCAGCGACTTTTATTTTATCCAATTAGGAAAGGTATAAAAGAACAGGAAAAACCTTTTTGAAAAGACTTGAGTTCGGGGGTAGGTTATACAAAGGGAAGGTGTAAGCACCCTTCGTATCCATGGTTATCCATGGGCTCTTAATTGCTTAGCTCACTTTTGTTTGTTTGAATGTTTGAAAGTGCAGTGTGTGTTTAGAAAAATAGTTTTATTTTTAAAAATGTCTAAAAAGACAATGTTAGAAAACATGGTGTAAAAAGCGTTTGATTTGTTGTGAGCAAGCACTTTAAGAGTTACCTACCCTAAATTCGTAAGGTCTTTCTTATTCTAAAGACTTTCTTTGAGTGATAGTACTATATGTACCATATAAAGGCAGGTAGTCCTATACATTGGATGTGTTCGAGACATCGAGGGTCATCGTATAATCATAGGGGCTATCCATACCATAAAGATGGTAGGAAGTCCTATGTGTTAGATGTGAATAGTCATAAGGCAACAAGCAAGGATACCTTATCAATCGAAAGGACTATTATCTTTATTCCAAATGGACTATGATGATTTTGAATCGTAGGCAACATATGCTAAGGTATCCCTACGCTCGAGGGACTTGACTATTATTCGAAAGGCAGCAGAAGAGAGGGTTACCCTAAAGGTGGGTGTGTGAACAAGAGTGTGTTAATTACAGTTATGTTAATCTTGTAGTTAGTGAGCTAACGTTCAATTATTAGTCTTTCCATACAATCCTAAGCATACATCTAGCAGGTATATGGTGCAGAAAAATAAAGTGCGGAAAGTAAATGTCCTACGCTATTACAGGGCTTTGAGGCAGTTACATAATTAGAGGCGCGAGAAAGTAAATGTGCGAGAAAGTAAAAGTCCTAGTTGAGCTATTACATCCCATATACAATTACAATAATAAAAAATGCGAAAATAAAATTTATAGGAGGTCAAGTATGAATTTGCATATATCCGCGAGAATAGCTCGATTGTACCTCGCAATACAAGAAAATGTTAGTAACAATGTATAAACAATAGATGAATAAATGGCAAAAATATGGACAAATATTAATTGACGAAAGAAAATTCAACAATTCAAATTAAATTCTAACACAACTTAAGTAAAACTATTTTTTGGTATTTTCTTGATATAAAATGAAAATGATTAAATGACTTAATATTTTTTGTATTTTTTTAATATAAATTAAAACTGAAACATTAAATGAAATACTTAAAAAAATCTAAAATGAGGTGTAAATAGAAGGCTTCTGGGCTCAAACAAAACAAGCCCAACTAAAAAATGGTTCAACATAAAAAGAGGGGTGCATTCGTGCTGATGGGGTATAGTATAAAGAAAACGGATGAGCTCTATGAAATAAATGAAATAAATCCCAAAAGGGGGTGCGGACCAAGAAGTTGGTGCAATAGCAAATTGGATGGGCTTGCACACATAAGCCCAAATCAAAACACAAATAACCCTAAACATAATAAAATGATTATGCCTCCACCTTCTTCTACCTGTATTCTCTATTTTCTCACGGTTTTGCTTCCTTTCAATACTCCCCTGTTCTTCCTCAAATTCTCAACCCAGATTCCCATGCGTTTTCACTCTTCCCTCACACATTAAATAATGACACCATTAACCTCTCTACCCTTTGTTAAACATACAAAAAAACCCGAAACTCATAACATTAAACACACTCAGAATCATGGTTTTAAATTGCGGTCCGCAACCGCAATTGCACCTGTGATATTGCGGATGCGGTTGCCTCCGCAACCGCATCGGACCGCAATTGCGGTGTGATTCCGGATGTATTCGGAACCTCATCGAACAATTTTCATCATGTTTTTTTATTTAAGTATTTTCATCAAAAATCAATATATTAGATTTCTAAAACTCAATTTACTTTTTATATAATTTTTATATAATGAAAAAACATAAAATTAAGTGTTTTTCAATATAATATTTCAAACACTTCCTTTAAAAAATTCACGCCGCAACGGCCGCAATGCGCATCGCAACAAGCGCAATGACCGCAATCGCAACATCCGTATCCACAGCCGCAATTTAAAACCATGCTGAGAATATCATCCTCATCAAGTTGCCTTCAAACAATCTTACTGAAGATTTTCAAATAATAATAAATACTCTAAAGCCATAGCAATTTATCATCAACAACAAACAGTATGAGAGAAGGATGAGACAAGTTACCGAAGGAGGAGAGATTATCGTGTGATGTTGCTACTGTGTTGTTGTTAACGTTGGCACGTGCGGAGAAAATCATGGTCGTGTCTACGTCGAAGCTTAAAGAACACGTGGCTCAGAGGTAGCAGGTTGCGGACGGATCCTACGGCGGGGCTTGTAGCTGCCTCTTCGAATTCAATTCGATTCGTCGGTGCTTGATTACGCATTGGGCGTGAGTTCTGACCTTGCTTCCATGGTAGAATTTGTTGTTGTTAGTTGATAAGATGTAGCTGGTTTGGTTTTTTATTTTGCGTCGTTGCGGCGGACGACAGGTAGTGTTTGAATAGGAACGAAATTTGAAGGTGAGTTTGTTGTTACTGATCTGCGATTACCGATGTGAAGGATTATGTTGGAATCGATCGGTTCAAAGGCCGTAAATTAATTGGAGCTACAATCGGGGATACGTACCTGCACGAAAACAAACAGTAGCATAAAATTCTTTCCCCGCAAACAGAAGTAGCAATCATGGTTTTTAAATTGCGGTCTGCACCCGCAATATTGCGGATGCGGTTGTCTCCGCAACCGCATCGGACCGCAATTGCGGTGTGATTTTGAAATCTCGTCTCCGTATGTATTAGGAACCCCACCGGGAAATTTTAATCATGTTTTTTTAAGTATTTTCATCAAAAATCAATATATTAGAATTCTAAAACTCAATTTACTTCTTATATAATGAAAAAACATAAGATTATGTTTTTCAATATAATATTTCAAACACTTCCTTTTAAAAATTCACGCCGCAACGGCCGCAATGTGCATCGCAACAAGCGCAATGACCGCAATCGCAACATCCGCAACCGCAACCGCATCCGCAGCCGCAACCGTAATTTAAAACCATGGTAGCAATACACCATATCGTATCTATTTGGTTTGAGAGGTTTCATGAATGATTTGAAAAGGGATTTGGAAGTGGTGAAGGTTTTGAATGTTGATATAAACATGGAGTTTGACACTGTTATGGTTTAGTGATAAGTTAGTGAAGATTTTGGTATATACAATGATACGGGATATAGTTTCCACGTGAAAGAAAAGTGAATGTACGAGTATATGAATGGAAAATGGTTTTCGGTTCACATATGGAGATGTAATGAAGAGGAAAATTGACTTTGTGTATTGGTTTGTGCAAGCCTGATGAGTGAAGGAAATTGAAGCAGGTTTCTATTGTAACCAAATTATTTCGTGAAGGCAAAGTGGAGGAGCGGAAATATATGAACATGAGAACGGAGTCTGGATTAGTGTATAAGGGTTAGTTTGTACGTGAGTGTGGTGAGAATAGGGTTCCTTCCCCCTCATCGTATAGCTTTCCATGAATTTATAATGTAAAATTAGGGTTTTTTATGAGCTTTCTAAAATGCAAGATGGGCAAAACAAATAATACAATTAAAAAAGGACAAAAATACTAGTATAATAAGTTAAAATGATTTAATAGTTTTAATTTAAAATTCAACTTAAATTAAAATTGAATTAAATATTAAAACTATAAACCTCAATAATTAGTGAAATAAAATTAAAGCTATTAAATCGTACAATGGAATACAAATGTGTAAAATGAACATATGCATGAATTTTTTTGATTTTTTTTAATAAATGCAAAGTTATGTTAATGTCCTAATGGAAGTATGCAAATGATATGCAAAACATAAACTAGTAGAAATAAAATCAAGAAGACAAATTTTGGAGTATGACAGCTGTCTAAAATGGGCCATGAAGTATCCTAGAACTTAGTAGCATCCCGCTGATTGGGTTTAGTCCACCTGAACTCACTCCCATTACCCACTTGCCTAATGAACATGAAAGATGTTGTTTTCCATCATAACGAACTAGAAGAAAGGGTCAAAGAGGATAAATGTCACCCCCTTCATCTAAGGAAAAGTAACTCCATTACTCCCTATGTTTCTGATGGAGGAGCAAAGATAAGCACTCTCTAGCCCAGGCCCGATGAGCCTATTTAAATACCTTAGTCTTAGGGCTGAGGAGAGATCAAACCATTTCACTCAAAAATCATATATAAAGCTTATCATCACTTTGAGTGAGCTAGATCTAAACACTATCAAGAACCCTAAACACCACATACAACTTTCCAAGTACATGGCTCCCCTCATTGTACTTTTCTAGCAAGTACAATTGGCGCCTACTATGGGGCACTGATAAAACTGACTTGAGCCATCTTTTTACCCGACGATCATCTTGATGTCTACCTCTTAAATCCCCTTTAAATATGTTTAAAAGACATGCAACAACTTTGATCGACAATGGCTCCAGTGGTGACCAGAATGCCATAGCACAGATGTGCACTACTATAGATGATATGCATCACCATAATCAAACCTAGGAAGACAACGCCCTTAACCTCCTACAACGCTAAAAGGAGGTTGATCCCATTGAGGAGACACATGTTCTAGATCCCTAACTCCTCTTTAGGAATATTTAGGGATCCCTCATACAAGAAAGTTTCAAGCCGTCATCGCTCTAAAAAGCCAATGGAAGAAGTGACCCTTAAGAGCATGTCGACTCCATTAATACGCTGATGACGATCATTGGAGCCTTGAATTCCCATTTATCTCTATTGAGTCTTCCATCCAAGATAAAGGAAGCGAGGAGCGTCATCCTTCTTAGTGGTGTTCATGGAAGCGTCATATCGCCCCTTTAGTCTAACAAACACATCCTTATAATTCTTGTAGTGGTTTGAATGGGGCTTGAATAATGTCCTCCCCGGTATAATGCGCACAATCACCTATCCTCTTTTCACTTTGGTCTTGGCATCTAGTCGTCGATACATGATTTAAAATGCCATAATGAAGCCCCCGACTAATTCCCGCGTCGTTTTTCAATTACACTTGTTTTGAGTGTTTATATAACATACATAAACTATACTTAACGTCAACTTGTGGGTTGGAGAGATGTCCCAAATATATGGGCCTTTAACCCCAAAAAAATTCTTTTAAATTTTGTATTAATTAATTTTCAAATATATTTCTATGAAAATTTAATTAAAATTATTAATTTATTTTGTAAAAAACTTAATTAATAAATAATATTAGTCATCATTATCATATCATTAAAAATTATTTTTTATTCTAATCATTATGAATATGTGTAAAAGTGGAGAAGATCGAAATAATCCTAAAAAAAATAAAGTTGAAGAATCTAAAAATTGAATTTAAAATGGAGCTGCATCCTCTGTAATTTTTCTCTACTGCCTATGTTAAACCTTAATTTTAATCTTTGGATTACTTTCTATGTATATAGTTATTTTTAAAATATTATTTTGTATTACTTGTCAACTATTGAATTTGAAGCAGGATAATGAGTTGAAAACAAACAAGAGGAGATGATCCATTCACTTTTAATTTTAAAATAGGAAGAACAAAAAGTTAAAAACAAGTGAACTAAACCACTAAAATGTCTAAAAATTATTTTAAAAATAAATAATTTGATCAATATATTTTTTGTGAGTTTTGAAATATTGTGTTGATGAAGGGTGAATCTAAGAGATCAATATTGTTGTTATTCAAAATCGTTGACACAAAATGTTTATTAAAAAAAAAACGCTGACACAAATTTGTTTCATTTTTCAATTTTTTTTTTAAAAAAATTGATAGTTACCACCACTATGCCACCTGCTTGTAATATTTTATGTTATGATGACGTGTAAATGCATGATGGAAAATAACACTTTCATAAGTCACAATTATCAATTATGAGATCTTAAAATAAGACAATGATGATATCCACATGAAAGGGAGGTGGATCATGGTATAAATGATTTAGTACCATGGAAATGGACTGAAATATAAAAAAATGAATTGATTTATATGGAACGAGATATTTTTCCTTTTTCTTTGTACAGTACCACTAGTTTGGGGAATTGTCAGTTTTTCTACACATGCAATAGATTATAGATATGTTTGAGAGTGAATCACTTTAATTGGTTGGTCATAGATTCATAATGAAACAAACAAACAACCGTGTGTATCACATGTTGTTAATTATATTGTTAATTTTAAATATTTTTATAAAATAAAATTGAAAGTTGTATTTGTTGGAGGCAACTTGAATGGGTCAACGAGGAAACACTTTATTTGGGCCACACCTTTGTAAGAGACACACCACATCTCT
Organism: Vicia villosa; assembly: GCF_029867415.1. Lineage (NCBI taxonomy): Eukaryota > Viridiplantae > Streptophyta > Magnoliopsida > Fabales > Fabaceae > Vicia > Vicia villosa. The sequence continues at coordinate 82,502,328 of NC_081182.1, forward strand.
ACCTAAAACCTTAAGGTAATAGGTGTGTGGGTTCTCTCACTTATAAAGTGTTCATTCTTTTTTTTTTTTAAACCAATGTGAGACTTCTTCCTCACAATTGATTCTCAACACTCCTCTCAAGTGTGAGTCTTACACAATGTTCTCCCTCATGTGGAAGCTCTCTCTTCCACATACACCTGTACCACCATTGACTAGGGGTGGCAAAACGGACCGCGACCCACGCACCCGCCAAAAAATAGCAGGTTGGGTTGGGATTTTAGGCCCGCCGCTCGCCAAAGCCCGCCCAGCCAAAACTCGCCACCCGCACTAGCCCGCCCCGCCAAAGTCTGCCGCCTGCCAAAGCCCGCCCCTCCTTTAAAATTCTCTCTTTTTAGTTAATTCTAGTAACTCCAATTCATGATGGTTTATTTTATATATTTATTTGTAAATAAATGTAATACTTTTTTAAGTAAAATTTATTAAAAGTTGCTTTTATAAAAATTGTTTTAAAAAATAAGTGAAAAATTTAATTAAAAGGTAAAAAAAAACCTATTAATCTATTAAAAAAATGAAAAAAAATATAAATAAAAATAGGCGGGCAAGCCCGCCGCCCGCCATCTTGGCGGGGCGGGCATGATTTTTATGCCCATTTCACATGGCGGGCATGCCCGCCCCGCTCGTTTTTTGGCGGGCTTAAGGCGGGGCGGTCGGCGGGCGGGGCGGGCGGCTCATTTTGCCACCCCTACCATTGACACTCAACGGAATACCTTCTACGCACCACATGCAGGAAGTGTTTCGATACAAGTGAGCCGGTCCCTATCTCGAAAGCAAAGGCTCATGATACCACAATTGGAGGCAATTCGAGGGGGTCAACGAATGAGCACTTTACTTGGGACACACCTTTGTGAAAGACACACCACGTCCCCACCTAAAACCTTAAGGTAATAGGTGTGTGGGTTCTCTCACTTATAAAGTGTTCATTCTTTCCTTTTTTAACTAATGTGGAACTTCTTCCTCACACTTGATTCTCAACAGTATTCCTATATTTTTTCCCCATATTTTATAAAACAAACAAACAAATATTTTTATAAAGTGGCTCATCCTCTAAAATTTTAAAATTGTCCTCAAATTTTTTTAGACCATCTTCGAACGCACATTATATCACTTTGTCTTTCGTAAATCTAACAGTCATCACATTTTTGTCAAAAAATTAATTAGAAGATACATCTTCGAAAACATTCCTGAATGCATTTCGAAAACATTCTTGAATGCATTTTTAGTTATTTTAACTCTGTCATTCCATTTTGACCAAAAATTAATTCGGAGTTACATCTCCAAAAATATTCTTGAATTCATTTTTAGCTATTTTAACATTAGTCATTCCATTTTTGCTAAAAATTAATTCGAAGATGCATCTATGCATTTTTAGATATTTAAAGGTTTGTAATTCGTATATTATGGGTGTTTTCGAAGATGCGTTTTCAAATATACCCCTTAAAAAATTTTACTCACTCATTTACGTTTATTTTGTGTAAAAATGTGCGTCCGGAGATGCATCTTTAAAAACAGGAGCAATTTTTACTTTTCGCTAAGGATTTCGGAGAACTATAAGGGTGAGAAAAGAAATTGCCTTTTTTATTAGAAGTTGTATTCCTATAAGATTCTTGAAGGACGAGGATAATGGGTTAGAGTAGAACTTGAGTTCCATAAACTGGTCATTAATGAACGATAAGAGTGAAAATAATTCAGACCAAATCAGACTTTAGAAAGCATGAGTCAAAGCACAAAGTTAAGAAAATTATATATATATATATATATATATATATATATATATATATATATATATATATATATATATATATATAAGATGAGAGCTGAATTAACTGATATGAGTCTTCTGTTATGAAGGATCGTTGGTTCCGATGAAGCTGACCTGCAAAATTAGCACTTCAACGTTCAAGTAAGTTACCAGAAAATTTCAAGTGAAGTGTAATTTTTAGGAAATGAATCTCATCCTTGTTTGGATAAGAGAGGGAAGGGGAGAGGGAGAGAGAGAGAGAGTATTTATAAGGGGAGAAGATTTGAGCCTTATTTACCTTCTCTTTGTCTTAGATCTAGCCTATAACATTTCCCCTAAGCTTGCTATGTTGAGAAGCATGTGAAGTCTTATAATCGGGTCAACAAAAGTTATGCTTTCATCTCTCGAGCAGGGAAATGAAAATTTATGAGAACACTTTCAATAAATGCTTGTCTAATCATTGGAACGTTTCACTTGACTATCTCACGTGTGACTCTAGGTGATCAGTCTAGGGAGTGGTGCATATGGCTACACTACTACAAAAAAGCTATTTAATAGCATTTTTTTTGTTTTTGATAGCGCTTAAAAGCGCTACTGACCACGGCGATATTATAAATATTTCTATTTAATAGCAGTTTAAAAGCGCTATTATAGTAACGATAATTAATAGCGTTTTTTAAAAAGCGCTATTATAGTATCAGTATTTAATAGCATTCTTTCAAAAGCGCTACAAAAATAGACATTTAGCGCTTTATAATTTGTCTTTTGCTTTGATTTTGATAGCACTTCCAGACAAACTGCTATTATAAGGCACAATTTTGATAGCGCTTTTCCATAAAAGTGCTATTATAGCATGTCTCATTAATAGCACTTCCTATAAAAAGCGCTATTCTAGCACAACTTTTTTTTTTTTTTTACAAAATCATTCTTTTGGTCTATTTATATGGCCTTTGCATTTTATGACATAAGAATTCATTAAAAAAAAGATTAATCAACTAAAATATTTGAAAATAAAATATAACCACTTATTCAAGAACAAATTTGTGAAACCATATCTACCATTGCCATATAATTAATTAAAAAATATGGAAGGAACTGTATCTATGTATATAGATCAATCTACACTACATAATAGTGATAAATGATATAACAAACCAGATTCAACATTGATCTCAATGAAATTAAGCTAAAACTTTTGCCACAAGTTATTAATTTGGTCCAAGTGCACCAAACTAAATTCCAAACAAAAAGTACAGCATATTCTACACTAAAGAAAAAACATCTAAAAAATCCAGAAATGACAACAAAACAACATCAAGTAGTAACCACTTCGCGAACCAAAGCACTTCCGAACCCAGACATCGAATCACTTTGTTAGCTAGGCAAAATAATTGCTTCTTGTTTTCCTGTATCATAGAAAGAATATTAATTATGTTTTGTGCAATAATCAAAAAACCAAAACCTAAATATATATTCATATAAATAACAATATAAAGTTTAATATCAAATGTATGTATGTCATGTATTACAGCCTTATCATGAAAATATAAACTCAGTGAGGTATTATGCCAACAATATAATTGCCCTTGTCATGCATAAAAGGAGATATAATATTTCACTTCCTAGAATGACAGTACTAATATTAAAATTAATAAGGATAATGCAGGAAATAAGTAAGTTATATTTCAACATCTTTTTAAACTGTAAATCTCACATTTGAATACAACACTCTATACTTATCTTCCGTAACATTCTGTAAATATTTTAGGAAATATTAATTGTAGGCTTTAAAAAACTCACCGAACACATCATCCACCATATAGGTAGCCCAATCCTCCTTGACCTCAGTTAACTTATCGTTAGAGTAGGTACGACATTAGTGGTCAGGAAAGTACTTCAAATATAAAAACATCAACAATTTTATTAGAATTTAATCACATTAATTTACAAATTAATAGCAACTAAAATCACGTACATTTACGGGGATCATAATTTCATTTTCCATGATGACCTCTTTCATAAATCGCATCACAAAATATCCACAATCAATGCTATTAATTTGACGAGGACACTGCAAAAAAAACATTTCATATATTACTTTTACTCTACATAGTTGTTTAAAAATAACATTAATTTGGACATACCCGAATTTTTGACCATGAAATTTTCTTTGACTTGGAGACTTTAGGCACTTTAGAATTACTATTAGCACGATAAATTTGCAACGCACTAACAAAACGAAATTAACTTCAAATGAGTAATTATTATAACTAAGAATACTTATATAAATGTTAAATTAAAAGAGTCTATACTCACTTCTCAAACTTGGTTTTTAAATTTTGATGTTTTGTTGGCTCACCATTCAACGGGTCCATGTAATATATCACCTCAGCATCGAGATTGATGACAAGTAACACCCAATGTTTCCTGTACCCAACATTTGAATATTGCAATAAAAATTTACATTGAATATATAGTTTGTTCTCGTAAATTTAATAAGATTTTGAATAGAATTCTCACCCTAGATTGCAAGGTGCAAGAATCATCTTATCCTTGAAGTACTCCTCATCTTTCAAGAGTATTTTTGCTACAACATTTCCTATATTATCCTCCCGTGATACATGTGGGGATATGAAGGAGAACTTATTTATTAATCCATTTGGACTAATAAACTTGTTATACAAATACCTAGAAATGAACAACAACAATTGGTATTAATATATTTGTCAACAATTGATATTAATATATTTGTCAGATTAGAGAACATTTGTAATAATATAGGTACCTGGAAAATACAGTGATAATAGAGGCACTTAACCAGTTGTGATCAAGAATCTCTTTTATATTCTCTACACGTAGATGCTTTAAAAACTCCTCACCAAATATACTTTTCTCCATTTTTATTTGAACTAAAGATCCAACCCTCATCATATTTTTCACATACATATCAAGGAAAGGTAAATTTACAAGACCGGTTGAACCGCCAACTCTAGGAGACTCTTCAATTTTGGATTTTTTGTTGCTTTTGTTAGGTGATGAAACAGAATCAACACTTCGTTGGGTATTCTTAGCTTTGTTTTGGGATTGATCAGGATTCTAAAAAGTTGTATTAATTAAGGTTAGTGATCAAATAATAAAACAAAATTGCGATCAAGCAAGTTGATAATAGGTAATTTACCTTTTCACATTCAGCAACAAATTCAAGAAGTTTCATTGGCCATGGCACAATTGTTCCTATTGCATGACAAACCATCGATACATCTCCACCATCAACAGATATCGGCAATGGAGCATTTGGCACAATAGCAACTTCGATATTAACCTTGACATATCTATGTGGTAACGTCATGCCGTGCACTGTGTTACCTTTGGTGTTATATAGTTTGCCACGAGCAACCAAACACTGACTCGGCGATGATAAACATATATTAACAGGAAAGAGACCCTAAACCAAAGAGATATGAATAAAAACATTAATATCATTATTTACAAAACAAACATATATGAATTCTAAACATTAATAACAAAGATTAACCATCATTGAGAAACTGTAACCTCTTTCCTTAATTCTTTTCTCAATATGAACATAACATCTTTTAAGACAATGCTTAGAAATTGCATACTTAATATTAGTTTGAAGTTAATTATCCGGCAGTAGCAACTTGTAAGGTATGTATGAAATGTGATCAATTCATAATGATCTTCAACAAAAGATGTATTAATTATATACCAGATAACTTCGTAACATATAATACAAATTATAAAATTTCCTGTAATACAAATTATTTAAAGAAATCATTTACCTCGGGAATATTTCCAAATGATCCAGGGTTGCAAGAACCTTTATTATTTGGTTATTTCCTTTGTGTCCCTTTTTCACGTTGTTTCAAGTTCTTTGACACTTGTTCAGGTTGTTGCCTTTCTGCCACTTTTTCAAGCTGTTGACTTTCTGCCACTTTTTCAAGTTGCTGCAAGCTCTGTGCCACTTTTTCAGGTTGTTCTTTCTCAACCACTTCTTCAGTTTTTTGCCTCTCTATCTTTTCTCTATCCAACTTATCTCTCTCCTGCTTCTCTCTCTAGCACCTTCAATCTACTTTTGAGTGTGTTGCAAAAGCCATACAATTTTTGAAAGTCCATTTGTGTGGGGCGAATTTGGCGTGGAAATGTCCTTAGAACATACCCCAAACCGTAACTCCTAACATGCCCAGAATAGTTTGGGAGATTTAGAGCCTCAAATAATATGTCCGTAGGACCAATGTCTTGTCTCTCTTCTTCTGTCAGAGGGTTCAATCACGCCTCCTCACAATCTTAAGCGGCTTAATCTCGAGGGTTCAATCCAAAGGAGTTACCTAGCCTGACATCTATTAAGGAGCTTAGGATTTCTAGCAGTGGATTAAAAGTCAAATACCATAAGAATGGGACCATAAGTCAAAAAGGTATAAATACTGTAACTCATAAGTCATTGTCTGAGGTTGAGAATAATGGAGAGGAGAATTCGAAGAGTCAAGAGAAAGCGCCGGAGTTAATTTTATCATCGTTGAATGAACTGAACCTTTTGAAATCGGAGAGTTCTGAATCAGATGCGGGTTCTAGCTATGAGCAGAGAACATCGTCTTCAATTTCACCGAAAGATTACGCACTAGAAATGGAAGGCTCCCGCAACAAAGAGTTCTTCATTGACAGGTTCATGAGTTCGAACACTCAGAATTTGGATTTGATGGGGAATTATCCGATTCAGATGAGTTTGGCGATAATTCTCTCAATATTCCTCTGTGATAGCAATACTATGTTCCTTCCTAATTCCTATTGCTGCAACAATTCTATATCGATGATGAAAAGTGATAGCAATACATTAAACTTGCAAAACAAAAATTTTTCTTGGGGAGGATTGATGGAAAATCATCATCATCATACAGTAGAAGCTAAGTGGGATAATAATAATACTAATAATCATCATACAACACACAACTTTGAAAACACAAGTCGTTAGACAAATCCAGAAGAAATCGCACAAGAATAAAACCGTCCTTTTGCACAAATCAAAGAAATCGCACAAATAAAACATCCCTATGTTTCTAAATTTTCGATTCAAACAGAACCAAACATGATTGCAAGTGAAAAAAGCTCAAAATAAAGAAGAATTCGTAACCTACCTTCGAAGATTCCGACGAAGACTTCAACTCCGGTACGGTCTCTGGTAGCTTGATCCTACTTCTGGTGGTGTGTGCGACTGCGTTTGACGATTGGAAAGAGTGTTTGACAGCGTAAATAGGGTTTGACGATTGGAAAGAGTGTTTGACGGCGTGAATAGGGTTCGACGGCTCGGCAGAAAATTGAAATCGACGTGAGAGAAGGGTTTGAAGATAAGGTTTTTGGAGCAATATGAAAAGTTTAGCGGATCGAAGAGTTTGGAGATAAGGTTTTTGGAGGCAACATGAAAATTTCCCCTAATGTTATGCGCCAAAACGAAAAAAGTGCCCTTTTTAATTTTTTTATTTTATTAGTAGCTTTGCATAGAAAAGCGCTATTTAAATAAAACTATTTTTTTTTTACAAAAATAAAGTTGAAGTATTAGTAGCGTTTCATAGAAAAGCGCTATTTATTGAAAACTATTTTTTTTACAAAAAAAAAAGGTTGAAGAATATTAGTAGCGTTTTACAAAGGGCGCTATTTTAGTGAAGAATATTAAAAGCGCTTTAAAGAAAGCGCTATCTTAATAAATTTTAGTAATAGCGTTTTAAAGAAAGCGCTATCTTAATTAAGTTTAAAAATAGCATTTTTCCACAAAGTTCTATCAAAAATATATTGTCAGCATTCTATAATAGCGCCCGATCATAAAGTGCTATTATAAATCTGTTTGTCTCCTTTTTAATAGCACTTTCGTTAAAAGTGCTATTAAATTAAGCGATACAAAATATCAATTTTGGCGTAGTGCTAGGATATTCGAGTGCACTTGAGTGTTTTCTTACCTTAAGGAGGCATTTTGGGAGGTTGGATCCTTGTGCTTAAATAACCCCGAGATTTTGATATGTTTTCCCTCTCTTTATATAAACTAACTTATGAGTTTCTTTTAGAAGTTTCGGTTTTCTTCCTCTCTTTTCTCTTGCTTTCTTTTGCATCACCCCTAGACGATTTTCCTTTGTTTTCATTCGTTTTCTCCTCATGCCTAAGTTTTTGTTTTGTTACTACTACATATTCAAAGAGCTTACTTCGGTCAACCTCATTTTCAGGTACCATTTCTTACATACTCTTTATCTTTTACATTGTTTTTCCATGGGTGGCCTAGGAGGCGTGCCTTTGACCATAAATGGAGATGGTGAGGCAATTCTCCCATATTAACTGTTTATGGAAACCTTGACATTCTAGATGAGGAACCACTAGAGGTCAATGGTCCCATTTCTAATTTGATCATTCTTAGTGATACCTCTAGGACTAAAGGAGGTGATTTGGAGAGTGGAGGTGGCCCTCCAAGGCTTTCCATCATAAATGAAGAGGGAAACTCCCACCCTCTGGTTTACTTAGAGGATCTCACACACTTGACTTCTTCCATTCGTTATCACGAGGAGATGAAGTAAACAATTTGTTCTCAAAATGAGACAAAGGACCACCACTTTTATGAGACTTTCTCTGCTTCTAGTGGTAAGGAACATAGAAAGGAGGAAATTAGGGAACAAATCCTCTTTAGGAACAACAATCTCACCTCTGATTATCATTATCTTTTATGTGACAGTTGGGACAACAAGGTTAATGAGGACGATCTGATTTAGTCCGGTCTCCTAATTCGGGAATCTAACCTTGGGTTGATCCGGATATAGTAGGGACCTTCCTCGCATATGGCCATTCAAAAAATATGGGCATATATTTCGATTAGGCGGTTTACCACATTAGTGAGGGTAAACAAATTTGTAGTCACTATGATAAGTGTGTTATTTCTTTCTACGACTGTCTTTTCACCTAGTTGAAACTCAGGCTATCCTTTATTGATTTCGAAGAAGGCTCGTTGAACCACTTGACCATATATCCTTCCCAATTTCACTCATTTGCATGGGATTTTCCAAATGGGTTCCTGTATAGGTGCAAATATCAAAGGGTTGAGCCACTTGTTCGACACTTTTTCAACTTGTTCCTCGTAAACCATACTTTGAGAGATTATGTTTGTGGTAATGGGGTTGTTTCTATTCGTCATCAAACAAGATGTTTGGCGTATACATGGACAGTTGGAAGAACTTCAAGGATCATTATATTTTGGCAACTCCCTCAAGCCCAAGGGTTCATTCAGTTTTTTGTAAGGTTGGCCATGAGGTTCTAGCCTCCCTTTCCCTGAGAGTGGTACAAAAAATATGAGTTAGAATATTAGACTTGGCACACCAACATTATTGAATATGAAGATAATACTCAGCCTTCTGCTAAGGGTAGAACTATTTTTGGTAGGGTTGTATACCATATAGTTTGCATTAGTAAGGTCATATGGGACCATGTCGGCCACAGTATTAACATACTGGAGTCGGTCTGGTATGAAAGTTAGACTGTTGGTCAAGATCTTTGGTAGGTTGTTGCAACTTGTAATCATACATTGTGAATTGTTTTCTGAATAGGTGTAACAAAAACAGTCTTTGAATTGGATGATTTGCTAGTATATCCAATTCCATTCATGTCTTTCGATGATTTGTCCATACATAAAATTTCATCAAGGCTCTCATTTCCAGAATTCAACATGTGAACAGACTCGGCCATGCCATCAAGTTTAAAATTGAGATGTCCTACTTCTTCCTTCAACTCTAAGATGAATAACATGAGTTGAGTTTTGTCTTGAAGAAGAACTTCAATCTTTTCCTTATAATTTTCAACAACTTGAGATTTTTCACTCAATTTATGACACACAATCTTGTAAGCTTCATTAAGAGCATCATCAGATATTTCATCCTCACTAGTGTCTCTAATATTATTGGGCAACTCAAAATTTGAACTTTCTTTAGTGTGAGTACTGAAGGCCACAACACTATTTGTTTGATGAGATTTACTCTCTTCAGCTGACTCATCACTAGAGAAAGTGGCATCATAGATTTTTCTCTATCTCCTTAGAGAATTTGGGCATTTAGCCTAAATAAGTCTAAAACCCTCACATTCACAGCATTGAATTCCATTAGCCTTTGTTTTGTTTTTCCCATCTTTTCTTCGACACTGAAAATTGCCACCTTTTAAATTATGTTGTTGTTGTCTTTGACATTAGTAGAGACATTATTTCCAAGTTTCTATCAAGTGTTCTCATGACCTTACTAAAGCTCTTAGAATTTAGTGATATTCTCTTCAGCATCGAATTCTACTTGCTCATCACAATCTTTAGTATCCACTTTAAATGCCACACCCTTACTCTTTTTTTGTTCGAATTGATCCGCAATAGGCATTTCTCATCTTCTTTTAAAATTAAATTAAATTTTTTAATTAAATCATATCAACAAAAAATTTATTCATATATAAAAGTAAATTTTTTAATACACTTTCTTTTTTAAGTTATACACATTTTTTTTTTAAGATTAATAACAACAAAGTTCATATATAAAAGTAATTTTATTTATTAAATAAAATTGAAAACTTTAATAGTTGTAATTTTTAACGTATTATTATTGAATTATTTTAAAATAATATGTATAAGTTTATTAATTGAATCAATTATTTTGTGACAGATAAATATCAAATATTTTTATTATATCTTCTATTTTCTAGAATACTCTAACTAATCAAATTGATTAAATACTTAATTAATTAAATGTCCCACCATCTGGGTCAGGTTGATGTGCATAAGGTAAATCCTTATGCACGGTGCATAAGTCTCGTACGAGTAATATTTAAATTGTTCAGAGTAACATTTTAGTTAGAAACGAGTAATAATATCATAATTCATGAATAATATATACATTATTTGTACACATCTATTAATTATGAGTAATTATTAATTGTGAGTAATGAGTACATTATTCTGAGTAATATTTACACCATTATGAATAATATCAAATTTTAACTATTTTGAGTAATATATTCATTGTTCTGAGTAATATTTATACTATTTTGAGTAATCTGTATATTATTTTGAATAATAAACATAATACTTTGAGTAATATAAACAATATTTAAATATTTATGCACCCTATATATCTGATGCACATCAACACATTCCCACTATCGTATCTTATATATTACTCCTGTCATTTAAATACACGTGAACATTGTATTTCAATACTGTTTATAAATGAGTGTGGATTTTAAAATTTAAAAAAGAAAAAGAAAAAAGAATATAAAAATATAAACATAAATAATTAGTATAGATGTTGAATTTTGTGTGAAGACTTATTTCTCCCCGTATTAAATATAGGGTTAAATATGTTTGACGTCCTCATAAATATCTTGGTTTTCGTTTTTAGTCCCTGTAAATATTTCCTTCAAACAATGGTCCCTGTAAACTTTTCCGTCCATAAAATTGGTCCTTCCCGTTAAAAAACGCAAACGGCTGCAGACGTGGCAGTGCTTAAGTTAATTTTGTTGTCCACATAATGCTTAGTGTTGCTGCCACGTACTTAATTATTTATTATTTAATTTTTTTGTACATAAAATATTAACCCTAATTTTGTCCCCAAACATATTTCTTCCCAATTTATTCTGCTCTCGTGTTCGTCTTCTATCCCCAAGTCTTCTTCTTCTTCTCTTTCAGTTCATGGCTTCTTCAACCAGACGTAGCAAGGCGGCCTCATCCCAGGACACAACAGGAAGGAATCTCGTTCAAGGGAGAAAGTGTGCTTGCAACCTTCGTTTGATTTCGTACCGTTGCAAGCAAGGATTTAACAAAGGGAAGCTTTTCTGGAGATGCCCTCTATGGCAAAGTGAAGAAGAAACCTGCAATTTGTTCATCTGGGATGAAGACCTGGGTAAAGAAGAAGAGATTCATGACGATGTGAACAAACTGAAAGAAATGCAAGCAATGTTGAAGGAACTCTATGAATCCTCACTGAAGAAGAATAAGAAGTTGAACATGAAGATGAAGGCTGAGGCTTTTTCTGGAAAATTGAAGCTAATGTTACTTGTAGTGTCAATGTTGATCAATATTTACTTGTTAGGGAAATGTAATTGCTGAGGCTGTTTTTGGTTTAGTTCTATATAATAGGTTTAGTTATATGTAATATTGTTATGAAGCTTTTCTATGAATGTTGTTTTGAATGTTGTTTTGAATGTTGGTTTTGGTTTACTTGAAACAATTGATATTGTTGAAGACATGTAATGATGTTTAATATTCTGGTTTAAGTATTGTTATAAAAGTTGTTTTGAAGACTTGTAATATTGTCTTTGTTACAAAACTATGGTTATATTGTTGTTAAAGTTGTTGTTTTGAATACATGTTGAAGACATGTTATATATGTCAGTTTATGTTGTATTGAAGACAAGTAGTATGTTATGAAACAAAGTAGGTTAACAAAAATATCATCATTGCATAAGTTGTCACAGTACATAATATTGTCAATATTACAACATGAAATTAACCAAAATATGATGTTTAACCAAAACACATGACCAAAAGATGCTTGTACTACACATATCTTCTCAGTTTGACCAAAAGAGTAAGTTTACATTACATTAACTAAAAGTACAGACAAGGCATAAAACATGACAGTTCCACATTCAATTCACTGGGTCATACTCCTGCAAATATCTTCCCAATTTTTGGAGTTGTTTTCATCACCATCATCTTCATTGATGACCACTGGATTATCAGGTTCTCGACCTGGGCCAGGAATGTCCCTCACTTTGAGTGTCTTGAGTCTCTCACTCTGCCTCTTTGATTGTGTGGAAGCCAATCCAGTCTTGATCTTTGCCTTTTTAGTGGGACTCAAAATTTTAACCTAAAACAAGAAGTAAAAGAATAATGAAATACACACCAAAACTGTAATAGTGAATTAACCAACACTATGAAGAAAATAGTATGCTCACAGGATCACTTTTGCTTGGCACTTGTTTAGAAGCTGGTGGTTTTTTACCAAAGAACACCTTAAGCCTTGACTGAGTTGCTTTTGATGGGCTATTCTTTGACTGATCTGCTGTAGATGAAGTTGCATTTGTATGATTTTTTTCCACAGGGATTGGAACTGACTTAGCTTTTTTGACAGGTGTGGTGTCAACTCTAATTGGTGGAATGTCCAACACACCTTCACAACTCAAAATAGCTTCCAAAGTTTCAGCATCCCAGTCACAATACTTGTCAAAAATGTGATGTTCTTCAGCATTCCCTCCTTCCACATTTTGTTGAGCATTCCCTCCTTCCACATTTTCTTCAGCATTCCCTCCTTCCACATTTTCTTCAGCATTCCCTCCTTCCACATTTTGTTGAGCATTCCCTCCTTCTACATTTTCTTCAGCATTCCCTCCTTCCACATTTTGTTGAGCATCCCCTCCTTCCACAGTTTGTTGAGTACTTGTCTTAGCAGCAGTTTTGTTGTTCTTCTTTTTCTGAGGTTTGTCTTGCTTGTTCATTTTGTTGGAATTGCTGGTGCCTGCATTCATGGATCCCTTTGGCCTCCCCTAATACCAACACAATCATCAGAAATATTCATCTAAAATTTAAAAACATTATGAAATTTAAATATTCTGAAAAAGAAGTTTACCCTTTTTTTTGGTCCATTAGTTGTAGCAGGCTCAGTTGCTTGGTTTGGAACATTACCTTCAACAGTTTGACTTGCTTGTGTAGGTATGTCCTGCCTTACATTCTCAGATGGAACAAGCACAATTTGTTTGTTTTTCTTGCAAGTTCTAGCATTATGTCCAAGTTCTTGACAAGTTTTGCACCTATGACTAGTGTTTGTCCTTTGCCATTTATGTTGGTTTGCCTCATCAGGTTCCCTCCTACGAAGTTTCTTAGGCCTACCTGGGCCACGCTTGTACATGGGTGGTAATATAACTGGATCAGAGGTCTTAGGCCACTTGTTCTGACCATTCAAAGGTGTGATGACCTCACTATAACATCTCTCATAAGTGTTCTTGTGATAGTATTCACTAACATAGTTTCTAGGGTCATCCCCTTTTCTATATATTGCTGCCACACTATGCCTGCAAGGTATTCCCACCAACTCCCACATATTACAAGTACAAGTTTTTTGGGCCAGGTCCACTACAAAGCTATCAGATAGAAGGGTATGTGAGACTTGGAAAGTTAACCTCCCTGCATATGTTGGAGTCCAACTAGCAGATTTCTCTATTTCCCTATCCAATCTCCTAAGAGGTTTGGCCATTACCAGTCCCTTATACCTATCTACCTTTTCCCTAAGGGTTGCAAACCTACCCATCAAGTAATTCCTTATCCACTCAAACATAGTCAATATTGGTTTGTCCCTTTGTAACAAAATGGTTGCATTGAAAGACTCACTTAAATTGTTCATAAGGACATCACATTTAGAATAAAAAGGAAAGGCATGCTTACACCATTTGGACTTGGGAATAGTTTCTAACCATTCATATGCTTCCAAGCTTGCAGTCTTGATTTCAAGCATTTTAGCTTCATGTGCTTCATAATAAGTGGACTTAGCAGCAGCCATCATTAAGTCTCTAAATAAGGTTCCTCCTCCAAACTTCTTCTTGAAGTTTGCATACAAATGACGTAGGCAAAACCTGTGTTCCAGCCCTGGGTACTCTTCTTCAAATACATTTACCAGGCCCTAGAAAACAACAAGTATAAAACATTGAACAAAGTAAAACACATGTATAAAACATTGATCACAGTAATAAAACACATAGTAAAACACACTTGCCTTTTGCTGATCAGAAATAAAACACCAACTTTGTTCTCCAATGTCTTCAATGAGCAACTTCATAAACCAACTCCAAGTGTCCTTTGATTCTGTCTCCACAACAGCAAAAGCAATAGGTAGGTATTGATCATTAGGGTCACGTCCAACTGCAATTAGTAGTATACCACCATACTTGTTTTTCAAGTGACATCCATCTAAACCAATGAAAGGTCTGCAAGCTTTTATCAGAGCCTTTTTGCATCCATCAAAGCACATGTAGCATCTCTCAAATCTAGGTTGCAGCCCAGGAGCAGGTGTCATAGTGTTTAACTTGAAAGTATTTCCTGATGATGCTCTTCTCAACTCAGCACCATATGACCATAATAAACTATACTGCTTGCTAGAGTCACCTTCCACTATTCTTCTAGCCAACTGTCTTGCTTTGAAAGCTCTACATCCAGGAATTTCAGTTGCATACTTAAGCCTTACATCTGCCACAACCTCATTCAACTTCATTTTTGTATTGTTCTTCAAACCATCAACTATCACCTTTGCAACCCATTCAGCTTTGGCACTTTTGTTAAAGAAATGTCTTCCACACTTGTGTTTGTGAAACAAAGTCTTGATCCTAAAAGTGGTAGTCTTCAAAACCCTACTACACAAGACAGTATAGTTACATATCTTCTTTTCATTACATACCACCCTACACCTATCAGCATCATTCTTTTCAAACTTCACTTCTCTCCCATTCAACACATTGTGCTCTAGGACTACTTTCTTAAACTGTTTGAGTGAAGAGAATTCCATCCCAACCTTGAATTTGAAGTTCTTACTCAAACCATCATCTTCTTTGAACCTAATTGTAGTTGGTCTATCATCACAACTGTCATCATCTGCCCCACTATCCAGTTCATCAGTAAGGTATTCTTCATCAATTACATGCTCTTTACCCATCTCCTCTGTGATAAAAATGTTATCTGGCTTTTCACTAGCCTGCCCATCATCAGCTCCTTCTGCCTGCCCATCATCACCTCCTTCTGCCTGCCCATCAGCACCTCCATGAATACCTTCATCTACACCATCATCCTCAACTTCAATCCCATCATCAGATTCCTTCATCCTTTCCTCCTCACTGTCTTCAAAGTGTACATCCTTGACTGATTCATCACTAGATTCATACTCAACCTCATCTCTCTTTCTTCCCTTTCCTTTATCTATAACCTTCTCCATGAATGTTGCCTCTCCTGTCTCTGGTATTTCCTCACTATATATCTCAACATCAACATCGTTTCCATACGCATAGACACCCAGCTCAACAGCATCTCCATCATCCCTAAATGGTTTCAAATCTACTTCAAAGCTGCCACCATCATGTTTCCACCACATCCTGACTTTGCTAGCATCAAATTCAGGAGTAATCCCTTTAACTAAATCTATAGCTTCGAAATATGACCAAATATCTGGATCTTGACCAGTAACGGCAAACACATTTCCACCCTCGTATCGTATATTGGGATCTTTTACAAATGAACCCTTTGTGAAGAATATCACTTTAAAATTGCCCATTGAAGTCTGTGGGGTCATTAATAATGCAGAAAAAACAAAGTTACGACAAATACGTGAAGGGGACATGGGGGACATAGTTAGGGCACAGACATAAAAATGGGGACAAGTTTAGGGCACAGAAGAAGAGGGACCACAGATATTGTTAAACAAACCAAAAACGGAGCAAAAGAGACTAACCTTTGAATGCAGTAAACGAAGAAGAGGGACCACCACCGATTAAACAATGTTGCTTTCAGAGAATCCAAGACGCACAGGGACCACCACCGATTAAACAATGTTGCTTTCAGAGAATCCAAGACGCACAGGGACCACCACTGGAAAGGCAGATTCTGTGGATTTGGGGCCACGAAGGAAGAAGTTTGATTTGGGGATTAGGGCGAAAATGGTTAGTGTGGATAGACTAAGTGAGAGCTCAGATTTTGTGGTAAGTATGAAGATTTCCCTAAGTGTGGATAGACTAAACACTGATTCAATGTGAGCACACGCCACGTAGGTAAAAATTTAATAAACAATGCCACATGTAAAATGACACGTATGCAGCCGTTAGTTTTTTTTAACGGGAGGGACTCAATTTGTGGACGGAAAAGTTTTCAGGGACTATTGTTTGAAGGAAATATTTAGAGGGACTAAAAACGAAAAGTGCAATATTTATAAGGACTAAAAACTTATTTAACCCTTAAATATATTTATGTTACTTTCAAAATCAGCCGCCTGGTGGTAGTGTTGTCAAGAGATATTATTAAAATGTATAGGCTTTGGATAGATAATGTAATGTAATATATTTTATATGAGTATGCACTATGTGCTATAAGTATTATTGATTATTAAAAGAAAAGCTTACTTTTATTGAATATTAAAAGAAAAGTTAAATTTCTCTTAACAAACAATATCTATAATCAATTTGAAATATTGGTAAAAATCGGAAAACTTGCCGTTTTTAAAAACTGACGATTTAAATGTTTATTTTTTTCAGACAAAACAACACTATTTTAATAATGTTTTTAAAAAATAAAAATAAAAATAAAAATAAAAATAAACTTTGCGCAAAACTTATTTAGAACAAATTTGTTTCATTAGAATTAAATTTATTAAATATTGTGATATTTTATTACGTTATTTTGTATTTATAATTTATTTTGTGTGATCATTATATTTAAAATTTAAATTTATAAATTATGATATTTTGAAATTAATAAGGTCTCATGATTTTTGTAGAGATCAAATCATCTGGTTCGACAGTTTAAAAATGATACAATTTTGTTATAGAGACTATTTTATATAATCGAATTATATGATTTAATCAGGTTTATTCATGTAGTTCGACCAATAACTCGATGGTTAACTAATGAACTAGTGACACAGTACCCAGGACCGTCCCAACGTAATGTGAGACCTGAGGCAGCTATAACAAATATTTTTTGGTTCATCCACTATAATTAAATATTTGATTGTTAGAAGAAGTTCTAAGATTTTTTACGGCTAAATTTTTTGGTATCTACTATGAAACTAATGTTAAATTTGATAGTTAAATATTTACATTTTTTATTAAGGTTGAATTATCTTTCAAAATACAAAATTAAATACGAAATTCTCTTTATACGGTGAGTCATGTTGATTAAACAAAAAATTTTATATTTATTAAAGCTTTTATATAAGCAAGAGTAACATAAGTAAAAATGAATTTTTACAAAATTAAAAATAAAATTATTTAAATAATAAAATTTATAATTACTCAATAATAATTTATGTATTTAAATTACTCTAGAGAAATAAACTTTTTCTTGTTAAAAAACAATGTTTAAAAATAATTCAAAAAGCCATTAGTTCTAATAAAAAGGATAGTAAAATTTCTGATTTGCGGCCCTACCAAATTAGGACCTTCCAAATAAAATATTATTTGCTTACCAACTAAGTTAAGTAATCATCTATACACAATTTTTGTTTTCGAAAAGATATACTGAATTTTAATTTTTTTGAGGTTTAAAATACGTTTTTAAATAAAATATTTTTTTGAGGCCCAAAGTAAGGGTCTAATTCGCCTTACATTTGGGTCAGCCCTGACAGTACGTTCGTCGATTTGATGACCGGTTCAATTTTTAAAATACTAAAGTTTGAGACGTAGAAAAATTATGAAATTGTAAGAGATAAGTTAAAAAAAATAGTTAAATTAAAATTTTATAATATATATATATATATAATATATAAGAAAATAAACTGTTCTAGAAAATACCAACATACCCTTCTGCTTCAATATGCTGCCACATGGATATCTTCTCCTACCAGCACTCATTTGTCTTGCTTTTTTCTCCTTATCACGTTTCATTTCATGATGATACATACATTGCATCCAATGCATGGCTTGGCTAAAATATAACATAGTATCCAATATTTTAAATCTTTTCTTGAAAACACAAATATTTTATCTCAATTTTCTCTTACTTCATAAATTTCAAATTCAAATAATATTCCTCTACTCCTAATAAATTAATATATCTTCTTATCTTTTATTCTTATTTTCAAATATTATTTTCTTTTTTATATTCATAAGATTTCTCTTTAATTTATTTATGCTTTTTTTCATTTATAATTTTTTTAGCTTCTATTTTTTTATTATATTTTTTAGCTTCTAACTTTTTATTACCTTTTTTTAGTTTCTATTATTCACATATTTTATAACAAAATTAAATTTTGTATTAAAAACTCTTATTGATCTAAATATTTTTACGGGTACCAGACATTTTCTATACGTTCAATTATTTTTTTTACAGTTACTGAATATTTTTTTATACATTCAATTTATTTTTTCACGGATACCAGACACTTTTCTATAAATTTAATTATTATTATCAAACACTTTTCTATACATTCAATTATTATTTTTTTAACTGGTACTAGACATTTTTCTATTA